>NC_058520.1:586821771-587466771 GCF_904849725.1 Hordeum vulgare subsp. vulgare
AAGCCAAGTATTCTCCCGTCGACGTGCCTATTTCTGGCGCCGTTGGAAGGTCTTTTGTTGGAGTAGCAAGAAGTATTTCTGGTGCCGTTGCCGGGGAGGATAAATCAAGATCTATCCAAGTAGGTCTCACAAACTCTTCTCTTGCATTTACTTTTGTTGCCAGTTGCCTCTCGTTTTCCTCTCCCCCACTTCACATTTGCAGTTTTGATTTCCCTTTCTCATTTTCCGTTTTCTTCTGCTTTTTCCCTTTTTGCCTTTCCCTTTCGCCCGCCTGCTGTTAGGTTTGTTCGTGAGAGACATTTCCTCATGGCCAAACCAAACTATTTCAGAAAATTGGAGGAAATTGAAACTAATGTCAAAGGTTTCATGTCCTCTCAGTTTGATCAAAATAGTTACTTCCGTAGGGAATTAAAAGAGGAAAATTCCTTTTTGGTTTGTTTGAATAAAGAGGTTGATGATATGGCCAATGATTTCCTTGCACTTAATTCTCAGCTTGCTCACCTTGAAAAATCGGTAGGACAAATTTCTGACAAGCAAGCTACCTTAGTCAATAAGATGGCAGCTAAACCTGAAATTTGTTATGCAAATCACGAAGATCTTAAAGTGCTTGGTGTGTCTCCTCTTGAATCTTTGTTTTCGCGTGTCAAACCTATTTATGGAGGGGCTGGATATGAATCCACTTTGGTTGAAAAATGCCCCAATGATTCGGAGTCCACCTATCTTGATGATAAAGGTGTGGAGAGTGGAGTAGAAGAAATCAAAATTTTGGGTAGTAATGAAACTCCCACTTTGGATTTCAAGGAATTCAATTATGATAATTGCTCCTTGTTTGAATGCATTTCTTTGATGCAATCCATTGCAAACTCTCCACATGCTTATAGCCAAAGCAAAGCCTTTACCGCGCATATTGTAGATGCTATGATGAAATCTCTTGAAGAGAAGTTCGAACTAGAAGTCTCTATACCTAGAAAACTTCATGATGAGTGGGAACCTACTATCAAAATCAAGATCAAAAACTAAGAGTGCAATGCTTTGTGTGATTTGGGTGCTAGTGTTTCCGCGATTCCAAAGTCTTTATGTGATATTCTTGGTTTTCATGAGATTGAATAGTGTTCTCTTAATTTGCATCTTGCGGATTCTACTGTCAAGAAACCCATGGGGAGGATCGATGATGTTCTTATTGTTGCAAATAAGAACTATGTACCCGTGGATTTCATTGTACTTGACATAGATTGCAATCCTTCATGTCCCATTATTCTTGGTAGACCTTTCCTAAGGACTATTGGTGCTATCAACAATATGAAGGAAGGGAATATTAGATTTCAATTTCCTTTAAAGAAGGGCATGGAGCACTTTGCTAGAAAGAAAATAAGATTGCCTTATGAATCTATGACGAGTGCTACTTATGGTTTGAGCACCAAAGATGACTATACGTGATTCCATCACTTTTACCAAGCTAAGGGCGCTAAACAAAAGCGCTTGTTGGGAGGCAACCCAACGAATCTATCCTTTTTCTTTATGTTTTGTGTTTTCCACACTTTCATAATTTTTTATGGTTGTGTTTTTTGTGTTTCTTTTTGCGTTTGTGCCAAGCAAAACCGTTATGATTAGTCTTGGGGATGATCATTTGGTCATGCTGGAAAAGACAGAAACTTTCTACTCACGAAAAGCATTTTCATTTTTTTCTGTAAGAGCTTTTGAGTTGATTCTTTTTGCTTCTGATTGCTATGCACACTCTTAGAATGTCGTAATTTTTCAGAATTTTTGGAGTAGCAGAGGTATATGAAATATACAAATTTCTACAAACTGGTCTCCTCTTAACAGATTCTGTTTTTGTTGTGTTGGTTGCTTATTTTGATGAAACTATGGATAGTATCGGGGGGTATTAGGCATGGAAGATTGAAAGTACAGTAACCCAACATCAGCACAACTAGAATTGAAGGTTGCTACAGTACCTAAGGAAGTGGTGGTTTGCTTTCTTGTACTAATGTTATCACGAGTTTCTGTTTAAGTTTCGTGTTGTGAAGTTTTCAAGTTTTGAGTGAAGTTCTTATGGAAAAAGAGCTAAAGAGTGGCAAGAGCTCAAGCTTGGGGATTCCCAAGGCACCCCAAGAGATTCAAGGATGCCGTAAAAGCCTAAGCTTGGGGATGCCCCGGAAGGCATCCCCTCTTTCGTCTTCGATCCATCGGTAACGTTACTTGGGTCTATATTTTTATTCACCACATGTTATGTGTTTTTGCTTGGAGCGTCTTGTATCGTAGGAGTCTTTTATTTTTGTTGTGTCACAATCATCCTTGCTGCACACCTACAGAGAGAGACATGCACACACCGTGATTTTGTCGAGCTTCACTTATATCTTTTGAGCTAGATACTTTTGCTCTATGTGCTTCACTTATATCTTTTAGAGCGCAGCGGTGCGTGGCTTGGTAGTTGATCTATGCTTTTAAAGTAGTCTCGAAAGGGGTAGTTATCCAAAGGGATATGAAAACTTCCATCTTCATGTGGATTGAATAGTTAGAAAAGTTTGATTCATCTCAATTAGTTTTGAGTTGTGGTTTTGGTAATATTGAAGTCATGCTAGTAAGGTGTTATGGATCTAGAAATACTTGTGTTGAAGTTAGTGATTCCCGTAGCATGCACGTATGGTGAACCGCTATGTGATGAAATCTGAGCATGATTAGTATATTGATTGTCATCCTTTCTGTGGTGGTCGGGATCGCGCGATGGTTTATACCTACCAACCCTTCCCCTAGGAGTATGCGTTGAATGCTTTGTTTCGATTACTAATAAAACTTTTGCAACAAGTATATGAGTTCTTCATGACTAATGTTGAGTCCATGGTTTAGATGCACTTTCACCTTCCACCATCACTATCTTCTTAGTGCCGTGCAACTTTCGCTGGTGCACAAAACCCACCATTAGCCTCCCTCAAAACAGCCACCATACCTACCTACTATGGCTTTTTCAAAGTCATTCCAAGATATATTGCCATGAAACTACCACCATGACATGTGCCACCACGTCTACATTGCCATTACATGATCGTAAGATAGCTAGCATGATGTTTCCATTAATGTCTATGCCATGCTAGATCATTGCCACGGTACACTACCGAAGGCATTCCATATAGAGTCATAGTTGCTCTAAGTTTTGAGTTGTAAGTATGATGATCATCATTGATGGAGCATTGTCCCATGTGAGGAAATAAAAGAGGCCAAAGAATCCCAACAAAATAAAAAAAAAGAGGCCAAAGAGCCCACCAAAAAAATGAGAGAAAAAGAGAGAAGGGACAATGCTACCACTTTTTCCACACTTGTGCATATTAAGCACCATGATCTTCATGATTGAGAGTCTCTCGTTTTGTCACCACCATATAGCTAGTGGGAAATTTTCATTATATGACTTGGCTTGTATATTCCAATGATAGGCTTCCTCAAAATTGCCTTAGGTCTTCGTGAGCAAGCAATTGGATGCACACCCACTAGTTTTCTTTAAGAGCTTTCACATACTCGTAACTCTAGTGCATCATTTGTATGGCAATCCCTACTCACTCACATTGATATCTATTGATGAGCATCTCCACAGCTCATTGATATGCCTAGTTAATGTGACTATCTTCTCCTTTTTTTTGTCTTGCAACCTCCACCACACTCCACACCATCTATAGTGCTATAACCATGGCTCACGCTCATGTATAGCGTGAGAATTGAAAAGGTTTGAGAAAGTAAAGGTGTGAAACAATTACTTGGCCAATACCGGGGTTGTGCATGATTTAAATTTGTTGTGCAATGATGATAGAGCATCGCCAGACTATATGCTTTTGTAGGGATAACTTTCTTTTGGCCTTGTTATTTTGGAAGTTCATGATTACCTTGCTAGTTTGCTTGAATTATTATTGTTTCCACATCAATAGCAAACTATTGTTTTGAATCTAATGGATCTGAACATTCACTTCACATAAGAGGAATTACAAAGGACACTTATGCTAGGTAGCATGAAAGCATCAAAAATTCATTCTTTATCACTTCCCTACTCGAGGGCGAGCAGGAGTTAAGCTTGGGATGCTTGATACGTCTCAAACGTATCTATAATTTTTGATGGTTTCACGCTGTTATCTTGTCTTCTTTGGATGTTTTATGTACCTTTTATATATTTTTTGGGACTAACTTATTAATTCAGTGCCAAGTGCGAGTTCCTGTTTTTTCTGTGTTTTTGACTCTTTTCACATCTGATTTTGGAACGGAGTCCAAACGGAATAAAAACCCCGAAATGATTTTTTCCCGAACGGAAGAAGATCAGGGGGCCTCTGGGCTAAGCCAAGTGGGCTCCAAGGAGCCCACAAGCTCCCACCACGCCACCAGGGGGGAGGCGGCGGTGTCAGGGCTTGTGGCCTCCCTGGCTGCCCCCTGACCTAGATCCTTGGCCTATATATTCCCAAATATTCAGCAAAAAATTAGGCGAGCCTCAAAAATACTTTTCCGCCACCGCAAGCTTCCGTTTCCGCGAGATCTCATCTGGAGACCCTTCCCGGCGCCCTGCCGGAGGGGACTTTGGAGTTGGAGGGCTTCTTCATCATCATCATCGCCCCTCCAATGACTCGTGAGTAGTTCACTTCAGACCTACGGGTCCATAGTTAGTAGCTAGATGGATTCTTCTCTCTCTTGGATCTTCAATACAAAGTTCTCCATGATCTTCATGGAGATCTATCCGATGTAATCTTCTTTGGCGGTGTGTTTGTCGAGATCCATGAATTGTCGATTTGTGATCATATTATCTATGATATATATTTGAGTCTTTGCTGATTTCTTATATGCATGATTTGATATCCTTGTAAGTCTCTCCGAGTCTTGGGTTTTGTTTGGCCAACTAGATCTATGATTCTTGCAATGCGAGAAGTGCTTGGTTTAGGGTTCTACCATGTGGTGACCTTTCCCAGTGACAGTAGGGGCAGCAAGGCACACATCAATTAGTTGTCATCAAGGGTAAAAAGATGGGGTTTTTATCATTGGTTTGAGATTATCCCTCTACATCATGTCATCCTACTTAAGGCGTTACTCTGTTCTTATGGACTTAATACACTAGATGCATGCTGGATAGCGGTCGACCTGTGGAGTAATAGTAGTAGCTGTAGAAAGTATCGGTCTACTTGTTTTGGACGTGATGCCTATAGATATAATCATTGCATAGATATCGTCACGACTTTGTGCGGTTCTATCAATTACTCGACAGTAATTTGTTCACCCACCGTCTACATGCTTTCATGAGAGAAGCCACTAGTAAACACTACGGCCCCCAGGTCTATTCACATCCATCGTTTACACCTCCGCTTTTACTTTGCTTTGTGACCTTATTGCTTTCAGTTCTCACTTGGCAAACAATCTATAAGGGATTGACAACCCCTTCATAGCGTTGGGAGCAAGCTTTTGTGTTTGTGCAGGATCTTGAGATACTCCTCCACTGGATTGATACCTTGGTTCTGAAACTGAGGGAAATACTTACCACCGCTATGCTACATCACCCTTTCCGCTTCGAGAGAACACCAACGCAAGGCTCCAAGGCCACGGGGGAAATCCTTTGCATACTTGCCTAGGAAGTCCCTTAAGGCATAGCCGCAGCAGAAAGATCAAGCCAAGTATTCTCCCATCGACGTGCCTATTTCTGGCGCCGTTGGAAGGTCTTTTGTTGCAGTAGAACCTCCAGGGCTCCGTTTTCTTGCGGAGCACTCCTTCTGGTCAGTTTTCTTGCGGAGCAGAAAAATCATTATATATACGCCCGAGGGTTTTGATCTCCGTATCGCGCATATTTCCTCAGTTTTCGTTTCGAGCCTGTTTCTGCCGCAGATCTAGGTCAAGATGTCTTCTCAGGATTCGGAGGGGGAGAGCTATGTGGATGATTACCTTGCTAACCCCAAGGTCTATGGGGACTTGGAACCATATGGCTGGACCACTGACGATGAAGAGGACTATGAGGCAAAGGGGAAGGAACAAACGAGTTCCGACGAAGAGGAGGCCCCTCTACCACAACTTGGACGCACTCATGTGGAGTTCAAGAAGTCAAGCCTCCCTGAACAAAGGAAGAGGCCTAAGACCTTCTTTATCCCTTCTCGTTTCTTGCAGGAGAGTAAGAAGGAACTTTGCCATAGAGTGTTGAAGCTTGAGGAGGAAAATGACGATCTGAGGGAGCAGAACTTTATGCTCAAGTGGAAATTAGACAAGCTCAAGACCGCTCAAACAACTCCACCACCATCACCACCAAAGGAAGACAACTAAGCATTGGTATGGGCAATCCCCTTGGCTTTTTCCAAGCTTGGGGGAGTTGCCCTGGTATCGTATCACATTTATATCTTTTGCTTTTACCTTTGTTTTAGTTCTCTCCTTTTCAGTTTTTTATTTCTTGTCTTAGTGGAATAGGTCTTTAGTGTTTAGTTTGAGTCTTTTGCTTTGTGTCTCTCCCGATGTATTCGAGCTTGCGAGCTATATAATAAAGAGTATCTTAGTCAAGGGCTTTATTTTGTGCCGTGATCAAAAGTATGAAAAGAATGATAGCATGTAAGATCATGAGATGATCTTATGGAAAGTGGTAGCTTCACATATAACAAGTATGATGATTGAAACTTGTTGAGAATAAACCAACATAGACATAAGTCATTGTTGCAATTAATAAGAAGTAAAAGGAAAGAAAGGTTCACATATAAATATATCATCTTAGACACTTTCTATAATTGTGAGCACTCACCAAACTATTACATGCTTAGAAGTAGATGTTGGACAAGGAAGACAACATAATGAATTGTGTTTGCTTGGTTCCAAACAATGTTATATGCCTAGAGATCCCTTAGCATGTGACGATTGCTTCCACCTCATATTAGCCAAAACTCCCACACCAAGTAGGGATACTACTTGTGCATCCATAAACCTTCAAACCAGTTTTGCCATGAGTGTCCACCATACCTACCTATGGATTGAATAAGATCCCTTAAGTAAGTTGTCATCGGTGCAAGCAATAAAAATTGCTCTCTAATATATATGATCTATTAGTGTGTGGAAAATAAGCTTTATACGAACCTGTGATGAGGAAGACATAAAAGCGACAGACTGCATAATAAAGTTCTTTATCACAGGAGGCAATATAAAGTGACGTTCCTCCGCACTAAGAGGACAAGCATCCAAACCTCAAAAGCGCATGACAACCTCTGCTTGCCTCTGCGAAGGGCCTATCTTGTACCAATAATTTTTGCCCTTGTAAGAGTCATGGTGATCTTCACCAATTCCCCATTTGCCTTTGTCTTGGCTACCGTCACATGCTTGGGAAAGATCTATATTCATATATCAACTTGGAGATGAGTACTTATGCTTTATTTTTGTTGACTTTAACCTTGAGGTAAATGGTTGGGAGGCAAAACTATAAGCCCCTATCTTCCTTTGTGTCTAGCTGAAACTTTGATACCATGAGTACCACGTGAGTTATAACAACTGTGGAAAACAAAAGAGATGATTGAGTATGTGGGTTTGCTTTACAAGCTCTTACTTGACTCTTTCTCATGTTATGATTAGTTGCAATTGCTTCAATGACTATGGACTGTTGTTGGCTACTTCTCGGTAAGGTTTTTGTTTCATACTTTGCTTTGTGAGGGAATTGTTACTTTCCCATAAGAATCTTTATGATGTATTGTTGTTCTATGTGTGACCATGATGCCCTCATGTCCGAATTATGTTTTATCGACACCTTCATCCCTAAACATGTGGACATGTTTATGGAACTTGGTTTTCGCTTGAGGACAAGCGAGGTCTAAGCTTGTGGGAGTTGATACGTCCATTTTGCATCATGTTTTCATGTTGATATTTATCGCTTTATGGGCTGTTATATTACCTTGTGGTACCATACTTATGCCTTTTCTCTCTTATTTTGCAAGGTTTATTTGAAGAGAGAGAATACCGGCAGCTGGAATTCTGTACTGGAAATAGAGCAAGTCTGAGTCCTCTATTCTGCACAACTCCAAATGCCCTGAAAATCAAGGTGGAATTTTTTGGGAATATATAAAAAATACTGGGCAAAAGAAGTACCAAGGGGAGCTACCAGGGCCCCACAAGCCTGGTGGAGGCTACAGGGCTTGTGGGCTCCCTGACGGCCCACTGGCCCCCCTCTTTTGGTATATGAAGGGTTTCATTCCAGAAAAAAAATGAAGGATGAGCTTTTTCGTGGATTCTCCACCGCCACAAGGCGGAACTTGAGCAGATCCAATCTAGAGCTCCGGCAGGACGATCCTGCCCGGGAAACTTCCCTCCTAGAGGGGGAAATCATCGCCATCGTCATCACCAACACTCCTCTCGTCGGAGGGGAGTCATCTCCATCAACATCTTCATCAGGACCATCTCCTCTCCAAACCCTAGTTCATCTCTTGTAACCAATCTCCGTCTCGCGACTCCGATTGTCACTTGTAAGGTTGCTAGTAGTGTTGATTACTCTTTGTAGTTGAAGCTAGTTGGATTACTTGGTGGAAGAGTTTATGTTCAGATCCTTGATGCTACTCATTACACCCCTGATCATGATTATGATTATGCTTTGTGAGTAGTTACTTTTGTTCCTGAGGACATGAGATAAGTCATGCTGATAATAGTCATGTGAATTTGGTATTCGTTCGGTATTTTGATATGATGTATGTTGTCTTTTCCTCTAGTGGTGTTATGTGAACGTCGACTACATAACACTTCACCAAATTTGGGCCTAGAGGAAGGCATTGGGGGGTAGTAAGTAGATGATGGGTTGCTAGAGTGACAGAAGCTTAAACCCCAGTCTATGCGTTGCTTCGTAAGGGGCTGATTTGGATCCACTAGTTTAATGCTATGGTTAGATGTTGTCTTAATTCTTCTTTCGTAGTTGCGGATGCTTGCGAGATGGGTTAATCATAATTGGGATGCTTGTCCAAGTAAGGGCAGTACCCAAGCGCCGGTCCACTCACATATCAAACTATCAAAGTAACGAACGCGAATCACGTGAACGTGATGAAACTAGCATGACAGAAATTCCCGTGTGTCCTCGGGAGCGTTTTTTCCTCCTATAAGACTTTGTTCAGGCTTGTCCCTTGCTACAAAAGGGATTGGGCCACTTTGCTGCACCGTTGCTACTACTTGTTACTTGTTACTTTTCGCTTGCTACGTTTCACCTTGCTACACCATCACTTGTTACCGCTACTTTCAGTGCTTGCAGTTATTACCTTTTTGAAAATTGTTTATGAGAGCCTTCTGCTCCTCGTTGGGTACGACACTCTTACTTATCGAAAGGACTACGATTGATCCCCTATACTTGTGGGTCATCAAGCCATAGGGTTGTGATTAAACTAACGTTTGTGCTTGTAGATGCGTTTACTATAATGCTAGGATATAGCTTTAGTAGTAATAGCATGAGTAGCACGACAACCCCGATCGCGACACATTGATGGAGATCATGGTGTGGCGCCGGTGACAAGAAGATCGTGCGGTGCTTTGGTGATGGAGATCAAGAAGAACGTGATGATGGCCATATCATGTCACTTATGAATTGCTTGTGATGTTAATCCTTTTATGCACCTTATTTTGCTTAGAACGACGGTAGCATTATGAGGTGATCTCTCACTAAAATTTCAAGACGAAATTGTGTTCTCCCCGACTGTGCACCGTTGCTACCTTTCGTCGTTTCGAGACACCACGTGATGATCAGGTGTGATAGACTCAACGTTCACATACAACGGGTGCAAAACAGTTGCACACGCGGAACACTCGGGTTAAGCTTGACGAGCCTAGCATGTGCAGACATGGCCTCGAAACACATGAGACCGAAAGGTCGATCATGAATCATATAGTTGATATGATTAACATAGGGATGCTTGCCACTGAAACTATCCTCAACTCACGTGATGATCGGACTTGAGCTAGTGGATGTTAAGAATGCTTGGTTAACACATAAGGAGGACTACTTAGTAGTTCAATGTGCAGTCTTGTATGGCTTAGAGTCGGGACTTCAACGTTGCTTTGAGCATCATGGAGCATATGAGATTTTCCAGGAGTTGAAGTTTATCTTTCAGAAGAACGCCCGCATAGAGAGGTATGAGACCTCCGATAAATTCTATGCTTGCAAGATGGAGGAGAATTCGTCTGTCAGTGAACATGTGCTCAAAATGTCTCGGTACTCAAACCGTCTAGCTGAGCTGGGGATTGAACTCCCGCAAGAGGCTATCACTGACATAATTCTTCAATCACTGCCGCCAAGCTATAAGGGCTTTGTGTTGAACTACAACATGCAAGGGATGAACAAGTCACCCGGCGAGTTGTTCGTGATGCTGAAAGTCCCAGAGTCAGAACTCCGTAAAGAGCATCAAGTGTTGATGGTGAATAAGACCACTAGTTTCAAGAGAAACGACAAAGGAAAGAAGGGTAATTCAAAGAAGAGCGGCAAGCCTGTTGCCAATCCGACGAAGAAACCCAAAGCTGGACCTAAGCCTGAAACGGAGTGCTATTATTGCAAGGGTATGGGTCACTGGAAGCGCAACTGCCCCAAGTATCTGGCTGATAAGAAGGCGGCCAAAGAAAAATCAGGTATATTTGATATACATGTTATTGATGTGTACTTAACCAGCGCTCGTAGTAGTGCCTGGGTATTTGATACCGGTTCTGTTGCTCATATTTGCTACTCGAAACAGGAACTGCGGAATAAGCGAAGGCTGGCAAATGATGAAGTGACGATGCGCGTGGGAAATGGTTCCAAGGTTGATGCAATCGCCGTCGGCACAGTTTCACTTCAGTTACCATCACGATTAGTTATGAACTTAAATAATTGTTATTTAGTGCCTGTGTTAAGCATGAACATTATATGTGGATCTTGTTTATTGCGAGACGATTACTCGTTTAAGTCAGAGAATTATGGTTGTTCTATTTCTATGAGTAATATCGTTTATGGTCATGCACCCAATGTGAGAGGATTGTTCATATTGAATCTTGATAGTGATAATACACATATACATAACATTGAGACCAAAAGAGTTAGAGTTAACAATGATAGCGCCATGTTTTTATGGCACTGCCGCTTAGGTCATATTGGTGTAAAGCGCATGAAGAAACTCCACACCGATGGACTTTTGGAGTCACTTGACTTTGATTCACTTGACACGTGCGAACCATGCCTCATGGGCAAGATGACTAAAACTCCGTTCTCCGGAACAATGGAGCGTGCAAGTGACTTGTTGGAAATCATATATATCGATGTGTGTACCGATGAGTGTGGAGGCACGCGGCGGATATCGTTATTTTCTCACCTTCACTGACGATTTGAGTAGATATGGTTATGTCTACTTGATGAAGCACAGGTCTGAAACATTTGAAAAGTTCAAGCTATTCCAGAGTGAAGTTGAAAATCATCATAACAAGAAGATCAAGTTCCTACGGTCTGATCGTGGGGGCGAATATCTGAGTTTCGAGTTTGGTACTCACTTAAGACAATGTGGAATTGTTTCACAGTTGACACCGCCTGGAACACCACAGCGTAATGGTGTGTTCGAACGTCGTAATCGTACTTTATTAAAGATGGTGCGATCTATGATGTCTCTTACCGATTTGCCGATATCGTTTTGGGGTTATGCATTAAAAACAGCTGCATTCACTTTAAATAGGGCACCATCAACTCCGTTGAGACGACACCATACGAACTGTGGTATGGCAAAAGACCAAAGTTGTCGTTTCTTAAAGTTTGGGGATGTGATGCTTATGTCAAAAAGCTTCAGCCTGAAAAGCTGGAACCCAAAGCGGAAAAGTGCATCTTCATAGGTTACCCAAAAGAGACAGTTGGGTATACCTTCTATCTCAAATCCGAGGGCAAAGTGTTTCTTGCTAAAAACGGAGCTTTTCTCGAGAAGGAGTTTCTCTCGAGAGAATTGAGTGGGAGGAAGATAGAACTTGATGAGGTTGTGGAACCTCTTGTCCCTCTAGATGGTGGCGCAGGGCAAGGGGAAACCCCTGTCGTTGCGATGCCGGTTGAGGAGGAAGTTAATGATGATGATTATGAAACTCCGGATCAAGTTTCTATAGGACCTCGCAGGTCGACGAGATCGCGTACTGCTCCAGAGTGGTACACCAATCCCGTCTTATCGATAATGTTGTTGGACAACAATGAGCCTGCGAATTATGAAGAAGCAATGGTGGACCCGGATTCCAACAAATGGCTGGAGGCCATGAAGTCTGAGATAGGATCTATGTATGAAAACAATGTGTGGACTTTGGAAGTACTACCTGTGACAGCCTGATGCCGACGCCCAGAAGATCCCCCCTTCTATTCCGTTTCCGTCGTGTGTTATTTTTATTGATTGCATCGTCATTTAGTTTGCATCATCGCATCATGCATGGCATCATGTCAACTGTGTTTTGTCGGTGTTACTTGTTGCTCCGTGTTGTTGCTTGTCAGTGCCTTGTGAGTGGCGTTGTCTTGTTGGAGTGATGAGAGTGGGTGTGTGAGAGCCACCTCAAACCCTGTTGCACCGCAGACCTAAAACCTTCTCTCCCCTCTTATTTCATTTTTGTGGTTTTGCTAAAGATTTCAGTTTCACCCCCTTTTAAATAAGTTCGTCTTCTTTTAAAATCCTTTGTTAAAGGTGGAGGCAACTCATTGGGTAACCTTTATTTTTTTCCTTTGTTTTATTTTAAAATTAGAGTCTCTTTCTATCTCAAAAGGGGGTTATTTTATTCTCTTCTAAAAAAGGTTTTAATGTATTCTTTAAAAGAGGTTTTTTTATTCGTTTAAAAAATGTCCAAACTATTTCTATAGTTGGGGTATATTTTATTTTCAAGAATCCAAAAGCATTTATTTATTTTATTTTTGTTTAAACCTTTTCTTTTTTTTTCTTTTGTTTAAGTTTTCCGTTTTAAAAAAAAAAGATATAAGAAAACCAGCAGGAAGATAAGCTTGCCCAGGCCAGCCGGCCGAGGCCCAGCAACCCCCGCTACCCTAGCGAGCAGGAGGCCTCGCTCGGCTCGACCCCGAGCCTCATCTCCTTCCTCCCCCGCGCCGTCTCTTCCTTCCCCCGAGCTCCTCCCGTGTCTGTGTCCATGGCAGCCAGCTGTCGAGCTCCCTCTGCCTCGTCGCGCCGCCTGGCCTCACTGGCCTCCCCGCATGCCCCGTGCTCGTGATGCAGCCTCGCCGCCGTTCCCCGCGCAGCACCGTCACCCCTCGGCCTCGCCCTCGCCATGTCGAGTCCCTGCACCGCCCGTGCCTCGCCGTCTCCCGCGCGCGCGCCTTGCTGCTCGCCCCGCCATGCTCGTCAGCCGTGCCGCCGCCGGCCTCGTCCTGTGCTCGCGCCGCCCCGCGTGCTGGCCTCCATGCCGCGTGGCTGCCTCCGTCAGGTCCCGTGCCGACCTACCGTCGCCGGAGGTTCCCCGGTCGCCGCCATTGCCGTTCCCTCCAGGCCCCCGGCCTCCTCCTCCGCTTGCCATCGCCGAGCCGCCTTGGACTCGCGCCGCCTCCCAGCTCCGCCCCGTGGCCTCCTCCGCCTCCCCTCGCGAGCAGCTCGCCCCGGCCTCGTCCCCTCCTCGCGTCCAGGCCTCCCCGCCATGGCTCGCCCGTTCCTCGCCACTTTGCCCGCGCCGCCGGCCATGGCCGCCGCCTCCAGGACCCCGGCCTCCTCCTGCTGTTGCGTGGTTGCTTTGTCAGTTGCTGTGCTATGTTGCGCTAGCGATGCATGCCGCTTCCCTACTGCTTGTGCTATCGCACCTAGATAGGTTAGCTGCTGCTAGTGTGCGTGTTGCTGCCGTGCGTTTGCTGTTGCTCTTGCTGCCGTGCCAGCTGCTGCCGTCGCTGCCGAGTTGCTGTTGCCGCTGCTGTGCTGGCTGCTGCCTGATGCTAGGTCGTTGCCTGCTTGCCGATGCCTGTAGCTGTTGCTAGCTCCTGCGTTTTGCTGTTGATGGCCGTAGTTGCAGGTTCCTGTTGCTTTGTTGCTAGCTAGCCGCTGCTGCATGGCGTAGTTGCTTGCTAGTAGCTGCTGCCGCCGCTGTTGTTAGATGCCTGCTAGCTTGCTAGTTGGTAGCCGCTGCTGTAGATGCTGCTGCTAGTTAGTTTGCTATAGTTGCTGCTATGTTGTAGCTTGCTTGCTAGCGTGTCTGTTGTGGCTAGTTGCTGTTGCTAGCTTGCTGGCTGTAGATGCCAGTTAGATGTAGTTGCTAGGTGTAGTTGCTAGGCTAGGTTGCTGTTGCTTGCTTATGTTGCCGTCGCCGCGTAGACCATCCCGGCCACCCTGGGTCGCCGACAAGATCGCTGTGTACTACTACGTCCTCGACGACCCCCGAAACGTGTTCGACTACCGTCGCCGAAGACCCGTCTACCGACGCAAGCGAACGACTACCATCGACGAGACCGTGTACGACCACTTCCACGACTTCCACGACATCCGCTACGAACCGATCCGCTCCGATATGCACGCTTCGAAGGTATATCGATGGAACGTGTCGAGAACCGTTTCCATGTGATGTATGAGTTGTATCGTTTGTTGCACCGTATGTTGCCCGTGCACGTTGTCCCTCTTATGTTGTGCCCGACACATGGGAACCCGAGATACGGGATCACCCCATCCTTATTTAACGTTTCCGCACATGCTTGTATCCGTTGGCACGATATCTTGACGAGTTATCGGGATAGGAACGTTGCCGTGGCATCGTTTCCGTTTTGCCGCCATGGTTCCCTCTCGCTCGCCGTGGCGATACATGTTTCCTTCTCTTCTTGCCCGTGATGTTTGAACTTGCATGCATGACGCATTCATGGCATATATTCTTGTGTTGCATGTTCTTGTGTCGTAGCTCCGTTCTAAGTCCGACGTGCTGTCGACTAGGATGAATGTAGGATCTCGCTTCACCCCTTGCCATGTTAAAAACATTTAATCTTGCCGATACATTAACGGGAGTGAACTAATAATTAAACGTGGAGTTCCGTCGGTATGCAACTCGTTGCATATCGAGCTTCACTTAATGTGTAGTGTTTGCGTGAGGTGAATTTCCATGCCAAGCCCTGCATTTTAACCTGTTCATGCATCATAGTAGGATGTGCATCATGTTGTGCATCGTGTGGTGAATATCTGTGTTGATGTTTGATTCCGGTTTGCTCCGTCTCGATAGAGTTCCGCAAGCGAGTCGGAATGTGAGGACCCGTTCGACTACGTTGGTTCGCTGACTTCTCGGAATTGTTCTTCTTCCAAGCGGGATCTCAGGCAAGATGATCATTTCCCCAGATACCATTACTATCATTGCCATGCTAGTTATTTCGATACTATCGATTATGTCTCGTTGCCTACCACATGTTAGATCTCAGCCTCTCAACAATGCCATGAAAACCTTCTACCTGTTCGACCTAGCAAACCACTGATTGGCTATGTTACCGCTTGCTTAACCATGTTGTTAGCGTTGCTAGTTGCAGGTGCAGATGCTTCCATGTGAGAGCATGGGTTCCTTGTTATATCACCATATTTAAATGCTATTTAATTTAATGCACCTATATACTTGGTAAAAGGTGGAAGGCTCGGCCTTTCTAGCCTGGTGTTTTGTTCCACCTTTGCCCCCTTAGTTTTTGGCTACCGGTGTTATGTTCCATAAATGAGCGCTCCTAACACGATCGGGGTTGTTATGGGGACCCCCTTGATAATTCGTTTTAGATTAAGACTGGTCTGGCAAGGCCCAACTTTGGTACTACATTTGCCTAATAACCTAATAATAATGCATAGGGACCTGCCGGCACCCGAGGAAATTTAATCAACCCCCGGGCCAGTGCTCCTCATGAGTGTTGGTCCAAATTGGCAGACTACGGGGCCACCGCGGGGCAACCCGAGGTTTGGTTCTCCTAGTGTGACCCATCCGTCATGTCCTGAGAACGAGGTACGCGACTCCTATCGGGATCGTCGACACGTCGGGCGGCCTTGCTGGGTTAGTTTTACCTTTGACGAGATATCTTGTGCATCGGGATTCCGGTGATGCTTTGGGTAATCTCAGAGTTGAGGTTTTCCACTAGGGAATCCGACGAGATCGCGAGCTTCGTGATTGAGGATTTCTATGCGGCTTGTGGTAATTTGTGATGGACTAGTTGGAGCACCCCTGCAGGGTTAAATCTTTTTGGAAAGCCGTGCCTGCGGTTATGTGGCAACGTGGAAGCTTTGTTTAACACTGGTTCTAGATAACTTGAGTAATTTAATTAAAATATGCCAACTGTGTGCATAACCGTGACTGTCTCTTTCGTCAGTTCCTTCTCCGATCGAGGACACGGTGGGGTTATGTCTGACGTAGGTAGGTGTTTAGGATCATTCTTTTGATCATCAGTAGTTCACGTCCGTTATGCGTAGATCTTCCCTCTCTTATTTCTTATACTCGTAAGTTAGCCACCATATACTTATGCTTAGCCGCTGCTGCAACCTTACCACTTAACCATGCCTCACCCATTAAGCTTTGCTAGTCTTGATACCTTTGGAAATGAGATTGCTGAGTCCCCTGTGGCTCACAGATTACTACAACACTAGTTGCAGGTACATGTAAAGGTTCCTTGACGCGAGCGCGTTGATTGTTCATTTGGAGTTGCTTCTTCTTCTTCTTCTTCATCGATCTAGGATGGGTTCCAGGCCGGCAGCCTGGGATAGCAAGGATGGACGTCGTTCTTATTTTTCTCGTTTGTTTTCGTCCGTAGTTGGACCCTGCTCTTACTCTTGATGTTTAGGTAATGTAATGATGTGACTCTGATGTAGCTTGTGGCGAGTGTTAGCCAACTCTCTTTATATATCTCTTCTTTTTAGTACATGTACTTGTAACGATATCCATTCTTGCGACACGACGAGATGCGCTTCTATCCCTGACGAGGCCCTCGTGCCAAATTGAGGATAGGGTCGCATCTTGGGCGTGACACTACCTCAAGGCCGCAAGGCTATTCAGAACAAATGGATCTTTAAAAAGAAGACGGACGCTGACGGTAATGTGACCGTTTATAAAGCTCGACTTGTGGCAAAGGGTTTTTCACAAGTTCAAGGAGTTGACTACAATGAGACATTCTCACCTGTAGCGATGCTTAAGTCCGTCAGAATCATGTTAGCAATAGCTGCATTTTTCGATTATGAAATCTGGCAGATGGATGTCAAAACGGCGTTCCTTAACGGTTTCCTTAAGGAAGAGTTGTATATGATGCAACCCGAAGGTTTTGTCGATCCTAAAAATGATAATAAAGTGTGCCAGCTCTAGCGATCCATTTATGGACTGGTGCAAGCATCTCGGAGTTGGAATAAACGCTTTGATGAGGTGATCAAAGCATTTGGGTTTATACAAGTGGTTCGAGAATCTTGTATTTACAAGAAAGTGAGTGGGAGCTCTGTGGTGTTTCTAATATTATATGTGGATGACATATTGTTGATTGGAAACAACGTGGAGTTTTTGGAGAGCATAAAGGATTACTTGAATAAAAGTTTCTCTATGAAGGACCTAGGAGAAGCTGCTTACATTCTAGGCATTAAGATCTATAGGGATAGATCGAGACGCCTGATAGGACTTTCACAAAGTACATACCTTGATAAAGTTTTGAAGAGGTTCAAAATGGAACAGTCCAAGAAGGGGTTCTTGCTAGTTTTACAAGGTACGAGATTGAGTAAGACTCAGTGCCCAGCAACTGATAAAGATAGAGAGCATATGAGCACCGCCCCCTATGCTTCAGCCATAGGTTCTATCATGTATGCGATGATGTGAACTAGACCAGACGTTAGCCTGGCCATAAGTATGGCAGGCACTTTCCAGAGTAATCCAGGAGTGGATCACTGGACGGCGGTCAAGAATATCCTGAAGTACCAGAAAAGGATTAAGGAGATGTTTCTCGTGTATGGAGGTGACGAAGAGCTCGCCGTAAAAGGTTACGTCGATGCAAGCTTTGACACAGATCCGGATGACTCTAAGTCGCAGACCAGATACGTATTTATTCTTAATGGGGGTGTAGTAAGCTGGTGCAGTTCCAAGAAAAGCGTCGTAGCTGATTCTACATGTGAAGCGGAGTACATGGCTGCCTCGGAGGCGGCTAAGGAGGGTGTCTGGATGAAGTAGTTCATGACAGATCTTGGAGTGGTGCCGAGCGCACTGAATTCAATAACCCTGTTTTGTGACAACACGGGTGCCATTGCCTTAGCAAAGGAACCACGGTTTCACAAGAAGACCAGACACATCAAACGACGCTTGAACCTCATCCGTGACTACGTCGAAGGGGAGGACGTAAATATATGCAAAGTGCACACGGATCTGAATGTAGCAGACCCGCTGACTAAACCTCTTCCACGGGCAAAGCATGATCAACACCAGAACTGTATGGGTGTTAGATTTATTACAATGTAAATCGCATGATGATGTGAGGGCTAGATTATATACATGTGCGGATACATAGACAAAACACTGTCCCTAGCAAGCCTCTACTTGGCTAGCCAGTTGATCAAAGATAGTCAGGGTCTTCTGATTATATACAAGGTGTTGTTGCTTGATAACTAGATTACGTTATTAGGAGAATCACGTGATGGACTAGACCCAAACTAATAGACGTAGCATGTTGATCGTGTCATTTTGTTGCTACTGTTTTCTGCGTGTCAAGTATTTGTTCCTATGACCATGAGATCATATAACTCACTGACACTGGAGGAATGCTTTGTGTGTATCAAACGTCGCAACGTAACTGGGTGACTATAAAGATGCTCTACAGGTATCTCCGAAGGTGTTCGTTGAATTAGTATGGATCGAGACTAGGATTTGTCACTTCGTGTGACGGAGAGGTATCTCGGGGCCCACTCGGTAATACAACATCACACACAGGCCTTGCAAGCAATGTGACTTCGTGTAAGTTGCGGGATCTTGTATTACGGAACGAGTAAAGAGACTTGCCGGTAAACGAGATTGAAATAGGTATGCGGATACTGACGATCGAATCTCGGGCAAGTAACATACCGAAGGACAAAGGGAATGACATACAGGATTATATGAATCCTTGGCACTGAGGTTCAAACGATAAGATCTTCGTAGAATATGTAGGATCCAATATGGGCATCCAGGTCCCGCTATTGGATATTGACCGAGGAGTCCCTCGGGTCATGTCTACATAGTTCTCGAACCCGTAGGGTCTGCACACTTAAGGTTCGACGTTGTTTTATGTGTATTTGAGTTAGATGGTTGGTTATCGAATGTTGTTCGGAGTCTTAGATGAGATCACGGACGTCACGAGGGTTTCCGAAATGGTCTAGAGACGAAGATTGATATATAGGATGACCTCATTTGATTACCGGAAAGGTTTTCGGAATTACCGGGAATGTACCAGGAATGACGAATGGGTTCCTGATGTTCACCGGGGGGGGCAGCCCACCCTGGGGAAGCCCATATGCCTTAGGGGCGCCGCACCAGCCCTTAGTGGGCTGGTGGGCAAGCCCAATAAGGCCCGTGCACAAGGAGATAAGAAAATCAAAGAGAAAAAAAGGGAAGTGGGAAGGAAGGGAAGGACTCCACCTTCCAATCCTAGTTGGACTAGGATTGGAGGAGGAATCCTCCTCCCCCCCCTTTGGACGAACCCCTTGGGGCTCCTTGAGCCCCAAGGCAAGGCCCCTCCCCTCCCACCTATATATACGGAAGTTTTAGAGCTGATTTGACACAACTTTTCCACGGCAGCCCGGGCACATACCTCCACGGTTTTTCCTCTAGATCGCGTTTCTGCGGAGCTCGGGCGGAGCCTTGCTGAGATTAGATCACCACCAACCTCCGGAGCATCGTCACGCTGCCGGAGAACTCATCTACCTCTCTGTCTCTCTTGCTGGATCAAGAAGGCCGAGATCATCGTCGAGCTGTACGTGTGCTGAACGCGGAGGTGCCGTCCGTTCGGCACTAGATCGGAGCGGATCGTGGGACGGATCGGGGGACGGTTCGTGGGACGGTTCGCGGGGCGGATCGAGGGACGTGAGTACGTTCCCCTACATCAACCGCGTTTATTAACGCTTCTGCTACGCGATCTACAAGGGTACGTAGATCTGAAATCCCCCTCATAGACGGACATCACCATGATAGGTCTTCGTGCGCGTAGGAAATTTTTTGTTTCCCATGCGACGTTCCCCAACATCATAGATATCCGAGCACATTGGGAGGAGTCCAGCTTCAAAAAGGACGTTGAGGACTGGAGCAAAGCATGTTATTTCTTCAAGCTCAACGTGAGGAATATGTCTGTGCTGGAAAATCTTGTTTCTTCCACACAACATAGAGGCATAGTAGTTGAGCTGTGTCCTTGTCCAAAACTTCAGATGCCTGATGCGAGGCTTGTCATAGGGATTTTCTCCGATGAAGAACATGCGTTCTTCAAAGAAGGACTCCTTTTGAAACTTTGGCCGCTTGGAGAACGGCTGACGCTGCGTTGGCTGAAGATTTGACGGCTGGACTTGAGGGGAGACAACTATTGCAGACTCTGGGTTGAGGACGACAAAGGCATTATCTGGGTCTAGTGCATTTTCCTCAGCATGGTCCTCAGGGTGAGGAATTCCATCAGCTTGAGCTTCAGGCTGAGGAACATGCTCTGGTTGAGCTGCAGGCTGAGAAATGTTGTCAACCGGAGCATCCTGTTGGGGGTTTTGCTCTGGAGGAGGAATTGGTTCATCCTGATCCTCAGCTTGAGGGCTTTGCTCAAGAGGAGGAGGAGTTGGGTCAGCCTGATCCTCAGGTTGAGGATTTTGCTTAGGACTGTGACTTTCATGAGGCCGAGGATTTTCACTTTGTTCTTCCTCAGCTTGCTTGGTGACGGAGCCAGATTTATCAGCTGGTGCAACTGATCCTTGTGTAGTTTCTTCATGAGGAATGGAGGGCTGAGGACTATCATCAATGCAAATTTCCTGATCAGTATATTCCTCAGATTCAGCATTCTTCATTTCCTCATCTGCCCCTTGCTCCTGGTCTTCGCTTACGAAGGGAATCATCTCATATGATGGAGTGCTGTTAAGAGGCACAGGATCCAGAGGAGCATTTTCTTCAAGTGCTTTGAGGCGCTTGGCCTCAGTGAATTCTTCTGCTGATGAAGCTTTTCTTTTCTTGGCTTCCTTTTCAACAGCCCTGGTCTTTTTCACGTCTGATGCAGACGGAGTCATTTTCTTCACCTTTGAAGCTTTTGGTGAAGGTGTTTTCTCAGCAGAGACATTTTCATCAGCTGGCTTTGAAGCACCAGCTGGAGCAGAGTCATCATCTGGCTTTGAAGCATCAGTTGGAGTAGAGTCATCAGCTGGCTTAGAAGCAGCAGCTGGAGCAGGGCCAGTCTCACCAGCTGTAGCAGAGTCATCAGCTGGATTTTCCTTGGTAATTTCCTCAATCGCCGGTTCATCCACACGGCTTCCTTGAGGGATTTCCTCAGCATGAGCAGTTTCATCAGTTGGTTCTTCAATCAGAGGCTGAGGAGTTGGTACTGGAGGGGCAACCTTCTTGTTGTAGTTGTCAACAGCTTCAGTGGCAAATTTGATGAAATTGCTTTTGAGACTTTGACGGTCAGAGAGCTTAGAGTACTTATCTGTCAAAGTCTTCAATTCAGCCTGTGTTGACACAAGTGCATCAGGCGTCAGGTTGAGGAGATTCTACGTGAGGAATTTCTCCTTTTTGAGCTTGGCAACCTTGGCCTGTTTGGCTTGCTGCTCCTTCCACTTGGCCTCATTGATGAATGTGGCCACCATGTGGCTGATGCCTGGGGGAAGCTTCAAATCATTAAGTGGAGTGTTGGGGTCCTCATACCAGATGTTGATGTAATCGAGGAGGACTTTTGGGTCCATGGCTAGAGGAATGGAGCTGCCAGAAGCTTGAGCTACCCTTTCTTGCTTGTTTCTGATGATGGCTTGCAGAGTGTCATCATCAGATTCATCACTACCTTCTGATGCAGAAGGGACCTTGATGATTTTGCTTGGGCTTGGTCTTGTTCGTCTCCCAGCAGTCACTTTAGTCTTCATAGGAGTTGGTGAAGACTTTGTCTCCGAGCTTGTTGTAGATGGGACTGAGGAGCTGGAGACAGTGGGCAGTTGCTTCACTATCGGCTTCTGTTCAGGCTTTGAAGCCTTTGGAGCTGAGGGTTTTGGTGTTGAAGGTTTTGGTGCTGATGCTGGAGCAGTTTTCTCTTGAGGCTTTGAAGCCTTTGGTTTTGGTGGCACAGACTTCAGTTGAGGAATTGCCGTACCAGAAGTCTCAGCTGCAGAGGAAGTAGCGGCAGTTGCAGCAGCAGAAGATTCTTCATTGAACTTCCTCACAACAGCCTCTGCTTGCTTCTGAAGCTTTGACAAGTGTTTAGAATTTTCCTCAGGATAGTCATCAATTGTCTTGAGGCTTGAGGGGTGTGCTTCATGATAATCCTCAAGTGGATCCCGTTTGCTAGGAGGCTTCAGAGCGAATTTCTTCGCGTATTTGGGAGTGACGAATCTGTACTCCTTCCACTCCTTAGCCCATAGGTGTTCTATCTTTTGAAGCCTGATCTTTCTCTTGGGCATAGATTCATGTTCATGAGGAGTGCAATAATCCACGTATATATCCTCAGGGATATCTGCGGCAGTGTTCTGCTCGAGTTTCTTGCCTCCCTTTTGCTTCCTTTCATCCTCCATTTTCTTCAGCTAAGGCTTTTGCTGATGAGATTGAACTCTTGAGGATTCTGATGAGACTTGCAGATTTTCTTCAAGAAATGCTGCAAATGAGTTAATTTGATGAGAATCGAGAGATTCATCAGCTGACATGTTTGTACCTGTGAACAGAGTATAGTTGCAAGGAATTTGGAGAGGTCATATGCGTTCTCAGATTTGATGAAATTAAAATTATTTGACAGTTGAGGAATTTGACCAGTGGTTGAGGAATTCGTCTAAGCATATTGTTCTTGGGTTCCAGAGTTGTACAGATCCGAAAATTTGCACAACTGAGGAATCTCGTGAAAATCTTAGATGCTTAGTGAAGTTCATCAATAGTTGGGTGATGGGCAGTGTTTGAGGAAAAAGAAACTGATGGATTCGTGAGGAAAAACAGATTTCACATCACTTAGGTAAAATAGTAGATCAAACTGGTTGTAAAAATAGGGTTTTTTATTTACCCTAGATGGCGCGTACGAAGAACGGAGAAGAGGTAGCAGTAGATGCTCTTTCGGTGCGAGTCCAATGCGCCCTAACTCGGCAGCAGAGGACGGCTACGACGGCGGCGGATGAAGATGGTCCGGTTCTGACGTGGTTTCGGCGACGGAGAGGTCGAGGCAGTCAAGCTCTTCTTCGTCGGCGTCAAGACTTCTAGCGGTGGCGCTAGGGCTTGGAGCTTTGCTGTAGCAGGAGGGCGATGGGACGAAGAAGATTTTACCGAGGGAGATGGGGACATATTTATAGCCACGTGGTAACCGTTGGCGCGAAAATATCGGAGAAAATAACCCCTGTCTTTACGTCTCCGCAGGACACATGTAGCTCACTAGAGAAGCGGTGGAGAACGTGGAGATTGTGGTTATCTGAATGAGGAAAGCGGGGGTTCAATTACTGTTTATAAAAAAACATTTTTGAAGCTTTGAGGATTTTGTTACAAAATCATCAGCTGACAACGACGCAGTGAGGATTTCGAACAAAGTTTCAAGTAGAACGCATATGAAGAATTGAATAGACTGGGTGAGAGTAGCAGAGAGGGAAAGTAGGGTCCGATTACATTCACTTAGATGAAATATCAAATTGAAGAAATAGCTATAAGTGAATGCTCTTGAGGACTTGAAATCACAGTCTATCTAGGTAAACGAAAATCATCAAGTGTTTTTGAAGATTTTGAATAACTTGAGGATTTTGTGATAAAGCGTCATGATGATGAATTTCAGTTTTGAAGAAAAATGATTTTGAAGAGCAACTGTTTTGAAGAAAATCAAATTTTGAAGAAATGCAGCTTTGAAGAAATTCAACTTGAGGAATTTCACGTTGGGTGGTGGCGTGACCCACCATATAAGAATATTGATTAGAGACGCCGTGTACAATTGTCGTAGGGCCTTGAGAATCTATTTCTTCGTTGATTTCTTCACACTCAGAGTGATATTCTTCATTAGTTGAAGAAAATCGATTCATCGTGTGTTGCACATCTAAGTCATCAATTTTGCATAAGTGTTAGGATGTGTGCGTGTTTTTACAAAACATTTGAAGATTCTAAGATATTTAGCTCAGACTGCAACTTGCAAACCCTTTTCTCATCCAAGGGCTTAGTGAATATATCTACGAGTTGATCGTCAGTCTTCACATGGTCAATGAGGATATTGCCCTTGAGGACATGGTCCCGAAGAAAATGATGACGAATCTGGATGTGCTTAGTCTTCGAGTGTTGTACTGGGTTGTATGCAATCTTGATTGCACTCTCATTGTCGTAGTAGAGAGGCACATTCTTCATGTTGATGCCATAGTCCTTGAGGGTTTGCTTCATCCATAGCAATTGAGCACAGCATGAACGAGCAGCAATGTACTCAGCTTCAGCAGTGGAGAGTGATATGCAGTTCTGCTTCTTTGAGGACCAGCAGACTAGTGATCTTCCGAGGAAATGATATGTGCCAGAGGTTGACTTGCGATCCACACGGTCACCAGCATAGTCAGAATCAGAATATCCCACAAGATGAAGATTTGAGCCCTTGGGGTACCATAATAATCCTAGTGTTGGTGTGTGAGCTAAGTATCGAAGAATATGCTTCACAGCCTTATGGTGTGATTCCTTTGGTTTTACTTGAAAACGTGCACACATGCGAACACTAAGCATTATATCTGGCCTAGATGCACATAAATACAGTAAAGAGCCAATCATAGAGCGATATACCTGCTGACCGAATTCTTTACCATTTTCGTCAGTGCAGAGGTGGCCGTTGGTAGGCATTGGAGTCTTGGCACCTTTGCATTCATGCATGTCGAATTTCCTCAGAACATCCTTGAGGTATTTCTCCTGTGATATGAAGATTACATTGCGTTGTTGACGAATTTGAAGACCTAGGAAGAATTTCAGCTCCCCCATCATAGACATCTGATATTCTTCACTCATCATGTAAGCAAATTCATCACTGTATCGTTTGTCAGTACATCCAAATATAATGTCATCCACATATATCTGGCACACAAATAGCTCATTATCATAGGATTTAGTGAAAAGAGTTGGATCGAGTGAACCAGGTTTGGAGCCTTTCTTCATGAGGAATTCCTTCAATGTATCATACCATGCCCGAGGGGCTTGCTTGAGACCATGGAGCGCCTTTTTGAGTTTGAAGACTTTGTCTGGATTCTTTGGATCCTCAAAACCTGGGGGCTGAGCAACATATACTTCTTCCTCAAGCTTACCATTGATGAATGCACTTTTCACATTCATTTGATATAATATGATGTTATGATGATTAGCATAACCAAGAAGTATTCGAATAGCTTCAAGTCTAGCAACAGGTGCAAAAGTTACATCAAAATCTATTCCTTCAACCTGCGTGTAGCCTTGGGCTACAAGTCGATCATGCCTTATTCCTCACCACTTGACCATCCTCATCTTGCTTGTTTTGGAAAATCCACTTGGTTCCGATAATGTTGTGCTTGCGAGGATCTGGTCATTTGACGAGCTCCCATACGTCATTCAGCTTGAATTGAAGAAGTTCGTCTTGCATAGCTTGGATCCACTCCGGTTCCAGGAAAGCCTCAGCAACTTTTGAAGGTTGTGTGATTGACACAAAGGAGAAATGCCCACAAAAGTTAACTAAGTGTGAAGCTTTTGAGCGAGTGAGAGGACCTGGCACGTTGATGTCATTGTGGATTTTGTTAAGTTCCACTTCATTTGCGATCCTCGGATGAGCTGGTTGAGGATTGCGTCTCGGCTGAGGAATTGGTCCTGGAGCGATTTCCTCAGGAGCATCTTCTTGATTTTCATCTGTGATGGGAATGATTTCTTCATCACTTTCCTCCGTGGGAACAATATCTTTAGTTGCTTTGAGCTTTATTGCTTCCTCACGAGACAGCTGATACGTCCATTTTGCATCATGCTTTCATGTTGATATTTATCGCTTTATGGACAGTTATTTTACTTTGTGGTACCATACTTATGCCTTTTCTCTCTTATTTTGCAAGGTTTATTTGAAGAGGAAGAATACCGGGAGCTGGAATTCTGGACTGGAAAAGGAGCAAGTCTGAGTCCTCTCTTCTATGCAACTCCAAATGCCCTGAAAATCAACGTGGATTTTTTTGGGAATATATAAAAAATACTGGGCGAAAGAAGTGTCATAGGGGAGCAACCAGGGGCCCACAAGCCTGGTTGCCGCAGCCTACCCCCCTGGCCGCGGCAACAGGGCTTGTGGTCACCCGGGTGTCCCACTGGCCCCCCTCTTTTGCTATATGAAGGGTTTCGTCCGAGAAAAAATCAGGGTGGAGCTTTTTCGTGGATTCTCCGCCGCCACGACGCGGAACTTGAGCAGATCCAATCTAGAGCTCCGGCAGTACGATCCTGCCGGGGAAACTTCCCTCACGGAGGGGGAAATCGTCGCCATCGTCATCACCAACACTCCTCTCGTCAGAGGGGAGTCATCTCCATCAACATCTTCATCAGCACCATCTCCTCTCCAAACCCTAGTTCATCTCTTGTAACCAATCTCCGTCTCGCGACTCCGATTGGTACTTGTAAGGTTGCTAGTAGTGTTGATTACTCTTTGTAGTTGATGCTAGTTGGATTACTTGGTGGAAGAGTTTATGTTCAGATCCTTGATGCTACTCATTACACCTCTGATCATGGTTATGATTATGCTTTGTGCGTAGTTACTTTTGTTCCTGAGGACATGGGATAAGTCATGCTGATCATAGTCATGTGGATTTGGTATTCGTTCGGTATTTTGTTATGTTGTATGTTGTCTTTTCCTCTAGTGGTGTTATGTGAACGTCGACTACATAACACTTCACCATATCTGGACCTAGAGGAAGGCATTGGGGAGTAGTAAGTAGATGATGGGTTGCTAGAGTGACAGAAGCTTAAACCCCAGTCTATGCGTTGCTTCGTAAGGGGCTGATTTGGATCCACTAGTTTAATGCTATGGTTAGACGTTGTCTTAATTCTTGCGGATGCTTGCGAGAGGGGTTAATCATAAGTGGGATGCTTGTCCAACTAAGGGCAGTAGCCAAGCGCCGGTCCACCCACATATCAAGCTATCAAAGTAACGAACGCGAATCATATGAACATGATGAAACTAGCATGACAGAAATTCCCGTGTGTCCTCGGGAGCGTTTTTCCTCTTATAAGACTTTGTTCAGGCTTGTCCCTTGCTACAAAAGGGATTGGGACACTTTTCTGCACCGTTGCAACTACTTGTTACTTGTTACTTTTTGCTTGCTACGTTTCACCTTACTACACCATCACTTGTTACCGCTACTTTCAGTGCTTGCAATTATTACCTTGCTGGAAACCGTTTATCAGAGCCTTCTGCTCCTCGTTGGGTTCGACACTCTTACTTACCGAAAGGACTACGATTGATCCCCTATACTTGTGAGTCATCAAGACTCTTTTCTGGTGCCGTTGCCGGGGAGGTAAGGGCCTTTAGTAAGTGGAATTTGGTAAGGAAACATTTATATACTGTGCTGAAATTTATTGTCACTTGTCACTATGGAAACTGTTCCTTTGAGGAGTTTATTCGGGGTATATTCACCACGAACGGAAGCACGAGGGGTTGCTCCTCAACCTGAGGTACTTACTGAAAATATATTTTATGAAATACCTTCGGGTATGCTTGAGAAACTGCTGGCTAATCCTTTTAGAGGAGATAGATCATCACATCCATACTTGCATCTGATCTATGTAGATGAAGTTTGTGGTTTATTAAGCTTGCAGGTTTTCCCGAGGATGAGGTAAAGAAGAATTTTTTTTTCCTTTATCTTTAAAGGATAAGGCGTTGAGATGGTATAGGCTATGTGATGATACTGGATCATGGGACTACAATCGGTTGAAATTGGAATTTCATCAAAAGTTTTATCCTATGCATTTAGTACATCGTGATCGGAATTATATTTATAACTTTTGGCCTCGTGACAGGGAAAGCATAGCTCAAGCTTGGGGGAGGCTTAAATCAATGCTATATTCATGCCCCAATCATGAGCTCTCGAGAGAAATTATCACTCAAAACATTTATGCTCGGCTTTCTCATGAAGATTGTACCATGCTTGACACTTCTTGTACCGGTTCTTTTATGAAGAAGGATATTGATCACAAGTGGAATTTATTGGAATCAAACGTAACTCTGAATATTGGGAGCTTGAAGAAGGTAAGGAGTCAGGTATGAGTTTCCAGTTTGATTGCGTTAAATCTTTTGTTGAAACAAGCACCTCTAGAGATTTTAGCGCTAAGTATGGCCTTGACTCTGAGATAGTAGCTTCTCTATGTGAATCTTTTGCTGCTCATGTTGATCTTCCCAAATAGAAGTGGTTTAAGTATCATCCGCCTGTAGAAGTCAACATAGTTAAACCCAATCTAGTTGAAGAGAAAGTCATTGCCTTTAGTGATCCTATTGTTCCTTGTGCCTACGCTGAGTAACTGCCTTACCCTGCTAGGAAGAAGGATTATTCTAAAGCTCCAACTGTGAAACGTAGAGGTTACATTAGACCACTTGCACCCCCTGAGGAAATTAGAGTTGAACCTAGTGTTGCTATTATCGAAGATCTCTTAGTCGAAGACATAGACGGGCATGTTATCAAATTCTGTGAGGACTCCGCTAGAATTGCTAAACCTCACGCGAAAGACAAATACGGACCTGTAGTTGGCCTGCCCGTTGTTTCTGTCAAGATAGGAGATCACTGTTATCATGGTTTATGTGATATGGGTGCTAGTGTTAGTGCAATACCCCGGTCCCTATATGATGAAATCAAAGATGAGATTGCACCTGCTGAGTTAGAACCCATTGATGTCACTATTACGCTAGCTAATAGAGACACTATCTACCCTCTGGGAATTGTGAGAGACGTAGAAGTCCTGTGTGGTAAGACGAAGTATCCTGCTGATTTCCTCGTCCTTGCTACTGCACAAGATAGCTTTTGTCCCATCATATTTGGTAGACCCTTTCTCAACACTGTCAATGCTCACATTGATTGCATTAAACAGACTGTCACTGTTAGTTTCGAGGGTGTGTCTCATGAATTTAACTTCTCCATGTTTGAAAGACAACCCCATGAAAAGGAGTCGTGTGGTAGGGATGAAATCATTGCTCTTGCCTCTATTGCCGTACCTCCTACGGATCCTTTAGAGCAGTATTTGCTTGAGCATGAAAATGATATGCATATGGATGAAAGAGATGAGATAGATAAAATTGTTTTAGAACAATATCCTATTCTCAAGAATAATGTGCCTATTGAACTGCTTGGGGATCCTCCCCCACCAAAGGGTGATCCTTTGTTCGAGCTAAAACAGTTACCAGATACTCTTAAGTATGCCTATCTTGATGAGAAAGAGATATATCATGTTATTATTAGTGCTCACCTCTCGAATCACGAAGAGAAGAAGTTATTAAAAACTTTGAGGAAGCACCGTGCTGCTATTGGATATACTCTTGATGATCTAAAGGGTATTAGTCCCACTCTCTGTCAGCACAAGATTAAAAATGATCCTGATCCTAAGCCAGTTGTTGATCATCAACGGAGACTAAATCCGAGGATGAAAGAGGTCGTGAGAAAAGAAATATTAAAGCTTCTCGAGGCAGGAATCATTTATCCTGTTACTCATAGTGATTGGGTAAGCCCAGTACATTGTGTACCTAAGAAGGGAGGTATCACCGTCGTTCCTAATGATAAGGATGAACTAATCCCACAGAGGATTATTACTGGCTATAGGATGGTGATAGACTTCCGGAAACTGAAAAAGGCAACCAGGAAAGACCATTATCCTTTGCCGTTTATCGACCAAATGCTAGAAAGGCTATCTAAACACACACACTTCTGCTTCCTGTTGTACAATCTAATGAGGACAAAACCACTTTCACGTGCCCCTTCGGTACATTTGCTTATAGACGTATGCCTTTTGGCTTATGCAATGCACCTGCCACCTTCCAAAGATGTATGATGGCTATATTCTCCGACTTTTGTGAAAAGATTGTTGAGGTTTTCATGGATGATTTCTCCGTTTACGGTTCTTCCTTTGACGATTGCCTCAGCAACCTTGATCGAGTCTTACAGAGATGCAAAGAGACCAACCTCGTCTTGAACTGGGAGAAGTACCACTTCATGGTTAATGAAGGCATTGTCTTAGGACACAAAATCTCTGAGCAAGGCATTGAAGTTGATAAGGCTAACGTTGATGCAATTGAGAAAATACCTTGCCCCACAGATATCAGAGGTATACGAAGTTTCCTAGGTCATGCTGGTTTCTATAGAAGGTTCATTAAAGACTTCTCTAAGATTTCTAGGCCTCTTACCAACCTCTTGCAGAAGGATGTTCCTTTTGTTTTTGATGAGGATTGCGAGGAAGCTTTCGAAATACTTAAGAAGGCCTTGATAACCACACCTATTGTTCAACCACCTGATTTGAACTTGCCCTTTGAAATCATGTGTGACGCTAGTGATTACGCTGTTGGTGTTGTTCTAGGACAAAGAGTTGACAAGAAGTTGAATGTTATTCACTACGCTAGTAAAACTCTAGACAGTGCCCAAAGAAACTATGCCACTACGGAGAAGGAGTTTTTAGCAGTCGTGTTTTCATGTGAAAAGTTCAGATCTTATATAGTTGACTCCAAAGTCACTATTCACTCTGATCATGCTGCTATTAAGTACCTTATGGAGAAGAAGGACGCTAAGCCTAGGCTAATCAGATGGGTTCTCCTGCTACAGGAATTTGATTTGCACGTTGTTGACCGAAAGGGTGCTTATAACCCTGTAGCAGATAACTTGTCTAGGCTAGAGAATGTCCATGATGACCCACGACCGATTGATGACAGCTTTCCTGATGAGCAATTGAATGTCATCTGCACTTCACATAGTGCACCGTGGTATGCTGATTACGCAAACTATATCGTAGCCAAATACATACCACCCAATTTCACCTACCAGCAAAAGAAGAAATTCTTCTTTGATTTGGGACACTACTTTTGGGATGAACCTCACCTTTATAAGGAAGGAGTAGATGGTGTTATTAGACGTTGTGTGCCTGAACATGAACAAGGACAGATCCTACAGAAGTGTCATTCCGAGGCTTACGGAGGACACCATGCTGGAGACAGAACTGCTCATAAGGTATTGCAATCAGATTTATATTAGCCCACTCTCTTCAAGGATGCCCGTAAGTTTGTCTTGTCTTGTGACGAATGCCAAACAATAGGGAACATTAGTAAGTGTCAAGAAATGGCTATGGACTATTCACTTGTCATTGAACCATTCGATGTCTGGGGCTTTGATTATATGGGACCTTTCCCGAGTTCCAATGGGTATACTCACATCTTAGTTGTTGTGGATTACGTCACTAAGTGGGTGGAAGCTATCCCCGCTAGAAATGCTGATCACCACACCTGTATTAAGATGCTTAAAGAAGTCATTTTCCCAAGATTTGGAGTCCCTAGATATCTGATGACTGATGGCGGTTCACACTTCATTCATGGTGTTTTCCGCAAGATGCTCGCTAAGTATGTTGTCAACCATAGAGTTGCATCTCCTTATCATCCCCAGTCTAGTGGTCAAGTGGAATTGAGTAATAGGGAGATCAAATTGATCTTACAAAAGATCGTCAATAGATCCCAAAAGAATTGGTCTAGCAAACTTGACGATGCACTATGGGCTTATAGGACTGCTTATAAGAATCCCATGGGCATGTCGCCGTATAAAATGGTTTACGGTAAGGCCTGTAATTTACCTCTTGAGCTAGAACACAAAGCTTATTGGGCAATCAAAGAGCTCAACTTCGATTTCAAACTTGCCGGTGAGAAGCGGTTGTTTGATATCAGCTCATTAGATGAATGAAGGGCTGATGACCCACAAGTATAGGGGCTCAATCGTAGTCCTTTCGATAAGTGAGAGTGTCAAACCCAACGAGGAGCAGAAGGCTCTGATAAATGGTTTTCAGCAAGGTAATAACTGCAAGCACTGAAAGTAGCGGTAACAAGTGATGGTGTAGTGAGGTGAAATGTAGCAAGCGAAAAGTAACAAGTAACAAGTAGTAGCAATGGTGCAGCAAGGGACAAGCCTGAACAAAGTCTTATAGGAGGAAAAACGCTCCCGAGGACACACGGGAGTTTCTGTCATGCTAGTTTCATCATGTTCATATGATTCGCGTTCGTTACTTTGATAGTTTGATATGTGGGTGGACCGGCGCTTGGGTACCGCCCTTACTTGGACAAGCATCCCACTTATGATTAACCCCGCTCGCAAGCATCCGCAACTACGAAAGAAGAATTAAGACTACGTCTAAACATATCATTAAACTAGTGGATCCAAATCAGCCCCTTACGAAGCAACGCATAGACTGGGGTTTAAGATTTTGTTACTCCAGCAACCCATCATCTACTTACTACTCCCCAATGCCTTCCTCTAGGCCCAAGTATGGTGAAGTGTTATGTAGTCGACGTTCACATAACACCACTAGAGGAAAAACACCATACATCATATCAAAATACCGAACGAATATCAAATTCACATGACTATTATCAGCATGACTTATCCCATGTCCTCAGGAACAAAAGTAACTACTCACAAAGCATAATCATAATCATGATCATAGGTGTAATGAATAGCATCAAGGATCTGAACATAAACTCTTCCACCAAGTGATCCAACTAGCATCAACTACAAAGAGTAATCAACACTACTAGTAACCTTACAAGTACCAATCGGAGTCGCGAGATGGAGATTGGTTACAAGAGATGAACTAGGGATTGGAGAGGAGATGGTGCTGATGAAGATGTTGATGAAGATGCCTCCCCTCCGACGAGAGGAGTGTTGGTGATGACGATGGCGACGATTTCCCCCTCCGGGAAGGAAGTTTCCCCGGCAGGATCGTCCTGCTGGAGCTCTAGATTGGATCTGCTCAAGTTCCGCCTCGTGGCGGCGGCGAAACCACGAAAAAGCTCCCGATTGATTTTTTCTGGAACGAAACCCTTTATATAGCAAAAGAGGGGGGCTAGTGGGCCGTCAGGGAGCCCACAATCTTGCCAACCGCCACCAAGGGGTGGCGGTGGCAGGGCTTGTGGCACCCTGGTAGCTCCCCTCTGGTACTTCTTTAGCCTAGTATTTTTTATATAATCCCAAAAAATTCCACGTAAATTTTCAGGGCATTTGGAGATGTGCACAATAGTGGACTAAGATTTGCTCCTTTTCCAGTCCAGAATTCCAGCTGCCTGAATTCTCCCTCTTCAAATAAACCTTGCAAAATAAGAGAGAAAAGGCATAAATATGGTACCACAAAGTAATATAACAGCCCATAAAGCAATAAATGTCAACATGAAAGCATGATGCAAAATGGACGTATCAACTCCCCCAAGCTTAGACCTCGCTTGTCCTCAAGGGAAAACCAAGTTCCATAAACATGTACACATGTTTAGGGGCGAAGGTGTCGATAAAACATAATACGGACATGAGGGCATCATGATCACACATAGAACATCAATACATCATAAAGATTCTTATGGGAAAGTAACAATTCCTTCACAAAGCAAAGCATGAAGCAAAAACCTTACCGAGAAGTAACCAACAACAGTCCAAAGTTATTGAGGCAATTGCAATTTATCACAACATGAGAAAGAGTCAAATAAGAGCTTGTAAGGCAAACCCACATACTCAATCATCTCTTTTGTTTTCCACAATTGTTACAACTCACGTGGTACTCATGGTGTCAAAGTTTCAGCTGGACACAGAGGAAGATAGGGGCTTATAGTTTTGCCTCCTAACTATTTACCTCAAGGGTAAAGTCAACAACAATAAAGCATAAGTACTCAACTCCAAGTTGATATATGAATATAGATCTTTCTCAAGCATGTGACGGTAGCCAAGATAAAGGAAAAAATAGGGAATTGGTGAAGATCACCATGACTCTTAGAAGGGCAAAAAGTAAAGGTACAAGATAGGCCCTTCGCAGAGGGAAGCAGAGCTTGTCATGCGCTTTTGAGGTTTGAATGCTTGTCCTCTTAGTGCGGAGGAACGTCACTTTATATTGCCTCCTGTGATAAAGAACTTTATTATGCAGTCTGTCACTTTTATGTCTTCCTCATCACAGGTTAATACAAAGCTTATTTTCCACACACTAATATATCATACATATTAGAGAGCAATTTTTATTGCATGCATCGATGACAACTTACTTGAAGGATCTTATTCAATCCATAGGGAGGTATGGTGGACTCTCATGGCAAAACTGGGTTGAAGGTTCATGGATGCACAAGTAGTATCTCTACTTGGTGCGGGAGTTTTGGGCTAATATGAGGTGGAAGCAGTCGTCACATGCTAAGGGATCTCTAATCATATAACATTGTTTGGAACCAAGCAAACACAATTCATTATGTTGTCTTCCTTGTCCAACATCTACTCCTAAGCATGTAATAGTTTGGTGAGTGCTCACAATTGTAAAAAGTGTTTAAGATGATATATTTATATGTGAACCTATCTTTCCTTATTACTTCTTATTAATTGCAACAATGACTGAGGCCTATGTTGATTTGTTCTCAACAAGTTTCAATCATCATACGTGTCATATGTGAAGCTATCACTTTCCATAAGATCGTCTCATGATCTTTCATGCTATCGTTCTTTTCATAGTTTTGATCATGGCACAAAGCAAATCCCTTGACTAAGATACTCTTTATTCTATAGCTCGTAAGCTCGGATACATCGGGGGAGACACAAGGCAAAAGACTCAAACTAAATACTAAAGACTTATTCCCCTAAGAGAAGAAATAAAAACTGAAAAAGGAAAGAACTAAAACAAAGGTAAAGCAAAAGATATAAAGGTGATACAATACCAGGGCAACTCCCCAAGCTTGGCAGAAGCCAGGGGGATTGCCCATACCAATGCTTAGTTGTCTTCCTTTGGTGGTGATGGTGGTGGTTTTGTTGCCTTTGATTCCAAGAGAGCTATCAATCTTTGATTTATACCTTTGAGATCTGCGACATGGTTTTCCAGCAAAACAACTTCACGAGAAAGGGAAATATTGCGAGCACGAGTTGTTTCACAAAACCTTAAGAGTTCAATCAAGGATGGAGACAGCACGTGGAGGAAGGGTTGGAGGAAATCTACTCCTTCAACGTCTTCAATATTGAACATAGGTTGAACTTCCTCCCTAGCTTGGGTTTTCTCCTTAGCTTTGTCCCCGGCTTCCGTGACTTCTACTCTTTTCAGATCAGCATCTACTTCTTCATGAACTTGGGGAAGATCATTCTCCCCAACAGATTCCTGAGACATCTTTGCTCTAAATCTGCGGCAGGCAACAGGCTCGAAACGAAAACATAGGAAAAATGCATGATACGGAGATCAAAACCTTCGAGCGAATATTTTTTTTTTCTGGACCAGAAGGAGTGCTCCGCAAGAAAACGGAGTCCAGGAGGCACACGAGGTGCCCACAAGCCCTCCATTCGCCACCAGGGGGTAGGTGGCGGCTTCCAAGCTTGTGGCCGCCTCGTGCGCTCTCCGGACTGCTTCTTACTTTTCTAATTTTCCAAAAATTACAAAACGGAGGAAATTTCCTATTGGAAAAGCATCGGAGTCCAATTTCTTACCGAAACAGATACCTCTTCGTTTTGAGGGTCTGAAACAGGCTCATAAACATCCCTTATGTACTCCTCTAGAGTTATGACATTGATGATATTAGTCTCAACATTTATGGGAGTACCAGAGATGTAATGCTTGATTCTTTGCCCATTTACCACTCTAGGCAAATTTCCTTCCGTGTTATTGATTTTGATGGCACCGGAACGGTATACTTCCTTGATGACGTAAGGACCTTCCCATTTAAAGAGAAGCTTGCCTGTGAAGAATCTCAAACGAGTATTGTATAGCAGGACATAATCACCTACATTGAACTCTCATTTCTGTATTCGTTTATCGTGCCATCTCTTAACCTTTTCCTTGAACAACTTGGCATTCTCATAAGCCCATAGTGCATCATCAAATTTGCTAGACCAATTCTTTCGAGATCTATTGACGGTCTTTTGTAGGATCAATTTGATCTCCCTATTACTCAACTCCACTTGACCACGAGACTGAGGATGATAAGGAGATGCAACTCTATGGTTGACATCATACTAAGCGAGCATCTTGCGGAAAACACCATGAATGAAGTGTGAACCGCCATCAGTCATCAAATATCTAGGGACTCCAAATCTTGGGAAAATGACTTCTTTAAGAATTTTAATAGAGGTGTCGTGATCAGCATTTTTAGTGGGGATAGCTTCTACCCACTTAGTGATGTAATCCACAGCAACTAAGATGTGAGTGTACTCATTGGAACTCGGGAAGGGTCTCATATAATCAAAGCCCCAAATATCAAATGGTTCAATGACAAGTGCAGAGTTCATAGGCATTTCCTGATGCTTACTGATGTTCCCTATTCTTTGGCATTCGTCACAGGACAAGACAAACTTACGGGCATCCTTGAAGAGAGTGGGCACATAGAAACCTGATTGCAATACCTTATGAGCAGTTCTATCTCCAGCGTGGTGTCCTCCGTAGGCTTCGGAATGACACTTCTGCAAGATATGTCCCTGTTCATGTTCAGGCACACAACATCTAATAACACCATCCACTCCTTCCTTATAAAGGTGAGGATCATCCCAAAAGTAGTGTCTCAAATCAAAGAAGAATTTATTCTTTTGCTGATAGGTGAAGCTGGGTGGTATGTATTTGACCACGATATAGTTTGCGTAATCAGCATACCACGGTGCACTATGTGAAGTGCGGATGACATTTAATTGCTCATCAGGAAAGCTGTCATTAATAGGTCGTGGGTCATCAAGGACATTTTCTAGCCTAGACAAGTTATCTGCTACAGGGTTATCAGCATGCTTTCGGTCAACGACGTGCAAATCAAATTCCTGTAGCAGGAGAACCCGTCTGATCAGCCTAGGCTTATCGTCCTTCTTCTCCATAAGGTACTTAATAGCAGCATGATCAAAGTGAATAGTGACTTTGGAATCAACTATATAAGATGTGAACTTTTCACATGCAAACACGACTGCTAAAAATTCCTTCTCCGTAGTGGCATAGTTTCTTTGGGCACTGTCTAGAGTTTTACTAGCGTAGTGAATGACATTCAACTTCTTGTCAACTCTTTGTCCTAGAACAGCACCAACAACATAATCACTAGCATCGCACATGATTTCAAAGGGCAAGTTCCAGTCAGGTGGTTGAACAATAGGTGCGGTTATCAAAGCCCTCTTAAGTATTTCCAAAGCTTCCTCACAATCCTCATCAAAAACAAAAGGAACATCCTTCTGCAAGAGGTTGGTAAGAGGCCTAGAAATCTTAGAGAAGTCTTTAATGAACATTCTATAGAAACCAGCATGACCTAGGAAACTTCCTATACCTCTGATATCTGTGGGGCAAGGCATTTTCTCAATTGCATCAACCTTAGCCTTATCAACTTCAATGCCTCTTTTAGAAATTTTGTGTCCTAAAACAATACCTTCATTTACCTTAAAGTGGCACTTCTCCCAATTCAAGACGAGGTTGGTATCTTCGCATCTCTGTAAGACTCGATCAAGGTTGCTGAGGCAATCAACAAAGGAAGACCCGTAAACGGACAAGTCATCCATGAAAACCTCTACAATATTTTCACAAAAGTTAGAGAATATAGCCATCATACATCTTTGAAAGGTGGAAGGTGCATTGCATAAGCCAAAAGGCATACGTCTATAAGCAAAGGTACCGAAGGGGCAGGTGAAAGTGGTTTTCTCCTGATCAGATTGTGCAACAGGTATTTGCGAGAAACCTGAATAACCGTCTAGAAAGCATAAGTGTGTGTGTTTTGATAGCCTTTCTAGCATTTGGTCGATAAACGGCAAAGGATAATGATCTTTCCTGGTTGCCTTGTTCAATTTCCGGAAGTCTATCACCATCCTATAGCCAGTAATAATCCTTTGTGGGATTAGTTCATCCTTATCATTAGGAACGACGGTGATACTTCCCTTCTTAGGTACGCAATGTACTGGACTTACCCAATCACTATGAGCAACAAGATAAATGATTCCTGCTTCCAGAAGCTTTAATATTTCTTTTCTAACGACCTCTTTCATCTTAGGATTTAATCTCCTTTGATGATCAACAACTGGTTTAGAATCAGGATCGGTTTTAATCTTGTGCTGACATAGAGTGGGACTAATACCCTTTAGATCATCAAGAGTATATCCAATAGAAGCACGGTGCTTCCTCAAAGTTTTTAGTGCTCTGAGAGGAGAGCACTAATAATAATAGGATATATCTCCTTCTCATCAAGATAGGCATACTTAAGAGTATCAGGCAACTGTTTAAGCTCGAACACAGGATCACCCTTTGGTGGGGGAGGATCCCCAGGCAGTTCAACAGGCACATTATTCTTGAGAATAGGATATTGTTCTAAGACAATTTTATCTATCTCATCTCTTACCTCCATATGCATATCATTTTCATGCTCAAGCAGATATTGCTCTAAAGGATCCGTAGGAGGTAGGGCAATAGAGGCAAGAGCACTGATTTCATCCCTACCAGACGACTCTTTTTCATGGGGTTGTCTTCCAAACTTGGAGAAGTTATATTCATGAGACACACCCTCGAAACTAACAGTGACGGTCTGCTTAATGCAATCAATGTGAACATTGACAGCGTTGAGAAAGGGTCTACCGAATATGATGGGACAAAAGCTATCTTGTGCAGTACCAAGGACGAGGAAATCAGTAGGATACTTCGTCTTACCACACATGACTTCTACGTCTCTCACAATTCCCAGAGGGCAGATAGTGTCTCTATTAGCTAGCGTAGTAGTGACATCAATGGGTTCTAGCTCAGCAGGTGCAATCTCATCTTTGATTTCATCATAAAGAGAACGGGGTATTGCACTAACACTAGCTCCCATATCACATAAACCATGGTAACAGTGATCTCCTATCTTGACAGAAACAACGGGCAGGCCAACTACATGTCCGTATTTGTCTTTCGCGTGAGGTTTAGCAATTCTAGCAGAGTCCTCACAGAATTCGATAACATGTCCGTCTACGTCTTCGGTTAAGAGATCTTTGATAATAGCAACACTAGGTTCAACTCTAATCTCGTCAGGGGGTGCAAGTGGTCTAATGTAACCCCTACGTATCACAGTTGGAGCTTTAGAATAATCCTATATCCTAGCAGGGTATGGTGGTTTCTCAGCGTAGGCACAAGGAACAACAGGATCACTAAAAGCAATGAATTTCTCCTCAACTAGATTGGTTTTGACTATGTTGCTTTCTACAGGAGGATGATACTTAAACCACTTCTCTTTGGGAAGATCAACATGAGCAACAAAAGATTCACATAGAGAAGCTACTATCTCAGAGTCAAGTCCATACTTAGCGCTAAAATCTCTAGAAGTGTTTGTCTCAACAAAAGATTTAACGCAATCAAACTGGAAATTCATACCTGACTCCTTACCTTCCTCCAGCTCCCAATCTTCAGAGTTACGTTTGATTCTTTCCAATAAATTCCACTTGTGGTCAATATCCTTCTTCATAAAAGAATCGGTACTAGAAGTGTCAAGCATGGTACGATCTTCATGAGAAAGCCGAGCATAAAAGTTTTGACTGATGATTTCTCTCGAGAGCTCATGATTGGGGCATGAATATAGCATTGATTTAAGACTCCCCCAAGCTTGAGCTATGCTTTCCCTGTCACGAGGCCAAAAGTTATAAATAAAGTTCTGATCACGATGTACTAAATGCATAGGATAAAACTTTTGATGAAATTCCAATTTCAACCGATTCTAGTCCCATGATCTAGTATCATCACATAGCCTATACCATGTCAACGCCTTATCCTTCAAAGATAAAGGAAATACTTTCTTATTTACCTCATCCTCGGGCAAACCTGCAAGCTTAAATAAACCACAAACTTCATCTACATAGATCAGATGCAAGTCTGGATGTGAAGATCCATCTCCTCTAAAAGGATTAGCCAGCAGTTTCTCAAGCATACCCGAAGGAATTTCATAAAAGATATTTTCAGTAGGTACCTCAGGTTGAGAAACAACTCCTCGTGCTTCCGTTCGTGGTGAAGATACCCCGAACAAACTCCTCAAAGGAACAGTTTCCATAGTGACAAGTGACAATAAATTTCAGCACAGTATAAAAATGTTTCCTTACCAATTTCCACTTACCAAAGGCGCTTCACCAGAAAATAGTCTTGATGACCCATAAGTATAGGGGATCAATCGTAGTCCTTTCGATAAATAAGAGTGTCGAACCCAACGAGGAGCAGAAGGCTCTGATAAATGGTTTTCAGCAAGGTAATAACAGCAAGCACTGAAAGTAGCGGTAACAAGTGATGGTGTAGTGAGGTGAAACGTAGCAAGCGAAAAGTAACAAGTAACAAGTAGTAGCAACGGTGCAGCAAAGTGTCCCAATCCCTTTTTTAGCAAGGGACAAGCCTGAACAAAGTCTTATAAGAGGAAAAACGCTCCCGAGGACACACGGGGATTTGTGTCATGCTAGTTTCATCATGTTCATATGATTCGCGTTCGTTACTTTGATAGTTTGATATGTGGGTGGACCGGCGCTTGGGTACTACCCTTACTTGGACAAGCACCCCACTTATGATTAACCCCTCTCGCAAGCATCCGCAACTACGAAAGAAGAATTAAGACTACGTCTAACCATAGCATTAAACTAGTGGATCCAAATCAGCCCCTTATGAAGCAACGCATAGACTGGGGTTTAAGCTTCTGACACTCCAGCAACCCATCATCTACTTACTACTCCCCAATGCCTTCCTCTAGGCCCAAGTATGGTGAAGTGTTATGTAGTCGACATTCACATAACACCACTAGAGGAAAAACAACATGCAGCATATCAAAATACCGAACGAATATCAAATTCACATGACTATTATCAGCATGACTTATCCCATGTCCTCAGGAACAAAAGTAACTACTCACAAAGCATAATCATAATCATGATCAGTGGTGTAATGAATAGCATCAAGGATCTGAACGTAAACTCTTCCACCAAGTAATCCAACTAGCATCAACTACAAAGAGTAATCAACACTACTAGTAACCTTACAAGTACCAATCGGAGTCGCGAGAAGGAGATTTGTTACAAGAGATGAACTAGGGATTGGAGAGGAGATGGTGCTGATGAAGATGTTGATGAAGATGCCTCCCCTCCGATGAGAGGAGTGTTGGTGATGCCGATGGCGACGATTTCCCCCTCCGAGAGGGAAGTTTCCCCGGCAGGATCGTCCTGCCGGAGCTCTAGATTGGATCTGCTCAAGTTCCGCCTCGTGGCGGCGCGAAACCACGAAAAAGCTCCCGATTGATTTTTTTCTGGAACGAAACCCTTCATATAGCAAAAGAGGGGGGCTAGTGGGCCGTCAGGGAGCCCACAAGCTTGCCAACCGCCACCAGGGGGTGGCGGTGGCAGGGCTTGTGGTGTCGTGGTAGCTCCCCTCTGGTACTTCTTTAGCCCAGTATTTTTATATAATCCCAAAAAATTCCACGTAAATTTTTAGGGCATTTGGAGATGTGCAGAATAGTGGACTAAGATTTGCTCCTTTTCTAGTCCAGAATTCCAGCTGCCTGAATTCTCCCTCTTCAAATAAACCTTGCAAAATAAGAGAGAAAAGGCATAAATATGGTACCACAAAGTAATATAATAGCCCATAAAGCAATAAATATCAACATGAAAGCATGATGCAAAATGGACGTATCAAGGGCCCAGGCATATGAGAATGCCAAGTTATTCAAGGAAAAGGTTAAGAGATGGCACGATAAAAGAATACAAAAACGAGTGTTCAATGTAGGTGATTATGTCGTGCTATACAATTCTCGCTTAAGATTCTTCGCAAGCAAGCTTCTCTCTAAATGGGAAGGTCCCTACGTTATCGAGGAAGTATATCGTTCCGGTGCCATCGAAATCAATAACACGGAAGGTAATTTTCCTAGAGTGGTAAATGGGCAAAGAATCAAGCATTATATCTCTGGTACTCCCATAAATGTTGAGACCAATATCATCAATATCATAACTCCAGAGGAGTACATAAGGGATTTTTATCAGCCTGTTTCAGACCCTGAAAACGAAGAGGTATGTGTTTCCGTAAGTAATTGGACTCCGAAACTTTTCCAATAGGAAATTTTCTCCGTTTTGGAATTTATGGAAAATTAGAAAAATAAAAAGCAGTCCGGAGAACGCACGAGGCGGCCACAAGCTTGGTTGTCGCGGCCTCCTCCCTGGCCGCGGCAACAAGGCTTGTGGGCACCTCGTGTGCCCCCTAACTCTGTTTTCTTGCGGAGCACTCCTTCTGGTCCAGAAAAAATCATTATATATACGCCCGAGGGTTTTGATCTCCGTATCGCGCAGTTTTCCTCTGTTTTCGCTTTGAGCCAGTTTTCTGCCGCAGATCTAGGTCAAGATGTCTTCTTAGGATTTAGAGGGGGGGAGCTATGTGACTGATTACCTTGCTAACCCCAAGGTCTATGGGGACATGGAACCATATGGCTGGACCACGGACGAGGAAGAGGACTAGGATCGCAAGGGGAAGGAACAAACGAGTTCCGATGAAGAGGAGGCTCCTCTACCTCAACCTGGGTGCACTCATGTGGAGTTCAAGAAGTCAAGCCTCCCTGATCAAAGGAAGAAGCCTAAGACCTTGTTTATCCCTTCTTGTTTCTTGCAGGAGAGTAAGCAGGAACTTTTCCATAGAGTGTTGAAGCTTGAGGAGGAAAACGACGATCTGAGGGAGCATAACTTTATGCTCAAGTGGAAATTAGACAAGCTCAAGACTGCTTCAACAACTCCACCACCATCACCACCAAAGGAAGACAACTAAGCATTGGTATGGGCAACTCCCTTGGCTTATGCCAAGCTTGGGGGAATTTCCCTGGTATCGTATCACCTTTATATCTTTTGCTTTTAACTTTGTTTTATTTGTTTCCTTTTCAGTTTTTATTTCTTCTCTTAGTGGAATAAGTCTTTAGTGTTTAGTTTGAGTCTTTTTCTTTGTGTCTCCCCCGATGTATTCGAGCTTGCAAGCTATATAATAAATAGTATCTTAGTCAAGGGCTTTGTTTTGTGCCGTGATCAAAAGTTCGAAAAGAACGATAGCATGAAAAATCATGAGATGATCTTATGGAAAGTGATAACTTCACATATAACAAGTATGATGATTGAAACTTGTTGAGAATAGACCAACATAGACCTCAGTCATTGTTGCAATTAATAAGAAGTAATAAGGAAAGAGAGGTTCACATATAAATACAACATCTTAGACACTTTCTATAATTTTGAGGACTCACCAAACTATTACATGCTTAGAAGTAGATGTTGGACAAGGAAGACAACATAATGAATTGTGTTTGCTTGGTTCCAAACAATGTTATATGATTAGAGATCCCTTAGCATGTGACGATTGCTTCCACCTCATATTAGCCAAAACTCCCGCACCAAGTAGAGATACTACTTGTGCATCCATAAACCTTCAACCCAGTTTTGCCATGAGTGTCCAACATACCTACCTATGGATTGAATACGATCCCTCAAGTAAGTTGTCATCGGTGCAAGAAATAAAAATTTCTCTCTAATATGTATGATCTATTAGTGTGTGGAAAATAAGCTTTATAAGAACCTGTGATGAGGAAGACATAAAAGCGACAGACTGCATAATAAAATTCTTTATCACAGGGGGCAATATAAAGTGACGTTCCTCCGCACTAAGAGGACACGCATCCAAACCTCAAAAGCGCATGACAACCTCTGCTTCCCTCTAAGAAGAGCCTATCTTGTACCTTTACTTTTTGCCCTTGTAAGAGTCATGGTGATCTTCACCAATTCCTTATTTAGCCTTTTTCTTGGTGAACGTCATATGCTTGGGAAAGATCTATATTCATATATCAACTTGGAGATGAGTACTTATGCTTTATTATTGTTGACTTTACCCTTGAGGTAAATGGTTGCGAGGCAAAACTATAAGCCCCTATCTTTCTCTGTGTCCAACTGAAACTTTCATGCCATGAGTACCACGTGAGTTGTAACAATTGTGGAAAACAAAAGAGTTGATTGAGTATGTGGATTTGCTTTACAAGCTCTTATTTGACTTTTTCTGATGATATGATAAATTGCAATTGCTTCAATGACTATGAACTGTTGTTGGCTACTTCTCGGTAAGGTTTTTGTTTCATATTTTGCTTTGTGAAGGAATTGTTACTTTCCCATAAGAATCTCTATGATGTATTGTTGTTCTATGTGTGATCATGATGCCCTCATGTCCGTATTATGTTTTATCGACACCTTCATCGCTAAACATGTGGACATGTTTTGGGTCTTGGTTTTCGCTTGAGGACAAGCGAGGTCTAAGCTTGGGGGAGTTGATACGTCCATTTTGCATCATGCTTTCATGTTGATATTTATCGCTTTATGGATTGTTATTTTACTTTGTGGTACCATACTTATGCCTTTTCTCTCTTATTTTGCAAGGTTTATTTGACGAGGGAGAATACCGGCAGCTGGAATTCTGGACTGGAAAAGGAGCAAGTTTGAGTCCTCTATTCTGCACAACTCCAAATGCCCTGAAAATCAACGTGGATTTTTTGGGAATATATAAAAAATACTAGGCGAAAGAAGTGTCAAAGGGGAGAAACCAGGGGCCCACAAGCCTGGTTGCCGCGGCCTACCCCCCTGGCCGCGGCAACAGGGCTTGTGGGCACCCTGGTGGCCCACTGGCCCCCCTCTTTTGCTATATGAAGGGTTTCACCCGAGAAAAAATCAGGGTGGAGCTTTTTCGTGGATTCTCCGCCGCCACGAGACGGAACTTGAGCAGATCCAATCTAGAGCTCCGGTAGGACGATCCTGCCGGGGAAACTTCCCTCCTGGAGGGGGTAATCGTCGCCATCGTCATCACCAACACTCCTCTCGTCAGAGGGGAGTCATCTCCATCAACATCTTCATCAGCACTATATCCTCTCCAAACCCTAGTTCATCTCTTGTAACCAATCTCCGTCTCGCGACTCCGATTGGTACTTGTAAGGTTGCTAGTAGTGTTGATTACTCTTTGTAGTTGATGCTAGTTGGATTACTTGGTGGAAGAGTTTATGTTCAAATCCTTGATGCTACTCATTACACCTCTGATCATTATTATGATTATGCTTTGTGAGTAGTTACTTTTGTTCCTGAGGACGTGGGATAAGTCATGCTGATGATAGTCATGTGAATTTTGTATTCGTTCGGTATTTTGATATGTCGTATGTTGTTTTTCCTCTAGTGATGTTATGTGAACGTCGACTACATAACACTTCACCATTATTTAGGCCTAGAGGAAGGCATTGGGAAGTAGTAAGTAGATGATGGGTTGCTAGAGTGACAGAATCTTAAACCCTAGTTTATGCGTTACTTCGTAAGGGGGTGATTTGGATCCACTAGTTTAATGCTATGGTTAGACGTTGTCTTAATTCTTCTTTCGTAGTTGCGGATGCTTGCGAGAGGGGTTAATCATAAGTGGGATGCTTGTCCAAGTAAGGGCAGTACCCAAGCGTCGGTCCACCCACATATCAAACTATCAAAGTAACGAACGCGAATCATATGAACATGATGAAACTAGCATGACACAAATTTCCGTGTGTCCTCGGGAGCGTTTTTCCTCTTATAAGACTTTGTTCAGGCTTGTCCCTTGCTAAAAAAGGGATTTGTCCACTTTGTTGCACCGTTGCTACTACTTGTTACTTGTTACTTTTCGATTGCTACGTTTCACCTCACTACACCATCACTTGTTACCGCTACTTTCAGTGCTTGCAGTTATTACCTTGCTGAAAACCGTTTATCAGAGCCTTCTGCTCCTCGTTGGGTTCTACACTCTTACTTATCGAAAGGACTACGATTGATCCCCTATACTTGTGGGTCATCAACAGCTTATCTAGATCAGGAGGCAATTGCTCTCTTTGCGAGCCATTAGTTTCATCGAACCGCACATCTACAGTCCCAACAACCTTGTTGTGATAGTTGTTGAAGACTCTGTAGGTGTGCGAGTCCTTTCCATAACCGAGCATAAAACCCTCATGTGCTTTAGGTGCAAATTTTGAGCTATGGTGAGGATCTCTAATCCAACATTTTGCACCGAAGACTTTGAAATAACTTACATTGGGTTTCTTGTCAGTGAGGAGTTCATATGAGGTTTTCTTGAGGAATTTGTGAAGATATACCCTCTTGATGATATGGCATGCAGTGTTGATTGGTTCAGGCCAAAAGCGACGAGGAGTCTGATATTCTTCAAGCATGGTTCTTGCCATCTCAACCAAAGTCATGTTCTTCCTTTCAACGACACCATTCCGTTGAGGAGTATAAGGAGCAGACAATTCGTGAGTAATACCAAATTCATCAAGATAATTATCAAGACCAGTGTTTTTGAACTTTGTTCCATTATCACTCCTGATGTGTTTGATCTTGATGCCGAACTTCGTCGAGGCCCTTGAAGAAAATCGTTTGAAGACTTCCTGCACTTCAGTTTTATATAAGATGATATGCACCCATGTATATCTGGAATAATCATCAACTATGACGAAGCCATATAAAGATGCTGCATTTGTTAGTGTGGCATAATGAGTAGGTCCAAATAGATCCATGTGAAGCAATTCAAATGGACGAGTAGTGGTCATGATAGTCTTCGAGGGATGCTTGGATCTGGTCATTTTCCCAGATTCACAGGCACCGTAGAGGTGATCCTTGAGGAATTTGACTAATTCGATGCCGATGACATGCTTCTTCTTCGCGAGCGTGTGGAAATTCCTCGTGCCTGCATGACCGAGTCTTCGATGCCACAGCCATCGTTCTGAGGTTTTTGCTAGTAAGCAAGTGGCTGGTTGAGGACCTGTAGAGAAATCAACAATTTACAAATCCCCTCTTCTGACATCTTCGAAGACTTTGGATCTGTCAGATTCCATGATGACAACACATCTATATCTAACAAAAATAACAATCATATCAAGATCACAAAGCATCGAGACTGACATGAGGTTAAATCCAAGGGATTCAACAAGCATCACTTTGTCCATGTGCCTATCCTTGGAAATAGCCACTTTGCCAAGTCCCAATACCTTGCTTTTACCTTTGTCAGCATATGTGATTTGCTTCAAGGGTGATGGAGTTAGTGGCATATTCATCAGCAAGCTTTTATCACCAGTCATGTGATCTGTGCAGCCACTATCAAGAACCCACTCAGTACTCTTGGGTTTGTCATCCTGCAGATGAATTAGTACAGCTTACCATCTCATATGCTTCAGACTTGAAGAATATGATATCAATTTCATCAGATAGGAATTTCATCATAACGGAATTATAACGACGTGTGAAATATTTCTATTTCATCAATATTAGCTTGCGTCCTATCAAGCATTTCCTCAGGTCTCCAGCAAATTCTTCACATGATGATTTTCTTCACCACCCACATCTGAAGGGTGGTAAAGCATTCATCATCCTGCGAGCACCATATGAGAAATGGGGCATTGAAGCTAATGCACTTCTCTTAACAGTAGGGGGGTTAAAGTACTCATATGAATATGCAGAGAACTTGTTTGAGGATTTATGAACATAATGATTTGAAGAATAACGTCCATATTCATATTCCTTGTAGTTTCCCTGCATGTTAGAAGCATTAGCACGGGTACGAGCATAGTTTTGACCAGTTGAGGATTTTGATCCTCTTGAAGACTTTGGTCCTCCTGAGGAATTTGATCTGGGGTTCAAATTCTTCACCAGTGGTGTCATGAGGACATTCACCTGAAGATTTTCAAGACAACTTTTGGGAACCCAGATTTTCCTCAGGGGAGGCCCATTCCTGCAGTTAGTTCCAACATATCGAGCAAATACTTCACCAGATTGTTTTTTGAACAGTTTATAGTTGGAGTCAAATGACTCATCAGAGGAATAGGATAATTCACATGAAAAGCCTGTTAGATTGGATGGATCAAAAGGAGGCCCAGTAGCAGTAACCCATGAGGTTTTGGGATACTGCTCAGGTTTCCAATAAGATCGATCAGCATTCAATTTCCTCTCAAAGGCAATTCCTTCTTTCCTCGGGTTCCTGTTCAAGATCTGCTTTTTGAGCACATCACAAAGGGTTTGATGTCCTTTGAGACTTTTGTATATGCCTGTCACATACAATTCCTTTAGCCCTGCATTTTCATCAGTGACATTTGTGTTTTTCTCAAGTGAGGAATTTGACACTACAGGAGCAGTTGAAGAATTTGTAGCAATTGAATCATTTGATGATTCTGGTGAAGAATTAATAGTTTCAAGTTCAATGCATTTGAGACATGGAGGAATGAATTCAGCTTGAGCAGCGCTGATCTGTTGAGCTACTAATGAATCATTTTCCATACGAAGATCATCATGAGAAATCCTCAACTTCTCTAGATCAAGCTTCCTTTGAAGAAATTCATAGGAAAGTTTCTCATGATTAGCGAGGGGTGTTGTCGTGGGTATAAGTCTGACAGTAGATGTGTAGGGTACGAAAGGATGGGCAGAGCCTTAGCTACGGCGAGGATGTATGAGTTCAGGCCCCTCTACGGTGGAGGTAATAGCCCTACGTCTCAGTGCTCTGGGAGCTTGTTGTCGAGTGGAATATGGATTACAGTGAATTGCTAACCCTTGCACCAGTGGGGGAGGGCGGCTTATATAGAGTGTGCTACCCTCCACAACGGTTCGGTGCATAGGGGTGGATTAGTGGCGAATAAATGCCTACGTTACAGGTAATGTATGTCTTAAATGCTAATAAAGGCACATGGAAACGTACGACCGTTTCCCTCCAGGGGGGTTACGATGCACAGAGTGGAATCCAGTCGGTTAGTTTGATACACTCCGAATGCTCATCTCCGACTGGATGGTGGAGGATTTGTTACCGACTGGATGATGGGAAGTCCATAAGTCAGTCGGAACTGACTAAGGGTCTTATCCCTTATGAAGGGTAGTCCTTGGGTAGGACTTATAGGGCAGGCCTATGACCCTACCCTAGGACTATAACCCCATCATTAGTCCCCGAATGGATTGGGGTTGGAACGACGAAGCGATGTTTGAAGTATGGATCCGACTGGTACGGATGCGACTTTGGCGTTGCTTGCCTCGATCCATTTTGTCTTCTTTGTCCAACGATCCGAGTGGAAGTATTTGTGAAACGAACTGTCGGGAACCGAGTGCTTCCGTGGTATCTTCCGACGTGACCAGTCAACTGTGAGTGGCGGATTTTCCGGGATCCTCAAATTTCGGTTGTCGCGCGCTCACCTGGGATGACGACATCGTGCTCGAGTAGTACCTGACGCCTCGATTCCCGCGCCTTCATCTTCTCCACTGATATCGCCGCGACCGGTCGGGGGATAAGATTTCGGGGCCACTTGCCAGTGACACAGTCGGAACCTTATTTAAACCTCAGCGGCGAGGTTTTTTTTCGTTACACTCGCCGGATATCTTGCACTTGCCTGCCCCGCTTCTCTCGCCACCTCCTGCGCATCCCAAGCTCCTTCCTTCTTCTTCTCCCTCACGGATCCGCAGCCTCCGCCATGACAAAGGGGCAGACTAGCAAGCTAGAGGCGAAGAAGAAGGGCAAGGCGGCGGCTCCTGCCCAGCGGCGGCAGCGAACGCTACCGGCGGGGTAGATCCAGGGGGATTTCCTCCCCTCCACGGTGACGGAGGAGAACCTGCTGGAGTTGGTGGAGCATGGGATGATTGCGCACAAGTCGTGGAGGTTGCCGGCGGAAGGCGAGACCGAGCCGGCGCCTCGGGAGGGGGAGCGCGTCTTGCTGCTGAGCCATGTGCACAGAGGTTTGTCTCTGCCTCCTCACCCCTTCTTCAAAGGTATCATGAACCACTTCGGGGCGCAGCTCCACCATTTTCCTCCTAATGCCATAGCTCATCTCTCTGCCTTCGTTGTGCTGTGCGAGTGTTTCATCGGCTGTCCTCCCCATTGGGGGCTTTTCAAACATATCTTCTCTGCTAGATCCCAGACCATCAAACGGCTTAGCCAGTCGGATGACAAAACCCACCTTCTCCAGCTCTGCGGAGGCTTAGGCTTCCAAAAGAAAAGTAAAAGTAGCTATCCTGCTCTGCAGTTGAGCGAATCTGTTAGGAACTGGCAGTCGACATGGTTCTACTGCCAGGACGCTGCTTGCCCGAATGCTACCACTGGACTCCCTCCTTTTAGCTTAGACCGACCGGCTCCTCCTAGGCAGCTCGCGCTCACAAAGGTGGAGAAAACCCAGATCCAGCCTCTGGTCGATGCGCTTGTAGAGGTCGTCCGAAGGGGGGGTCACTGGCATAGATTTGCTGGAGGTTTTCCTGGGTCGGCGTATCCAGCCTCTGCAAGCTCGAGACCACGCCATGTGGCATTACACAGGGCCTGAGGACTCCACTCGGACTAACGTCGAGTGCGTGACCGAGGAGATGGTGGTGTCGTGGGTCCTCAACATCACCGGCGCCTGCGAAAACCCTAGAGGAGCTCGGCGAGTGAAGGCCTTCCGGGCGGACAACCCTCCTCCAAACGCACTGAGTACAACTTGCCGAGTGCACACAACTGTCTTAGATTTATTGCTTTCTTGAATCACTGGCTGACGTCTGATGTCGTCAACTATATCTTGTGCAGGAGTGGACTAACTGCTTTTCTCCCGTCTCGAACGGGAATCGGGCCGAGGAGGAGGAAGGCAGCCAGGAGGGCAGCATGGAGAGCGGCGAGTACGTCTCCGACAGTGGGGATACGGAAGAGGAGTCCGCAGAAGAAGAAGAGGCAGATGAGGAGCAGAACTCGCCACCTCTGCCGCCAAAGCCTCGGACTAAGCGCCGTCATGAACATGTGGCTCCTTCAGCTCCTCCAGCATCCTCGAGTGCACCGTCATGAACCTGTGGCTCCTTCAGCTCCTCCAGCATCCTCGAGTGCGCCGCCAGCTCCGCCAGCTGCTCCTGTGGTACCGAGTGCTTCGCCAGCCGCTCCCGTGGCTCCGAGCGTTCGGAGCACAAAGAGGACCAGGGACTCTGCTGCTGAACCTGCGGGTCAGCCCTCTAAGGTGGCTAAACCAAGTGGATCTAAGCCTCGGAAGGCTCTGCCACGGATGAGGGTCACAGTTCTCGTCACCTCAACGTAAGTGCATGGTTCTTCTATCTTCTTTCAGTATTTGATCGAATCTCTGCTTATTGGTCGAATGAATGGCACTCGACAGAGCTGCTACCTCTGCCACCTCTCCGACACGCCAAGGGGACGATCCCATGGACATGGACAACGTTGTCACATCCCAGCCAGGTGCATCGTGGCGATTCCGAGAGTTTATATTACTGCATCATGAATTCTGTCTTTGGTCTTGTCTTTTTCCTGTGGTCTCACGCCGTTCGGTCGGGTTTTCCTCAGAGGTGATCTATGTGGAGGAGGGAGACCAGAGGAGGGCCGAGCAAGTTGTGGTGCCTGTCCTTGAGGCTGTTCCACCGGTTACCACTCTTGCCATGGTCGCGCCACCGACTGAGACGATGTCGTCGACTAAAACGGCACCGATCGCTGCTGAACCGAATGGAGCAAGCCTTGGGATGCCCCAGGAGCCTCCTATGATGCCAGGCCCGCCGACTGTCGAGTACAACGTCCAACGCCTCCTAGAAGATCAGGTGGGAGCTGCCAAGGGGGCCATGGTGCAGGCGAAGCTGATGGCTGGAGAGGCCAAGAAGGCGTACGACTCCATCACGTCCTTGTACAAGCGAAGCTTGGAACTGCGGGACGATATCCGAGTAAGTGTGCTAGTAAGTATTTACTTTCCTCTTGTAACCCACTGGGTGTGCTCGGATAGCGTATGATTTTTTGCAATGGGTTCACTTGTAGTGAACCCAGTGGGTGTAGTCCCCGAGACTTTTGTCGAGTGCTTGCACCGGCAGTTGTCTTTATACACATTTTCTTTAACTTGATCAGATCAAAAATTAATCTGTTCGAATGTTAACAGTTGGGGCACTCGGAGTGCACCTACTGGATGAGTCCCCGAGAGTAATTTTACTCAGGTCGGGTAGTAGCCTCAGAGGCTTATTTGTTGTCATGTAGCTCAATAGGGCGGACCTGTTTGAGTTTCATGCCAGTGGGGTCACTCTTAGTGAACCCACTGGGTGTAGTCCCCGAGACCGCTGTCGACTGCTTGCGTCGGCAGGGGTCTGAAGAACTTAGAATTTTTATTGTTGTCCTTGTTGAATTTGTCTGACCGTCTCTTGGCGCTGACTTGCAGAAAAACTTGCGAGATGGGTACAGCGTACGAGACTCTCAGGGCTGAAAAGGTTCAGTTTGCTGGTGAACTGGATGCAGCAATGGTTGCAATGGCTGGTATGAAGGATGTTCTGGCGGAACGAGAAAAGTCCTTGGAGCAGGCCTGTGAGGCAAACAAGGCATTGACTACTGAGTTGGAGAAAATGGGGAAACAAAGGACGGAGCTGATGGGGCAGATGAAAGTGTTGAACAGGCGGTGCATAGCACGGGAAAATTACGTCAGTGATTGGGCCCGGAAGATGATAGCGCTTCTCGGTGGTAAGTTCTGTTTTTCCGAGTGCTTGTGGACTGTGCATTTCATTCTGCGCTGACTGTTTGCTCGTCCTGTCTTTGCAGATTTTGGCATGGACGCGGAGGTTGAAGCAGCTGACGTTGAGCGGTCGATTCTTGAGAACATTCCACTTGGCGAGGACGCCAATCGAGATCTGCTCCGAGCGCTCTTTCGCCTGTGCAAAGTTGGACCTTTCATCGGTCGACTGAGACAAGTCGTCGGCCGAATCAACAAGGAGCTTTGGCCTGAAGACGAGTCTCGGCACGAGATGGAAGGCTTGATGACTCGACTGGAGGAGGTCCCGAACCGAGTGCAGTCATGGAAGAAGTCTGCGGCTCGCTGTGGTGCGGACGTCGCTCTGTCTCTGGTCCTAGTGCATTGCAAGGAGGTGCGCGAAGAGAAGCTGAAGGCGTTGCAGGTCGCCAACACGAAAAAGCTTCGATTCGAAGACTTCATGGAGACCTTCCTTGAGAGCGCCACCCGCATCGCCGACGGGATCGACCTCGACACGTTCGTAGAGCCTGCCAGTCCCAGCGCCAGTCCTGACGACGTTTGAGAAAACTTTTACCTCGGTATGCCGAGTGTTGGTAGTAAGAAACTTTGGCCACTGTTGTTGGCTGTCACATTCTTGGTTCGGTGTGGATAAGCTTGATCTGCACCGAGCCAACTATCCTTAGGTGAACTTTGAATTCGAATCGAATCTTTTGCTCTTCTTTTGCCAAAGAGTTGTTGATACGATTTTGGCTCGTGTTTTTTGTTTGGCATTTCTTGGTGAAGCCAATGGCAAACATGCGGAGCGTGTAATTGTCAGTTGTCTTGACATCTGCATGAGCCTCACTGAGGGTCTGCTGAGTCTCCGAGTGGATCTGTAGGATACACTCGAAGTTAATAGAGTACTTAGGCGATTCGTGATCTCGGCTAAGTCTTTGAGTGCGACTGTCAGGTCGTACTCGGAGCGAGTTGTTACTCATGTAATTGTCAGTGGTCTTGACATCCACATGAGCCTCAATGAGGTTCTTCTACTCATGTAATTGTCAGTGGTCTTGACATCTACATGAGCCTCACTGAGGGTCTGTTGAGTCCCCGAGTGTATCTGTAGGATACAGTCGAAGGCATTTGAGTACTTAGGCGATTCGTGATCGCGGCTAAGTCTTCGAGTGCGACTGTGAAGTCGTACTCGCAGCGAGTTGTTACTCATGTAATTGTTAGTGGTCTTGACATCCACATGAGCCTCAATGAGGGTCTGCTACTCATGTAATTGTCAATGGTCTTGACATCCACATGAGCCTCAATGAGGGTCTGCTCAGCCCCCGAGTGTATCTGTAGGATACAGTCGAAGGAAGCTTTCTATTTAAGCGATTCTTGATCGCAGTTAAGTCCTCGAGTGCGACGGTTAGTGCACGCTCGGAGAAAATTTGTACTTAGGCGATTCTTGATCGCAGCTAAGTCCCCGAGCGCGACGTGAAGTGCACACTCGGAGAAAGTTAATACTTAGGCGATTCTTGATCGCAGCTAAGTCCCCGAGTGCGACGTGAAGTGCACACTCGAAGAAAGTTAATACTTAGGCGATTCTTGATCGCAACTAAGTCCCCGAGTGCGACGTGAAGTGCACACTCGGAGAAAGTTAATACTTAGGCGATTCTTGATCGTAGCTAAGTCCCCGAGTGCGACGTGAAGTGCACACTTGGATAAAGTTAATACTTAGGCGATTCTTGATCGAAACTAAGTCCCCGAGTGCGACGTGAAGTGCACACTCGGAGAAAGTTAATACTTAGGCGATTCTTGATCGCGGCTAAGTCCCCGTGCGCGACGTGAAGTGCACACTCGGAGAAAGTTAGTACTTAGGCGATTCTTGATCGCAGCTAAGTCCCCGAGTGCGACATGAAGTGCACACTCGGAGAAAGTTAGTACTTAGGCGATTCTTGATCGCAGCTAAGTTTTTTTTTTGAGACCGGAGTCTGCGGTCGCGGAAGAATTTTGAATCTGCAAAAACTCAATCTGCTTTGTATTATTTCACCAATACTTGTTCTTTACATTGCTTCAGTCGACGGTCACATGTAGAAGCGCTTCATAAGATCTCCGTTCCATGCTCGCGGCTCGTCTGTTTCCTTGTCGATGTTGTAGAGTATGTATGCTCTGTTGTTTAGCACCTTGGAGATGATGAAGGGTCCTTCCCAGGCGGGAGCCAACTTGTGAGGTCTTTGCTGATCCACTCGGAGCACCAGGTCGCCTGCTTGGAATGTACGACTCCTGACGTGTCGCGCGTGAAAGCGCCACAGATCTTGCTGATAAATGGTTGAGCGAGTCAGTGCCATCTCGCGCTCCTCCTCTAGAAGGTCCACTCCGTCTTGCCTTGCTTGTTCTGCTTCAGCTTCGGAGAAGAGTTCGACTCGTGGAGCATTGTGAAGCAAGTCACTCGGAAGGACCGCTTCTGCTCCGTAAACGAGGAAGAACGGGGATTGCCCTGTAGATCTATTCGGGGTTGTGCGGAGACCCCAAAGCACTGAAGGTAGCTCGGTGACCCATGCGCCAGCGGCATGTCCCACCTCTCGCAGGAGTCGGGGCTTCAAACCTTGCAGAATAAGTCCATTCGCCCGCTCTGCTTGTCCGTTTGTTTGAGGATGCGCCACAGATGCAAAATCCACTCGGATACCTTGGCTTGCACAGAAACCTTTGAATCTATCCGAGTCAAAGTTTGTCCCGTTGTCTGTGATTATGCTGTGAGGTACCCCGAATCTGGAGATGATGTCCCTGACAAACTTGATGGCCGTTAGAGCGTCGAGCTTCTTGATGGGCGTGGCTTCAATCCATTTTGTGAACTTGTCGACTGCCACCAACAGATGTGTGTATCCCCCTTGGCCTGTCCTGAATGGACCGACTGTATCTAATCCCCATACTGCAAACGGCCAAACAAGAGGGATTGTCTTCAACGCAGATGTTGGCTTGTCGGACTTGTTGGAGTAGAACTAACAGCCTTCACATCGGTCGACCATATCTTTAGCCATTTCGTTCGCCTGCAGCCAGAAGAAGCCAGCTCTGAATGCTTTGGCGACGATTGCTCTTGAAGAGGCGTGATGACCGCTGGTTCCCGAGTGAATTTCTTCCAGGATTAACTGTCCCTCCTCTGGGGAGATGCATCGTTGAAGAACGCCTGAAACGCTTTCCTTGTACAACTGGTCATCAATGAAGTGAACGATTTTGACCTGCGGACGATCTGCCTGGCTTGGACTTCGTCTTCTGGTAATTCCTGCCTCAGGATGTATGCAATGATCGGCACAGTCCAATCGGGGTGACGGCAAGAATCTCCATGATCAAATCAACCACAGCAGGTACGTCGACTTCAGTCGGATCTGTCGAGCTCTTTGGTTGTACTGGTTCCTCTGTGAAAGGATCTTCTTTAACTGAGGGAAGGTGGAGGTGCTCGAGGCAGACGTCACTCGGGACTGGTCTTCGAGTGGATCCGAGTTTTGCCAACTCATCAGCTGCTTGGTTCTTCAGCCGCGGAACATGGTGGAGTTCTAGACCTTCAAACTTCTTCTCGAGCTTCCTCACTACATTGCAGTATGTGGTCATGGTGGGGTTCCTGACATCCCACTCTTTCATCACTTGATTAACCACCAAATCCGAATCGCCATAGACCATCAGGCGACGGACGCCGAGTGCGATGGCCATGCGCAGTCCATAAAGGAGAGCTTCATACTCTGCCTCATTGTTGGAGGAATCAAAGTGTATCTGCAGCACATACTTGAGTTTGTCACCCTTTGGCGATACGATCACAACGCCAGCGCCGGAGCCATTCAACATCTTGGACCCATCGAAGAACATTGTCCAATGGGCCGAGTAGATGTGGGTCGGTTTTTGTTGTTCTATCCATTCTGCTATGAAGTCAGCACAGCTTGAGACTTTATAGCTTTCTTGGCCTCGAACTTGATGTCGCAGTACAACATCTCCATTGCCCACTTCGCCACTCGGCCCGATGCGTCCCGATTGTGGAGGATTTCCGACAACGGAGCATCAGAAACGACAGTCACCGAGTGGTCTTGGAAATAATGAGCCACCTTCTTCGCAGTCATGTAAATCCCGTAGATAAGTTTTTGATAGTGGGGATACCTCTGCTTGGAAGGAGTCAGGACTTCGGAGACGTAATACACTGGCCGCTGAACTTTGTATGCTTTGCCTTCTTCTTCTCGTTCGACTGTGAGAACTGTGCTGACGACTTGATTTGTAGCCGTGATGTACAGAAGAAGGGGCTCTTTACTGAGCGGAGCAGTAAGAACTGGCTGGGTGGAAAGTAGGACTTTGAGGTCGTCGAATGCAACTTGGGCTTCATCTGTCCACTCGAAAGTATCTGATTTCTTCATGAGTCGGTACAGAGGAAGTGCTTTCTCACCGAGTCGACTAATAAACCTGCTCAAAGCCGCTAGACAACCTGTGAGCCGTTGAACATCGTGTATTCTGACCGGCTGCTCCATTCGTACGATGGTCCCGATCTTTTCGGGGTTGACATTGATCCCTTGTTCGGAAACGAAGAAACCGAGTAACTTTCCACTGGGAACGCCGAATGAACACTTGGTGGGGTTGAGCTTGATATCGTACCTACGAAGGTTGGCGAATGTTTCTGCCAAGTCAGTCAGCAGGTCGGAACCTTTGCGTGACTTGACTACGATATCATCCATATACGCCTCCACATTCCGACCGATCTGGTCGAGGAGGCATTTTTGGATCATGCGCATAAAGGTTTCTCCTGCATTCTTCAAACCAAATGGCATAGTGATGTAGCAGAAGCACCCGAATGGGGTGATGAAGGTTGTTTTTAATTCATCGGGGCCATACAGACGGATCTGATGATAGCCCGAGTAGGCATCAAGAAATGACAAACGCTCGCAACCTGCAGTCGAATCAACAATTTGATCGATGCGGGGGAGTGGAAAATGGTCTTTCGGGCAGACCTTGTTGAGATGCTTGAAGTCGATGCACATTCGGAGCGACTTGTCCTTCTTGGGCACCATGACAACATTGGCGAGCCACTCGGAGTGGTGTACCTCGCGAATGAAGTTGGCCGCCAAAAGCATGGCCACTTCTTCTCCGATTGCCTTCCTCTTGTGCGCGGCGGACCGACGCAGGCGTTCTCGGACAGGCCGAGCGGTGGGATCCACATGAAGTCGGTGCTCAGCCAACTCCCTGGGTACACCTGGCATGTCAGAGGGGTTCCATGCGAAGATGTCCCAGTTCTCACGGAGGAATTGGGTGAGCTCGGCTTCCTATTTAGGATCGAGGGTGGTGGAGATGTTCGTCGGGGCAGCGGTGTCGTCCGTCGGGTGGATGCTGACCTTCTTCGTCTCTCCTGCCGACTGGAATGCAGGCTCCGAAGCTGGCTTCTTCGCACGCATCAAGTCAGCGGGGTCGACTGTTTTCTTGTACTCGTCAAGCTCGAGGACAGCCATCTGCTGATCGGCGATCCTTGATCCCTGCTGCAGACACTCTTCGGCCCGCTGTCGATTTCCTGTGATAGTGATCACACCTTTCGAGCCTGGCATCTTTAGCTTCAGATACACGTAACATGGACGGGCCATGAAACGTGCATATGCCGGGTGGCCCAGAATTGCGTGATACGCGCTCTGGAAGTCCACCACCTCGAATGTCAGCTTTTCCTTGCGGAAGTTCTTGTCGGAGCCGAAAACGACGTCCAACGCGATCTGGCCGAGTGACTTGGCCTTTCGTCCAGGGACGACTCCATGGAACCGCATGCTGCTCTCGCTGAGTTTGGACATCGGAATGCCCATCCCCTTGAGAGTGTCGGCGTACATGATGTTCAAACCACTGCCGCCGTCCATGAGGACTTTGCGCAGTCGGACTCCTTCCACCACCGGGTCGACGACCAGAGCCTGTCTCCCTGGGGTGGGTACATGTGCTGGATGATCCGACTGGTCAAAGGTGATCGCAGTCTGAGACCATTTGAGGAACTTGGGGTTGGTAGGCGTGGCCATGTTCACCTCCCTGTTCACCAGCTTCAGTCGACTCTTGCTCTCAACGTCAGCAAAAATCATCAGTGTTGCATGGACTTGGGGGAACGGATCCTCCTTATCCTCCTCATCCTGTTCATTGCCCTTTTCACTCGGTTGCCCTTCGCCGAACCCCTGAATCAGGAGGTGACATTGCCGAGTGGTATGCTTCGGATATATGGCGTTGCCCTCTTCATCCATCTTCGTGTGGATCGGACATGGCTGGTCCAGGATGGGGTTGTTGAACTGCTTCTTCTTGGGGGTGAACTGAGCCTTCCCTTTGCCCTTGAACTTGGCATTGGTAACAGCTGCAGCTTCTGCCTGCAGAGTGGACGGAGCTTTCTGCTTCTGCTTCCGAGTGTTATTCCCATCTCCATCGGCGACTATCTTGTGCTTGCTGCTACGGATGCGGTCTTCTTCTTCGCCATTTGCATAGCGTGCCGCTATCTCCATCATCTTTCTCATGGAGATGTCGCCTGTTCGACCGAACTTCAGGTACAGATCCTTGTACCACACGCCTGCCTTGAAGGTGCAGACTGCTTGGTGCTCTGTGACGTTCTCCACCGTGTGGTAGAGGGTCGTCCAACGCTGAATGAAATCGCGCAGGGGCTCATTCTGCTTCTGGACACAGTGTTGGAGCTCCACGAGGCCAGCAGGGCGCTTGCACGTCCCTTCGAAGGTCCTGATGAACACTCGGGTCAGATCTGCCCAGCTGTAGATGCTTGAGGGGGCCAATTGGTTCAGCCACGCTCGCGCCGAGCCGTCGAGCATCAGAGGGAGGTGCTTCATGGCGACGTGGTCGTCCCCTCCTCCGATCTGGACTGCCACTCAGTAGTCATCCAGCCACGTTTCTGGCTTGGACTCTCCTGTAAACTTGCTGATCCCCGTCGCCAATCGGAAGTTGGGAGGGATGTCAGCCGAACGGATGGCTCGACTGAAACACTCGGGATCAGAAACGATGGTCCTGCTTCCACTTGGACGGTCAATGTCGTGACCATCGCGGTGGGCTCGGCCCCTGTCGACTCTCCGCTGGGTGATATGCCCTCTCGCGTCGGGCCTTGGGTCGTAAGTGTCACCGACTGAACGCCGATCATCATGATGTCGGGGCCCGTAGGGCCCACCCCGCGGAGGGGTGCGTGAACAGCGACGATCTTCGGGATTTATGGAACGGCTGCCTCCCCTGTGTCGCTGATGAGAACCAGGGTTGTGAACTGACCGATGCGTGTTCGCATGAACAGAACTATTGTGGATCCTGTAGTGCGACTGGGAGACCGCCGAATTTTGCTACTGCGCCGTGTGCAGCAGTGCGCGGATTTGCTCGATCCCCCTGCCAGCCTCCGAATCAGTCGGCTGAAGGGAATTGGCTATCTTGGCAGCGGCAGCCAAGTTGAGGATGGGAGTGCGGAACAACTCCACGTTGCTCCGCCGAGTGTGCCGACTGGCAGAACGGCGAGGTGGACGGCGAGCGCCGGATGTTTTGCCGATCTCGTGCTCGTTCCGGCCAGCTTGACGGGGACTTTCATGGGAGTTGGCCATGTGTACTTCTGCTGCAGGCCCGCGACCCAAGTACTCGGAAGGAAACTCAGTCGGAACCGAGTCCGAGCGCTGGGACGGCGGGGCAACCACAACCGACTCTAGGACCGCCACTTGTGAAGACGCGTTCTGGCGCGTCTGGGCGTGTTGCAGCCAACGCTGGAGCCGCGGACGGCGGGACCGCTTGTTGCGGCGCGTGACGGTGGTGTAGGTCAACACCGGAGCCGACTGCTGGAGAAGAAGAATGCCGCGGGCGCCGGCACGGAAGTGCGTAGCTCCGCGACGGGGAAGCGCCTCGACGTCGAGAGGGGCGTCCCGAAGCCATGCCGAATCATCGACGATGAAGGAGAGAGCGCCGAAGAGGATCTCGTGACCCATGCTCGAATCTCCACCGGATGACATGACGAAAAGATGTAGTCGCAAACTCGCCGGAAGTCGCTTAGACGCCTGCCCCAAGGTGGGCGCCAACTGTCGTGGGTATAAGTCTGACAGTAGATGTGTAGGGTACGAAAGGATGGGCAGAGCCTTAGCTACGGCGAGGTTGTATGAGTTCAGGCCCCTCTACGGTGGAGGTAATAGCCCTACGTCTCAGTGCTTTGGGAGCTTGTTGTCGAGTGGAATATGGATTACAGTGAATTGCTAACCCTTGCACCAGTGGGGGAGGGCGGCTTATATAGAGTGCGCTACCCTCCACAACGGTTCGGTGCACAGGGGTGGAGTAGTGGCGAATAAATGCCTACGTTACAGGTAACGTATGTCTTAAATGCTAATAAAGGCACATGGAAACGTACGACCGTTTCCCTCCAGGGGGTTACGATGCACAGAGTGGAATCCAGTCGGTTAGTTTGATACACTCCGAATGCTCATCTCCAACTGGATGGTGGAGGATTTGTTACCGACTGGATGATGGGAAGTCCATAAGTCAGTCGGAACTGACTAAGGGTCTTATCCCTTATGAAGGGTAGTCCTTGGGTAGGACTTATAGGGCAGGCCTATGACCCTACCCTAGGACTATAACCCCATCAGGTGTATCATGACGATCTTGAAGATTATCAAATCTAGACTGAAGACTTTTCATATCTTCAGTGAGGATTTGGGTAAGATTCATTTCATCATTCAACAGATCATCGCTTCTATCTAGCAGTTTCTGAAGCTTTTCGAGGGCAGTTTGTTGTTTAGTGGCAATGATAGCAAGTTTACCGTAACAGGGTTTTTTATAATCATCAGGTTCACAGTCACTTGAATTAGAGGAGGAAGCATCATTCGGTACCTTTGAACCTTTTGCCATGAAGCAATAGGTTGGAGCGAAGTCATCAGCATAGTCATCAGTGTGGATGGTGTTATCATTTTCTTCAAGATTGAAGATTGACTTGTTGACGAATGTGGTTGCAAGTGCAAGACTAGCCTGTCCGGATTCTAAGTCTTCATCAGAACCTTCCTCTTCATCACATTCCTCGGATTCTACCTCAGAATCCATTTTCTTGCCAATAAGTGCCCGAGCCTTTCTGAAACTAGTCTTCTTGTGCGATGAGGACTTTGAAGATGAGGATTTTGAAGGTTTCTTCTTTTTCTTCGAGTCATCAGAACTTTCATCCTTGTATTTCTTCTTCTTTGATTCCTTTCCCCAATGAGGAGAATCAGCAATGTAGTGACCTGATTTCTTGCATTTGTGACAGGTTCTTTTCTTGTAGTCCTCAGATTAAGATTCTGATTTCCTCATATCTCTTCTTGAAGATTTACCGAACTGGCCACGTCGTGTAAACCTCTGGAATTTCCTCACGAGCATTGCAAGCTCCTGTCCAAATTCTTCAGGATCACCAATGCTACCATCCGAGTCTTCTTCTTCAGATGAGGAAATTGCTTTGGCCTTCAGTGCACATGGTCTAGAATAGCTTGGTCCATATAGATCTCTCTTTTCTTCTTGTTGGAATTCATGAGTATTGAGTCTTTCGAGTATATCAGCTGGATCAAGCATCTTGTAGTCTGGTCTTTCTTGAATCATCAGAACTAAAGTATCAAATGAAGAATCCAAAGATCTTAGCAGTTTCTTCACAACTTCGTGATCAGTAATGTCTCGAGCTCCCAGTGCTTGCAGTTCATTTGATATGTCAGTGAGGCGATCAAAGGTATCTTGGCAGCTTTCATTGTCAAACCTCTTGAAGCGATTGAAGAGATTGCGAAGAACATCAACACGAGAATCACGCTGGGTTGATACTCCTTCATTAACTTTGGACAGCCTTTGCCAGATAAGTTTCGCTGAGCCCAAAGCACTCACTCTGCCATACTGGCCTTTGCTCAGATGGCCACAGATGATATTCTTCGCTTGAGAATCAAGTTGCTTGAATTTCTTCACATCAGCAGCAAAGATAGTAGCAGAGATGATGGGGACGCCATGTTCCACAATATACCAGAGATCATTGTCAATAGCTTGTAGATGCATCTGCATCTTGGTCTTCCAGAAGGGAAAGTCCTTTCCTTCGAAAGTAGGACATGCTGCAGTAACCTTAATCATGCCTGCAGTCGACATAACTAAAACTCCAGGCGGTTAAACCAAAATCACACAGAACAAGGGAGTACCTTGCTCTGATACCAATTGAAAGTGCGTTATATCGACTAGAGGGGGGGTGAATAGGAGATTTTTAGAATTTCATCACTGAGGAAATTCCTTTTGAGGAAATTCCTCACTGATGACTAACCTACAACGGAAACAGTAAAGGATCAGGAGTGCAAAGTTTCACTACAACAGTTTTTCAGGATGAAGAATATGAAATAGTTTGCATAGTATGCAGGCACGCAGAAAACAGATGAGGATTAACTTGCGTGAAGAATTTGGGGTTGAGGAATTTCAGAGAAAGTCTTCAGCAAATTCTTCAAACAGTGACAGTGAAAATCATCAACACACAATCTGAGGAATATAAAGAGTTGAGGAAATAGAACCCGTTTCACAGTGAAGACAGTGGTTGATGACCCAGTTCCAACTGTTGTGACAGTTGTACATCTGGTTTGGAGCGGCTTGGTATTGAAACCAAAGGACACACAGTCCCGGGACACAGTCCCTACCGTATTCTCCTTGGTCTAAGAACACACAGTCCTCGCCCAACACTCGTGGTCAGTCTTCAGGGCAGACTTCCAAAACCTCACAAACTTGGTCACCTGACGATCCACAATTGACTGTTGGATTGCTCTAGACCATGACGCCTAACCGTTTGGAGGATGCACAGTCCTCAAAGGTAAAAGGCTTTAGTCCCACACAGGAACAACTTCTTCAGTGATGCTCAATCACTTGGTTCTCGGTTTGTGGTTTGGTGTTTGGGGTATTTCCTCACTGATGAATTACTCTCAAAGACTCTGAGGAATTTGGGTTGCTCTTATGACAAGTGTCAGTTTCTAATGGAGCAGCCAACCAGCTAATGGTAGTGGGGGCGGCTATTTATAGTCTGGGAGCATCCCGACATGATTTGACATTAATGTCCTTAAATAATATGATCGTTGGTGTGGATAAGACCAATGATGTGGTGTGGTTATCGATAACAGTCGGGACGCTCAACTGTGAGAGTCCTCATGTCACTCATATTCCTCACTTGAGGCTTTTGGTAGGATTAAGCTTGGGTTGAGCATCATGAGGAAATTCATTCAAATGTGTTACCTTGACCCCCTTTAACAGTACTGTGTTCCTATTACTCAACTGTGAAGAAAATAAAACAGAAAGGATGAATCTTCATGCTTCAAAGTCTTCAGATTGATTTTCTTTAGGACACATCGAATTCTTCAATTTCAATATCTTCATGAGGAATATCAATTTCAACGCAAATTCTTAGCGATTCAATTCTTCAGATTCAGACCAATTTCTTCAACCGAAGATATACATTTTTAGGGGTCGATATTCATCGATTATTTCAAACCCCTCAGCGACTTATAGATCCTGTGTACACTCGAGAACACATTAGATACTTAACCTATAAGTCTTCAAACCACCAAAATCACTAAGGGGTACTAGATGCACTTACATCAGGTCCCCGCAAATTTTCAAAAACGAAATCGAGTCCGTGTAAACTTTTGAAAAAAGCAACCAGGTCCCTCCCGTGGCCGTGCGCCAGCAGGTGCCGTGACGGTCGTCGGCCAGCAGCCATGACGCCGCCGTGGAGATCCCTTCCATCACGGGCGGCGCGTGGAGCTCCCATTCGTCATGACCAGCAGCCATGGTGTTGTTGTGGAGCTCCCTTCCGTCGGGGGCGGCGCATGGAGCTCCCTTTCGTTGCAACCAGCAACCATGGCGCTGCCGTGGAGGTCCCTTCCGTCACGACCAACAACCATGGCACCATCGTGGAGCTCCCTTCCATCGTGGGCGCCTTCGTGGAGCTCCCTTCCATAGAGACCGTCCATGTCAGCGGGGTAGCACCTCTGGCCGATGGCGCCATGGCTCCATGGAGGACGACACGTCGGGTGCCATGGCTGCAGGCGGAGGCTGGCGGCACGTTGGGGAAGAATATGCGTTGGTGGAAGGAGCGGCGACCAACGCTCCATAGATCCGGCCGCTGCGGGCGTGGCTCATCGTCGCAGGCTCAGGGCGACGCGGGGACATCGCCGGCGTCGGCAGAGGCAGAAGCAGACCGTGAGCACGAGGACGGCGATGACGACCGCGGCCACGGCCGCGGCGAGGAGGACCCAGCCGCGGAGTCCGAGCACGGGGGTGCCGAGGAGGGACCTGATTGTTTTTTGCAAAAATATTTTAAAGACATGATTGCTTTTTCACAAGACTTCCGATGACCTGATTGCTTTTCTACACACTAACATGTAGGCCCTACAAGTGAGTTAATAGCCAAACACACGGTCAAATAGACAAATCGTTTAGGTGCGGACCCGACTTGTCATAAACCTGTTTAATTTTTTAACAACAAAGATTTTAGGTTTTTGAAACAACGAACCACGACGTTTGATAGTTTTCTGAAAAAAGTTAAAATTCGGTAGTTTTCTGAAATCATAATCTTTACGCTAGTAGTTTTATGTTATTTAGTCATTTCCCTTGATCTCTCTCGCTCGCTCTCTTTTACAGCAGCCCAAATAGCACACATAGTAGCTAGGCCTATACACAGCGGCAGAGCCCCCAATCTGTGTGGATTCCTCCCCAAATCAGCCGCCGCCGGCGCCTCACTCCCCAAACACACCACCAGACGGCCCACCTCCCTCCCTCCCCCCCTCTCACCGCCTCCTCCTCCCCCTGCCATGGCCGACCCTGTTCCCCCGCCTGCGAAGAGGAAGAAGGAGGGCCCGATTTGTCTGGAAACCTCGCCGCTCCTTCCGCCCGCAGGCTGGTCCGATCTGCCGCCCGACCTCGTCCGCCGCGTCGCCGACTCCCTCCTGGCCACCAACGACCTCGACTGGTACATGGACTACCGCGCCGTCTGCTCCGGCTGGCGCGCCGCCACCGCCGACCCCAGGAGGGCCGCCTCCGACCCCCGCTTCCGCCCGCGCTGCTGGATCGTCCTCGAAGAGGTCTTCCTGAGCGAAGGACAAGAGATTCACCTGGTAAACACCGTCACCGGCCGCTTCCTCCGCAAGATTCTCCCGCAGCTCGGCGATTACCACGCCGTGACCGCCACACACAGCGGCTACTGCGTCCTGGCGGAGAAAGGCGCTCGTCACGCCGCCCGCGTCCTCAACCCCCTCACCGGCGTCGTGATCCGTTTCGCGGCGCCCGTGCCCCTCGATGTGGGAGTCGCTGATCTCACTTTTCCCCACGGCTCTTCGGTCCGGCTCGCCGTGTTCTGCGACTCTTCTCGCAAGGCCTACTCAGCGGCTCCTCACAGTAAAAGGTTCGTCAGATACAAGCATAAGCAGCAATCAGCTTTCGATTACTTCCGGAAGGCGGTCGTGGGTGGTGCCTATGCAAGCCTTTCTGAATTATCCGTAGTTCGTGAGCTGATGATTAGCTTAGGCAAGTTTCTGAATTATCGGGTTTCGACCAAGGTTTTCTCGGTTGATCGTCCTGGACATGGGTACGCCATTCGGTGTTTCCTAGTGGATTTGGATGGGGATATAGGTATCGTCTTGAAGTTCTTGAATGCACATGAAGCCCATTCTCTCTTTGCCCTCCAATTCGACACCGACACAGGCAAGCTCTGGCGTGTGAAGACCACAGGAAGATTTGCCATCTTCATCGGTGACCACAGGTGCTTCTCCGTCGATGTTGATAAGTTCCCAGGAACGGAGGCAGACTGTGTGTACTACACTGAACATTTGGGTTCGTCCGCTCATATCTGCAAGTGCAACATCAGGGACAACAAAATAGAGAGGATCTATGAGGCTACAGATTTCGTGAAGCAGGACAAGAAGTTTGTCCTGGTCGCCGACCGTCCTCACACCATCATCCACTTCCTCTCCAGCTACACCATCAACACCCCGGATTCTCAACTGGCCTTGCAACAGATTTCATAAGGCGCTGGCACCAGCAGATCTTCATTCAGCTCTGGGATAGTGAATTCTCGATGACCGGACGATAAGAAGGCTATGCATTTGCTAAGTAATTCTTCATGTTGTCTTTCTAGTCTTTTGTTTCGCTACTATGGTTATGCCTTGCCTTATGTTAAGCCTAAAACAATAGGATGATTCTAATGTTAGATCACCTGTTGTGGAACTGCAGTTTGCATTCTTAATTACTACTAGTACTTGGTATCAACCTAATGGTACATCTACTGTGCTTGATGCTATCTTATTTAGGTGTGTCCACTTGTTCTTCTCTTGTATTACTATACTTGCAATGCAATGTGGTGCTTAATTTCTGACAGCAGTAAATGTTAGCCCAAATTTTACCAGCTTCTGAATTTAGCTCCCGCATTTGGAACATCGATCATATTAGCATGCTTCGTTGTTCTACGTAAGCTTTGTTAATTTTGCAACGCCATGTACTGTGCAAGAAACAGTTTTATATTTGCTTATTGGCGGTTTGTCGAGCTGCTGCACGATGTGGCCTAGGCTTAGAACAGGATATGAAGGAATGTTTCATCTATTTTCATAATGCTCCCATTTAGTTGCATTTGTTGTTTGTTCCTTCTATTCCTGGCCATTACCGCAGAAACACAATCTGCAGCACGAATGCTGTTAAAGAACAACTAAACTGAAGATGTTTTCTGCTTACAAAACACTCCTATTTGAGTTAAAGAACTAACCTAGATGTTCTCTGCTTATAAATATTTGTGACATGGTCGGTAGTTGCTATTTCTAGAGGGGCATTGTAGATTCTTTACGTATTTTTGCCTGGCAGGTGTTTTACATCTACACAGATTTTATCCTGTTTACAGAATGCATGTGTTCAGAGGTGTTTCAACTGGGCATTGTAATAGAGGTGCAGCTGATCACCCAACCAGAGAAGTAGGCTATCAGAAGCTCAAAATGGCCTTGTATGGCTGCCACAGTAAGTAGAGAACAGTTGTTGGAAGTAAACATAGGATAGTGGATGAACTACTGAAACAGCAGGTACATGCACAAATACTAGTTCTAAACATACATTGTATCATCTCGAACTGCAGCACAGTCTGTTTGTTCTCTGAGAGAAGATAGTTTTTACCATTCACCAATGCGTTTGCTTTTCTTTAGTGTAGTTGCAGTTGATGGGCCAATCTTCACTTTACTAATAGTATAGGTTCTATCCTCAGGCAACTGATGGACTCCTGAAGTCTGCATTGTGCCATTCATCATCAATTCGTTCAGATAGCTTATCAAATCTTTTTCATGCAATTATCAGCTTGGTACTCCCTCTCTAAATATTTTAGCAGTATAAGAATCTTATTGCATCACAAAATATTGCCAATCTAATTCTTCATAATTGTTCCATAATTCGAATAAAAATCTTGCTTATTTTTCTTTGGTTTATGTACCAAAACATCTCTTATTACCAGAAAAAAATTCATATAGGTTGTGGAAGCAAAAGTAGGTGAATAATTTGTGCAATATATGGACTCGGATAAAATTCTACCGACGAACAATATAAAAGCCATCACGGTATTTTCACTGTGTTAAAAAATAGAAAGAAATACAAGTGAGGGAGTAAACAAAAGAAAGAAAAATAAGAAGGAACAAAAATTAATTAATTAAGTAGGAAAAGAGTAAGTAGCAAAAGAAAAAGTTCCACCAGGACAGGCCACAGGGAATAGGCTCGCCAAACTGCCGGCGCTTCCCACAGGCGTGCGACCGGCCCATTTACCATTCCAACGCCCCGGTTTTGATAACCTTTTAGAGGTTTAAGCTATTTTTTCTGGTTTTGGGGGAACTTTTAGAAATTTCTTTAAACCGGTTTTTCGGTTTTCATTTAGTTTTTCTTTTTTTTCGTTTTTCTGTTTATTTTTCTTCTTTATTTTTTCTTTTCTCTCCTGTTTTGTTTTCTTTTTTCGTTCTTCTTTCCTTTTTCTTTTTATATCTATTAGTTTTGTCAAGCTTACTTTTAACAAATGTTTCAATTCCAAAATTTATTTAACTTTTTTAAAATTTTAAAATTTGAACATAATTCAAAAAATCTTCATGGTTTTAAAATTTGTTCACAATTCGAAAAATGTTTATGATTTCAAAATTTGTTCACAATTTTCTATTTTTTGTTCACGAATTTGAAATGTGTTCATGATTCAAAATTTGTTCACAATTTGAAAAATGTTTGCAGTTTCAAAATTTCTTCACAATTCAAAAAATATTAATAATTTTATAACTTTTCTCAGGAATTAAAAATTTGTTCATGTTTCAACATTTTTTCAAAATATAAAAGATGTTTACGGTTTCAAAATTTGTTTACAATTCGAAAAATGTTCACAAATTTCTATTTTTCTTCATCAATTTGAAATTTGTTCAGGTTTAAAATTTGTTCACAATTCAAAAATGTTTACGGTTTCAAAAAATTTTACAATTCAAAAAATGTTCAAAATTTTATATCTTTGTTCATATTTAAAGTTTGTTCACAATTCAAAAAAATTCACAATTTTATAATTTTATATTATCTGCCTTTGTTTTTTTCAAGGTTATTTTATCCTTTTTCTTACTAAAAAAAAGTAGTCACGTTTTTCAGAAAAAAATCTCCAAATCGAAAATATATTCTTCATTTTTTTTTCACATTTCCAAATTTGGTTCACCAAATTGGAAATGTGCTCGTCATTTTTAAAAAGGAAAAAGTTCAATTTAAACCTTGAATTTGTATTGGTCATGTGGAATGAACCACCAAGTTGAAATTCCAGTAAATCTTACCTATACTAATAAAGCAAATATTGCTTCTGCCGTACGTCATTCAAATTACCCCTAAAGTTGACTAAAATTACCCATCAATGCCACCTATAAGTCATAAAAACGTTTCAAACAGAAAAATCTCCGGACTGGGCCGGCCCGTGTAGACACCTCCTATATTACGCCCTGGGCGTTGGAAAAAGATGCAGCACACCTATTTGGGCCAGCCCATTCGTGGGTGCCTGTTTTTTTTGGTTTAGTTCTTTTATATTTCTTTTCAGTTCCATTTTGTTTTTTTATACTTTAAATAATTTAGAACTTCAAATAACTTTTCTAAATTTTAAGAAACTGAGAATTTCTAAATAAAATATTCAAAAAAACATAATTTTTTTGAGAATTCAAAAACTACTCAGGAGTTTTGAAAAATGTTTGCATATACAAATTTTTTTAAATTTTGAGAAATTGTCCATAAAATATATAATTGAATGATTTCAAACAAAAGTCCGTGTAAAAATCTTAAAAAGAGTTTGTGCCTCTGTTTTTAGTCTTGTTTTTTATTTTAATTTTTCCGTTCCATTTTTTAATTTAAATAATTTATAACTTTGAAAAACTTTTGCAATTTATAAAACTGAGAATTTTGAAATAAAAGTTTGAAGAAAACATAAAATGTTTGTGAATTCAAAAAATGCTCGGGGTTTTTGTAAAAATATTCGCATATTCAGAAAAACGTTCATAATTTTGAGAAAAATGTTGGTGAAAACAATAAAAGTCCATAATTTTTAAAAAAATGTGTATTATTTTTTGAGTGCAATTGAAAAAAATGTTTGCTAATTCAAAAAATGTTCATGCATTTCAAAAAATGTCCTAAAATTTGAAAGACATAATATAATCAGCATCATTGGAGATTTAATTGTTTTTCTCCCGTTGCAACGCGCGGGCCCTTTTGCTATTGTATCCTAAACTATGCAACCCCGGCCTAAATCGAACTGAGACACTGTGTCAACTGGGATTTGTCTAATGGGCCGGCCCGTTTTAAATTTTTTGTTTAAAAAATGTTCCACCAGGTGCACATCCTACTCCCTACAGGACCGGCCCACTTAATTTTTTCCAAATGCCTGCGTTTCGCACAGTGGCCAGTCCATTTGCTGTGTCACGATCGCGAAATTAAAAAAAAAGGAAGGGTGATACCACTCTAACTCGGACTTGCGACTTCGTAGAGGAAAACGCATTATAATAGTCGTTGTGACCGACTATTTTTTTGTGTCACAATTGCAGAACATTTGTGCACCTTCGGTAGGTTTTACAGTAAATTGTGCACCTTCGGCAACGGTTTTTCCACGATAAGTACAACTTGTTCTACAGTAAAAAATATAGTATACAAGTACAAGACAGTTAGAAATTTGAATGATCGGTTACAAATGGATGTACTTTGTTCTCTAAAAAAGTCCGATGAATCAAAAAACACTACATTGTGACACTCACTGTATATGGCGGCCCCACCCCGGTCGCTAACACATGAAGAACATGTACCACATATCGTGTGACCATGTGAGGCAAGATTCAAGTGGTCCGGTCCGGTTCACACCAATTATTCAACATGCAAACCTATGACAAATTTCTCGTGTGAGAGGGCAATGGCTAATGGGTGAAAGACAACGGCGTGCTCTACTTTGACGCGCTCGAAAGCTTGCACGACCAACCGTGAGGAAGGCTAAGGCTGACGTGAAGAGGAGAGTTTGGTGGTGGAGAAACCAATAAGGGTTGCATGTCGGCGTGATCTACTCTAGCTAGCAACCATATTAGCGCGCTCACAGGTTTTGCCCCGGTTGTGTGGTGGAGAAACCAATAGGAGTTGCATGGCGGAGAAAACAATAGGGTTGCATGTCGGTGTGATCTCCAACTCTTTAGGCGGAGGTGGCTCTGTTCTGCATACGACGTATGATGCGGTCCGACCCTAAGTCGGATGGTTTTGCCACGGTTGAATCACACAGTTTGTTCATGCCACCAGGTTAGAGCATCTCCAGTCTCAACAACCATCTTGAATATGCAGAACATTATAAAATAGTTTAGAACATTTTTAACAATTTCAAAAAATTTTTTGAAATACGGACAATTTTAAAATTATGTTTTTTTATTTATTTTTTTGCATATTTTCAGAAAGATGAACACTTTTTCAAATTGCGACATTATGTTGAAAAACTTGAATAATTTTTGAAATAGACAAACAGTTTATTGAGAACACTGACATTTTTTAAAAATGAGGTCAAATACACACAAAAAAATAAAAGTGTAAAAATATAAATAGATACAAAAAAATAAATAAAAAACTCAGCGAACTAGGTTGTTGGGCTCGAAGTAATCAACGAACTAGGCAGGCCTAGACTATTCCCCCACGCACATCGCAACCAATCCCGGCCTGTTGTCTAAAAAAAAAAATCCCGGACATCCATTGCAATCCTGGTTTGGCAAGCAATCACAGGGTTCGATTTAGATCGGAATTGCATAGTTCATGCTACAATCGACAGGGATTTCAAGTTTGGTGTTCATTCCGCCGAACCTCTACGAGTTCAGGGTTTAAAATGGAGTTTTTCCTTTAAAAAATTGTTCTGTCAGCATCAACAACTATGCCATCTTCATTGGTCATCAGAGGTGTCTGGCTGTCGATGCTGACAAGTTCCCAGGTATCGAGGCAAACTGCGTCTACTACACTGACATTCTGGGTTCGTTTGCTCACATCTGCAAGTGCAACATCAAGGACAAAATAGTTGAGAAGATCTCTAAAGCTGCTGATTTCGTGAAGAAGGACAAGAAGTTTGTCCTCATTGCTGATCGTCCTTTGACGATCATCCACCTTCTCTCCAGCTACACCATCAGCACCCCAGACTCTCAACTGGCCTTGCAACAGATTCCATAAGGCGCCGGCAGATCTTGGTTCAACTCTAGGGATTTGATGACCGAATGACCAACCGACAAGGCTATGCTTTTGCTAAGTAACTGCTCCTAATTACTCTCTGGTCAGAGCTTCGTTATTTTGGATATGCCTTACCATGTAACGGGTAAGAAACAGGTTGATCCTAGTTTAGATCACCTTTAGTGGAAATACTGTGTGCTGTCCTAATTAGTACTTGGTGTCAACCTAATGCTACGTCTATTGTGCTTTATGCTATCTTTTGTCTGTGTGTCCCTCTTCTTCCCTTGCATTACTTCTTAGAAATGCAATCTGGTGCTAATTAGGACATGAAAGTTTTTGCCAACTTCTGAATTGAGCCCTTGCAATTGGACCGTTCATCGTATTAGCATGCAACATTATTGTTTGTAAGCTTGTTAATTCTATAATATCGTGTCCTGGACAAGACATGGTTTGTCGAGCTGCTGTATGATGCCGCTTGAGCGTACAACAGGGTATGAAAGTACCGTTTCATTTTATTTTTCTAGTGTTCCCATGCGTCTATGCTTCAGCCCCTTGAACTAGTTGCATTTGTAGTCTGTTCCTTGTATTTCAGGGCATTACTGCAGAAATACATTAAGGGCTGCAGATGTGCTTTGCAGCTTACCATTGCGCTGCAAAGAACTTAAGATGTTCCCAGCTTATAAATATTTGTGACATGGTTGGCACTTGCTGTCTTTAAAGGGCAATGGTAGATTTTTTACACACTCTTGCCTGCCAGGTGTGTCGCGACTCGCATTACATAGTTTTTACCGGTTTAGGAAATGCATGTGTTCCTGAGCTGTTTCAACTGGGCATTGTAATGGATGTCCACTGATCAGGGGCTCAAAATGTCCTTGTAGGGCTGCAACAGTTAGCAGAGAACTGTTGTTGGAAGTAACAGAGGCTATAGTTGAAGCAAGTAGTGCTGCAAGTAATGGATGAACTACTAGTAGTTGAAGCAGTGAGCTTGTTGGAAGTAAGCTACTAGTAGTGCTACATCTATTAGCCAATCTTTCGTTTGTTGGAAGTAACATAGTCTCGTTTTGCTCTTGTGAAGCTGTAGCTTACCAGTCACAATGCATCGCCCTTTTGTTTAGTGTAGCAGCAGTGAGCTTGTGGCGATGGATCTGCACGGGCCAATCCTCAGTTAACTTCGGAGTATTCTATTACGTCCGTAACTAAATATAGCTAGGGCGTTTCTCCGGTTCAAACCTTGGCTAACTGATGGAAAGTTGAAGTTTGCATTATGCCATTGAGATCGTCAATTCATTCAATTAGCCAATCTTTTGTTTGCTCATTTCTTTGACGATTAGTGGCGCACCAGTAACTATTGGTTTAGTTTTGTGCCTGTGAAAGTGAAGCTTCTGCCTCCTCTTTGAGATCATTGCATGTAGTCTAGTCTTACAGAGCAGAGGTACATAACTTGATGCTATTATCGGCTCTAAGTATGGCCGTATGCATCCCTCGATGCAGAGGCCGGGGCTTCGCCTCCTTTTAAAAAAAAAAATATCGGCTCTAAGTACTCTGTACATTGTGCTGCAACCTCAGCATCCATCTAGTTCCCGAACTGGTACCAACTCAGCCTGGACGTACCGAGCGGGCTTTTAGGCCCGCCCGTGGCCCGTTCGATTTTGGCCCGCTCGGTCCTGGCCCGACAAGAAAACAGTCCGGTCCGGGCCCAGAAATTCAGACCGAAAAAAAATCGGTCCGGTCCGGTCTTTAACCGGGCCGAACGAATGGACCGAGCCCAATAACAACAAGAACGAGTGGCCTCCTCCTCGCTCGACGCTCGTTGCCTCCTCCTCGCTCGTTCCCTCCTCTTCCTCGTTACCCTAAGGCAGCAGAACGGCGGCTCCTCAACCCTAACCCTAAGGCGACGGCGCCGTCGTCCGCGCCTCCGCGACCTCTCTCCTTCACCGATGAGTCGACGACGACGTCTCCTCTTAGTCCAAGCTGGAGGATCGTCCTCACGTCGGGGTCGCAACAAGACCACGCCATCGATCCCGCCTCCCCTGGTTCCTCGCCGAGCGCCATGAGGAGGAAGAGGTAACCTCGCCGCCTTCCCTCACTCCCTGGTTGACTGTGTCGATGATGCATGCGTATGAAAGGATGCTCTGTTTTCTTTCTTTCCCGTCTCACGTGCCTGTTCTGAATCCTCGTGGCTGGTGGTGGTGGTGTCATGTCTGATGCTATCATCGTAGATTCGTAGTCATGTAGAAATCTCTTTGGGTACAATCCGGTGGTGGTGGACTGGTGGTGTACTGTTATTGAACTGCTGGTGCTGGTGGTGTAGAATCTGGTGATGGTGGATCGGTGATTCATTGGCCAAATATGTTTGTGTAGAATCTGGTGATGGTGGATCCATGGATGGACTGCTGGTTTAATTGTTTCTGAAGAAATCTGGCCATTGCTCTGTTTTTTCTAAAGAAAATGTTGCTGCTTTAATTGTTTCAGTAGCCAAATATGCCGCTGCTACCTATAATTTTAGCTGTCGCTGCTGCTGTAATTTATGTGCTAACTAACTACTATGATGCGGGTTTTTTTTTTGTAGGGAATGGTGAAGGGGAATGGGTATGAGAAGGGAAAAGGAGCGGCTGGTAAGGAGAAGGAGAATGGGAAGGCGAAGACAAAGGCGAAGAGCGTTAATTACCTAATTAGGCAAGATTCGCCGCTGCCTCCGCCGGTTCCGAGGAAGGGCAAGCATAAGGCGCGGATTAGGAAGGCAAAAGAATTTCCCAATGCCCCAATAGGAGAGTTTATTTGTAGCATAAAGAAACACCCTCCGCCTCCTCCGCGTCTCCCCGATCGCACCGGTGCCGGTGTGCGTTTCGCGGAAGCCGCTGCCTCCGGCTCGAAGCTGCCTCATGTTAGTCATGTATGATTCCTTTCCTTGATGCTTGATGTAGCCATATTTCCATATAACCATATAGATGTTTTCCTTATTTGTGTGATCATGCGTGGTAGGTGCTACACGACGAGGAGAAGGAGGAGGACGCCGAGGACGAGGACAAGGAATATGACGAGCAGAATTTGTTTGTGGTCCCGCCATTGCAAGGAGGTGGTGATATGTCGGATGATGATACATCAGATGGGTACAAGGAATCAGCTGATGAACTAGAAGGTGGTGACACTATGTCCGAGGAATCACTTGTGCATGTCGTCTTTAGTAAGGACTCTGAGGAGGAAGCAAGAGAAAGGAAGAAGAAAAAGAACAAGAGGCCAAGACTTGTGCATGTCGTCTCTAGTGCAACCATTTACACCTAGATTGTCAAACAAGGTGGAGTTCAACCTATAAGATGATTAGCACTGCCCGTCAATACAAGGAAGCCTTGACCTCTCATGCTAACTCCAATGCCAACTATGCTTGGGCACCGACAAACGCGGAGTGGGACATGTATGACCTTATCTCTCCATTACTTAAGAGCTTGGCCGAGGTGACAAAAGCATTTTCAGGAAGTTTATATCCCACTTCGAACATCTTCTACCCATACATTGTTGGTGTCAAGATAGCAATCAAACATGCAATTGATAGTGATAGTGAGCACTACAAGCAAATGGGTGAAGAGATGTTGGATAAGTTTGACAAATATTGGGAAGAAAGGAACGATTCCATGGTGATTGCAACCATCTTTGATCCACGGTATGTTTTAATCAACTTATGTTCATCAACTTGCTGTTTTAATCAGATTTATTAAGTATGAATAGAAATTCCTGGTTGCTGTTTTTTAATAGAATACTTGCTGTTTTTAATAGAATACTTGCTGATTTTCTCCTAGGTACAAGATGAATTACATAGAGTGGGCCTTTGGAGAACTATATGGAAAAGAAACTGCGAGGTTCAGAAATGAAATGAGTGATGTGAAGAAACAGTTGGAGGCCTTGTATGACAAATGTGTTGCCCAAGATAAGCGAGCTGGAAATGGAGCAAGTTCTTCATCTACAACTACAAGCATTCCTAGTATCCCGGTTCAAGCTGGGTACCAGTCCTTCTTATCAGCCCGTTCAACAAGAGTATCAAAGAGTGAGTTGGGGAACTACTTAGAGGATGAAGTTGCCGCTGCCGATACATGTCTTGATATTCTTGATTGGTGGAAGATTAATGCTCCTAGGTACCCAATTATGGCCAAGATAGCCAAGAGGTTCCTTGCTATGCTGGCTACCTCCGTGTCTTCGGAATCTACCTTCAGCACGACCGGACGGATTTTAGGTATGTCAACTCCTACAAATGAACTTTAGATATAAACTTGTCAACTTATCATCCTCGAACTACTTCTCATACTAGATGCCTACCGGAGTTCTTTAAAGCCGGTTATGGTAGAGGCGTTAGTTTGTGCTGCAAGTTATATCAAGGGTGCACACGTTGACTTGAATATGGTGGTATGTTTTGAGTATCTTCCTTGCCAATTTTGGTCTTGTTGTATGTGATATGATAATTGTCTAACTTACACACTTGTAGCCGAGGGATGAGAATGAAGAAGATGATGTTGAGACCATCAAGTTGCCCGTTGTGGAGGGAGATCAATGATTGAATTTGTGTTATGTTCGAACTTGTCGAGTCATGAACTATGAATTGTTATTGCAACTTTGGAGATGAACCTCTCATTTGTGTTATATTCAACTTGTCAATTGACATGGACTCTAAATTGTCATTGCAAGTTTCTAATCGTGTCGTTGAATGATGAAAATACTTTATGTTTGTGGATGTGATATTTGTGCTATGAATCTGATTTGTGCTATGTTTCCTATCTAAATCAGTTGTTTTGATGTCCAAAAAACAAATGAAATGTTGTCCAAATTTAGTCCTGCTTGCTGTCCAAATGAATTTGTAATTGTAAATCAGTTTGTGGATGTGATATTTGTGCTATGTTTCCTATCTAAATCAGTTGTATTTGTAATTGTTTTGCTCTCCACAATATCTAAATCAGTCTAAAAAAGCTTGACCAGAGTATTTGTACTTTTTTTTTCTCTCCACAATCAATACATGCCTAAACAGCAGCTAACTAGACCTTAAACTACAGCTAAATAACACTAAGCAGCAGCTAACTGCAGGTAAATAATACTAAGCAGCAGCTAGAGCTGGTTTTGCAGTCGGTCCATTCGGTCCTAAAAGCTTAACCGAGCTTTCTCTGCTCCTTTCCGGTCCCTGAGAATCAGCCCGCTGCACAGCTCGGTCCAGTCTGGTCCGGACCGCCGGCGGCCGGTCCAAACGCCGGACGGGACCGGACCGTGTCCAGGCTGAGTACCAACCAGGGTAAATAATGCAGAGAGCGGCACGCAGAATAGTACATAATCTAGCAAAGAAAGCTTTCTCTATTAGATTTTCTCCTACTTGCTCCTTTCTTCGTAGCAAGGTTTGTAGATGTAAAATCAATATGGTTTTGATAGCCACATCTTTTCCCTGGGGAAAACTCCTCTATGTACACTGCCTAGGTTGTTAATGAATAAAAGGTAAGCTTTCTTTGGGAGCTAAGATTTGCCAAAGAATATATATTGCAACTTTAATTTTATATGCTTATATAATATGCGTTCTCCAAAACATTGAAACTATCATATTCTCATATTTGAACGCAAGCCTTTATTGATGCGGTTTTAGCCCCGAATGGTATATCGGCAATTCTCTTTGTAGCAAGGTTTGTAGATGTAAAATCAATATGGTTTTGAAAGCAATATCTTTTCCCTTGGGTCATGTTTGTACATTGCTTACGTTTTTTATGAATAAAAGGTAAGCTCTTTTTGAGAGCTAAGATTTGCCAAAGAATATATATTACAACTTTAATTGTATATGCTGATGTAATATATGTTCTCCAAAACAATTAAATTATCATATTCTCATATTTGAACGGAAGCCTTTATTGATGCGATTTTAGCCCCGAATGGTATATAGGAAATTTAGTATAGTAGATATCATCATCATCGTGTCATGAGGGAAACCGCTTCCTTAGGAACATGTGTGCGACCTAACCCTAGCCGCCACCCCGTGATTCGATCCCTCTCACCGTCGCCAGGGTTAAACATCAGGCAAAGCCCGCACGACTAGTGGTGACTGGACGCTTCTGCTCACCAGGCTGTAGACAGTGATGCGTGGTCAGGTTGCGGCTCTCGGGAGGCGATGCATGACGACGGCCTTGGGGATCCAGCGCCGCGATCTTCAATGGCGGCCTGGCCTGACCAGGTCACCAGAGAAGAGGAAGTCGAAGCATGGTCTTGGACGACGGCGAGGTCCACATCTATATATGTCCTGCCGTGCAGCGACATGGGTGATATTTTTTCCATATTTTCTTTAGGAGTCTTTAAGATTGGTTCAGGGTGGCGCTGTCCTCATCTAGGAATAATGTTTCCCTTACTTTTTATCCATTTCATTGGCGTGTTTATCAGTGACGGAGGGCGTGTAGAGTCGTGTCTTTGATGGTTCTTCTTGGATCCAGTTGATTTAGGCTTATGGTTCTTCTTGGATCCAGTTGATTTAGGCTTTCGGTGGAACCGTCTGGATTCGCCCGATGTTCGTGGTCTTTGAAATTTCTATAGGGCCCAATCAGCGCTTTATTCTCCCATAATACTACATCTACGTAACCTGTTACATAATCTTACATAACCTTCCCTTTAATTCTCTCCCTCCCCCCTGATTTTCAAGGGTGTGGCCCCCCTCTTTTTCCTTCATCCAATTAGCAGCTGCCAAATCAATTGCATTACGTAAAGTGCACGTAACTTTAGGTGGATGTAGCATTCCTCTTTATTCCCGGAGGTGGTGATTCTCTTCGCAGATCGCAGACGTCAACGTTTCCTAAATGACTTCTTGGTTGTTGCTTCTACAGTCTTCTGAGTTTAACAAACTTTTAACTTTGCTCCGTCGAGGCAGAGGCCCAAAGGCAACTTGGAGTTATGTTCATGACACAAATAAAAAAACTTCGACGCCTCAAAGATTTGAACAAAAAAATCAGTTAGACGGGGCGCGAGGCGTGCTCCTGCTGCTAGCGTGTATGTCAGTTCACGAGGCATGCTCTGCTGCTCTCCCCTCTCCCCCCCCCCTCTTCGACCTCCACTGCAGCTCTGGTTGCGTTCCTCTCTAGTTCTTCGTTTCTGGATGCGATTGGGTACTAGCAAACGGTGGATTTTATTGACTCAAAATGAAGCATATGATGCATCACAGAAACTCTTGTTGTGTGCATCGCGATGGTCATAAGACAACCCAGTCAACATCATCTCATCGAGATGCTTTTGTGTGCGAGCATCTCCATCCGTTGTGCCCTCATAGGAGGCGTTTTTTCGGCCTCCTGGGATTGCCCCGGCGGAATTTTTGTATTGGGGAGGAGAATTTTCCAACCGTTTCCCATCCAGCCGGACACATGGCGCCGTGCGAGGAGACGTGTGGCAAGAGGCTCCCATACACAACCCAGACCCGGCGTGTACACTAGTTGGACACAGGTGAAACTATGCCCATACACGAGTCGGACACAGGTCAAGCCTCGGCCATGGAGATGAGCCGCGGCCAACGCCGCACCTTCTCGTCGTCCCCTTCTCGGTGCAGGGCCACGCGTTGCTGCTGCTCGACCTGGCCGCCCTGCTCGCATCCCGCGGCCTTCGCCTCACCGTCGTCACCACGCCCGCCAACGAGGAGGTCGTCTCCCCTCTCCTCGCCGCCCACCCGCGATCCGTCCAGCCCTTCGCACCCCTTCCCCGTACACCCTTCTCCTCCCCTTCCCCGTCCAACAATGGCCATAGAATGTCCATATAATGACCTTCACGTTGAGCTTCCCCGAGGATGCGGCGAGCATGGCGACACGAGGGCTGTGACGGAGAGCAGGCGGGGATGCGGCGAGCACGGCGGCACGGAGGTTGGCCATGGGCCAAACGTCATGCAAAACGTTCTCTCTCTCCTCCCCCAAGTGCCCCCTGGTGGGCTGGGTCTTGCGTGAGGATCAAATCAGACAAAAAACAACGTCCTCTGGATGTGGCTGGGACTGTTTTTTAACGCCAATACTAAAAAATGTGGTTGGTTGGTGGGCCGTCTTGGGGGGGGGGGGGGGGAGTGGTAGAACAAAACCACATCTCTTACCCTTTACGCAAGAGAAAGGGAGGCCGAACCAGTAATGTGTGCTGCTTTGCATGAAGCCCTCGAGCCAATAGTTTAATTTATGATTCTTTGCTCCATATAACTGAATATTTCTCCATATAACTGGTCTATCGTAAGAACCTGCGGACAAGCTTTTTGAACGAGAACAAAATCAAATTTAACTAATATTGCTGATTACTTTTTTCGTAACATGTAGAAACTGATAGACTGTCTATGAAGATTAAGCTAATTTCCATTTTGTATTCTAGTGATCTAAACGGCCTTATATATGTTTACAGTGAGAGTAATTGTGTAGTTGACATATCATTTGCTCATTTATCTTCATCGAATGTTGATACTCCCTCCGCCCCGAAAAATAAATATCTTAATTTTATATTAGCTCTAGTATAAAGTTATACTAAATTTAAAACACTTATTTTGAAACGGAGGGAGTATATTGTAGACATGTATCTTCTCAATAGAAACTACAATCGCAAGGAGAAAAGGGATACACTAATAAATGGAGATTTAATGTAATATTCGGAAAAGAAATATCTTGTGACCGAAAAATTGATATATCATTTTTAGTACCATCATTTAATCTCAAAGTGATGGTAAGAGTAAAACAGTTGATAATGGATATTACCATCCGTGCAGTTTTGAGTTTTTGCATATACAAAATCCGAGGTTAAAACCAAAAGTTTCACTTCATAATTTGCATATATTTCTATACATACTGTTTCTCAGTCCTAATTAGTACTCCCTCCGCTCGGAAGTACTTATCATAAAAATGGATGTATCTAGATGTATTTTAGTTTTAGGTAGATTTATTTTTATACATCTGTGCGACAAGTAACTCCGAACGAAGGTAGTATATTGTTTTTCTTGAAAATGTTAGGTTAGGTTAAAGTGGTGCATCACAGTCACATTTTCGATGTCGTCGACGCGGTGATTCACCCCTCTCCGGCCGTCCTTCCCATCAGCCTCAATGTCGGCGGCAAAGACGGCGTCGTTTTGCACCACGGACAGTGTACAAGGAAGCCACGTGTTCTGTGTTACTGGGTACAGCAAGCAAAGGGGCATGGGCGCCGGCAAGTTCGTCAGATCCGACGCCTTCTCCGTCGGAGGCTATGACTGGGCCATCCGGTTCTACCCCGATGGGTTCGACCACTATTCCCCAAGTTACATCTCAGTTTACGCCGAGCTCTTGAGCAAGGACGCCGAGGTGCGTGCGTCCTGCGACCTCAGTCTGGTCGATCAGAGCACCAGGTTGTCCTCTTTCCGGGACAGGACCGAACCCAGGGTGTTCAACCAGAACAATGACAGCAGGTTTGCTCCACAAAAGGCCAGTTTCATGGCAAGGAGAGAGTTTGAAGCATCAGCCTACCTTCGGGATGACCACCTCGAGATCGAATGCATCACCACAGTCATGAAAAAAGCGCGGTTGTCTCAAACCAAGGTGTCCCTGTCCGACATCGCTGCGCAGCTCGGCAAGTTGTTGGAAGGAAATGACATTCCAGCGGACATCACATTCAGCGTCGGAGGTGTGGTTTTCGGAGCGCACAAAAGCTTGTCCTTGCTATGCGTTCGCCTGTGTTCAAGGCAGAGTTCTATGGGCCGATGAGGGAGACTGGAACGCCGCTCATAACCATCAAGGACATGCAACCTGATGTCTTCAAGGCCTTGCTCCATTTCATCTATACTGATTCATTGCAGACCATTGATGACCCCGAGGGAAACAGTCGCGCAGAGATGGTCCAGCACTTGCTCGTGGCTGCCGATCGGTATGATTTGGAAAAGCTAAAGCTGGTATGTGAGAGAATCCTTTGGGAGAATCTGGATGTGCAGAATGTTGCAACTATGCTGGCTTTAGCAGATCAACATCATTGTGACATTTTAAATGATGCTTGCATTGAATTTATCTCCTCCCAAAAAATTATGGATGCTGTAGCGGCGACACAAGGGTATGTGGATCTCAAAAGAAGTGGTCCTTCCATCCTTGTAGATGCACAGTTGAAGATTATGCGGAGGCTCTACAAAACTTTGGTCAGCGGCTGACCGCGAGATGAATCAGACAGTTCACTCGTCAATTTAATGAATTTTGTGCTACATTTTCTTATGCCAGCTCATCCTAAGTTGAATACCAAAGGTTAATTGAAGTTATATGAGTCGTGTGCCACTTTCCACATTATCAGCTCATCCCGACCTGTTTCAACTGGGCATTCTAATGGATGTCCACTGATCAGGAGCTCAAAATGTCCTTACAGGGCTGCAACAGTTAGCACACAACTGTTGTTTGAAGTAACATAGGATGTAGTTGAAAGTAGTGCTGCTTGTAATGGATGAAATACTAGTAGTTGAAATTAACATGATATCGTTTTGTTCTCTGAGAAAAGATTGTGCCATTGAATGTTGAGCTCTTGAAAGTAACAGTAACATAGGCTGTACCAGTCAGCAATGCATTGCCTTTTTGTTTAGTGTAGCAGCAGTGTGCCTGTGGAGATGGATCCGCACCAGTCAGCAATGCATTGCCCTTTTGTTTAGTGTAGCAGCAGTGAGCTTGTGGGCACGGGCCAAACCCTCAGTTAACTTCTATTCTAGGTTGGAACCTTATAGCTAACTGATGGGAAGTTGAAGTCTTCATTGTGCCGTCGAGATCATCAATTCATTCAATTGGCCAATCCTCTAAATGAATGTTTCTTCAGGGCAACTTCTGCCTCCTCTTTGAGATCATTGCGTGTAGTATAGTCTTACGTAGTTACATAACTTGGTGCTAGTATTATTTCAACGACCCAGTGCTGTTGGTGCTACCATTATTGGATCTAAGTACTCTGTACATTGTGCTGCTACCTCATCATACATCTAGTTCCCAAACTGACATCAACCAGCATAAATAATTCAGAGAAGGGCACATATAACAGTATATTATTGAAAATTCCTACAGAGGCAGGGGGGGGGGGATTCTTTTTTTGGCAAACTAGCAACCAATAGTGCGTAATTACTAGGTCAGATCATTGCAATACAATTTTGTACAAGAAACAACATTGACTATGGGCCTATTTAGTTGAACTTTTTCCAAATGTTGTCTTGGAACTTAGAAGCTAACTTTGCCACACATATTTTGCCAAGCCTCACAAGTCACAACCACGTCTATTGTTCTTTGTCAGTCGATCCAAGAATTTTGATGGATGAGATTAAGTGTCGGTAAAGCTCTGAACATAGTTTGCTTTTTCAAATCTCAAAACAGGGGAAAACAGAATGGCAAAATATACCGTGAAAATGGACCAAACGAGTCAACCAACCAACCTAAGGAAAAACTGGCCTGACCGGTTACTAAGAGCAGAGCAGGAACCAATTTAATTTATTTGATTATATACATATATAAAATGAGTAGGGGGATACATACGGAGCAAAATGAGTGAATATACACTTTAAGGTATGTCTATATACATCCGTATGTAGTCTTCTAGTAAAATCTCTAAAAAAGACTTATATTTAGGAACGGAGAAAGTAGTGCAAATCATTTCATAATTCTCTATGCTAAGAGCTCCTGCCATGAACCATATAGAAGATCTGATGTTGCTCTTCGTTTTCTTTCTTCTTTTATTCGTTTCAGAAAGTAAACATCAGCTTGAAATGGATGTGAGACATGAACTCCACATGATTATGATGCTACTAAGTAGTAACTATAGGAATGAGTAAGATTGGGTTTTGTTAGAGCATCTCTAGCACATCCCGCAAAACCGGGCCATCCGGCAAAATAACCTCCGGTTTGCTGGACGGAGGCCATTTTGCCGGTCCAAGTAGATCTCGCAAACTTGACCGTCTTGTATTTCTTTTTTGGGATCCTCGATACACCGGCCAATTTCCTTCATATCTACAGGATTCCGCTCGTGTTTGCCGGCTCCAGTTTTCCTTGCCGCGAACTCCTTTTCGCTCGTTTTTGTTTCCCGCTCCACTCGTCGCCGTCGCCGCCGTCACATATCTGAGTCGATTCTTGCTGCCCCCGGCTGCCCCTCGCCGTTCGAAAGCTCTATGGCCCCACACCACATCTATTCCACCAAGTTTGAGCGTGGGCCGCCAATTTGTGTATGTGGGCTCGCGCCCGCCCCGGAGCTTGGCGCATGGCCTTGTAGCTAGCGAATCGGGTTGGTTCTAGCGCAAGTGAACCTCCAAATTTGTTGGGGTTGGCCACGCGCGACGGAGGACAGTATTTCAGCCGGATTTGCTTCAGCTAGCGGGGAAGAAGAAAGGGCTGTCAGATTTGCTTTAGCCGACGGGGAAGAAGAAAGGGGTTCTGCTTTCGTTGATTAGAGTTTGCACGTTGCCTCAGCAACCTCCAAAATGTTATGGAGCTTCTGTAGGCCATGTCGCGTCCAACGATTGGATGTCCATGCTCGGTACTCCACCACAACCCATGTAAATATTTTGCATTTAAGAGGCGCCCGACTCATCCAAATATGCCCAACCGTGGGGGAAGGGTGGTAATATTTGTTAGAGAAACTTATAGACCAACTATGTCAAATATTCACCGAAAGGAACAGGCCAAGTAAGTCTGTCAGGGCTCCCATCGTTGCAGGGAACTAAGGTGAAAGCGATGCGAAGATGGAAGAATTGTAGACTGTGGACGAGAGACCCTCCCGAATGTTATTTTCCCATGCTTCATTGATCATGGCCTTCATGACCTGAAAATGCTAAGCTCGGACTTGGCATGGCAGTCCACTTTTCGTGTTTTAAATAATAATATAGATCATTTTCAGAGTTAAAAAAAATATTGTACATATATTTTCTGTGAAAACTTAAAAAATCACTGATTTCCTCGTGTGAAAAAGTGAGGCCTGATCCTGGCCCGTATGTCGTTGGGCTTTCGACCCGGGATGCCCATACCGATGCCTCACTTGTTCTCCTAGTAGCTGCCCCCTCTCGGCAGCTCCTAAGCAGGGCTGCAGGCCCCCGTTAATGACCTGATGCCTGCAGCCTCGCTGGTATGGGCCGGCCCACTAGCGTGCTGTCCATTTTTTTGGATCTGTATTTTTGTAGAAAAAAGCCCAGATTTTCTCGTTGTTCCCAAAATAAAAATATGTAATCAAAAAAGGTTTACAGATTTAAAGAAAAACTTTCATCCATTTGGGACAAAAATCCTATATTTAAAAAAGGTTCGTCAACTTTGAAAAAAGTTCATCAATTTGAAAAAGAAGTTTATCCAATTTGGAAAAAACTTCAGTAAACTTTTTAAAACTTCATTATATTATAAAATTTCATAGAAACTCATTAAAAGTTCTTGTATTTTAAAAAAAGTTCATTGAACTGAAAAAAGTTCATAAATCTTAAAAAAGTTCAACAATTTTAAAAAATCATTTATTTTCAATAATATGTTCTTCAATTTTAAAAACACATGCATCAAAAGTCAAAAAATTTAATAGAATTTTAATATTTTAGAAAAGGTTCATAGATTTTAAGAGAAAAGTTCATCAATCTTAAAAAATATTCGTTGAGATATTTAAAAGTTCATCGATATTGATAAAAGTGCATAAAATTTTCAAAAAAAAGGTCATCAACCGACGTCTATATGGGCCGGTCCATTTACAAACGCCACAAGCGCAAGTTAACAAAAATGCACATTAATTAACACGTGTGGTGCCAAATAGGAAATGCCCCCTCTCCTCGGGTTCATCCAGAGAAAGAGGTTTTACTTGTGGATGTTGTAGGGTCGTAGCCACAACCTAAGGGTATGCGAATCTCAAAACAAGTGGTCCTTCCATCCTTGCAGATGCACATTTGAAGATTATGCGGAGAAACTACAAAACATAGATCAACACCTGACCACGAGATGAACAGGACAGTGCATTTGTCAATGTAATGAATTTCTTGCTAGCTTTTCCTATGCCAACCCATCCTAAGTTGAAGTACACAAAAAAGTTAGTTGAAGCATATGAATAGTGTGCCACTTGCCCATCAGCTCATCCCCACAGCAGTGGTTATGACATCGTTCGCTTCTCTACAAGTTTGATGTGCTAGTTTTTAACATATTTGCGTAGTTTTTTCTCATCATGGTTGCAAATAATGTTGGATCTCCCTACACTGGCTATGATAAAAGCATCTACAATTGAATACCTCATAACCGCCCTAAACGCCCAAGAGGGCTAGCCGAACAGCGGCTGGACGAGTTTTGTCCACCCAATCGGGCTCCCCATAGCCAGCCCAAAATCGTGGATTGCTCGGAACTTCCCATATCCGGCCCATATCCAGGGAGGAAATGGGGAGATCCGGATGCGTCCAGGCCGCTCGCCACGCAAGTCTGACATATAGGGCCCATGCGGGAATACAGAGAGACTGCTGAATGGACATGTGCCTCCTCCACTCCATGCTGCATGGTCCCACTCCAGCATGCTACCAGAGGGAGGAGGCTACCTATTTAACCCGGACGACAACAACCGAAATCCTATGTGCCTAATTTCCCCTTTCTCCTCTCCATCACCGCCACTTCCAACCCGACCGCCGCACCATGCGAGGCGCCGAATCACCACCTACCTATGCTCACTTTGGAACACCGTCTGCAACTACTAGAGGAGATCCGTGCGAGGTGAGCTGCCCACTTTGCTGCAGACCTTCCTCTGGATTTGCCCGGGCCGGAGTAGGCAAAGCTGGAGGAGAAGGAGGTGGAGGCGGAGCGGGCTGTAGGCTTCGTCATGGCATACATGAAGGCGAAGTATGAGGCTGCCCAAGTGATGGAGATGGCAGAGTAGACCGCCATCCTCGAGTCCATCCAAGACGAGGCTTACGTTGAGGTCAACCGACAGTTCCTTCTGTAAGAACTGACGGCAACAGAGGAGCTGTTCGCCGAACTACATGCGGATGCAGAGGAGGAGAAAGAACCGAAGCCTGTGTAGTCGCAGGAGCTTCCACACTTGCTCGTATACCCGGCACCAGGCACGAAGATCGTTAATATCTGCATGGCTAATATGAATTTGAGGTATAAAGTTTGAGGTTAGTCGTTTTTTTTGGTGTGTGTGTGTGGAGGGGGCGGGGGGGGGGGGGGGGGGGGGGGCTGCTGCTTTTAGTGTTTGTGGCTCTAGATGCTCTAAGCTAGTCACAAGGACAAAATTAATTAACAGGTCAAACTACTGCCAATAGGTAAGCTTAACGTTTTCATCATTTTGTGATGATGTGTGATCTATAGATATTACCATGGTGCAACATATGCATCCACAGAAGGAAAATACTACCTAGTTCACATCTGCACGTGGAGCCAGCATGAGTACTAGCTCGCTCTTGGTGATCTTGTCAACAATCTCCGGTGTCAGGTTGTTCTTCTATTCTTCTGCTAAACTCGGGTGGAAGAAAACATGTGGGTCGCCACCACCTTCCTTGAGGCCATGGTGGTCCTCTTCTCACCAGTTCACCTTTCAACATTTTTCTGAAAGTTTGGATGAAATTATCCAGTGACCTACATGACTTGTAACAAATCTCCAACAAAAAAATGTAGTGTGACATTAGTAGTAGAGACAACCTTTGCCAATGAAAATATTGCACATACTATTGGAAAAGTACACATTTCTATCTCCAACACCAAGAGACTACTCCCTCCGTTCCTAAATATAAAACTTTCTAGAGGTTTCACCAGAAGTCTATATACGGATGTATATAGACATACTTTAGAGTGGAAATTCACTCATTTTGCTTCGTATATAGTCCCCTAGTGAAATCCCTAAAAAAACTTATATTTAAAAATGGAAGAAAAAGTTAATATGTTCAATATTTTCATTAGCAATATGTGTCAATACATGTATCATACGTTTTCCTCGGCTACGGACAACACTGTTTACATGTAGGCCGCGCTTGGAATCGATGTAAATAATTATCGGTGTATTTTTCTTCCGGGTGTAAGTTACTTGCCGAGAGTGATTTGCAGGTGGAAACAAAAACGACGCCAGTTGGTCTGTAATTTTTACAAACGTATTCAAAGCGGAAACGACATTCCAAACAGGGCCTTATGGGTAAGCTAGCACTTCATGGTAATCTCTTCGTCATCTTCATGTATTTTTGGCCCGTAAACTCTTCACGGCAAGACAAATTCCACTATATTGCTCTGGAGAGTATTTCTTTGATTTTATCCATTTGCGACCTTGTAATCTCTTCGTCCACTAGTAGAAAACTGGTCTTATGTTCGACGCTTTAGTCCCGGTTTGATTTTGGCCCGGGACTAATGTCACCATTAGTCCCGGTTTGAGAAGCTAGCCTTTAGCCCCGGTTCGTTAAGGGTCTTTAGTCCTGGGTTGAGCCACGAACCGGGACTAAATGTTTGGTGGCAACCGTTTGACTGATGCGAGACCCTTTAGTCCCGGTTAGTGTCTCAAACCGGGACTTAATGGGTCGTGGCGACCATTCGGTTGCCCCTTTAGTCCCGGTTGGTGGCATAAACCGGGACTAAAGGTCCAAACGGTTCGCATCCCGCGTCTCTCTTGCTATATTCGTCTCCTCTCTCGCTCTCTCTTCTTCCCCTATCTTCTTCCACCATGAATGATCTAACCACTCGCTACGGAGAGGTGCTCACACATGGCACGACTAAACTCAATGTCCTCTACACAGACGACAGTGCCATGGTGCCGCCTTTTCTTTCCTATTTCGAGGAACGACTTGAAGAGGCGGAGGAGAAAGACAAGTTCATGGGCATCTCGAGTACACGGCCAATCAAGAAGGTGTTATCGTCAGCCAACTTTGTTTCAAGAAAAATGTCATGGTCTTCCAATGAGCGAGGTAAGTTTTGTTGTTGATGTTGTTGTTGTTCATGATCAATTCATAGGATATGAAAATTGCATAGCATAGCAATATGTTCCATTGGAATCCTAAAGATCAATTTCTCTTCAGTTGTAATGAAACAATTTTCCTTGTTGCATATTGGCAAAACCGTGGGGGAACATATATATATGTCATAGTTAATTTAGGATTATAGGATATGAAAATCGCATAGGATAGCAACATGTTCCATTTTTGAATCCTATAAAGATCATTTTCTCTTTACTTGTTGATGTTGTTGATGTTGTTATTGTTGTTGTTGGTCAATTCATAGGATATGAAAATTGCATAGGATAACAATATGTTCCATTGGAATCTTAAAGATCAATTTCTCCTTAGTTCTAGTGAAACAATTTTCATTGTTGCATACTGGAAAACCTGTGGGAGAACATATATATATATATATATATATATATATATATATATATATATATATATCATAGTTAATTTAGGATTATAGGATATGAAAATTGCATAGGATAGCAATATGTTCCATTTTTGAATCCTATAAAGATCATTTTATCTTTAGTTGTTGATGTCGTTGTTGTTGTTGATCAATTCATAGGATATGAAAATTGCATAGGATAGCAATATGTTCCATTGGAATCCTAAAGATCAATTTCTCTTTAGTTGTAGTGAAACAATTTTCCTTGTTGCATATTGGCAAAACCATGGGGGAACATATATATGTCATAGTTAATTTAAGGTTATAGGATATGAAAATTGCATAGGATAGCAATATGTTCCATTTTTGAATCCTATAAAGATCATTTTCTCTTTAGTTGTTGATGTTGTTGTTATTGATCAATTCATAGGATATGAAAATTGCATAGGATAGCAACATGTTCCATTGGAATCCGAAAGATCAATTTCTCTTTAGTTGTAGTGAAACAATTTTCCTTGTTGCATATTGGCAAAACCGTGGGAGAATATATATATATGTCATAGTTAATTTAGGGTTTCTTCATCAATTCATAAGATATGAAAATTGCATAGGATAGCAATATGTTCTATTTGAATCCTAAAGATCAATTTCTCTTTAGTTGTAGTGAAACAATTATCCTAGTTGCAACACTATGTAACATTTGTACCATTTTAATTTGTTGTTGTTGCAGAAGTGACAAGCACTGTCTAGTACTCATGGACTTCCTTCGCAGCGGCATACGTTTTGCTAGCGTTGATATAAGGAATGACAAGTTCAAGGTGAGGCACAACTTCGGTATTGAGATACCAATTGACTGTCACATTGATATCCAAGACATATTCAAGGTTGAACATGATAGGAATTCGATGGCTCATATGACAGTCGCCCTGATCGACGAGGAGTACGCTGATATGAAGACCAAACTCCCCTCGGTTCAGCATAGAAAGTGCGAGAGGACCCCACTTGACGGTATCAACATTGAGTATGTAGCAAAAGATGCATATGTTGCATACGAGTTGTACCGCAGGATTCGAATCATGAACTATGGTCAGCGTCACCTTGTACATCAAGCACCACCACCACCACCAATTTGGGGATATTTTGATTCATACGAGTAGTGTTCGCAACATGTATTATGAACAATTCTATCAGTGGCTATTATTATGTACTGCTTGGACGAGTATTTTGTATTTATGTCCCTGTGTAAATATGATGTGAGTATATTGTAGTTTGCTTGGATGAATATTATGAAGTATTTTGTATTTTGTATTATGAACAACGTGTATTATGTACTACTTGGATGCGTATCATTTTTTAATCTTATGTTAACTCTAGACTTTTTGTGTCCTCAATATCCATCATTCAAAGACACCTCATAATTTTTCAACCCTTTCTCACCTCATTTACTATTTTCCATGCATTAAATGTTTTTTGAGCTAAATGACCCTGGAATTGAAAAGCACCACAAATCAACTCGGAAAAGGCTGAAACTTGGCATGGTATCATTATTTCACCAACATGGCATATGCTAAAAAGTTGGAAGGGTTACGACAAATACAGGATGCACTTCGTGTACAAACTGGATTATCTCTTTCGAAGTATCAGGCTTCCGGACGAATACTCATCTCTTATAAGACATTTTATTTTTTAATCTTATTTCAACTCGAGACTTTTTGTGCCCTCAATATGCATCATTTAAAGACACCTCATAAGTTTTCAACCCTTTCTCACCTCATTTGCTATTTTCCATGCATTAAATGATTTTTTTGAGCTAAATGACTCTGAAATTGAAAATGGCTACAAATCAACTCGGAAAAGGCTGAAAATTAGCATGATATCATCATTTCACCGATATGGCATGTGCTAAAAAGTTGGAAGGGTTATGACAAAAACAGGATGCACTTCGTGTACAAACTTGACTATCTCGTTCGAAGTATCAGTGTTCCGGACGAATACTCATCTCTTACAAAGACATTTCATTTTTTAATAACCTAAAAATTACCAAATTTAATATATTGATAAAACACACTAATATTAAACATCAGAAAAAAGAATGACTACAAATATATTTTTAAAGTAAAGTTATTCACAAACTAGTGATTCACACAAATTTCAAAAAATTCAAATTTAAACTATGTAAATTTGAAAATTACTAGCACTAATAGAAATTTTGTAGTTTTTTTACCTAAACCACAAATATTAATTCAAAAACTATAAATAGTCTAACAGTTATTTCAAATTTAAAAACAGAAACTGTCCAGTTTCGAAAAACAAAAACAATAAATAAGAGAAAATTGACCTTTAGTCCCGGCTAGATCCACGAACCGGGACTAAAGGCTTCTTCCAGCGCGGAATTTGGGCCGGCTAAAATAGACCTTTAGTCCCGGTTGGTGTCACCAACCGGGACTAAAGGCATGCGCTTCCCGCCGTTTCGCCTAGCGAAAATAGACCTTTAGTCCCGGTTGCTGCCACCACCCGGGACTAAAGGCATGCGCTTTCCGCCGTTTCGCCTAGCGAAAATAGACCTTTAGTCCCGGTTGCTGTCTTCAACCGGGACTAAAGGTCTATTACTATATATACTCACCCAAACAATCCTGCATTTCTGCTTCCTTCGACGTCTCACCATGTCGACGCCGTCTCGCCTCTCCCCGACGCCGAAGCTCGTCGCCGCCCCCAACGCCGGCCAGCCGCGCCTCCTCACCGATCCCCGCCGCGGCTCGCGCCCGCTCCTCCCTAAGCCCGTCCCGACACGCCGCCTGGGACGCCGCGGCCCACGCCCGCTCCATCGGCCCCGATCGATATCCTCGCCGCGCTGACGACGTTGTCGCCACCCCCGCCTCGCCGTAGCCCCGCTGTAAGCTCCCCCTCTCCCCCTCTCCCTCTCCTCTGTGGCGCCATGGCGCCGCCCCTCCCCGAGGCCACACACACACACATGCATGAACACACACATTTTATTTACAATATTTATCCTTTATTTGTTTTATGCAAAAAATTTGGTAACTTGTCGATGATTACGAATGCAATAATAGATAGTACCATAAAAAGTTTGAGGGCAAATGAAACTATCTTGCATTTTTATAATTCAAAAGGCAATTAAACAATAGTTTTAGCCTCTGTTATAAATGTTTTAAGGCACAAAAATACTTGATAAAAAATATGTTTCAATTTTATAAATTCCAGAAAATATTTGTAACCCCAACATGATTTTTGTTTTCAGGTATGCAAAAATATATAAACCACTTATTAAAAGAATTTTAAAAATCAATGGGAATTTTGAAAACAGATATAATTCCATTGTGATCAAACATTGTTTAGCAAAATAACTTGGCTTAAGCAAAAGAGATAATGTAGCTAAACCACAGAAGAACCTTTTTTCAGAAGAATTTTGATATTTTTTTCACTAGATCATTATATGTATACATAAAAGTTTAGGAATTTGAACATTTGAGAAATTTTTGTATCCGGCTAATAAAGTTAAACCATGTCTATGTTTGACCAACATTATAGCAAAATATATAATGATTTACAGTTAAGTTTTGACAAGTTTGACTATTTGAAAAAATAATACAGTTAAGTTTTGTTTTATCTTGTCTACAGTAAAGAAAATGTATACAATGTTTAGGAACGAGGGCTTATGTATGAATACAATGTATAGAAAAATGTTGATGAATTATCACATTTGCAATTAATTAGTATATATATGTAGACAATAGATTCTCTTAGTCCTTTAATAATGGATTTATCAAGAATGACCCCATTATGCATGTATACAAGTTGATCCAAAAAAATTCTGATCTCATCTACGTACCTAGCAAACTAGCTTCTATATGTCAGGTTGTCTGTCAAAGTATTGAAAAAATGCATGGCTTCATCATTAGCTGTTAGTAATAGGCGCATGATGTTATGAAGCTCTCGAAAGTTGTTTTGGAATGGAGTTCCTGATAGGATAATTCGTTTTTTGGTATGAAGTTCGACAAAGTCCTACCAAATAGCGATATTCGGATGACTCTTGTTGAACAGCGTACCAAAAAGCTAATTATCCTATTCGGGACTCCATTCCAAAACAACTTTGAAGAGCTTCATAGCATCATGCGCCTATTACTTCCGGTTAATGATGAAGTCATGGTTTTCTTGAATCCTTTAACAGTAGACAACGTGATATATAGAAGGGTAGATGAGATTAGAAAAAATATGGACCATTTTCTGTACATCCAGAATGTCGCCATTTTGTTAAATTCTTTAAAGGTTAAGAGAATCCGTTATGATTCTGAATCCTGTTCCTAGCCAGGGACTAAATGTTCCTCGTATATAAGAAATCACAATCCAAGCATTTTTATCATTTACAAGTCTTCTTATCATGATATATACACACACACACACAACTAATATATTCATATTGATCTTCTTTTTTAATAAAGATGAAAGGCATGCGGTATCGGCTCCTACCAACGGATCGTGTACGAGCAATATTCAAGAGAAAATAGCGGGATTTTTGCTCGACCAGCTCATAGATCCCAAAGTAGAATACCATTACAAGATGTAATGCCTCCATGTAATGAACTGCAAATTTTAGGAAAAATTGTATATATATATGTGTATGTGTAAATGGCCGTGCGAGAAATTTAGTGATATATATATATATATATATATATATATATATATATATATATATATATATATATATATATATATATATATTATACGAAAAATTCTATTTTTATATATGCATAACGCGTACAATATGTAATACGTAGCGTAAGATATGTTCTAAATGAAAAACAAAAATAAACAATAAACCCCAAAATCCTAAAACTCCAAATCACCAAAGCCTTTAGTCCAGGTTAGTGTTACCAACCGGGACTAAAGGCCCTGACCACACCTCGCACGCTGCCCGCCACGTGGAAGGGTATTAATCTCGGTTCGTGGCAAACCGGGACTAAAGATGAGGGGTCTTTAGTTATAAGTTAATAGTCCCGGTTGACGAACCGAGACTATAGGCCCTTACAACCGGGACTATAGCCCCATTTTCTACTAATGGTCGTCTTATTAAAATTATAATATTCATCTCCTCCAATGACGCCATATTACCGTCAAAGGATGAAGGATGGACCCACATGTTTGATAATTGTACGTACATGAGCTAAGGTGTGAACTTGTCCTCTTGTTTTCACTTCAAAGAGTTCAAATTGGTTATTTTCACGTGTAGATATTTATAGGAGGATCAATCAAACAGGGCATGCAATTCAACAATCTTTGAAATTTCCCAAATGGTCTGCCAAAACTCGTATGCTTTGTGAAGAGATAATTAATCGCATGCCACCTAATTATCACCACAATTGGAAACAAACTAAACACCAATAAAGACCATGGGTTTTTTAGTCAATTTTAAGGTTGGGGTGAGCCAGCAATGCATAATGCACATTTAATGACGATGATAATTTATTTTAAAAACAATTGAGATTGAACCATGTGTAACATGGACATGGAGTATGTGTGCCTTTAAATGGGCCAACAAAGTAAACAAAAGTTTAGTAATCTAGAGTTTACACACACTACTAATGATCTGTTGGCATCCACTGCTTCCGTTCCTAAATATAAGTCTTTTTTAAAGATTTTATTAAAAAACTACATACGGAACAAAATGAGTGAATCTACGCTCTATAGTATGTCTATATACATCCGTATGTAGTTCCCTAGTGAAATCTTTTAAAAGACTTATATTTAAAAACGGAGGGAGTAGGTCAGATAAAATTGCCAATCATTGAGCTAGCCCAACATAATAGCTACCATTCCCATTCAAAGTTGCAGCAAGAATTTAGATAGCCGATAATATATATTACCCCTCTGTTCCTAAATATAAGTCTTTCTAAAGGTTTCACTAGTGGAGTACATACGGATGTATATAGAGATACTATAGTGTGTAGATTCACTCATTTTGCTTCGTATATAGACCACTAATGAAATTTCGTAAAAGACTTATATTTAGGAACGGAGGGAATAGTTACCATTTCATGTCGGGGCCACTGTCATGGGATAGTTTGAGTGACGCCGGCGAGCGAGCCCATGTGTTCTATCCTGCGTGTGTTGGGGAGGTTGGTCCTGCGCGTTAACATCTTCGGCCCCAAGCAGGTTGGTCCAGTCATGCAAGTTGGTTGGGTCGCATGCGGCACGCGCGGTACAATGCCCGCATGAATTTTGATGGAAATGTTCACCCGTGGAAAGGTTCACACGTAAGAAGAGGACCACCATGCCCTCAAGGAAGGTGGATGTAAACAAATCTCTTAACAAAATGCATCAAAACGTCTAAGCACGCATCACCCAGATAGACAAATATTGTTGTTGCAAATATTTTAACTGCAGAACAACTCACTCAGTCTTTCTTGTCACTTTGTATTTTACAGTGCGGGGCCTTCCACTTCCCGTTCTTGTATGATTTGTCTTTTTGCAACCAAGTCAGATCAAAAGACTCTTAATTTGGACCAGGTTTTTTTGGCAGCTTAAAAAATAAGTTGCCTCCTCCCTGACTGTTCTTATAAGTTAGATCTCTCATTCATTGAGGCTTATGAACTTTTAAGGGATAAATAATTTAGAAGCCTCAAGAAATTTGGAGTTTTAAGCTGGGGAGAGGCAGCTTATTTTTTAAGCCACCCAAAAAGACTGACCCTTTCTACTTCATTTTTCTTTACTTGTCCTTTGTGCCCCTGGACAAGTTTCTCGGTGCTTTATCATCTCCCATTCCTGCATAAATCACCTTGTCCTTCCTGTCCTTAGCCAAGTTGGTTGTGACTTAAAACTCCTCTCCGATGCCCACATGAATCACCGATCGAGAGGCATCTACGCAGGACATGTCGTTTTACTATATTGGGTTGATCATTATAACTTTTTTGGCTTGGCATCCACCTATGATTTTCTTTTGGTGTTTGGCACAGATCGCTGGGGCAGACAATATATAGCAATATATAAAGGGAATAACTAGAAATGCATTATGGCAATTAATTGGAATAAACAAAAATAGCTGGTTGCAATGAATGCTTTGTTAGCCAACAACATGTGCCTGCTGGGTGTCCTTCTGCCCGAATGGGCCTATTTCTTAATATCTGATATCATGATTACAAATCAGTAACCTAGTAGCCAACGATATGTGCCTCTGGGTGTATTTAACATGTAAGCATGCCAGCTTAACATGTAATCATCCATGATAGCAACCCGCCGCATGCATCACTCGATGCAGAGGCCGGGACGATGCCTCCTTTTTGAAAAAAATGATAGCAACCCGTCTCTACATATATACAATCATGCATGGGCAAATATTTTACAAGTATCCTCACTAGCTAACATATTTCTCTTAACATCCAAACATGCCACCTCAACATGTATTCATGCAAGGGAAAAGGCCCACGTTCTCATACATTGCGTGTCTTTTCCATGCATGATTATATGTTGAGCTCTCATGTTTACATGTTAAAGAAATATGTTAGTGATTTGTAAATATGATATTGAATTTTGAGAAAGAGGCCCACCAGACATAGCGGCTAACTAGCAGGCACATGTAATTGTTCGCTAACAAGCAGTAACCGCACCCAGCTATTTCTACTTATTCTTATTAATTGTCATAATACCTTTCTACTTATTCCCTCAATATATGGATATATATGTTGTGCCCGGGCGATCTATGCCAAACATCAAAAGAGAATCATAGGTCGAGCCCAAACCAAAAAAAGTAAAGTGATCAACACAGTAGAACCAACCAACTTGTCCTCCACAGATTCCCCTCTATCGGGGATTAATGTGGGCACGAGAGAGGAGTATGAAGCCACAACCAACTTGCCTAATAACATAAAGGACAAGGTGACTGCCGTGGGCATGGGAGATGATCAAGTAATGAGAACCTTGTCCAAGAACACGAAGGACAAGTAGAGAAAAATGTAGAGGAAAGAGTGTGATGTTCCGACTTGGTTGCAGAACACACAAATCTTACAAGAAAGGGGACTAGAAGGTCCTCCTCCATAAAAGATAAAACGGCAAGAAAGACTGGGTAAGTTGTTCTCCAATCCAACTTCTTACCTCTTACCCAGACAGAGAAATCCAGAAAGGCATAACGGACAAAGTTAGTATTGCAAGAGAATGATAAATTTGGTATACGAAGTTTAGCTTTCATAAGATCAATTTCTAATGCTACCAAAATTTTGTTAATCTTGCATGAGAAAATAGTAAACGTGGAGGGCATGAGATATCGTGAAATAGGACAGAGTGCATATCACTAGATGTATATGCAATTTTGAAATACTGATTTAGTGTAGAAATTTATGATTATGGATCTCTTATGTGTGAATATGACTTCCATAGAGCATTTTTGTTTACAAAAAATACATCATCTCAGCATCCATACCCATTTATAGTCACCCCAAAGAATGTTGGAACAAACTTAGAATCCAGTTTGGCCACCATGGCAACGTTATTCTACTACAGAAGTAGTGTTTGTGTGTTGCCATGACAGAGTTTTTGGTTCAATAATCATGTCATGGCAGAGGTGTGCACATTGGCTGTCCATGCGCCTAGAAATTAGTTGGGTGCTTTAAACATTGGGTTTAAGTTATCGTAGTTGTGGCAAGTCACGTCAGAACGGGCTACCTAGACTCGTAGGATTGGCTAGATCCATGCTCGCCTGATTTGGGTTCTCAAATGGCACGAGACCCAAGATAATAGCGTGCATTTTTCTTCTACGACGATGTCCACTACTTTGTAATACCAAATGAAAGGAGGAATCAGAAACAAAGAAGATGGGCGACATTACGCAACAAAGAAAATCTCTCGTGTGCTCTTGAGCCCAAAAATAACCAAAAACTCTCTCGGATAATCGGAGGGGGGCGGTAGCCGAAGTCTAGCTGACAAATCATTAATAATATGTGACATCCAAGTACTTTCCTACTTTGGCATGATTAGGCACATATGTAGAAGTTGTCCAATCCTCTATACTTAAATAGCTACAACCCGTTACATAATTTTCCTCTTCATGCAACAATGCGACACCATTAAGTCATGCATGGAGTCAAAAGTTACGTTTTCCATTAATCTATGCATGCAAAACATACCACCTCATGCATGATTTTTTTCCAGGAAATTAAGTCATGTAAGACATTTTTATCTTTGTTTTGCATAATTTTGTAGTCTTTTATTAGTTTTCCATACTTTTATCAACAAGATTCCCGCAACAACGTGCGGAGCATCATCTAGTATTATGAATTCTTTAGTCAGTACGTAGGGACATGCAAGCGTCCCATGGGATTTTTATTGTGAAGACTTTAGTCAATACATAGGGACATGCAAGCGTCCCATGAGATTTTTAATGTGAAGACAATGCTAGAAACCTAACTTTGTGATCACAACAGGAAAGCAAGGTTGGTGAATAAAAAGAAACCAAAGCATTAAGTAGAGAGATGACATTTTAGTTGAAGTAATCTTGTATGTTAGGCGGAGTACGCCTACTGAGAAGCATTCGGTCCTATAGGATTACATGTGTTGAAAACCTTAAGTTTTCTATTCTAATGCTTGTAGATCTTAACTCATAGAATAGCTGAGTCGTGAGGGGAAATATTAATTGAATGATTGACATAATGACATGGATCCCAATATATGAAGTATCATACCATGAAACAAGCATCGCAATTTTTTAAATTGCCTAACAGATATGCGGAAAGAAATAGGGGATAGTGAGGGTCTTACCTCATCGACCTTGCCGAGGTGGAAGCTCCAGCCGGTGTGCTGGTGATTACGAGGCAACGGACCATGTTGCGCTTGTCGTGTCGATGGAGTGGCGGGTCACTAAGTCCCATCATGGTGGTGCCACCGCACTTCCCTGCAGGATCATTGCTGGCGAGGCAATCGATACAAACATCATAGACGCTAACTACTGAGTCCATGTGAGCCCCGCAGCGCATCAGCATGTAGATCCTATACAAGGTATGGGTGGAAATGATATGCTGCGGGCGCTACGGTTTGCGACTATGATGGTAGTGTTGGACCTAGAGAGAGAGGGGGGGACAAAGGTGAAGGAGCCAGTCTACGTCATCCAAATAGGAGGAGAGAAGATGGTTTGGGATAGAAAGAGATAATGGAGAGTGAGAAATATATAAGGTGGTGCGGTAGGCATAGAATGGACGAAGGCCCGTAGTCATGGGTTTGGTATTGTTATTTTATAAGTATTTCTTTTCTTCACGGGTAGAATAAGTTCACACTCCCTGTTATTTTATCAATGATAAAAAAGTATATTTTTGTAGGAAAACCAACTTTAATGCTAAGATTTCTACTAGAGCAAATCTAAATGACTAATTTAGGTTTGATTTTTTTTGTGGGCAAATCTGGCATTCACTAGTGCACCTGATTCAGGGAGATTGTATATTGTTGACGCCAACGATACCTGATATCTAGCTAGTAAATTGAAGATTTGCCATAATTAGGCTTTGATCTTGACCAAGGTGTATGTACATGTTCATAGTTTCATAGGAATCCTGCTTTATCTCCGTATTACAAAAAAAATATGTTTCCTACTAAGATTCCCAACATGTACCTCATCCACCATAAGACAAGAGGCAAGAGATGTTATGTAAGAAAGTTGCTCCAACGGGTTGTACTAAGAACTCTTTTGAAAGTGCATCACACCAAATTGCTCTTTATGAGAATAACTAGGGATAAAACCACTTACCTAGTAGATATAAAAAAGCCCAATATTCATACATATGCCATGCAATGCTGTAATTGCCTACGGAAATTAAGTTTGAAGAAATTTGGTAGAACTAGCAAAATGGCCCGTGCGTTGTCACGGAAGAAAAAAACATAATCTCCAATGATGGTGACCACATTATGTTCACATATCATCGCTTGATTTAGAATTTTTTTCCACAAATGGAAGAAAATGTTTCTTCTTTTAAATTTATTCACAAGTTGAAGCAATCTTTACATTTTCCAAAAATATATATCATGGTTGTAAAAAATCTTGGTAACTCAAAGATTTATTCTGAATTTTAAGAATTTTTTTAGAAAACATACAATAATAATTCTATCCATCCAACAGTTAATTCTTCAAAATTCATACAGGTATATTGTCATATAGACTTAGAAGCATAAATGTTTAACTACATACATTAAATCTTTCGTGAACAATTTTACAAATATGGGAACAATTTTAAAATCGAGAACATTTTTTACAATTTACAAACATTTACTAAAAATCGTGAATATTTTTTATATTTCGAATGGGTTTAAATATTTTCTTCTGAATTGGCGACCAATTCAAGAAAAGACGAACATAATTTTTTATGTTGGAGGATTTTATTTTAAATTCACAAACATTTTTTGAAACGCATGAAGTTTTTCTGAATAAACAAACATTTCTATAAATCAGTAATATATTTATTAAATTCATGGACATTGTTTTGGAATTTGCAAAAAAATATATAAAAATACGGCACTTTTTTTGAATCCTATTTTTAATTCAAAATAAAATTTCTTTAGCATTTTAATTCAAAATTCCTATTTTTTAGTATGCAAAAGTTTTGTAATTCTAAATTATTTAAATTATAAATAAACAAAAATGGAACGTTAAATTTTAAATAAAAAAGAAACTATCAAAACAGGCATTAGCTATTTTTAAAATTTTAGGACATTTTTTAAATACATTAAGATATTTTGAATTAGAAAGCATTTTTTTAAATGTCTTTAATAATTTTTAATACATGGAATTGTATTTGAGATCATGTACTTTTCTTATTGTACAAACATTTTTCTAAAATTGCAAACATTTTATTGTATATGCGAGCATTTTTTACAAAACTCCTAGCAGTTTTTGAAGTCACAAACATTTTAATTTTTTAAATATGTTGATTTATAATTTTCAATTTATTATAATTTTAAAGATTATTTTAAGTTCGAAATTATTTAAAATAAAAAAATAAAACGGAACTGAAAATAAATAAATAAATAAACGGAACTAAAATCAGACGCCTGTGCATGGGCCGGCCCATACGGTGTGTTGGATATTCTCCCAGCATGCAGAGCGTAATATATGAATTTTTTACATAGGCCGGCCCAGTCCAAGATTTTTCGCTTTATAAAACATTTTCTATTACTTACCGGTGGCATGGTGGATAATTTATGCAAACTTTAGGGGTAATTTTAAAGACGGATGACCAGAAACCGTATTTGATTTATTATTACGGAGAGATAGAGGAGAAGTTACAGTTTCGTGGACAAGTCCATGGATGGAAGGTTGGAGATGTATGTGACGATTCAGGGAGTATATCTCATGATGATAGTCAATTTCTGGGTAATTGATAAACCATGCATCGCCACGCCCGTCATGCGTGGGAAAGGGCGATAACTCTAAGCAGTGAAAAGGAGCACCAAGCTCATTGAGATGTGAGTTATATAGCATTTTAGTTTTATAATTTATGCGGAAATCCCTTTTTGAGGCCGAGCTCCAATGAGGCCAATTTTTGAAAAAAAATCAAAAATCATAAAAAATCATATTTTTACATTTTTAAAAATTCTAAAAACAATTATGAATATTTAACTTGTAAATTTTCAGGACCAAATACGTTGAAAGGAGGGCTGTGCAAAAAAGACAAAACGGGAGCTTTTTAACACATGATATTATTCATCCCCGGGTTATGAATTTGTCTTTTTTGTACAGATCCTACTTCAAGGTATTTTACCCTGAAATTTCACGCACATACGCATTACATCCTTGCTTCCTTGTACAATTATTTACAGATTTTTTTGAAACTGAAAATTGTGAATTTTTTTTTTTTTTCAAAAAAGCGGTCTCCATGGAGGCCGGGAGCCAAACGCCTCACTCAACATTATGTTGTTATTCCTGGGCAACTGTTGGTGCAGTTGTTTTGTGACACATTCAAGTCTTAACTCTTGAGAACTCAGGCATAAGCTCTCCATTTTCTAGTATGACGAATAGGTTGAATACCCCTGATTTAGAGCTTGCGTTTTCAAATCTCACAACTGGGGAAATGAAATCCAAGAACAATGTTTTCAGCCAGGCTTCGTGTGAAAAGGTGAGGCCCGTATGAAAAGGCGGGCTTTCGGGCTGCAGGGAAGGGATGTCCTCGTACACCGAGTAGTCTCCTCGGGTTCGTCCAAAGAAAGAGGCTTTACTTGTTTTCGCCGTCGCAGCCGCCGCCGCCGCTCGTGCTCCTCAAGGTTCGATCTCCTCTTCCCTCTGTATCTCCTTTCCGCTCCTACTTGCAGAACATGTATGTCCCCCACCATCTCATATGGGAACTGAATTAGGTCGCGCGATTCCTGTCATCAGTCTCAATGTCGGGGACAAGGACGGTGTCGATTTGCACCCCGGGTAGTGTAAAAGGCAGCCACGCGTTCAGTATTTTCGGGTACAGCAAGCATAGAGGCATTGGCGCCGGCAAGTTCATCAGATCCGGCGCCTTCTCCGTCGGAGGCCAAGACTGGGCCATCCGGTTCTACCCCGGCGGGTTTAACCAAGATTACACAAATTACATCTCAGTTTACGCTGAGGTCTTGAGTAAGGACGCCGAGGTGCACGCATCCTGCGACCTGAGGCTGGTCGATCAGAACACCGGGTTATCCTCTTCCCTCGACAAGACCGAACCAAGGCTGTTCAACCAGACCAACATCAGCAGGTTTGCCCTACAAAGGGCCAACTTCATGGCAAGGAGCGAGTTCGAAGCATCGGCCTACCTTCGGGATGACCACCTCGAGATAGAATGCATCGTCACTGTCATGAAAGAAGCGCTGGTGTCTGAAACCAAATCGTCCCGCAGAATCGAGGTGCCGCCGTCCGACATGGCTGCGCAGCTCGGCAACTGTGGGAAGCAAAGGAGGTACCGACGGATGTCACTTTCAGCATAGGTGCAGAGGTTTTCCCGGCACACAAGATTGTCCTAGCCATGCGGTCACCCGTGTTCAAGGCAGAGTTCTACGGGCCGATGGGGGAGACAGGAACACAGTTCATACCCATCAAAGACATGCAACCTGATGTCTTCAAGGCCCTGCTCCACTTCATCTATACAGATTCATTGCAGATTGTTGATGATCTCGAGGAAAATGACCGTGGTGAGATGGTCCAGCACTTGCTCGTGGCTGCTGATCGGTATGACATGGAGAGGCTTAAACTGTTATGTCAGAGCATCCTTTGCGAGAACCTTGATGTGGAGAACGTTGCAACTAGGCTGGCTTTAGCGGATCAACATCATTGCGACATTTTAAGTGATGCCTGTGTTGAATTTATCTCCTGTCCCAAAATTATGGACGCTGTAGCGGCCACCCAAGGGTATGTGGATCTCAAAACAAGTGGTCCTTCAATCCTTGTAGACGCACAGTTGAAGATTATGCGGAGGCTCTACAAAACTTAGATCAGCAGCGGACTGTGAGATGAATCGGACAGTTCACTCGCCAATTTATTGAACTGTGTGCTAGCTTTTCCTGTGCCAACCCATCCTAAGTTGAATTAAAAAAAATAGGGTTAGTTGAAGTTATATGACTGTGCCGCTTTCCGTATCAGCTCATCCCAACATCATTGCTTAATTCACCATTGTTTGCTTATCTACAAGTTTGATGTGCCAGTTTGTAACATATATTTACTGTTAATTACGTTGTGCATAGTTTTTACATATATATATATTCATCGTGTGCCACCTACTATTTTATATCCACCTCCCCAACTGAATTGATAAACCAGTCATAAAAACAGAATAATTAACAACTCAAACTACTGCTAGAGCTGGATGTTTTCGTCATTCTGCAACTATGTGTGATATATAGAAGCTACCATGTTGCAACATGTGCATCCACGTAAGGGAACTACTAGTTCACATCTGCAAGTAGAGGCACCACCAGCACAAGCACATAGGTGATCTCATCGATAATCAACTGTATGAGCTGGTTCTTCTAGTCCCCCACTGCATCTGCCGGAAGAATATGTGGGATTGTGGGCCACCGCCACTTTCTCGAGGCCATGATGGTCCTCTTCTCACCGGTTCATCTTTCCACTCTTTTTTCTATCAAGTTTGGATGATATTATGCAGTGACCTATATGACTTCTAAATTTTCAATTCATTAGTGGAAACGTGCAGTGTTTGTTTCTACAAATTCTTAGTAAAATATTTGATTATCTCGTTCTCCTGTTTTCTGCGAATATAGGCAAGTATAGAGAACATCATCAGAAAAATAACTGTCATGGGATGCCTAATGCAGTGGCCCAATTATTCTGTGTTGTATTCCAAGATGCCTGAAAAGTGAAACGGATACGGAGTAGAGCCTTAGGTTGGATCCTATCATAACGATGGACAGAGAATCACCGTATAAGTTTGAGGTTTTCTCATCTCCCTGGCGTAGCAAGGCTATTGTGAACTTTCGAAAATTTCAGGCCACGTCTCATCTATCTCACATACTTCTCGACATAGCCCCCCTAGAGCTCTTTGCAAGTAAGATACCTCAGCTTTACCCGGTATCCTGTAAGATCCTGATCAATCCCTTTTTCTGTAAGCTCTTGATCAACCCTTTTGGTCTAAATTAGCGGTCTGCTCTTATTGTCACAAGCTGTTACTAAGTTGTATACTGACTACTGAGAAAGAAGTGCTGGTAAAAAAAAGGATCATTATTCACCTTCTTTTTATATGGAAATTCCCTGGAAAATTTCTGAAAAAAAATATGAAAGGAAAGGAAAATGTAGTTCTACTTGTATGGTACTCTGGCAGCTGAAGAAACAACTCCAAGGATTCAAACACAAACAGAAAAGTGAAATAACCAGATCCAGATCCACAGTTGTCATAAGAATGCACAACAATTCCTATAGACCGGCCGATAATCTAAAGATCAACACAGATAGTCTGATAAAGAGTAAGCATCAACAACTAAACAGTACATGGCATAGCTCAATTAGTTTGTACTACAATTTGAATCCTCAACAATCCAGGAACAGTTTTGTCGCCTGGTGAGTGTCCCTTTTTTGGATGCTACAAACTCATGCAATTTTTATTTTTCCAAAATATTTTATTTTAGTACTTCCTAATATGCAGACACTGTGATTTTTGGTAGAACATAGAGTTAAAAATGACTTACAGAAGACCACACATATCCATAGAACAGTACATGGCATAAATGAGTTAGTTTGCTTCAAAAATGTTTGGTACAACGCATTTGAGTGTAAGCCCAACACATGGATTGGTTACACATGTGTCTCATAAGGGTCAGATCGACAACGCGTAAAATTGAACCAAACAAAACCAAAGCCCAGCACGCGCATAGTAAACCCAGAACAAACCAACCAACCTACCATAGCAGCATGAAAAGAAAAGAAAACAAGCTCACACACAACGCAAGTGCAACACTCCGATCGATTGAGAACAATGTCGGGGAGTCAGAATAGGGTTATCGCTGCTGGTACCTGCTCGTCGTACTCCTGTCAGCAGGCGCAGACCAGCAACAACAAGTGGTGGTCATGTCCATGATCTGCTGCTGCTATAAGCAGAGCTACGCAGGACTGGAGGAGGTACTCCGGCCCATACTCCTGCAACTTCAGGTGCATCCATGACTGCATCACCAACAACGCCCATGGCTTCCAGCTGCGGCGACATCTGCCTCATGGTGGAGACTCGAGAAGTATGAACTCTGATCATTGGTGTGTTTTGGGTGGATCGTTGTTGCCATGGTAGGGCCAGCTAATGCTGGGTGGATCGTCGATTCCTGTATGCAATCACTGCACCAAGAACCTGGGAGCTACCACACCGGCCAACATCAACTGATTGATATGTCAGAGTGATCACACACAACAGAGTTTCGTCAGCGTAATGGACTGTTAATCAAGCAATGATCTGAAAATAATGAAATAAATTGGTTTTGTTTCATCAGTGTAGTTTGAGATCTGAAAAGATATACAGAACTGGCGAAAAGGTTTTGTTTTCTTTCTTTATTTGATTGATGTAAAAAGAGTGATTGCATACAGGAACATGTCAAATTATATATACTGCAGGAGTGTTGTCTTTTCTTTCTTTTGGAAGTTGAGGGCGTGGTATGTGGGGTATAGTCTGTGATTGAGTATGTGATGCCACTGTATTTTGGTAACTACAGAACTGGGGAGTTCTAATTAGTTATGTATCATATACTAATGCTCTTTTGGTGTACTTTGGTAACTACTAGAGAACTGGCAAATATGTATAAACAGATGCTCTCACGGACATATAGTCAGGAACTGAAGCACAAGATTATTTCTGGAACAGGAAGCTATACTCCCTCTGATACATATTAATTGTCGCTGATTTAAATCAGCAACAATAATATGGATTGGAGGGAGTACAAAAATTCACAGCAAGATCAAGTTTCAATCTAAGAAATGATCCCAGGAACATATAGTTTGCACAAACTGACCCCGGAAACAAGTACAACTCTGCACAAAATTGCAGCCCCGATCCTTAGTTTCAAACAACTTGTAATAGAAACTCTCAGTTTCTTTGCAGAAGACTGTACTAAAGGTGATTTCATACAGGGGGTAACTATTATCTTTTTGAGTTAATTATCTTACATGTTATCTTTTATGTCTGTTTCATAGCATTAACATTCATCCCCATATCCTGGGAGGAGCTGCACAAAGTACATTTTTGGGGAACTAGGTGTACGAGGTCGTAGTTGATTGACATGCTGGCCTGTGAAATGCAGCAACAATGTACAAACTAAGTAGATCCCTGATAACAGCATCGGGTCACCGAAATACTAATACTAACACCGAGTAACTAGGTCGCCGAAATAAAAAAAAAGCAGAGAAGGCAGAAACTGCACAAGAAGCATTCTTTCAGAATCAGAAGTATCATCTGAAAGAAAAGAGGGTTCACAGGAGTACAAAACTAAATGACCAATTTAGTGTTCTGCCATTAATCATCTAGTAACTGAACATACTATTTTTTTTACAGAAAAACAACTGATATACTAACAGAAGGAATTGATGATCTCAATGACACAATGCAAATTCAAGTCTTTATCAGAGAAAAGATGTAGACTTAAAGTTTCCATTAGTTAACTGAAGATTCAACTAACCAGGATTTCAACCTACACTAAAAGTTAGATGAGGGTTGGCCCATGCGGATCCAACCACCCCAATCTCACTGCTGGTACAATAAGCAAAAAAGCTAAGGTAAACGTTTCGCTTCGGCGCGCCGGGGGAAGCAACGCGTTGGTCGCCCGCTACCCAAGTGTCTCGCGCACGACCCGCGTGTATGGCCATGCAACATTTTCCCCTGTGGTGATCGTTTAAATTTGCTACAACCGGTGTCCAAATTTGCTACATTTGTTCACAAAGTTGTATATACGTTTGGTTGCAACCTCAGTTCGTCGGATTTTTTGCTACAACCGGTATTTTTTTGCTACAACCGTGTTAATTTTTGCTACAACCGGTATCATTTTTTGCTGCAACCGTTCACTAAAAAAGTTGCATACACGTCCGTCAGAGTTGCAACCCGAGTTCACCGGATTGTTTTGCTACAACCCTTATTTTGTTTTGCTACCACGCATCATCAGCTTCGTTTTTTTGTTACGACCACGTTGATATTTTTTTTTACTACAACTATATTTTTGTTACAACCGTGGACAAAAATTGCTGCATCATGGACGAAATTTGTTGCATCAAGAAATTTTGCTGCATGGAGATCTAACGGTGCGGCCCGCGTGCAGCTGACGGATCGGGCGACCCGTACGCGGCCGGCCGAAAGCTTTGACCGGCGGGTCGGCGTAGAGCACTTCCCAAAAGCTAATGCACTGCACTGCAGCTTCACAAAAACTCAACTCGAGAAGTCTTTTCTCATAGAACAAACCGATACTGCACTGCAGTTCGAGATGAAGAAGAAATTATAAGGTTAGGGTGACAACTAGTAGTTGTGCATTTACTTTCAACTGTTGTTCTTGCTTATTGTTGCAGTATTATGACATGGCCATTTTGAGCTATTGGTATCGAGTCTAGTTCTCTTATATGGTGATCACACATCAGTTGCACCAAATGCCTAGTTGAAACAGCTCTGAACACATGCTGGGAACATCTTATGTTCTTCGCAGCAATGATGAGCTGCAAAGCACATCCTCTACAAATTTTATTTCTGCAGTAATGCCCATAAATGCAAGGAACAAACTGTGAATGCAATTAGTTCGAAGGGCTGAAGCGTAGACGCATGAGAGCATTAGAAAAACATATGAAACGCTACTTTCATACCCAGTTGTAAGCCCAAGACGCATCGTAGATCAGCACAATAAACCATGTCTTGCCCAGGACATGACATTGCAAAAATAACAAAGCTTATAGCGAACAATAATGCATGCTAATATGATCAGCAGTTTAATTGCGGAAGCTAAATTGACAGGTTGGCAAAACTTCCATGTCATAATTAGGCACCAGATTGCAATTCTAATAAGTAATGCAAGAAAAGAAGTGGGACACACAGACAAAAGATAGCATAAAGCACAATAGATGTAGCATTTGGTTCATATATATGAAACGTTACTTTCATACCCTGTTGTAAGCTCAAGCGGCATTATGCAGCAGCTCGACAAACCATGTCTTGCCCAGGACATGACATTACAGAATTAACAAGCTTACAAAGAAAAATGATGCATGCTAATATGATGAACGGTCCGACTGCAGGAGCTAAATTCAGAAGTTGGCAAAAACTTTCATGTCCTAATTAAGCACCAGATTGCATTTGTATGAAGTAATGCAAGAGAAGAAGTGGGACACACAAACAAAAGATAGCATAAAGCACAACAGATGTAGCATTAGGTTGATACCAACTTATCCAGTACTAATTAAGACAACAAACAGTAGTTCCACAAAGGTGAGCTAACCTAGGAGGCTAGGATCAACCAGTTTCTTACCCGTTACATGGCAAGGCATATCCAAAATAACGAGGCAAAAGACTAGAAAGTAATTAGGAACAGTTACTTAGCAAAAGCATAGCCTTGGCAGTTGGGTCATCGAGATCAATCTCCCCAAGTTGAACGAAGATCAACCATTGCCTTCTGGAATCTGTTGCAATGCAAGTTGAGAATCCGGGATGTTGATGGTGTAACTCGAGAGAAGGTGGATTATCGTCGAAGGACGGTCAGCAATGAGGGCAAACTTATTGTCCTGCTTCACGAACTCTGCAACTTCAGAGATCCTCTCTACTTTTGTCCCTGATGTTGCACTTGCAGATATGAGCCGATGAACCAAGAATGTCGGTGTAGTAAACACAGTTTGCATCAATGCCTGGGAACTTGGCGGCATCGATGGCCAGGGATCTCTGATGGCCAATGAAGACGACATAGTTGCTGATGTTGTCCAAAGCCACAAACTTATCGATCTGTTTTCTAAAAACAGAGAAGATCCCTGTGCATTCATGACGAGCATATGTCCAACCAAACCCTCTGGAAAAAACAGGATGTCGGCTGCATTACTGGAAAATCAAAATTGGGAGCCATCATCATACGATGAGTAACAATCATCATACGCAGTAAGACAATCAAAATTGGGAGCCATCATCATACGATGAGTAACAATCATCATACGCAGTAAGACTGCATCATCATCAGAGACACCACCTACGGCCGTCTTCCGCCAGAATCGTAAGCTGCTTGCTTGGTCTCTAGGACGAAGAACCTATTACTTATGCGGCTGGCCAAGTAAATCTTGTGAGATGAGTCGCAGAACAAGGTGAGCTTAACCAAGAGCTGACATCAAAGACGACATCAGCGGATCCCACCTCCGGCGGCACGGGCACCACGAAACGGATGCCGACGCCGGAGAGAGGGTTGAGGACGAGGGCCGTGTGAGGAGGCCTTTTCTCCGCCAGGACCAAGTAGCCGTTGTGAGTGGTGGCGACGGCGTGGTAAACGCTGAGCGGCGGGGGCTTCTTGCGGAGGAAGCGGTCGGAGTCGGTATTTAGCAGGAGCATCTCTTCTCCTTGGCTCGGGAAGACCTCGCCGAGGATGATCCAGCGGCGCACGCGGAAGTGGGGGTCGGTGGCGGCGCGCCAGCCGGAGCATACGACGCGGTAGTCCATGTAGTTGTCGAGGTCGTTTGTGGCCAGGAGGGAGTCGGCGAGGCGGCGGACGAGGTCGGGCGGGAGGGCGGACCAGCCTGCGGCCGGAAGGAGCGGCGAGGTTTCCAGACGAGTCGGGGCCCCCTTCTTCCTCTTCTTGGCGGGCGGGGGAACAGGGGCGGCCATGGCTTTGGGGTGGAGGAGGCCCGGACGCTGAAAGGAAGGTGGGAGGCGGTGAGAGCGCAGGGGTGTGGCCGGATGTGGGGATGCGGTAGCCGGATCTGGAGAGCGTCCCAAACGTATCTATAATTTCTGCTTGTTCCATGACCTTTTGGGTGACATTGTTATATGTTTTGCTACACTTTTATATCATTTACACATATTTGGACTAACCTACTAACTCAATGCACCCAGTGCGAGTTTCTGTCTGCTGATGTCTATTTTGCAGGGTCTTTTACCCAATTTTCCGAAGCCCGAAAAAAATTCAAAAAAAATATAAAAAATTGGTACGTCCATTTTGCATCATGTTTTCATGTTGATATTTATCGCTTCTTTGGCTGTTATTTCACTTCGCGGTACAATTCTTATGCATTTTCTCTCTTATTTTGCAAGGTTTACATGAAGAGGGAGAATACCGGCAACTGGAATTCTGGCCTGAAAGTGGAGCAAAGTTGAGATACCTATTCTGCGCAACTCCAAACGCCATGAAAATCAACGGAGATTTTGTTCCCAATATATAAAAAATACTCGGTCGCGCCATGGGGGGCTTGTGGGCAGCCCACTGGCCCACTGGCCCCCCTCTTTTGCTATATGGAGGGTTTTGTCCAGAAAAAAAAATCAGAGGGGAGCTTTTTCGTGGTTTCGCCGCCGCCACGAGGCGGAACTTGAGCAGAACCAATCTAGAGCTCCGACACGACGATCCTGCCGGGGAAACTTCCCTCCCGGAGGGGGAAATCGTCGCCATCGTCATCACCAACACTCCTCTCATCGGAGGGGACTCGTCACCATCAACATCTTCATCAGCACCATCTCATCTCCAAACCCTAGTTCATCTCTTGTAACCAATCTCCGTCTCACGACTCCGATTGTTACTTGTTAGGTTGCTAGTAGTGTTGATTACTCTTTGTAGTTGATGCTAGTTGGATTACTTCGTGCAAGAGTTTATGTTCAGATCCTTGATGCTACTCATTACACCTCTGATCATGATTATGATTATGCTTTGTGAGTAGTTACTTTTGTTCCTGAGGACATGGGATAAGTCATGCTAATAATAGTCATGTGAATTTGGTATTTGTTCGGTATTTTGATATGTTGTATGTTGTTTTTCCTCTAGTGGTGTTATGTGAACGTCGACTACATAACACTTCACCATTATTTGGGCCTAGAGGAAGGCATTGAGAAATAGTAAGTAGATGATGGGTTGCTAGAGTGACAGAAGCTTAAACCCTAGTTTATGCGTTGCTTCGTAAGGGGCTGATTTGGATCCACTAGTTTAATGCTATGGTTAGACTTTGTCTTAATTCTTCTTTTGTAGTTGCGGATGCTTGCGAGAGGGGTTAATCATAAGTGGGATGCTTGTCCAAGTTCCGGTTATTGTCACTCCGGGGTTGCCGGATCATAACACATAGTAGGTAACGACAACTTGCAAGATCGGATATAAAACACACATATATTGGTGACAACATAATAATTTCAGATCTGAAATCATGGCACTCGGGCCCTAGTGACAAGCATTAAGCATGGCAAAGTAGTAGCAACATCAATCTCAGAACATAGTGGATACTAGGGATCAATCCCCATCAAAACTAACTCGATTACATGATAGATCTCATCCTACTCATCACAGCCCAACGAGCCTACGAATAGATTACTCACGAACGACGAAGAGCTTCATGGAATTGGAGAGAGAAGAAGTTTGATGATGACGATGGCGATGATTTCCCCTCTTCGGAGCCCAAGACGGACTCCAGATCTGCCCTCCAGATGAAGAACAGGTGGTGGCGGAGCCTCCGTATCGAAAACGCGACGAAAACTTCTCTTTTTTATTTTTTCTGGGACGAAAGGCAACTTATAGAGCTGGAGTTGGGGGCGGCAGGTGCCTGTGGGCCCCATAAGCCTGCCCACCGCCACCGGGGGGTGGTGGCGGAGCAGGGGCTTGTGGCCCACTGGCCCACCCGCTGAGGTGGAACTTGGCGCAGATATTTTTGATATTTTCCAAAACTGCTCCCCGTAAATTTTCAAGACGTTTGGAGAACTTTGATTTCTGCACAAAAAATAACACCAAGGCAATTCTGCTGAAAACAGCGTCAGTCCAGGTTAGTTCCATTCAAATCATGCAAATTAGAGTCCAAAACAAGGTCAAAAGAGTATGGAAAAGTAGATACGATGGAGACGTATCAACTCCCCCAAGCTTAAAACCTTGCTTGTCCTCAAGCAACTCAGTTGACAAACTGAGAGAGAAAGAAAAACTTTGACAAACTCTGTTTGATGTTGTTATTGCAACTATGCCTAACTCATAACCAGAATTTCAGCAAGATCACAAGTTAACCACATAAGCAAATGACACAAAGGTCTCACGGTCAACTAATATCAATGGCATAATCAGCTAACGAGCAAATAATAATGAGTTTCAAATACCAACACTTCAATCAAAACAAGCATGAAGCAATATGAATAGGTGGTATCTCGCTAGCTCTTTCTGAGACCGCAAAACATAAATGCACAACACTTTCAAAGATCAAGGGCTGACTAAACATTGTAATTCATAGCAACGAAGATCCAGTCATAGTCATACTCAATATCAATCAAAAGCAAAGCATAAAAATGACAAAGGTGCTCTCTAATTGGTGCTTATATAATAGGAGGATGACTCGAGAGGAAAATAAATAGACAGGCCCTTCGCAGAGGGAAGCATTGATTTGCAGAGGTGCCAGAGCTCAAGCTTTTGAAAACAGAGATAATAATTTTGGGTGGCATGCTTTCATTGTCAACGCAATGACCAAGAGTTCTCAATATATTCCATGCTACTCATGCTATAGGCGGTTCCCAAACAGAAAAGTAAAGTTTTAACTCCCCCACCACCAATCAATCACACTCCACGGCTAGCCGAATCCTCGGGTACCGTCCATACTAACATCAATCCGGGGGGAGTCTTGTTTTACAATTATGTTTTCGATTTAAGCGTGGAACTGGGCATCCCAAATACCGTCCCCTTTCTCGTGAATGACTGTGAATAAACACATGTCGAGGATAACACTCCTAGCATGGAAGATACCAATAGCCCCCTGTCACCACATGAGCGGTTCGGGCATGCAAAACAGATTATTTCTTGAAGGTTTAGAGAATGGCACATGCAAATTTACTTGGAATGACAGGTAGATACCGCAAAATAGGTAGGTATGGTGGACTATCATGGAAAAACTTTTGGGTTTATGGAAGTGGATGCACAAGCAGTATTCCCGCTTAGTACAAGTGAAGGCTAGCAAAAGACTGGGAAGCGACCAACTAGAGAGCGACAACAGTCATCGAGATGCAATAAGTTTGACTAACATTGAATGTAAGCATGAACAGGATATAAATCACCATGAACACGAACATCATACAGGCTATGTTGATTTTGTTTCAACTACATGCATGAACATGCGCCAAGTCAAGCCACTTGAAACATTCAAAGGAGAATACCATCCTATCATACTACATCATAGTTATCTCAAAATCTATGTTGGCATCCAAGACAAACCATTATAAGCTCTCAGCTAAATAAGCATGGCATCAGAAACTATGATCTCTAAGTTGTCATTGCAAACATGGTTCTCTCACAACAAAGCTAAATCTGGGTCAACAAGCTAGTCATATTTACAAAAACAAAATAGATAGAGTTCATACCATCTTTTCAGTCTCAGTCACTTCATCATATATCATCATTGTTGCCTTTCACTTGCACGATCGAACGATGAAAACGATAATAAGCGCATTGGACTAAGCTGAATCTGCAGGCAAACACAGAAGAGAAGACAAAGTAATATGGCTCTTTGAAATCTAAACAGGTAAGCATGTAAGAACCACTAAACATTGTAACCAATATCTTCTACCTTGACACAAAGAAAAATAAAACTATTTACACGGGAAAACTCCCAACAAGCAAAAGAAGAAAGAAAAATCTTTTTGGGTTTTCTCAAAAGGACACAAAACGAGAAAACAAGAAAATGAAAAGAAACTAGCATGGATAATACAGTGGCAAAGTGTAAACACCGGCTAACAAAGTGAAAGCATAAGCATGGATGTAAAGTCGGTGAGAACACGTACTCCCCCAAGCTTAGGCTTTTGGCCTAGCTTGGTCTACTCCCATGGTGGATCCTGGCGAAACCGAAAGTCATAATGGGTGTTATACGGGAGTGCTGCAGCCACTACCTGAATAGCTGCCTCACGAAGTCGAGCAGCCGTAGCCTCCCTCTCATACTCCTGTGCCTCTCCTATGGTTATGTAGTATCTTCGTTTAACTTGAAAGTCAAAGAAAGCAGGAGCAGGAAGGGTAATATGGAAAACACGCTGCAGGTTAAATATCAAGCGGTATAGGAGGGATCCATGATCTCTCTCAAGGAACTGGTAGCGTGTTAGAGCGACACGATCAAGGTAGGCTGTACGAAGAGGAAGGTCTTCTGGACGGATGGATACCCCAAGAAAATTTGCTAAGCGTGTAACATAAACTCCACCAAAGAAATCCCCCTCACTGGCATTTTTATTCAGCCTCCTTGCTATAATAGCTCCCATATTGAAGCTCATGCCACCTGTTACTGCGCTCTTAAGGATACTAAGGTCGGAAGCGCATAGGTGACAATGTGCACCCTTGCCGTTAATGCACCTACCTATGAAGAGGGCAAGGTAGTGCAAGGCAGGGAAATGGATGCTTCCTATGTTGGCTTGCGTGATATCTCTGGTTCCTCCCACAGTTATACTAGAGACAAAGTCTCTGACCGAAGACTTAGGAGGATCATTAACACTACCCCCATCGGGTATCTTGCAAATCCTATTGAAATCCTCCAGATCCACAGTATATGATTTATCGTACAGGTCAAACAGTATGGATGATTCACGGCCAGCTAAAAATTAAATCTACCCACGAAGGAGGCAGTAAGCATAGCATATTGTTCACATTTATCTGAGAGGAATTCTTCTAACCCGGCATTGCGGACAAGTGCATCAAACTCATCCTTGAAGCCTGCTTCGATCATGAACTCATCGGAAGGCCATTCACATGGTTGCACCGGTGCGTCCCTTAGTTGAAAAGGTTCGGGCTCACGAAAGGAGAGACGAGGACCCTTCTTACTTGAGGAACCACCATGAAACTTCATCCTGAACATAATTTCCTTTAGCTGAAATTATTGAAGTTCAAGAGAAAAAGTGAATAAAGACCCACCACACCTTGTAGCAACTACTCCTACTAGTGCCTAGAGACCGTATCACGCGCTAAAACTACTTGGGACCAGCTAAAATCAACCTTTCAAGCTCAAGAACACGGTCACCAAGGTAGCAAGAATACACGAAGGATAAAGCACTAGAGCAAAAACCAATTGGACCAATGGAGGAGTCACTTACCAGGGAGTAATTTCCCCAAAACAGTTCGGAGAATGGTGCTTTGAGCAAGGAGATCGAAAATCACAGCCAAATGAGCAAGAACACGGGTTTGAGCTGCGAAACGATTTTTTCTGGAGGTGGAAGAAGAGGCTGGGAGCTGGAATGAGTGGAGGGGGTGCCTGTGGGCGCCACAAGCTTGCACCCCGCCACCAGGGGGTAGGTGGCGGTGGGGGGCTTGTGGCCCACTGGTCAGGCCCCCGGGCTAGCTCTCAGGCCCAGAAATTTTCAATAATTTCAGAAAAAATCATACTAAATTTTCAGGACCATCGGAGAACTTTTATTTTCGAGGTATTTTTCTCCGGGACGCTAAAACAGAAAACAGGAAAAGCTAAACTAATTCCATCATTTTTCTTCTAAGCAACATAAAAGGAAAACTCAAAACAGAGGTATGTGACTCTCTGATTCATCCGTCTCATGGTCATCGAAAGAAATCCGTCAATGGGATTGATCAAGTCCTTATGACAAAACCTTCTCGAATTGCAAAAGAGAATGGAGAATTTTCGAATAGCCACTAAGTCACCTCAATGGGGATATGAATCTCCCCAACAAGCAAATCATACTTCATCTTGACACGAGGAATAGGGCATTCAAAGCTCCCAATGAGAATCGATGAAGTCTTTTCGATAGCATTGATGCAATGTACTGGATATCGTTTCTTCGGAAAGTGCACTGTGTGCTCGTTACCGTTGACATGGAAAGTGACATTGCCTTTGTTGCAATCTATAACAGCCCCTGCAGTGTTTAAAAAGGGTCTTCCGAGAATCATAGCCATGGCATCATCCTCGGGAATATCCAAGATAACAAAGTTTGTTAAGATAGTGGTGTTAGCAACCACAACAGGCACATCCTCGCAAATGCCGATAGGGAAAGCAATTGATTTGTCGGACATTTGCAGAGAAATTTCAGTAGGTGTCAACTTATCCAACTCAAGTCTACGATAAAGAGAGAGCGGCATAACACTAACACCGGCTCCAAGGTCACATAAGGCAGTTCTTACGTAGTTTCCTTTAATGGAGCAAGGTATAGTGGGCACTCCGGGATCACCAAGTTTCTTAGGAGTTCCACCTTTGAAAGTGTAACTCGCAAGCATGGTGGAGATCTCAAGATCTGGTATCTTCCGTTTATTAGTCACGATATCTTTAATTTATTGGCATACAGAGACATCTTGAGCATATCAGTTAACCGCATCTGCAGAAAGACGGGTCTTATCATCTCAACGAAGCGCTCAAAATCCTCATCATCCTTTTTCTTGGATGGCTTAGGAGGAAAGGGCATAGGTCTCTAAACCCATGGCTCTCTTTCTTTACCATGCTTCCTAGCAGTGAAGTCATTCTTGTCGTATCTCTTAAGTTGTGGATTATCAGGATTAACCGTAGGTTCAATCTCCACATCCTCGTCATGGCTAGGTTGAGCATTATTATGAACATCACTGTCCATATTGTCACCAGGTTCATGTTCATCACCTGATTGTGTTTCTGCATCAGACGTAGAAATATCATTAGGTTCTTCAAGTGTGACAGTATTTGGTGAACTGGCATGCAGGTTTCTATCATCCTTCTTCTTCTCCTTAGGATGACTAGGTGTATCAGCATTGATTCCTTGAGAATCTTGATCAATTCTCTTAGGATGACCTTCAGGACACAAAGGTTCCTGAGTCATTTTGCCTCCTCTAGTAATGACTCTGACAGAGTTGTCATTTAATTCATTGAGCAACTCATTCTGAGCTTTAAGTACTTGTTCTACCTGAGTAGTAATCTAGAGGCATGTTTACTTAGAAGCTTCAGATCGTTGACATTTCTGTCTACACAAGCACTTAAATGCCTAAGCATACGAGTACTTTGTTCCAAATGTCTGCTAACATAATCATTGAAACTCTGTTGTTTGGCAACAAAGTTGTCAAATTCATCAAAGCATAGGCTAGCAGGTTTATCAAAAGGAATATCACTCTCGTCAAACCTACGCAGAGAATGCACCTCTACTACCTGTATCGGGTTATTGAGACCATATGGATCTCTTCGATAGGTGGTAGATTTTTGACATCTTCAGATCTAATGCATTTCTCTTGCATAGATTTCTTGGCTTCTTGCATATCTTCGGGACTGAGGAATAGAATACCTCTTTTCTTAGGAGTTGGCTTAGGAGGTGGTTCGGGAATAGTCCAAGCATTATCGTTGATCAAGAGGTTATTCAGTAGGGTCTCAGCTTGTTCTACAGTTCGTTCCCTAAAAACACAACCGGCACAACTATCTAGGTGGTCTCTAGAGGCATCGGTAAGTCCGTTATAGAGGATATCAAGTATCTTGTTCTTCTTAAGAGGGTGATCAGGCAAAGCATTCTGTAGCTGGACGAGCCTCCCCCAAGCTTGTGGAAGACTCTCTTCTTGGAGTTGAGGAAAGTTGTATATTTCCTGCAAAGCAGCTTGCTTCTTATGGGCAGGGAAATATTTCTCACAGAAGTAATAAACCATCTCCCGGGGACTACGCACACATCCAGGAGCAAGAGAGGTGAACCAGGCTTTAGCATCATCCTTTAGAGAGAAAGGAAACAGCTTAAGGATATAGTAGTGGCGGATCTTCTCCTCATTAGTGAAAAGGTTGGCTATTTCGGATAGTTTGGCAAGATGGGCTATGACCATCTCAGACTCATAACCGTGAAAAGGATCAAATTCGACTATAGAGATTATCTCAGGGTCGACAGAGAATTCATAATCCTTATCGGTGACAAAGATAGGCGAAGTGGCAAACTTCGGGTCATTTTTCATCCTAGCTTCCCGAGATTTTTCCTTCCACTTGAGAAGTAATTTCTCATCGTCATAGGCATCCTTACACGCAAGAAAATCCTCAGCTATCTCTCCCTCCATAACGTAACCCTCAGGTATATCACGCAATTCATATCTAGGAGAGCTAGATCTAGCAGGAGCAAAAGCAGGTTCTATCTCAATAGTATCGGCAGTATCAGAAGCATCACGAGCATTGGCAGTAACTCTAGCAATATGAGCATCAAGGAACACTCCTAGTGGAACATCAGGGAATGGAGTATCTCTAGCAGTATCAAGCATAGCATCATCAGGCAAAATAGCATCTCTAGCATCATCAGGCAAAGCAGTATCAAGCATAGCATCTCTAGCAGTATCAAGCATAGCATCTCTAGCAGTATCAAGCATAGTATCATCAGGCATAATATCAAGCATATCAGGCATAGTATCAAGCATAGCATCTCTAGCACAGGCGACATATCAAGATTTCTAGCAGGAGGTGATGTCGCAAACTTACTCATAACTAAAGGTGAATCAAGTGCAGATCTAGATGGCAATTCCTTACCTCCCCTCGTAGTTGAGGGCAAGACTTTGGTCTTCGGATCCTTCAGATTCTTCATAGTGATCAGCAGATATAAATCCCAAGTGACTCAGAGAATATAGCAATACCTCCCCGGCAACGGCGCCAGAAAAATGCTGATCTGCAATCTCTGGCGTTAGCTAGACGAATGCTTATGACAACAAACCTTCTCCTGCAACGACACCAGAAGAATGCTGAAAGCACTCCCCAGTAATGAAACTAGAAGAATGTTGTTGACGGCCCACCAGCGCGTGCGTTCGCAACAGTTTTCGAGGGTAGAGTATTCGACCCAATTTGTTGATAAGCCTCAGGAGGTGAGAGTATACTCTCAAGTATTAGCAGCTGAATTTGTCAGATTCAACCACACCTGAAAGATTAGTATCTGCAAGCACAGTAGTAACAACAAAGTAAAATGATAACAACGGTGTCAGAAACGATCTGTTGATGGCAGACTATTCCTAACGATTGTATCAATGGCGCTTCCGTTGCCGCATTGACGGAAGTTGTCAATTCCCGTCAACGGTCTGGCGAATCAACAGTGTAGCAGGTAGTAGCAGTGTAACGAGCAATAGCAATGGCAAGGAATAGCAGTAGTGACAGCAATAGCAAGTAGCAACAGTAGCAAGCGACAGTAATAGCAACAGTAGCAGCAGAGCAAGACAAGTAACAGCAGTAGTAGGACAAACTTGTAGGCAATGGGTCGGTGATTTGTTTGCATGATATTCATCATGCAACAACTATAACACAGAGAGATATGTGGCTAGCTCCCGTTCGTCAATGTGATGTAGGCATGCATTCCGTGTGTTGTCATACGTGCTTTGGGAAAAGAACTTGCATGACATCTATTGTCCATCCCTCCTGTGGCAGCGGGGTCCAAAAGGAAACTACGGGATATTAAGGTTCTCCTTTTAATAAAGAACCGGACCAACGCATTAGCACTTGGTGAACACATGAACTCCTCAAACTATGGTCTTCACCGGGAGTGGTTCCGGTTATTGTCACTCCGGGGTTGCCGGATCATAACACATAGTAGGTAACTACAACTTGCAAGATCGGATATAAAACACACATATATTGGTGACAACATAATAATTTCAGATCTGAAATCATGGCACTCGGGCCCTAGTGACAAGCATTAAGCATGGCAAAGTAGTAGCAACATCAATCTCAGAACATAGTGGATACTAGGGATCAATCCCCATCAAAACTAACTCGATTACATGATAGATCTCATCCTACTCATCACCGCCCAGCGAGCCTACGAATAGATTACTTACGAACGACAAAGAGCTTCATGGAATTGGAGAGGGAAGAAGGTTGATGATGACGATGGCGACGATTTCCCCTCTCCGGAGCCCAAGACGGACTCCAGATCTGCTCTCCAGATGAAGAACAGGTGGTGGCGGCGCCTCCGTATCGAAAACGCGACAAAAACTTCTCTTTTTTATTTTTTCTGGGACGAAAGGAAACTTATAGAGCTGGAGTTGGGGGCGGCAGGTGCCTGTGGGCCCCACAAGCCTGCCCACCGCCAGCGGGGGGTGGTGGCGGAGCAGGGGCTTGTGACCCACTGGCCCACCCCTCAGGTGGAACTTGGTGCAAATATTTTTGATATTTTGCAAAACTGCTCCCCGTAAATTTTCAGGACGTTTGGAGAACTTTGATTTTCGCACAAAAATAACACCAAGGCAATTCTGCTGAAAACAACGTCAGTCCAGGTTAGTTCCATTCAAATCATGCAAATTAGAGTCCAAAACAAGGGCAAAAGAGTTTGGAAAAGTAGATACAATGGAGACGTATCAGACACCATGCGGGAGATAGAACTGCACACAAGGTATTGCAATCAGGTTTCTATTGGCCCACTCTCTTCAAGGATGCCCGTAAGTTTGTCTTGACGTGTGACGAATGTCAAAGAATAGGTAATATTAGCAAACGTCAGGAAATGCCTATGAACTATTCACTTGTCATTGAACCATTTGATGTCTGGGGCTTTGATTATATGGGACCTTTTCCAAAATCTAATGGGTATACGCATATCTTAGTTGCTGTTGATTACGTCACTAAGTGGGTAGAAGCTATCCCCACTAGTAGTGTTGATCACAACACCTCTATCAAGATGCTGAAAGAAGTTATCTTCCCTATATTTGGAGTCCCTAGATATCTAATGACCGACGGTGGTTCACACTTCATTCATGGTGCTTTCCGTAAAACGCTTGCTAAGTACGATGTCAACCATAGAATTGCGTCTCCCTACCACCCTCGGTCCAGTGGTCAAGTAGAGCTAAGCAACAGAGAGATTAAACTAATTCTGCAAAAGACTGTCAACAGGTCTAGAAAGAATTGGTCTAAGAAGCTCGATGATGCACTGTGGGCTCATAGAACTGCCTATAAGAATCCCATGGGCATGTCTCCGTACAAAATGGTGTATGGGAAAGCATGTCACTTACCTCTTGAGCTAGAGCATAAAGCTTATTGGGCAATCAAAGAGCTCAACTTTGATTTCAAACTGGCCGGTGAGAAGAGGTTATTTGACATTAGCTCGCTTGATGAGTGGAGAACTCAAGCATATGAGAATGCCAAGCTCTTCAAAGGGAAGGTTAAGAGGTGGCATGATAAGAGGATACAAAAGCGTGAGTTCAATGTAGGTGATTATGTCCTGATATATAACTCTCGTTTAAGATTCTTTGCAGGCAAGCTTCTCTCTAAATGGCAAGGTCCCTATGTTGTTGAGGAAGTTTATCGTTCCGGTGCTATCAAGATCAACAACACGGAAGGTAATTGTCCGAGAGTGGTAAATGGGCAGAGAATCAAGCATTATATCTCAGGTACTCCCATAAATGTTGAAAGCAATATCATCAATACCATAACTCCGGAAGAATACCTAAGGGACATTTATCAGCCTGTTTCAGACTCCAAAAACGAAGAGGTATGTGATTTGGTAAGAAAACAGAGTCCAAAACTTTTCCAATAGGAAATTTTCTCCGTTTTGGAATATTTGAAAAAATACAAAAATTGGAAGTAGTCCAGAAAGTGCGCGAGGAGGCGACAAGCCTACACGGCGCGGGCCCACCCCCTGGCCGCGCCGTGAGGGCTTGTGGCCACCTCGTGCGCCTCCCGGACTACGTTTTGGTGCATGGTACTCCTTCTGGTGTGGAAAAAATCATTATATATACTTCCATTTGGTCTGACCCCTGCATCACGCAGATTTCTTCTGTTTTTCGTTTTGAGCCTGTTTTCTGTCGCAGATCTAGGTCAAGATGTCGTCCCAGGAATCTATGGGGGAGAACAACCTCCGTCAAATCTATGGGGAAGTTCATGCTGATCTGAAAAGGATGGATGTCATGGAGACTAGAGAGAGGCTACCTAAAGAAAACAAGGGCAAAGCCAAGGAGAAGGATCAGGCATGGGATGAAGTGCAATCTCTGCTCAACAAGGAAGAAGTTGAAGGACTGGATTTCCTCCAGCCCTACCTTCACCTACTGTCTCCATCCTTGATTGAACTCCTGAGGTTTTGTGAAACAACTCGTGCTCGCAATACTTGTCTCACTCGTGAAGTTGTTTTGCTGGAAAAACATATCGCGGATCTCCAAGGCATAAATCAAAGACTAATGGCCATCTTGGAGTCAAAGACTACAGCAACTCCACCATCACCACCAAAGGAAGACAACTAAGCATTGGTATGGGCAACCCCCTTGGCTTTTGCCAAGCTTAGGGGAGTTTCCCCGGTATCGTATCACCATCACATCTTTTTCCTTTACCTTTGTTTTAGTTTTCCTTTTCAGTTTTCTTTTTCTCTAGTAGTTTAAAAGTCTTAGTGTTTTAGTTTTGAGTTTTGCTTTGTGTCACCACCGATGTATTCTTGCTCGTGAGCCTTATAATAAATAGTGTCTTAGTTGAAGGGCTTTGCCTCTTGCCATGATCAAAAGAGTGAGAATAGAACAAAAGCATGAAAGATCATGTAATGATCTTATGGGAAGTGATGGCTTCACATATAAAAAGAATGAGGATTGAAACTTGTTGAGGGTAGGCAAACGTAGACCTTGGTCATTGTTGCAATTAATAGGAAGTGATAAAGAAGGAGAGGTTCACGTATAAATATATCATCTCTGACACCATCTATGATTGTGAACACTCATTAAACTATTACATGCCTAGAAGTAGATGTTGGACAAGGAAGACAACGTAATGGATTGTGTTTGCTTGGCTCTGAACAATGTTATATGATTAGAGATCCCTTAGCATGTGATGATTGCTTCCACCTCACATTAGCCAAAACTCCCGCACCAAGTACAGATACTACTTGTGCATCCATAATCCGTCAACTCAGTTTTGCCATGTGAGTCCACCATACCTACCTATGGATTGAATAAGATCCTTCAAGTAAGTTGTCATCGGTGCAAGCAATAAAAATTGCTCTCTAATATGTATGATCTATTAGTGTGTGGAAAATAAGCTTTATACGAACCTGTGATGAGGAAGACATAAAAGCGACAGACTGCATAATAAAGTTCTTTATCACAGGAGGCAATATAAAGTGACGTTCCTCCGCACTAAGAGGACACGCATCCAAACCTCAAAAGCGCATGACAACCTCTGCTTCCCTCTGCGAAGGGCCTATCTTGTACCTTTACCTTTTGTCCCTGAAAGAGTCATGGTGATCTTCACCAATTCCTTATCTTGCCTTTGTCTTGGCTACCGTCATATGCTTGGGAAAGATCTATATTCATATGTCAACTTGGAGGTAGGCATTCATGAATTATTATTGTTGACATTACCCTTGAGGTAAGTAGTTGGGAGGCAAAACTATAAGCACCTATCTTTCTCTGTGTCTAACTGAAACTTTGATCTCATGAGTACCACGTGAGTTGTAGCAATTGTAGAGAACGAAAGAATGATTGAGTATGTGGATTTGCTTTACAAGCTCTTATTTGACTCTTTCTGATGTTGTGATAAATTGCAATTGCTTCAATGACTAAAGGCTATCGGTTGTTACTTCTCGGTAAGGTTCTTGATCCATGCTTTACTTTATGAAGGAATTATCACTTTGGCATGAGAGATTATATGTTGGTATGTTGTTCTGATCATGATCATGATGCATGCATGTTCGTATCTTGTTTTGTTGACACCTCTCTCCCTAAACATGTGGACATATTTATGGAGCTAGGCTTTCGCTTGAGGACATGCGAGGTCTAAGCTTGGGGGAGTTGATACGTCAATTTTGCATCATGTTTTCATGTTGATATTTATCGCTTCTTTCGCTGTTATTTCATTTCATGGTACAATTCTTATGCCTTTTCTCTCTTATTTTCCAAGGTTTACATAAAGAGGGAGAATACCGGCAACTGGACTTCTGGCCTGAAAGTGGAGCAAAGTTGAGATACCTATTCTGCGCAACTCCAAACACCGTGAAAATCAGCGGAGATTTTTTTCCCAATATATAAAAAATACTGGGCCGAATAAGTACCGTAGGGGCACCACGGGGTGCCCACAAGCCTGCACGGTGCGGCCACCCCCCCCCCCCAGGCCGCACCATGGGGGCTTGTGGGCAGCCCACTGGCCCCCCTCTTTTGCTATATGGAGGGTTTCGTCTAGAAAAAATCAGAGGGGAGATTTTTCGTGGTTTCGCCGCCGCCACGAGCTCCGACACGAGTTTCGAGGCGGAACTTGAGCAGAACCAATCTAGAGCTCCGACACGACGATCCTACCGGGGAAACTTCCCTCCCGGAGGGGGAAATCGTCGCCATCATCATCACGAACACTCCTCTCATCGGAGGGGACTCGTCACCATCAACATCTTCATCAGCACCATCTCATCTCCAAACCCTAGTTCATCTCTTGTAACCAATCTCCGTCTCGCGACTCCGATTGGTACTTGTTAGGTTGCTAGTAGTGTTGATTACTCTTTGTAGTTGATGCTAGTTGGATTACTTGGTGGAAGATTTTATGTTCAGATCCTTGATGCTACTCATTACACCTCTGATCATGATTATGATTATGCTTTGTAAGTAGTTACTTTTGTTCCTGAGGACATGGGATAAGTCATGCTAATAATAGTCATGTGAATTTGGTATTCGTTCGGTATTTTGATATGTTGTATGTTGTTTTTCCTCTAGTGGTGTTATGTGAATGTCGACTACATAACACTTCACCATTATTTGGGCCTAGAGGAAGGCATTGGGAAGTAGTATGTAGACGATGGGTTGCTAGAGTGACAGAAGCTTAAGCCCTAGTTTATGCCTTGCTTCGTAAGGGGCTGATTTGGAACCATTAGTTAATGCTATGGTTAGACTTTATCTTAATTCTTCTTTCGTAGTTGTAGATGCTTGCGAGAGGGGTTAATCATAAGTGGGATGCTTGTCCAAGTAAGGGCAGTACCCAAGCGCCGGTCCACCCACATATCAAACTATCAATGTAACGAACGCAAATCATATGAACATGATGAAACTTGCATGACAGAAATTCCCGTGTGTCCTCGGGAGCGTTTTTCCTCCTATAAGACTTTGACTAGGTTGTCCCTTGCTACAAAAGAGATTGAGCCACTTTGTTGCACCGTTGCTGCTTTTGTTACTTGTTGCTTGCTACAAATCATCTCACCACACAATCACTCTTGTTACCGATAATTTCAGTGCTTGTAGATTTTTCCTTGCTGAAAACCACTTGTCAGATCCTTCTGCTCCTCGTTGGGTTCGACACTCTTACTTATCAAAAGGACTACGATTGATCCCCTATACTTGTGGGTCATCAAAAATCAGCGAAACAGAAGCTTCCGGATTACCGAAGGAGGGCCAGAGGGGGGGGGCAGGGGCCTCCTAGGCGGCCTGCTGGCGTGACCAGGCCCTAGGACGGTTACGCATGGCCCGCGGCAAGGGACGTGTCACCCTGATCTCTGGGTCCGGGACGGCAAGCGCCTGCACAACTACCTCTAGGATGAGCATACATGCCCAGGCCAAGTGTCTGCGGGTTCTTCGCCTCCCGTCGGTCCATCAGGAACATGTCGGCGACTGCGTTCATGATGGACTTAGCCCGATCCAAGTAGCAACTGGAGCGCGAGCGGCGTCGGCCTCTTGCGCCATGCGGCAACATCGGTCCATCCTCGCACGGAGCGACGTGAGGCTGTCGGTGATGCTTGTGGCGTCCTAGACCCGTCATCGGAGCCTGCAGCAGTGAGGAAGTCTAGCTGCTCGAGATTGCGATGTGGAGAGCTCGCGGTGGCAGGGCAAGTCAACCCAGTTCAGTGCAAGCCTGCACTATGCGGCGCTTGCGCTGATGGCTTCGAAGTGGGACGGGAGCCAGCGCTCTACCTCAGCCAAGCCGACGCTTCTGGCCTCCACCGTTAGAAGGATGCCGCCAGTGAGGCCAGGGCCTGCTGCCAAAACCACTACCAATCCACAGCACATGTGTGAACCATCAGATGGAGGAGAAAGCGAGGGAGATCTCATTGCCGTCCTTCGTGGGGTCTTTGGTGGTGGCGATGTCCGGGTCCTAGAGGCACATCTGGGCGGTCTCCTTGTCCAGTAGCTCCGTCTGCAACTCTTTTGCCTCCACAGGATCCGTCCAATATTTATGGGAGGAATAAGAGGGGGGGAGGCGACGTAGAGTTGGACTCCAAGAGTTTGCGTCGTTAGGGAGACGGACGTATGAAAAAAACTAATAACGCTGCGGATACAAACAGAAGAAAGGTCACATTGAAGGCCAATGTTGCGCAACGCAGGCCCAACCAAGCTGCGAACGAACCTCTTTTAACAAAACTTGGCTCTACGGATTAGTACCACCTCATGTATTTCACATAAATAACATAGGATTAGATGCGGGACAAAATCAAGAATATCGCCTTACTTTATTAGTAGGTAATAGATTAATGACCATGTGTACTATAGCTTTTAATATTTTTGTGATAAAAAAGCGACTCCATGGACCGACTTCAAAGCTAAGATTTTTACTAGCGCAAACCTTATAAATTTATGTCATACCCTAGTCCACCTGATTTGCGGAAGATTCTATAGCTCTAATGCCAACGATATCCTAATATCCAGCTAGTAAATTGAAGATTTGCTTTCATTTGGCTCTGTTCTTGTTCATGGTGTTCTCTTATATAATTTTGTTGATGGTGTTATCTCCCTTCCTCATCAGTCTTATGTTCTCGTATATAATTTTTTCTATCAAGCACTTTTTCATTTCCATGTGTAATACTTTTGGGATCACCTCCAACGGACGTGAGAGCTATGAAGTCGTTGAGAAGCTAATCTTTGTTCTCAGCCCTGCTGAGAATTTAGTATCACATCCGCCATCAAACAAGAGCCACGTTTTTAGATAGTCTTGTTGGCAACCTTCTCAGATAACACATCTTGGCTCTTCTTTGGTGGTGGATGAGATATTGAATTCCTCTTCTCCGGCGGCCACCTTTGATTAGGTATGTGATGGTTTGTTTTCATCTGATGGGTTGTCATCTTTGCACAGGACCTCGTCAAGCGGAATCGGCGCCGGAGAGACGGCCGGGGGAGCGGTCGCTGCCATGCAACACCTACCGTCGCCACTTGCTTCAAAACCGCCGGGTTTTGCATCTGACCGTGGAGGGGGCCTCTTCCTTGGCCGAGGATCATGCTGCCCATGTCTTTCGTGGAGTCTTGTCGTCAAGGATTTGCGACCCTTCTACGCCATCAAGCCCCTTTTGTCATTTGTGATAGCCAGTTCTACGTTGGTGGCTTGGGATTCTCAGCTGCCAAGTAAGATTGTGGCACCGGTGGAGATGGGGTCGGTGCTCCCGGTGGTGGAACCCTCTCTTCTTACCTTGAGCTTGTCCCTTCTTCAGTAGTGCTGATGGAGAAGTAATGGAGATGGAGATGGATGTGATCTTAGTAAATCGTCTGTTTTATTTGGCGACTAGGGTTGAGGATGACTTACATAAGGAGCCTCTCTAGCCTCTTTGACGGGCTTCATTTAAGGGTTCAAGATGAGCCAAATCCTTTCTCAATCTCTTTTTTACGAGCCAAAAAGCTCGTGCGATCGAACAGGGACAAAAACAGTGAAGAATCCAGTCAGAAGGGCAACTTTGGAGTTGTGTGCACATCAAATGACCGCTGAAACAACCGCGTGATGTCGTTTGGAACATCGTCTTTTGTTATGACCTCTTCCGATTAAACGGACGCAAAATCATCATCCGAACTCAGAATTTGACGTTCTTGGGCTTGTTGGATTCATATGAACGGCATGATCCATTCCTGATATTGGATCTTGATTTATAGCACTTTGAAAAAAGACACTTTTCCCGACCACCGGAATGGCTAAGTCTGGCCCTTTGGCGACCCTGTATCAAACCCATCCTTGATTCTTTCATTGGGCTTTGTCCTAGGTTGCTGCAAAACACTTGTAGACACATAAAAACAAAGAAAACTAATAAACCACTAAATGTAAGATGCTTACTATGATAAGTGCAAATACCGGTAAACTTGCATAATGGACAACTATTTGATTCAATGAATCATGCTATATAATGAGAACATGCAACAAATGAACTCTAAAAATATGTAAACTATGGAGCCATCAACTATCCAGAATTAATCCACAGTACATGTCACGTGGAACAGGATGGATGATCCTCGGTACCAGCGGAGCAAGTCCAACGATCCAAACAGGAACATCATGATCTCGGAACCGTGAAAATAACTGTGATTTTAAATGGGACTGTTACCGCGCACTACACCTTATGTACGATGATGATGATCCATTACATCCTTGACATGAAAAATAGAATCATTACGATTTCGGGTGCAAACACACGGTAGGGGATACCACCGAACAAACAAACAACCGCAACAAGGAACAATCAGTGCAATAGCCGGGTTGATAGAAAAAACCCGACCACCCCCCCCGCCGAAAATGACCTCAACCATCATAAACGGTGACACAACACACATAAACGCATCCCTCCAACAAACAATGTCGACTTTGTGCTTTAGACGTTTAGACTTTTTTTGGGTTTATAGTTTATTTTTTCCTTTTATTTTATGTTTTCCATTTAATTTTTTATTTATTTCTAACATATTTTACGTTACTACATATACTGCACACATTATGCATATATAATAGAATTTCTCTTACAACCAATCATATATATATCATGACTTTCCTGTATGACCATATGCATACACATACATATATACAATTTCTTCTATAATTTGCAGATCATTACATGCAGGTATTATGTGTAATGGTATTACATATGACCTGCTCAATAAAAATCTCGCAATTTCCTCTTCATGTGCTATTATGCGGTCCTTTGGCAGGAGCCTATCCCGTATATCCGTCATCTTCAAAGAATGAGACCAATATGAATATATTATTTGTCTGTGTATATATATTAGATCATGATAAGAAAATTGTAAATAGTGTTAACGTAAACCCAACGATGTCTATCATCTTTGCGTCGTTCGGTCATAAAGTGAATGTTCTCGCAAACGTAGTATGCACATAAATTAGTCTCATGTTTCTGCTTCATGCACTTTCGAGAATAAAATTCAATCAGATAATAATCAAACATGATAATAGTATTGAAACTAGAATTAAAGAGATGCGCAACTACAATTAAAGAGATGCGCGAACGTAGAGAGTAGTACTTAATTACTAGATTGGACAGTCGCCATTTCAACTTTGGTTGCCATGCACCGGCTTCCTTTTTGATGAACTTTGTCCAAATCTTTCCCGCAAAGAAAATGAATAAATAAGTTGTTAATTACTTGATATCAGGAAATGAACTAGAGAGTGATAATGATTCAAATTACCTGTCGAGCATCAAAACCAGGCTCTTGTATTCAGTAGGGTCTTTACCTAGTGAGTCCACTGTTTCAACACTTCCCTCGTCAACTCTAATGATTAACAGGATCCAGTGGAAACCGCACACACGTTTATATAAGCGGGCATGCATAACTAATCAACTATATTTAACATCGAGTAAGCAAAAAATAGAATTTCTAGTATAAGATAGTAACACTCACTTGAAGTTGTAAGGAAATAGTATTTCTGTTATGGTATTTAGTTCCTTCAAAAACCTTAGCAAGTTATGCCCTGAGTCTTTGGCGTGGTTATTTAACGTAAGTTCATTAATGGTATTTGGATCAATGAACCCAATGTCATACACTTCGTCTCTTTTGCATTCAAAAATCTTCATTCTGCATAATAGCACAGAAAAGAATATAGTGAGGATAATCACAAGCAATGAACGAGCTAAGCTAGAGACTTCAATTACAGAAAGAAATCACTTACACACAATAGCAGCTGACGATAGTACAATCGAGTGCGCCTTGATTGAATAACTGAAAAAGTTCTGAAAACTCAATCCATAGCTCCTTTGCATGGAAGTAATGCTCTTGTTGGACGTTTATCATGAGCCAGTGTCGCCCTGCATTTACTTCTCTCTAGTACCACTCATGCAATTTGCGCATTTGTGTTGATAGAGCGGGGCCTCCTCAGACCCGATCAGAGGTTTCCCGGGGACATATTTCCATGCAAAATTTGTAGCAATGGGGATTCGCTCGATGCCTAGGAGTTGATGAATGCCGAGACCTGATTCTTTAGCAAAATCGTCGGTTGTCGCCTTATCAGTACTCACCTTGAGCGGTGGGGGGGGGATTGCACTGCCTGTTCTTTGAGCTAGGGAACAGTTTCCCCGCTTTTACTTGCCTTATATGATTTGCTAATAGAGCGTTCATAGTTTTCATATAGCCTTGGCGCCGGGGGTCGCTCTAGATTATGCAGAACGCGATCTATGGTTTCGACAGGTATTTTCTCCTTTGGCCGTTTCAGTGCGAAATGGGCCTTCATTTTCGCATGCACTATTAACTTGTTTTCCTTCTTGGTTGTATCGTAAGCCAACTTCTTTTTTGGCAGTAGGCTCTGTTTTCTTCTTTGGTGCTCTCTTCCGCTTTGGAGTCCGCGGACACGGCAGAGATCGATATTGCGGACTCGCGCTGGGCTCCGTCTCGGGGTGGGGTACTGGAGTTCGCTCACGCGGTGGAGATCGACATGGACTCGCGTTGGGCTTCATGATATCGATGTGGGGTAGAGTCGGCTCACGCGGCGGAGATCGACGTGGACTCGCACTAGGCTCCATGATATCGATGTGGGTATTGGAGTTGGTTCACGCGACGAAGATCGAGGTGTATTGCTACTCGGGGGGAGTCGGTGGCCTTGGCACCGAGTTTGGGAACACAATGCATTCCTTTCTTCATAAAATGACAGAATATGCGACCTCTCTCATTCTCTCCCCCCCCTTCACCTCCAGGAATGTCAAGCTCTAGTGATTCATATCACGACAGAACGTCATCCACCCTGACTTTAGCATAGCCAGCTGGAATCGGATTGCCATGGATGGTTGCTCCTCCGGGGCCGGCTTAGTTTTAGTCCGACAAGCCAAGCAGGCTTACGCTCGGAGCAGCAGCCCCAACACCTCACACAGCCGCCACGCTAGGGGCACAACCATCATCGCCAGCACCCAACAAAATCCGTCTCAGCGAGCCAAACCTAGTCGTAGATCGACCAGATCTAGCATTCCCCTTGCTGCACAACCGCAACCTCCATGTGCGAGAAAACTACCGTCGATCTGCGTGGAGACAAACCACGACCGGCAGCCACCGCATATCAGGTCCAATCCATGACGCGCAACCGCCATAGCAGGGAGCTCGGGCTGCCACATCCGAACTGGTGACCTGTCGAGACGGAAAACCTCCTCTGGTTGTGGAAGCCTTCATCACCAGAGCTCACTGCTCGGGAAGCCGCCATGCCGCGCTATTGAAGCCGCGGACCGCCGAAGATCAACGACGCACAAATCGGGGAAATCGAGCCTCGCTCCATCACTGAGCACGCGAGCGCGCGAGGAGACCCCCGCCGCCGCCTTCTGTCGGGCGGGCTTAGCCCTTGCTGGCATCCTTCGACAACGGCGAGGGGAGAGGAGGCAGAGGGATGTGGTAGCGGTGGCGGATCTCGGGGTCCGCCCGAGTCGCCGCAGGAGCGATGCGGGTTGGGTGGTGAAAGTGTATTTTGTGGTTTGGTCATTGCTAGTGGGATTACCAGTGATACAACATCTTTTGGATCAAAATTATGAGGTCTAAATGAACTTTTGAAATTGAATTATTCGGTTCATTTTTCTGCTAGAGAAATTTGGTTTCCTTTATGTTTTTGTCTTATTACGAGGAGTCTTTTGTCCACCTCCTCAACTCCCTTTGCCGCATTCCCTATAACAAAAAAAAAAGTCCATTCGCCGCAACTTTGCTAGGGTTGACGGTTCAGCTTATACTCCCCCAATAAAAAGGAGCTCATTCCCCAACTCGTCTCGTCCCTGGCAGCCGGAGCAGCAGCCGGCGGCGACCATGGCGGAGGCTGCAACAGCAGGAGCGACGACGCCCCTCCTACCCGGCCTCCCAGATGAGATCGTCACCTGGGAGATCTTCGTCCTCCTGCCCCCCAAATCCCTCCTCCGCTGCCGCGCCGTCCGCCGCGCATGGCGCAGCGCCACCTCCACCCGCCGTTTCCTCCTTGCCCACCACGCCCGCCAGCCCAACCTCCCCGTTTTCACCAGCGACCGCTGCCGTGATATCCTCGCCTTCGACCACCGCTCCGCCGCCGACGCCCAGCTCCATTCCGTCGCCCGGCTTGACGGGGACTTCTATATGGAGGCCTCCTGCGACGGCCTCCTCCTCCTCTCCAAGGTTGACTTGGGGAGTGGATCTCTTCGCACCTTCGTATCTGTTTGCAATCCGGTCACGCGTGAGCATGCCATCCTCGGGCCATTCTCGAACTTCTTCATCTTGGGGATGTACCCACACCGACCTACCGGCGAGTACCGGCTGTTACTGAAACGGTAAAGGTCTGCAAGTTGGCCGCTTTGTCTTTCCGTTTGGCTCCGACCAGCCACCGAGGTACATCGGGTGGCCGGAGATGGAGACGACATGCTTCACCGTAGCCACTGCTGTCCGGATTGGAGATAGCCTGCATTGGTATCCAGTGCATTATACCACAAACAACTCATTCCCGGTTACAATTGAAAGCGAGCTGGTAATAGTATTCGACACCATAGCGGAGTCGTTCCAGCACATACGTGCTCCAATCGTTTCCAATCCCACCAGCTCATTTTTGTTTGAGATGGATGATACGCTCGGCATCTGTAGCCAGGACAATGCCACAAAAATTATTGATATATGGCTGTTGCAGAACTATGAGACCCAGGTCTGGGACTACAAATACCGAGTCGAGTTACCAGTTGCAGAAATCAGGGGGAAGCTTGAAATTTCTGATAGACTTTGGGGAATGGAGTTTGTTTTGGTGGATGGTGGTGTGCTCCTGCTGGTCAGGATTGATCGCTGGCTGCTTCAGGTTGACAGTGACGGCAAATTGATTGCCATTTTCGATCATGGTTTTCGATCATGGTCGCCGAAGCCTCATTGAGACCGGACATCGGCTCAAACAAAGTCTAGTCAAGCATACCTTCTTTCCGGCTCTACAACGTTATGCTGTGAACGCTTCGCCTTTCATCTGATGGCTGTTGATGGAGGTGTTGCTTCTTTCTACCTGGCTGCCGTATCCTTGCGAGCGTCAATACCTATGAATTGGATCAAGTATGAGCCTGCTAGCTTCTTCCTTTTGTTTTGATATATGTAAAGTTGTGATCAGAGGCTCTGCCTGTCATGTTGTTGCGTGAAATCTAAGCTTGTGTTGGTACCTTTTCGGGCTGAAGTGACCATGGCGTGTATCAATGCTAAAACCAACTAATCTGCTTTATGTCTCTGTTTTATTGGGTGAGGACTTTGCTTTGTTATATTTATCTAGTGGTATTCTTTGTACTTAATTGTTAGCAATTTATATTCCTCATGTCCGTCTTCCATGAGCTAAATAACTGACCTTAGCCTCTAATCCGGTGGTCTTCTTAATAGTCAAAATTTGGGGTGTTCTCCATTTCTACCCTTTTGTTGTATGTGAAGATGAGAAGAGGCAGATTTCCTCTTTGTTAACTTGCGAGCTGCATATGATTTTTATAGTACCGTTGCATCACAACCATTTCCTCAATGAAATGTCCTGCCTTTGGGATTGTGATATCAATGAGAGACATTGCTTATGTCTTTTGTTTTGCCGACTTGTTCGGGGCAATGAAATGTATCATGGACTCATGGTATTAATCCATGCTACATCTGTGATTGACGCTATTTTGTTTTCTGTGTCCATCTGCGATATGGTGCTTAACTTATGCTGTTGCATTTTTTGGGCTCAATTTGTAATACTCTTTGTGCAGTTGATTGAATCTTTTAACATATACCATGCTTCTTTAGTTCTTTCTTCTGAACGGGCTTTGTTTGTTGGGAAAGAAGCATATTGTAGATTTGCCTACTGGTGGTCTATGGAACTGCTGTATGTTGGGCCAGGGAGGAACTAGATAGAACAAGGAAAGATTGAAATGTTTCATTTACTTTTGTAACTTGTTCCTTGTTGGGTGTTTTTTGGGTATCACTGCAGAATGGTTGAATAATTATTTGCTTCAGAATAAAAATAGTCCATCATCATCCGGATTAATTGGCCCAGTATGTATGCTGAAACTTTTCCTTATAAGGCAAGAGTATTTGAATTCCTAAGTAGTATTAGTTGGAACATAAACCAGTGGGTGAGAGTCACAGATTGCATGCAGAGCTGCTGGTTCTCTGAAACTCTGATGGTCTGCTTGTTCTGCAAGCTCTTACCTCCTGTTTTATTTCCATTTTTTGAGGCAATGCTACCTCCTCTGCTTTGGCTGCCTGCTCCAAGATTGTTGTGCCCGTTCTTTGGACACCCAGGCCCGGGCGGCCTGCCGCTGCCCTTCTGACAGCATGCCGAACATATCCACCCACCGTGACAAATAATGCATTGCAGGGCTACTAATTCCTGGGCTAAATACTACTCCATCCGTTTCTAAAACTAATCTTTTTTAAAGATTTCAGTACAGACTACATATGGATTTATATAGACATATTTTAAAGTGTATATTTACTTATTTTGCTCCATATTATTTCGTATTGGAATCTCTAAAGAAGCATTATATATATTTAGGAACGGATGCATGCTCACGCTATCGAATAATGCACGAAACCCCACGGAATGCTCAGGCAGATAATTGGTAGTATATCCTCGTTACACCTGAGAAACAAATTAAGCAACATACATTTTTCATGTGTGTATAGACTATAGAGTGACTTATAAAATGCCAGCTGCCAAGCCAAGTGTACTCTGGCAGGTGAACGGTGATCAAAGTCAGCATCCGGACCGTACACCCTCTACACGAGTAGTTGTTGAATGACGCAAAACCTCGTTGCAAACAAGCTTGTTTGTCCAGTAAATAGGTAGAGTAGCTCCTATTTATCTAAGCCACATCTAGCATCTTGTGTTCATCATAACTCATGTTTCTGACATGTTTTATTGGTTAGTTTTTGTTTTCCTCAGACTAGTAGCAGCTATCTATCCGGATATGCTCACGCAGGGTTGAGTATGAGCCCCTGTTTCTTTAAAAAGTCCTAGGACTTTTTTTAGTCCCAACTAAAAAATCTCTAGTTCCTATCCGTTTCTTTCCAAGGACTAAACATGGACTAGAGATCATTAAATGACATGTAAAAAGACCATGTTACCCCTAGTAATATACTAGAAGTTATTAAATGACATGCTAAAAGTAGGGGCACTGTTGGAAAAAGTGCCCAAAAAGTCCCTCCCATAGGGACTTCTTCCTTTAGTCCCATAAACCCCCTTTTAGTCCCTAAAAGTCCCTCCTGTTTCTTTCACATGGAACTAAAAGGGACTTTTTTTAGTCCCTACACCAAAAAGTCCCTGGAAAGAAACATCCCCTGAACCGCTTGTCCAAGGGCTTGGAGAACATTACAGTCAGGAAGATGTCAGTACCAACACCTGTCTCCTCCATTACATTAAATCATGCTGAATTTCCAATGCATCCATTCTTCACTCATTTTACCTGACCCGTTGCTCTTCAAACAGTGGTGCTTTCAGTGCGTCAGTCCAGGTCGCCAGTTCACGGACCAAGTTACGATACCAGGTTTAGCCTGAGCGCTTGAACTGCCCCTCAGAATGGTTCAAGATATCTACACTGGTACTGGAGATCCCCGTGGGGGTTGTGACCCTTCTGTACATGGGCAATCACTGCAACGTCATCTACCGACTCGCTCCTCCTGCCGAGAGTTAAATTCAACAGACTTCCCTGGGAAAACGTCCTGCTGATTAGAGTTTAGGTGGTAGAGAGTTACATTGGGGTAGACATAGGATACACCTAGACATAGTTGTGCTTTGGCACAAACAGCTGTGTTGTCGATGGAGTGATCGGTATGTGTTCCCTTGTCTCAAGATTAACCAGGAAAACTCGTGTCGGGATTTGTCTCAATTGTTGGTTGGTGTACAGTGAATTTTCTGTGATCACATTCAAACTTATTAACTGTTCCACCTTCAACGGTTCTAATCATATCCATGTTTGATATCATCCTTGGTTGCATGGTATCATTTTTTTTCTCAGCATGGACATGATATGAATCGGCAGAGGTTTGGTCACGTCTGGCCTATTTTGTCACAGCAATGTGGATTATCTTTGTTGTCTCCCGGGCGAAAGCCCTAACTTTGTTGGACGGCGGCGGCGTTCACAGCGTCGTTCCCTTCTTGAAGGCGTCGCTTTGGGAACCTTGGGGCTGGGTGGCGCTTGTGGGTGGTGGACGACGGTGGTGGTGCGGCCCTATCCTAGCATGGATCTACGTCTGTTGCTTGGAGATGGACTCGCGTAGTTGGAGGTCGTCATTTGGCGTCATGGTGGCGTCGATGGCGGAGGCACCTGTCAAGGCTGGCACCTCAATCTGCTCTGAAGATGAACCGGTAGAAGATGGTGGCGGCGACACATGTGAGTGCGTCAGACCGGTTTGTGCCCCTGACCCGGTATGTAGCTCGGTCGGGGCCTCCGGCTTTAGATGTTAGGCTTAGGTGAGAGGTCTGGGTATTTGGCTCAGCTTGCACCCCTTCATCATATGAATAGGAGTAGCGGCAAATGTTGCCAAGATGGTGGATTCAGATGGTGGATTCAGACATATTGTTGTACTACTTTGTAAGGTTCTCGGGAATAATCAATAAAATGGCCGCATGCATCTCCCAGATGCAGAGACCGGGGCTCATCCTCCTTTTCTAAAAACAATATCTGTCGCTAAGTGATTCATTTGGAACATGGAGACAACCTTTAACATCATCTTTTACAATCTAAGGACACACCTTACTAAAGAAAATTGATGATTTGTCTCTGTTGATCCTCTGACCCGATGCCGTACAATAAGTATTCAGAAGGTTTGCTACCTCCTCCGCTCCATTGGCACTCGCCTTGAAAAACAGCAGGCTATCATCCACAAATAAAAGGTGATTCACCGGCGGTGCCGATGGTGCCACCTTGATGCCGCCAAGCAGGGATGATTGATTTTGAGAATTTAAGAGACACGAAAGGCCCTCTGCTGCTAACAAGAAGAGATATGGTGAGATAGGATCTCCCTGACGAATAGCTTGTGTCGGTTTAAATTCCTCCAATTTGCTCCCACTGAACATTACTGAAAACGATACGGTTCTCACCATAGACATAATCGTGGCAACCCAAGATGCTGCAAAACCCATCTTCAGCATGATTGCTTCCAGATAACTCCATTCAACTCTATCATAAGCTTTCATCATATCAAGTTTTAGGGCACAATGGGCATTGTTTTTTGATTAGCTTCTCTTCATAAAATGTAAGCATTCGTAAGCTGAGATTATATTATTTGTGATAAGCCTTCCCAGGACGAACGCCGATTGTGTTGGAACTCGTCCACCGGATCGTTCACATCAAATCACAATGAACACGACACACATGAAAACATGTAGCCTAGGGTCCTTGTCGTGCCCTAATTTTCCCTCTTTATTATTTTCTGCTTTTTCTTCACCTCGATACAAACTACACGATCGACCTGGTATATATATATGTATATATATATATATATAAGCAAAAGGGCCCGTGCGTTGCAAAGGGAGAAAAAAATACCACACGCTTTTAATCTTTTTATAATCATTTTGATTTGTTAAAATAATAAGCTAACTAACTAATGTAGTCAGTCCTATCCTATTTTGTTAAGAAATCAACCCGTCCATTGTTAATTCCACCATGATGAGAAATTGAGCAGGACAAGCAAAGCAAAACAAAGAGGCTACATGAATTGATCAATGAACTGTTATCTTATTTCACTCATGGGGTAGAGAATGTGGGATCAGATGACAAACTAAAGGTGGTGTTCCATTCTCTCTCTCTACAACAATGCAATCTTACATTCAATACATTAATTCATGAGCAAACAAATTCCCACAAAACAAAATTTCTTGTCGGTGCTTGGCACACGGTTGGAGGCATGGGGAGGGGGTCTCACCAGATGATGAGTTCCTGCCGGAGGAGGGGATACGATGAGGGGAGCAAGGGTTAGGCGCCTCTATCTGGCCATAAGGAGTCGCCGTTGCCGCGCCATAACCTCGAAGTTCCCCGTGTGAGGCATGGAGGCCCGCCTCCACCTGCAAGTACTTCGCTCCTCCGCGCCTTATCCGCGCGCCGTCGCCGTTCTGCATCGAGCAGACGCATCATCCCAAGTCGTTGTAGCTATCGCGTTGATTTGATCCAGAAGCCGTGCTCGACCGCCGAAACGGGGGCAGCAAGCGGGCAGAGGTACGACCGCGGAGGCGGGTGGGTTGAGATCGACATCAGTGGTGGTTGACGTCGGCCGCGACGGTGAGTGGTGTGGCAGCGGCCTGGGCACAGGCTAGGGTGGACCAGGGTCGACGCGATGTGCTCGAGCGCCGCAACGGGGGCACTGAGCGGGGAGATGTACAGCCGCCGCGTAGGCGGGTGGGTTGAGATCGACAATGGTGGTGGTTGAGGTCGGCCGCGACGGCGAGTGGTGTGGTGGCGGCCTGGGCACAGGCCAGGGTGGCCGAGGGTCGACCGGAGGAGGCGATGCGTACGGGTATAATTTTTGCAGCGAATCTTTTTTTCTTTTGCGTTGCAGATAAATGATGGAGCACGGGTTGAATAACAAAAATTACAGGGGCTTTTTAATAAAAATATCAAATCACAATAAGGAATCATGTTAGTGGCCTCGATGCTGCTTCTCTAGGGTTTGGGGTGGCCTAGACAACGCTTCAAGGGTTTGGGGTGGCCTCGACACAACGCTTCAAGGGTTTGGGGTGGCCTCGACGACAACGCTCTTTTAACTTGGTAAATTTGGGTGGCCTCGAGAGAGTTTGTCGGGTAGGGGCGCGGCGGGAGGGGGTAGGAGACCAACATCGTTTTTTCTCTAGGGTTTGGGTGTCCTCGAGAGTTTTGGTCGAGCGAGAGGGCCGAGGGGGTGCTCCCGTGGCATAAGTTATCACGGTCGAGAGTGGGTATATATATCGACCGCCCCTCACATCGAAGTTATCCGGGAAGGGGTTATATCGACAACGACGCGACATACATATACATGGGAAAATAATGTTATCGGGGAGGGGGTATATCGGTACCCCCCCCCCTCGTGTTGAAGTTCGATCGGGAGGGGGTATATCGACAACGACATACCCGATAAAAAATAAGAAGACAAAAGAAGAAATAAAAAGAGGAGAAGAAGAAAGGAATAGAAGAGAAGCAATCGAAGAAAAAAAAGGAGAAGAAGAAAGGAATAGAGGAGAAAGAAGAAGAAAAAATTTAAATTTTCTATTTTTATTCTTCTTTCTCCTCTATCCCTTTCTTCTTCTCCTCTTCTTTTTCTTCTTTTTTCCTCTTCTTATTTATTTCTCCTCTTCTTCCTCTCCTCTTCTTCTCCTTTCTTCCTCTTCTTATTTTCCTTTTTCTCCTGTCATTCTTTTTCTTCTTCTTCATTATCTTCCTAGCTATATATAATACTTTTCTAAAAATGTAACTTTTGCATATATAAAACTTTTTCTTCTTCTTCCTTCTATTCCTTCTTTTCCTAAATATATAAAACTTAAGATAGTTTAATTTAAAAAATCTTAGCATAGTTTAATTTAAAAAATCTGAACTCATGCACCACCAGTATGGATTTAAGATATGATATTTAAGGCATCCAGTAGTTAGAAGAAAAAAAATGAAGGCTTAAGAGCAACTCCAACGGGGCAATCATTTCGGCCGTCAGAGTCTGTTTGGGTAGTATGCCTCAGCAGCGGGTCAACTACCATTGCAATAGGTGAGGTGGCACTGGAAGCACCGCGTCCCCCTCCCCTACCCCGACGTCAGGCTGCCGCATGACTGGCATTTGAATCTGGAGAGGATCCCAGTGCCAGCGGTGCCGCGGTCGGCTCGGGCGCATACGAAGGAGGTGAGGCGTCGGCGGCTGCAGCTGGCGCCTGAGCAGCGGCGCAACCCCGTGTATGCTGCAGATTCTCTCAAATGGGAGGCCTGGTTTGCGTGGGAGCACGAGGAGGAACATCGGCGTGGCGTCCGCGACGTGGTGGCTGGACCGCGCCGCCCCTCGTCGTGAGCGAAGAAAACCGGAAGACGGAGGCCGCGTACCACAATGCGCTGGCGGTCAACCTACATCCAAGCGAGGAGGAACGCACCCCAAGGAGGAGGAGGAGGAGGCGTCTTACCAGGCGCAAATGGCGGAGGCCATGGCGCTCTACGCTGTCGGCGACACGGTCATGTCGCAACTGGCCCCGTCGTCCCGTGTGAAGGCCGAGCCAGGGCCGCTAGTCCTCATGCCCGAGCAGTACGTCTGGGACGGGGTGGTGCGGGAGTGGGTCAAGACTGCCACCCGTCTGGTTGGGTGGGACGCCGGAGTAGGAGGTGGCCTACATGGAACACCGTCGGCGGGCAGAGGAGCGCGCAGAGGCCCAACGAATCGAGCGGCTGGAGCACGAGGCCCAAGTTGAGGAGGAGCGTTGTGCTGCCCAGCCAGCACCTGTCCACCCATGGACGAATGGCGTCATTGCTGCCTGGGAGATGACCTTCCCCTGGGCTAGTCCGACACGGATGCTCGTCGACCTCACCGGCCCCGACGACGACGAGGACGCATATTGCAATGTGCCTCGTTGTTTTTAGCTTACTTATTAAATTTTTTGTTTAATGTAACGTGGACTCATAGGACTATCACCAGTCTTTGAATACAACATTAATGTTTAGTTAATTTTTTTATATTTTCCAAATATTTATTATGTTTTTTTGCACCGTCTAAAAATGAATTAAGGTCGTGTTGAACGCAAGCGTCGATCCAATTACAAAAACGGATATGAATGTCCGTCCAACCAATCCAAACAGACAAAATACGGATAAAACACGTGTCCAGTGATTGGATTGGTTTTAGAAAGGTAAAGGCTTGTAGCCGGAGTGCCGGCCGAATCGTTTGACCGGTCGCTCGCGGCCCGCACGCGCTGACAGACAGCCTTGCAACATTTTTCCGCTCAAATTTGCTGCAACCATGTATAAATTTGATGCAAACGTTTGTTATTTTGCTACATTTTGTTCATTCAAAAAGTTATATTCATGATTGGTTGCAACTAGAGTTCCTTGATTTTTGTTACACCCGACGTTTTGACTTTTGCTACAACCGTGTTATTTTTTGCTATAACATGCATTATTTTTTGCTGCAACCGTTCATTAAAAAAGTTGCATACACGTTTACGTAGATATTTGCTACAACCGGCGTTTTACTTTTGCTACCACGCATCATCAGCTTCGTTTTTTTTGCTACGTACAAAGACTGGTGATAGTCCTACGAGTCCACGTACAAAGAATCAGTCAAGTGACCTTCAGTTTCATCTGTAATCCTGATTTTGTTGACGTGTTCATCCCCAACCCGGATGAGTACCGGTATGAAAGAAAGACGAATAATGACTTATTTATTAAGATTGCACCCTAGATAGTATTTTTATTAAACGTTTAACAAATAAAATAATATCATATTTAAATTCTACATATTTTTCTAATCAAATTCCATGTATAATATGTTAAATTTGGAGTTACGGTTTAAAAGATATGAGTATTTAAAAAAATATTTAATATACACTACGAGTTTAATGTCATAAACAGTAAGATTTTTTTATAAAATCACCTCGGTGGGTTTTCCGACGAAAACATAGCCTCTTTATTATTAGATAAAGATATATATGCATACCAGCCACCAACCTTTGGCCTTTCTTGACCTACACGGACACAAGCCCACGCCCATGACACAAATCCTTACCGGACTCCTATGCCATTAGCTAGGACAAGTACTAACTCTACTTACGTATATGATCCGGACACAAATCAACCTAGACACAATCACGTATAGGAAACTAGACTCACGCGTGTACAATTAAAACTCTAACTGACATTTGGAATATCCAACAGATTGCTCCTCCGATATAACTTCCGACAGCACCTCTTTGAAACGATTAGCAAGGACTTTTGATGCTATCTTATAAAAAACATTGGAAAGACATATCGAACGGAATTGTGACAAGAGGGTGGGGTTTGATACCTTTGGGATTAGGACCGGCATAGTATCATTGATACACTCAGAATCCCCCCCCCCCCCCCCTTACAATGCCTAAGACCGCCTTAGTGATAGCCTCCTCGCAAATGTCTCAGAGATGCTGAAAAAAGTGGGCAGGAAAACCGTTTGGTCCCAAAACTGGACAAGACTTCCTCTTTGTAGGGTGCCAAAAGAGCATCATTCATATTCCCCGACACTTTAACTAGGACATGTTGCAAGACTTCCTCAACCCCTTGTACACCCTCATAGGTGTAAAGATTTTTATAGAAGTCCAGAGCAAGAAGTTGCAACTCTCTCAAGTCCTTCGTAAGTTGCCCATCCGGCTTTTGTAATGCTTTGATCAGATTTTTCCTGCACCGATTCGAAGCTCATAGGTGAAAAAAGCGTGTGCGTTTGTGTTTCCGGCCGACAGCCACTCGACCCTCTATCGCTGGTGCCACATCACCTCTTCCCTCATATAGAGTTCAATGAGTCGGTCGTTAACTTTGATCTCAACGAGACTAGGTCCAGCCCTAGATGGGTTAGACCTCATTTGTTCCAATTCTCTCTTTAACCTCCTGATCTCTGCCCGAACGCTGCCAAAAATGTGCTTGCTCCAGTTCCTTATAATTATTAAAGCATGGAAAAAAAACTCTCAAGAGCAACATGGAGGAAGCCCTGCCGCCCTGCCCACCACGGATATTGACATGTCGTAGTGCAGCAAGCGTCTCGGCGGAAAGGAAGGGCCCGATCCAAGCACGCCAACATGACCACCAAAGCCACTCCCGCGCTTCTCTTCATACTCCACTGCTAAGGAGTTGAACACCAAAATCTTGTAATAGGGGCTGCCCACCCCCCATCTCTCTCTGCTCACACGGCTGCCATGGACACGCCCTCTATCTATCTATCAATATAAAGGTAAGCTACAAGGCATATTCGTGAAAAAAGGGCGCGCGCCTCCCTCGCTGCCATTGCTGCACCACACGATGCAGATGATCTGCAGGCCGCCTCTGGTGACGCTGCCCTTGCTGCCCAGGGTATTCTCCGGTGCATGCGGTGTGCCACTGTCTATTGACCCGGCATGCCGTGTTATGCTGCTTGTGGGAGCCCCCACAGGTGTAGGTTTTAGTGCATATTTGGTTTGGGGCATGGAGTGGAATGTCTATGCTCGGTTCTACAAATATATTGTCACTCTCAGTTAGCTATCGGTGCACTGCCTTTGAACTAGTACGAAACAGAGTTTGCATTTCCATGAACGCAAATGCATGGAGTTGCTCTCTGAACCAATCTCGATCGATCCACATACTGCGCTTCTCCACCAAACTAAACTGAACTTTAGATCCTACCATCTAACGAAGCTACGCTCCTTCGCCCCAAGATCGCCGGGCCACTCCATCCACCTGCCGGCAAACGGATCAGCTGTCACCTGTCGGCAGCAAACTCACCTGCCGCAATGTTCACAACATTGCTCTAGGTTCACAGCAGCAAACATAGCACAAGCAAATTTTCAAGAATATATGGTGGTCTGGTACACTAAATGGTGTAAACTCAATGGCTAGTGATTGCACCACATTGGAGAAACCAATTGAGCATAGCCCAAACACAGGTCAGAAGTAATGCATTCTGATCAACAAGGTGAACAGGCAGCTTTATAGGTCAGCGACATTGCTCCATCACAATAAATTAGCTCAAAGATACCACAGTAGCTTTCTTCTGCCAAAGGAAAGTTTGCATCAACAATCTGGAGTAGCTAGCTTAAAATTTCAAGCCACAAACTGATGCCTGAAATTCGCCCACGTAATTGTTGGCTGATCAAATATATCACGTTGGAGCATCTTCAGTTGGGATGTGTGGTCTTCGTGCCAGCCCTTGCATCCTCCTAAACCACCAGGGTGAATTGCACTGCAACGAAGTACTTCCGTGTTCAACAGCTTCACCACCGTCCGCATGTCAGCTATGGAAGGGACTCCCGACCTACTTCTGGTTCCAGTGTGGTCTCAGCTTATTCAATTAGTGATGAAAGAAACACTTCCAACTAGGAATCAAGCATTGCCAATCCTGAGCCACAAGAAGTAACAATGGACAAAATTATCCTTCTCTGAAGATCCTTGTAGTCCAGCGCCAGCACAACGTCCCAACTCGCACTCTCCCTGCAACAAACCGAATAAATAGTAAGCTCATGTCCAGCACAAAATGAGATACAAAATGTATATGGCTGTTTAAGCATGATAAAGTGGCACCGGTTGTAGTCGTCTGCCTCGCCTAAGCCTTCAAGCATCGGAGTAAATATGCTAACGAGTGTTTCGAGCACCATCCTGTCATTTTCCTTTATCTGAGCACATCAAGGAAAAAGGTCTCGCTTTCAGTTATTTGTCAATCGTACGGCATGCTTCACGCATCATTCAGAAAACCAGAAACAGATTCTTACATCAGCCTCTGGCGTTGATTCGTGGTGATCACAGTTTAGAGCAGCACGGAGATGAGACAACAAGGGCGGAGGCAGGCCATATGTGGGAGGTCCTTGTAATCTGCACAACCATGTCCCACGAACCATATGATTGGTTACACTTGTACTCACAGACTGGGCGGTGCCGTCCTCCTCATGAACAGACGTATCAAGATCTGCACATAATTCAACATTGGTAATATAATCTTGTGCATATTTACTTACTTTCATTCCCAGATAAGGAAAAAGTGCCCAAAATGCAGCAGAGCCTATATAAACTGTGCCTACTCCCTCAGCATTGAAAGGCCCATTGTGTTTACAAAGTAAGTCAAGATCACCAGATGAAGCAACTTAAGTCAATATAAATTAGTCATCAGTGTCACAGATCCAGGGCAACCACCATAACATTGGCAAAGAGAAAGCAGTTGTAACTTCTCTATCTAAAGAGCCGCATATCTTTAAGGAATGATGCTTAGGCAAAACCTTACCCAAAGGTATAACATCGTAAGGGTTGTCTTCTCTTGGTAGGAAGCCATAGAAGGTAATTAGATGTGACCCTGGATGTTTCCCATAACTGAGGAAACATTGGGCTCCTGCTTCGCAAGGTCTCGACAAAGGAAACTTCAAAGACTTTGTAGCTTGATCTACTCGGCCATAGTTAAGAATATGTGGAGTCACCTACATAGAACATGACAAGTCACCCGGAGACAAAAGAAACAATACTTTGGAACCAATTCAGAGATAAAGTTACAAACCGAGTGGTTCATAAGTCCAGCAACAGGAATCAAGCAAGTTGTCAATTTCCCACTACTTAAAACAACCATCATACTATTAGAATACCATAATTCACATGCCCACAGAAAATTGTCCCAAGAGAATATGTCTTGTTGGAATATCTCAGGAAACTTGGTGGATAGCATTGGGAATAACTCATCGTACTGCTGGCGCAAATGCTGAAATAAAGAACAAAAAATTGCTTCATACCATTACCAGCTGAACAGTAATCCCTAGAATTAAAGCAAAGCATTTTCCAAGGGTATTACCTGCCTAGCTTGCATTAACTCGTCAAAAAGTAGGGTACCTTCTAGTGCAGCAAGTGCATCAATTCCGAAACTCAAGCCTGTAGATGCACATGATAGAATAATTTTTTAACTTAGCACATTGTAAAACTTCAGCCTCCAAGCCTCCCAAGGTCCCATGGAGGGCTGACATATACAAGCGTGGAGTTGCTTTACGGATGACAATTAACTACTAATACCTGTATTGAAATTTGACGGAAGTGTCTCAAAGAACATCTTAAATTTTGAAGATGGATTATGCCGCTCTCTCATGCTCCACAACAATAGCATAGTTTCAGTGGTGATGCTATTCACATCTTTCAACGCAAGAAACTGCAAAATATAGCAAAGTCTTCATAACTGAACAACCAGAAACTCTAACATTCGGGCATTGAAAATCAACTCAAAAAAGCAAATTATTGGCGGCAATGGACAAACAATCATCAGACTTCACTTGATAAAATATGCCAAGCAAGTGTATTAATTTTAACTAGAACCAGATTCATTTTGTGCTGAACATCCAACTGCAGCAAGAAACCGAGCAATAATATAGAGGGTTCCATGGTAGCTAGCCTGAACTTTTGCTGTCACGAATGAGGAACTGTGGGTGTTTTAGGGAATGCGGAAATGAGATTATTGACGAACATACCATATCAGACTGACAGAGAAGTTCCTCAGATATGATAAGGGACTCTGGAATTTCAAGTGCAATGTCGCCCACACCTATATCTTCAGATGCTAGCATTCCTCTCCCAGCTCCTTCAAAAACTATAATTTTCAGGATCAGTTAAGAAATAGCATAGCACTGAATATCTATCAACATGACAATAGGTTGTTCATTGAAGGGGGCTCCCGCTGAGCAAACAAGTCAGTTTGGAGAACTAAATTCTAGTATAATAAGCACCACAGACTTATATGTAGAATTTCAGTTACATCCATTAATTCCTATAACTCAATTATATGGTTGTTTATCATGCCAACCCATAAATCTGTACTCCCTCCGATCCATATTAACTGACGTAAAATTACTTTGGATCGGAGGGACTAGTAAGTTTCTATTAACCTAAATGTTATCATCACTTTTTTGCTAAAATAGCATGAAAGATAGAGATTTTATAAGAAACTGCTGTTTACGCAAACACGATTAATAGAAAGATAAAACTTTATTATGTTATACATAGAAAGAACACATCATCCAGACTTTCTTGTGGAAAAAAAAATTCAATGGGCTGAGTGGAGCACATAACACTAATGATCCAGATTAGTACAGAATGAAGAATTATGGAGACTTACATGCTATCTGCAATTTACTTTTAACACCATGCTGCTCCCCCCATTTAAGAAGAGAATCCTCGGTTTCATGGCTCTGTGTTTGAAGTGCCATTTGATGATTATCTGTCAATCCCACAGATCTGAGCCTAACAAGTATCTCATCCACTAGTACTTGCAGTACTCCCTTGGCACCATCATTGGCAGCTACAAGCAATGTGTTGATGGTTTTGAGAAGCAGATTCAGAGACTCAAGTTCATTCCGTGCAGAAAATGGGCCATAATCATCATCCCCAGCGAAATAAAGCTCTAGCTGCGGTAAATCAACACATCGAAATTGCTAAGTACTGAGAAGTTCAGCAAGTCAATAATGATGATTTAAGCAACTCAACATTTAGTACCTCATCCATATGAGCTACCCTAGCAGCATGAGTCATCTGATCAAGTAATTTGCAGGCATCAGCTGCAGAAGAAGAGGTTGGCACTTGAAATACACAGGATAGTTTCCTATTCTCCAAAAATTTCTGCATTCACAGAAAAAATAAATTTGGTGAGAAATACAAGCTGTCAAACTGACTGACCACAGGAGATCCAAACACACAAGAGACTTGCACTTGCACGGTTATAAAATAGAGAACAATGACAGATCTTACTCATAAAAAAAAGGAATATAAACAGAGCGCTTTGACATGAAAATTCAGACTGCAATACAAGTGAAGAAACAAATCCACATATGTAACCGCACAAATCGAGACCTGTTCATCAAATATTAACATGCCAACACCACAGAAAGACAGGCATTACCGGTAAACTACCATTACTGACCAACATTGCAGTATCGTCAGCACAGGGGCACACATAAGACACAAATCGATTATATTTCTGCCTGATTAAACTATGAGCGGCAAGCCCGCACTTCATTAATCCACTCCGACTGTATGGTTCGTATCTCTGGAAAACTAGCGCAGTTACCATAAAACGAAGAACACTTTGTTTGTCCTGCTCCGGGGGTCGTAATTACTGAACCCGACCTAAAGAAGAGAAATGTCGATACGAGCGCATCGCATGTCGAACCTTCTTATCATGGCGCAGGGGGTCCTCCGCCGAGGGAGGAGGCAGGCGAACCACCAACACATCCGCCGCCGCCGCCATGGTCGCCGCCGCTCCTCTCCGGGACAGACCTGGGTGGGCTTTGGGGCGAAAGAGGACGGGTAGATTTCCCTGCTTGCCGGGATGCCCTACGGCCCATTTGTGCTAATAACCAACCAGGCCAGGCCATCCCGACTATCTAGTGGGCCGCCCGGTGTGTCATTTCGGCCCTCACTCAACCAGGCCTGGCTAATCCTTTCCGTTCGGCTCCGTTCCCGTTTATTCATGCCGCCGGTTGCGAACCGCACGCACGCTATCCTCCGAGGCTCCGACAAACAAAGCAACTAATCACTTTGTATCATAATAACTAGCAAAAGGACCGTGCGTTCTAACGAGAAAAAATAATATCATACATTTTTAATTAAAGAATTTAGATAAAGAAATTAAAGGAAAGAGAGAGTAGTAGTGCACAGCCCATTAGGCGTGCCAAGGCCCAGCCTTACCCATTCCTAAATCCCCTAACCTAGCCCGATCTTCAGCCCCCCGTCCTCTCCTCCACCTCGCGACGCTAGGGGAGAGAGCCCCACAAGATCCCCAATTTCCCCGACTCCCCCTTCCAATGACGCCCGCACTCCCCTCCTCCTCTGCTCCTCCACTGCCTCCCATCTCTGCACCTCGCGACCACCTCCCATGGTGTGCTGCTGCGAGGTCGGCCTACGTGGCCAGTCTCCGGCAAGACTTACCCCGCCGGTTGCCTGAATCCTCTAACCCCGACGCCCCCACCTCCACGTATGCATTGCTGGCGCCAGCCCCTTTCCTTCGCCCCGAGCCCCCTCGGTCTCGCGGCTCCACCTCTGTTCACGTCATCCCAATTTCTTCTTCTCGAATTTGTTCCTCTGTTGATTTCCGTTGCCTCTTGTAAAATCACCAAGGCGCATGTATATAAAGTGATGCAATTATCTGTGAAGTATCGATGTGGGATTATGAGGGCAGAAGCGATAGCCCTCTCGTTCGTTTTCTGTCAGCCCAGGTGCGTTTCTCTTATCCAATGCCATAAGGGGCTCTCTGCAAAAATGAAACGTTTTCGTGTTCGTAACACATAAAAAGGTACTGCGGTTTAATTACCTAAAAGACAGGTTTTTTTTTTAAAACGGCAGCGGCGGGTTTTCCGACAGAAGCAATAGTCTCTTTATTATTAGATAAAGATATATGACATTTTAACAGTTCATTTAAACTGCTAAAAGGTTATATATTATTGGTACAAAGATAGTAGTTTGCAAGCGCTTCTTTGAAGAGCTTTTCAATGATTACTCTTACGCATCATCAGTTAGCGTATTTTCAGTCACCGTCATGTATCACATTTTTAGCATTTTATTTTTGGATTTTATTTTTCATTTAATTCTTTCGCAAGTGTTTTCTGTTTTATTATGTTGTTTTTTTCCAGTTTTTTTGGTGCTTTGGTTTTTTACCGTCTTTCTTAGCTTCTTAACCAAAAAAAATAAAAAAATCATCAAAAAACGCTTCTTCTTTTTTAAATTCGACGTTTTTTCTTACACGAGAGGCACATTCGGCTTCTCAAAAAGGGAAAAATGTGATTTTTGTTTTTTTCTTTCTCAGGCATGGTTTTGATTTCGCGAGAGGTACGGTTTTGCTTCCGCATGAGGCATGATCTTACCTCTCAGAAACGAGAAAAACACACATTTTTTATTTCTTTTCTTCCGCAAGACACACGATTTTGTTTGTGTGAGAGGCACTGTCATGCCTCTTATAAAACATAAAGGAAATACATTTTTTATTTTTTGTTTCTTTTTCAAAAGGCACGGTTTTGCTTCCGCAAGAGGCAAGGATTTGCTTTCACGAGGGGCATGGTCGTGCCTCTTGGAAACAAGAAAAATATATTTTTTGTTTTTTCTTTCGCGAGAGGCACGATTTGCTTGAGCGAGAGGTGCGGGTTTGCTTCCATGAGAGGCCCAGAAAAAAATGCGTGTTTTCCGTGAGAGGCTTAGTTTTTTCACCCGGTTTTTTCGTCCTTTTTTTCGTAAAAAAAAATCGTCAAAACCGATCAACATGACATCTTGTTTTGAAAATCCTGATGTGTGAAATCCAACGATGAAAACGGTTAGGGATTTAGACGCACGGTTTAAAAGATATTTATTTTTGAAAATATGGATCTACGAAAGAAAAGACTCTATGTTATAATGTTTTAGAAATATCCATTGTGCATTTTAATATTGTTTGTTGTGTACACAAAAATGTGCATTGTGTAAAAATGTTAAACATGTATTTTAAAAAATGTTCATTGTTTATTAAAAAGGTAATTGTATATTCTCAAAAAGTTCACCATGTATTTAAAAATGTGCATCATGCAGTTTCCAAAAATGTTCATCTTGTACTATGAGAATATTATCCTTTAGTTTACATAATTAAAAAGTTTTCATAGTGTAACACATAATTATTTTTCATGTATTAAATTTTTTTCATCATGCTTCTTCAAAATGGTTCTTGGTGTATTGAAAATATGATTGCCTTATATAAAAAGAATGATCACTGTGTATTTCAAAAAATTATTCTTGTACTAAAATATTATTCTTGTACTAAAGAAATATCGGAAAGTCTCACCTCGCACCGCTGACCTGGTTGATCTATCCGTCGCCTCCTCGTCCATTGGTCTCGCCTCCATCTGACGGACGAAATCATGCCCGCGCCCAGCGATCTGGCCGCGACCTTTTCCTGAAACTGGAGCATTGTTTCAGGAACGGGGGCTGAAGTTGGGGCTCCTCACCTGTTCCTGCGCCCCGCGGTGACAAGCCTGCCGAAGTCCGGCAAACCGCAGCCGCCGTCGGTCCATGGCCCCATAGCCGGACGCCTACCTCACGCTGCGCCGTCAGCCGCTGTGCCGGCTCGCCCCGCCTCGCCCTAGGTCAGCCCTCGCTTTCCTACCCCTCTACTTCCTCTCCCGCTCCTCTAACCTTGCAGCCATTCATCCACTCTCCAGTTTTCTGCAACGCGGTCGTTGTTTTCTGCAACGCGACTGTTGTTTCAGGAATTGGAGAAATTGTTTCTACAACCCGTTCGTTGTTTCAGAAATTGTTTCTACAACACGGTCGCAGAAAGACGAAGGAAAAAAATTCTGCAACAAAGCGATTGTTTCTAAAACTCGATCTTTGTTTCAGGAATTAATGGGTTCAAAGTTTATTTTTACAACAAAGCGATTGTTTCTGCAACTCAACCGTCGTTTCAAGAATCACTTGGTACCGACCGGAGGCCCGCACGCGAATCGGACGGATGCATGTGTAGATCAAACCACCATCGAGGTGGCGGGTCCGCCGGTTGACATGTAGCAGCCCCAAGAAATACTCATTTATATATAAATGTTTCATACATATTCTAAATAAAATATGGGTAATCATCCCCTTCAACGGGGTGATTTTTTGGATCTCATCATTCACCTCGCTCGCTCAACACGTGTCTCATGTGATATGTCGCTAGCTCTAGACTATTTTGTTGACAACTTCTGCAACATCATCAATGTGGTGTAGGTTTTTTAACATTAACTAAGTTGCAGAAAGACGACGGAAAAATAAGTACTGCAACAAAGGCTATGTTGGGAAAAAATCTGCAACATAATTTCAGTTGCAGTAAAAAGTTATGAATAAAAAAAAAACTGCAAACAAAACCCGTGTTGCAAAAAAACGCAACAAAACCTCAGTTACAAAAAAATGCAACGAAACCATTGCAGTGATGGAAGACATCGATGCGTCAGATCTAACAGGTAACAGATCTAAACATCGATGGTTAGAAAATTGGGCCTGGGTGGGCCGGGGTGTTCCTGGCCCGTATAGCCCAGGTTTGCCGAAGCCGATCCCAAATCGAACCGCCCTCCCTTTTACTCGACCCCCTTCTCTCTCCGCCGCCGCCCCCTCCCACTTCGCCCTAGCAACTCTGGCGGCAGGCGAGCGAGCAGAGATGAGCGCCGCTGCTCCTCCCCTCCAAGCCTCTTTACTCCGGCTGGGAATTTAGCATTCCAGCGAGAAGGGCAGAGGTGGACGCCTGGGGTGGCCCACGCGGTTGATCTAGCCGGGTGTCCATGGCGAATGGCGGCTGCAGCGGCGACAACGCAGGAGACCTATGTGGCCTGCCTGCCCGCAGAGCGTCTGCTCTATGAGAGCGAGTAGGTAAGCCCCCATCCCTCCTACGACCAACGTGCTTGTTCACGTAGTGCTTCGGCGTTGCCGCCGTTGCGTGGGAGCGATTCGGGTCTCATGTTGGTTTGATGTGGGAGAGGCGGGAGATTACCAGGTTGCTTGCTTGTATAATACCAGCCGCTTGGATTATCGGGAGATTTCCATGTTCTAAAGTCTGTTGATGTCGTAGCTTTATTAATGCCAAACTATGGGGATGTTCCTGCCGGCCACGGCTTCAGTGTATATGGCCCTTTGCAGATTAATTCGACATGTATGTTCCATTGTGTGATTCGCGAATGATCATGGAACTTATTTTTGGGATAATAATGTCGCAATGTGTTGGAGAGGTGAATTTGAAACTCTAGGTCTTGTGGCTGGTATCTATCTATCCGGGGTTTAGAAAAATTAGAGACCTTTGCTCTGAGAACAGAGATGATTTTCGAAGTCTTGCTGTTCCTGGGTTTGATTTTGTTGAGAATTGAGATTGTTCCGGGAAAACATCTCGAAACTTTGCTGATCCTGAAGGTTAATAGTGAATATATGAATATATTTTTCCTGTTTTTGTCATCTCCGGAAGGGTAATTAATGCTTTGCCCGTTAACTTACGAAATGTTAGTCCAAAGTTGTCGCAAATTCCATACCCTACGAGAAAAATGAACATATCATTAGATTCAAAAAATAAACTTTCTTCTGACTTTAGTTGCTAATAGCCTGCCCATACTGGTCTTTTCAATATTGTTGTAATGGCTCTTCGACCACTTGTGCCATTCCATGGAGACAATTATTTCTACGTGCTGTTGCGCCACCGACTACAAGCCCAGTTCACGCTTGCTTCTATAATGAGCATTTGAATACGCTGCATCTCTCTGTTTTCTGTCACCCCCGTGCTCCTCATTGGTGATGGGATGATCTGGTGTCACATGCATCTTCCAGATTTAGGAACATGTCTGCACAATTGCTTGATTATTATTGTTTCTGATTAGTTTTACAAGTGTTGTGTGCCTATTCAAATCGTGTTGCTCTGCTATGCTCTTGATGCGCTGATAGAGTGGATTGACCATACTCTGCATTGATTATGCAGGAGGATTTGGAAGGAGTGACGCGTGTTCTCTTGGATCCAAGCACTCTAAGCAATGATTGAGCGGTTGCTCTTTCAACATATTCTATTAGCGAGGATGGCAAGTGAAACTTGGAGCGACTGGATCACTATTCCTATCATGCATTGTAGACATGATGCATTGAACATATGCCTGACAAATTGTCCTTGGTAAGTAGTTGCTACTTGCTATCGCACGTTAGTAAAATAGTTTTTTTGTTGTCCAAACAGTACTGCTCAGTACTTCCATGTTGGTTCTTTTAATGAAATCCTACATGTGGAAGTTCTCATCTATAGTTGGGCGCATGATTGGAAAAGGGTTTCAAACTTGAAGAAACTTCATTGTTTGGATGTCCATGTAAAATACCAGGAAGCAAATGATATAAGTTGATAATATTTTAGGTGTATGCACCACAAAATCCTCAATGTAGCACATATGAGATCTTCACAGGGGATGCACATGTGTGGATACCTTTGAACGGCTATGCTGGAATATTTACTTAAGATTCCAAAAATACGATTTGTGGAAGTTTCAAGATACCAAGCAGTATTGTAATCTCAAAGTGAAAAAATTTGTGCATGGTTTATATATTCAGTGCCTTACTGGCAATAACATGATTGCTAGGCAATTCTCTTCCGATGTAGGTAGTCTGTGTTCATCCCTAACCCATGTATGTGATGTGCTTATGTGAGAACGAGATTACCAAGTGTATGGGTGTTGAAAATGTGTTCTGCACATTAGCAGATCATGTTGATGTACATGGGTTTAGTTCTTATATGAACATGAGCTGATTTTCTTATCTCTGCTAAGGAATTCTGCTTGTACGAGTTTCAATGTTTTTATGTTCTGTGCGCTCTGACCGATCGATGCCCTTCTGTGAGAAGAAAGAAAACCATTCATTCCTAGCTGTGTACGTGTGCTGCCTCCTATTTGCATAGAATGCTTATTCATGACCTCAACTAGGTCATAGATGTTGTTGTACCTTACCTCAACTAGGCTCATCCCATCTTTTCTCCAAGCTCGAGTCCATGATTTCTTGTTTTGTTCTTTGATTTGACCTCTAGATTATTTGTTATTTCTCTTGTGTGCAGCAGGATTCGATTCGGTATAGCACAATTGCCGACGCACACGACAAGGGGTCCATTGTGCCAAACACCTTGGCGTTGCTTCCGTGCGACGGCAGAACGGCTACATAAACAGCCATGGTGAGCTCCTGTCCGTTGCCTCGAGTGGTTGCTTTGAGCTCGTTGTGGCCATCATGACATTGCTATGTCTGATTAGGCTGCTATAGTCCATCATTGCCAATCTTGCATAACGATGGGGCTACTGTTTTTGTTTTTTTGTTCGTTTATCTGTCTTGTTATTATCATATGCTGCCACTAGCCTAGAAACCTGTTGAATATATTGCAGTAAAAAAAAGAACTTGCTGAATATATATATTTCTTGAGCAGCAACTGATAGAATATATATAGCTCATATTCATGTTAGTTCCCTTCCCACTGAAAGTTTGAAACACTTCTTCATATTGAACAACCAGGCAACACACCTAAATATATAGGCACATATGTATGTAGTTTTCCATCACACACATGGAGCAGTCTTATTTGTTTTGGGATGTAGTATAAACCACTTAATTTGATCCCTGTCTGCCTTCATGTATATATGTGCTCTACGTACCATTCATGATATGCACTTGCATCCTCAACTCATGTTGGTCTTGTTTCATTTCCAAGGATGCCTTCCTACTCCTATTAGTTTTAGTGTCATGCGGCCTTGTTTCTAGGATGATGAAATTCCAAATATCTGGCTACAGTGCGCTACTCTTTTGACACTCATTTTATATCACTATAGTGTTCATACGACATGGAGGGTCAGTAAGATTGCCATGGATGTTGTAAGTTTGCTTGTCATGCCTTTCTTACCCATCCAGTATGTATCTCACTTCGTTCATTTAGAAAAGACATTTTTGACAGCGTCATGAGAAGTTGTCTTGAGCAGAGCGGCACGAAGAATTGCCATATCGGTCAATAGGTGGAAGCAGGCGAGCCGAAAGGCATAGTAGGTTGAGCTAGAGTCGGTGTGTTGCCAATAGAAGGAGTCATGGTAGTCGAGGGAGATGGGTCTTCAGAAGAATCACGCGGACGACAAATGTGGTAAAGACGAAGATGAGGGGGATCACCGAAGAAGCCTCAGGGACGAGTGAGGTGAGGTTAGCCTTAGGTAACGAACGAGCTGGGGAAGCAGTAGGTGACGATGGCATGGGGTCTACATTAGTAGGACAGAAATACACGATGGGATGGGTGGACGAGGACAATATATGAGTGGTAGGTGTTTTGGGAAAATTGAGGAAAGAAATATCCTCAATGGGACGATGGACATGCATAGAAAGGATGTGCTCATCACTGTACCTAGCAGTCAGTTTGATGCGTTTCATAGGGGGCAAAAAGAACGTACCAAACACAACTTAACAATCGAGCGTTAAGTAGCCATGAGAATGACCAAAAAACGCTAGAGAAATGTCACATGTTGATGCGATAGGTGGAAATAGAAACAATCTCAACCCAAATGTGAGGCTAAAGAGAGGCGACGTTCATCAAAGCCCCGAGCCGCCTCAAGAGGTGACAATGCTTGCGCTCATCAACACCATTGTGAGCATGAGCACCAAGCACTAGGGCATGAGAACTGAGCAAGTGTGCCCTGCTCAACAAGGTATCCACACAACAAATGAGAGATATACTGGCGAGTAAGCATGACGACTGATTACAGATAGATAAGACCTCACTATAAGAACACAAATATATCCATTTGTGTCGAGAGAAATCATCTATAAAGATAATATCAGTAGCGACGGCCTCCTTTCGAGGGAAAGGGAGCTGGATCCCAAACATGAGAGTGGACAAGATTGAAGGTACGTTGAGACGCAGTCTTGGTATTACTATGAGGATAACATACTTAACATGTTTACCAAGCCGACAAACCTGGTTGTCTAAAAAGACACACTGTGAGAGACAGATCCAAGATGACCATATTGAAATAAGGATGAGGAATGAGAGCCACACAAGTGACCAAGACGATGATGACACATAGAGCTGATTGTCTAGGTAGAGGCGAAGGCGAAGGGACTAGCGATGGTGGTAATAGAGGAAAGGTGAAGCCAGCCAAGCTCCCAGAGGCCCCGAGAGTAACAGCGCGAAGGACCAATACCAAGTAGAGCACCCGTGTGATGATCCTAAGTTGGAACAAGAGTCGTAGTCGAAAGTGCTCTACAAGTAGAGTCAATAGTCTAACCACCTGAATGAAATGAAGTCAGCACACCTGTTTTTTTTTTCTTCTACTACTCTTCCTTTTACATAACTAGCTTCATCTTACAAAAGAAGAGAGCAACAGAGCATGTAAGATCAGTGTATAGGGTGACACGTGCATCCGCCCCAGAGAAGCCAGTCGAAGGTACATGCTGTCCAGTTTGAGGTCCAACGGTGAAGTCCGCCGTTGAGGTCTGGTGTGTAGTAAAACAGGGAGCAAAGACCATGACGTATAGTAGCGGACGTCCCGAAGATTGCGGTTGGGCGACAACCAGTAGGAGATGGGGATGAGCCGTGACCTCCTGGACCGGCAAAGTGCGAACCTCCAATACATGGCGGGGAGGCGCGACCTCCTGAAGATGTTGGAGAAGTAGTTTGTAGTTGCAAGCATGATGCCTCAACCACAATAGGCGAGCATGATGGTGGTAGCTCGAAAAGGGCACGATGGAAACGATTGCCAGTGGGAATTCAACATGACAAGAGATGCCTGGATGACGAAAGAGACGATCTCGATCTGGAGGCAACAGAGCGTCGACGAATCGTTGAGAAAGACATCATCGCGTGTAGAGGAGGTAGGGTTGCACATGAGCGTACTAGCTTGAGAAAAATTGATCGGAAACTTAGATCGAGATTGATTACTAGAAGGGGACGGGTTGAAGCCCATGTAAGAACGCACGATACACGGAGTACTTGAACGATGCGTGTCCTTCTATAGAAGACGATCTATATGTCATCTTGAAGGGTGATGTTGCTCAAAGGATGACACATGTAGACCGTGATGACTTGCACCACCGGCGCATCGATGATATCTTGGATCTATGAATGGTTTGCCGTGGGAAGATGGGCACTAAAGAGTACGGGCGGGAGGAGTTGGATGGACTGTCCTTCGGCCATCTATTGGTCTAGAAAGGGTCAAATTTGCATTGTCAGGAAGTATGGGTGATGAACTTGGATTGTTCATATGGGTGATGAACTTGGATTGTTCCTTGTTTACGACAGGGATTGGAAACTTGGCCCAACAACAATAGGAGTGCCTCTATCACAACCATCAAATTTGCAACGCATAACCGAGGATGCTAATGTCTAGTCTGCCTGCATTGCCTGCTGTTGACTCTGTTGGTCCCTCTCCAAATGAAAACAAGAATGCACTTCTCGATTGCCGCAAGTGACCATGAAGTTAGTTGCCATGTGATGGCATGAAAAATTGGGATGGAGAGAAGCACCATTCTATGGGGTCGGTCTGTGGCTCAGCATTGCATGGATGACGGCTTGGTACTATAAGGATAGCGAGTTAGTTGGCCCAATCGAGCGATTTATGAGTTTAGTCAGGCTCGTACGTCGGGGCAGCAACCTCAAATATTTGGTGCAACATTTGTGGTCTGCGGACGATCGTTTCGTGCAGCAAGGGCTACAAGGTGTTGAGTCGTGCCATTTTGGAACTCAAGGAAGAGGAGGATTGAGGCAGTTGATCTACCAACGTTGATTGGAGAGCCCATGCGCGAAGCTTGTTGGGCGGTGCTATTAAGGTTTGTGTAAAGCCTCCCTTTAGTCATCATGCTTTTTACAACACCATGCATGTGTCTTGAGCAGTGCAAAGGAGTTCATACGACTTACAATTGCACTTCTGTGGAGTTATTTTTGGGATTGGAAGACAACCTTACTTCAGGGGATTCTTGTAAGAAGCCACCTTGCTAGAGGTTATTGATTGTAAGCAACCCCGTGTCGGTCAAGGACCTTCCCTTGGTGTGGGGGGGGAAGAAAGTGACATGTGTGATGGCATACCATGAGGGCAAAACTGGGACGAGGCACTCGGCTCGGGGTTCCTCTTTGCAAGTTCAAGCTAAGAGAAGGTAGAGGATGGCGGGGTGTGCTGCTCTTGGTAGTGTTTTCTTTGCTTCCCCATACCTCCCGTGCACTCTCCGTTCCTGTCGATGTGGCTTGGTGTCCTTACCTTGTTTGTGAGTTTGTGTGCCACGAACTTGATGTTGCATTACATGTTCCCTTGCTGGGCATCGCTGGTCTTGGCGGTAGGTAGGGTCGTGCACTTGGGCGCTCTGCGTCCTTGCGTGAGACGGGGGCGGTGCCAACTGCTCGTACTCTTGCTCCACCGTTGGTGGTGCTGGAGCTTTGGCTATGCTGACAACCTGCATGGGAGCGCATGATGTAGAACAAGGCAGCGTACATAGCAACTCACAGACATGCAAAGGATGCCTAGTCAGATAGACAGAAGTGGACAGGACATGGGAAGTGTGGGGGATGGAGTGAAAATGCCACTGGGAGTGACAGTCGCCGTCAGCCTTTGGACCTAGAGCCGAGCGACGAGGGGATGGTGATAGGGGAAGCAAGGAAGAGACAGGAAGAGGGAAATTGGAGGAAAAAGGCATCATCCTTCATCCTATGCATTTGCGTCAGCCGTGATGGTGGACGGTTGTGGTTGGATCTAGGGGTGGATTAACGAGCTGCTCGGCTCGTTAAGGCTCAGCTCGTTAAGCTCGTTTTAAGCTTGGCTCGGTTCGTTTTAAGCTCGTTAAGCTCATGAGTGCTCGCGAGTGCTCGTTAACAGATTCTGATGTGTTACGGTCTACATGATGAGTGTGTAGATATGATTTTTAAGAAGAAAAATGATGACTACAACAAGAAATGTACTAGTTTGTTGCCTCCTATGTAGATTAGATTGAGTAGATGGACTGAGGTGCTATAAAAAAATTGTCACCAAAGACAAAAATGTGCGTTGTAAAGTTACTTGTTAAGCTTAACGAGCTACTCATGAAACTCATTAGCTCGTTCATTAAGCTCGTTAAGCTTAACGAGCTGATATCAATGATCGACTCTGTTCATTAAGAAGTGAGCCATGAGCTCAACGAGCCGAACTATCGAGCGCTCATTAAGCTCGCGAGCTACGAGCTTTTGATCCAGCCCTAGTTCGATCCGTTGTTCTCCCGCTCCAACTAGGATTTTTTCAAACAACATTTGGCTTCTAAAATACACGAATGTTCAGTTTGTGAGTTCCTCAGCTTGCTGCCTTATTATTCAGTGCTTATTTTCAAATAGTGCAAGCTTCAACTCATTCATCACGGTGATCCTTGTGAGTTGTTTTCCACATACTGCCCTTCTTCTACGCAGCTTTACTAATTTTTGAACAAAAAATGAACCAAATAAACTAACAACTGGCTCAAGCCTCTGCTTTCTAGTAGTAATACAGGGGAAGTCGGTTCCTATACAAACAGACCATGCAGCTCTAGCAGCTGCTGGTACATGCAAAAGCCAAATTGACTACTGCTGTTTTACATGTATGCCCTTACTAAGGAAGCTTCAGTCGACATACCACTAGTCTAGGACTCCCTAGCTAAAGTGAATACAGTACAACACAAGGATTACTACTGCCAACAGTATCTTCTATGATGGAATTATTGTCTACTGCGTTGTGTCCTCCACTGTTTAGCTTTATGGTATCTTGTGTGCAATGCGGTTCTTAGTTTTTGCCGTAGATAATGTCAGCTCAACCTTTCCCCACCTTTATTTATTTAGCTCTGCAACTGCATCTTTGAAAATGTGTCATGCCTCATTGTTCTCTATAATCTTTTTAGTATTGCAATGTTTTGGTCTAGGCAAGAAACAGGTTTTAGATATGCTTCTAGTGGTTTGCGGAACTGTTGTATTGTTGAGGCCAGGGAGGGCTTCGAACAAAGTATGATGTAATGGTGTTTCATCTATTATTTTTTAGTGTGTACGCTTGTACCACATTTCCTGTTTGCTTTTGTAATTGCTGCTTGGAACAGAGTATGAAGCAGTTTGTCCTTGTTGCTATCCATCATTTTACAATCATCTAGCTTCCTCAAGCTACACTATCTACACCCTGTATTCTGAACTGGCCTTACAACAAATCACAGAAGGCACCTCTGATAAACTGGATGACGAGTCTATGGTTTCCTGTTTTCTCTCTGGTCTTATGTTTTGTCAGAATGGTTATGCCTTGACTTGCTCCAGCCAAGAAACTGGTGTATGTTCTGTGATGGAATTAGTGTTTGCTATCTTGATTTGGACATGCTTTTATGTACCCAATGCTCCACTGTTAGCTCGATGTTATCTTGAGTGCAGTGTGGTTCTTATTTTCTGCTGTAGATAATGCCGGCTCAACCTTTTTTTTTTTGCCCAATTTCTTTTGTAATTGAATATATGTTGTGCCTCGTCGTTTTTCATAAGCTTTGTTAATTTGCATCGGCTTGTTCTAGGCACGAACAGGCTTTAGATTTGCTTACAGGTGGTCTGTAGACCTGCTCTATGTTGTGGCAAGGCTTATAATAAGGTATGCATGTAATGTTTCGTATGCTTTTTGTGATGCTTTCTGGTGGTTACATGTCATCCTGTGTACTGCTTGCTTTTGTAACTTGTTCTTTGTGGGATTTCTTGAGAAGTACAATTTGTAGCACAGAACTAAGATGTGTGTTCTGCCAAGATAATGACGGAATTTATAGTTGTTTCTATATGGGTTTGGTTGGCTTAGCTATTTACATACTTTTGCCGGGGATGCAGGTGTGTTTTGCCATTACTTGCAATGACTGTGAAACAGAGCTGTCGAGAATGAATCTTGTTGGCCATATGCACCACTAGTAATCTTGTTGGCCATATGCACCATTGTAGGCCATTGCCTGCAATGTTCGCTGAAGAATTCACTTGGCTGAACATTCTACTGTTGGCAGTGGCCCTATCTACGATATAAAAACAACAGTGAAAACCATTCTGTCAGGAGATTGTTCTATGCGGCATTACATAGATGCCTTGTACTAATTCTATTTGAGTGGCCAAATGCATTGTACTAATGTTACCTATATACCTTGTACTAATGTTATTTCAGTCGCCGAATGTAGTTATCAGAGCTCTACCCAACAAAATAAATAGAATCTGATTATTCAGAAATGGCACCAGATTATAGACCTCTGTTTTTCTTCTTTTTCTTCTGATCTTCTTCCTCCCTCCCTTCATCCTGTAACCATCTGATTCTCCTTGTAATTGTTTTGATTTGGTATTATATGGTTCAGGCCGGTGTAAGCCCGCCGTTGTCGTTTCAGAAAAAGAAATGGCACCAGCTTACCAGGATTAAAATTATTCAAAAAAAATTATTATTTCAGCCCATTCAAACATGAGGTTTGTACCGCAAAATATGTGATTTCATGCCCCAAAAATGGGACAAGCAAAATAGCTTTGTACGATTATTGGATGCAAACATAAGAGATTTGGACCTGGTTCCTCAAGGTTCTCTTTTGAAATACTTCTGCTTCAATTTATAAATTCTCCTTTTATTTATTCATTACAGACAGAAATAATGCTATGACATGCTATAAAGCTGGGCAACTGGACAATGAGAACTCTGTTCCGCCTTGGACAGATTTTAGTGTTTTATTACTTGGTACTACTAGTAGAAAAAGTTAAGGTACAGCCGATCAGCGCTCGAGTGGCATTCAAGGGCAAAAAAAAAACTGTATAAGAAATTCACTTGGATGATTGAACCAACATACCATTTAATCTATTTATGAATATGCCAGAAGTTATCATTTCAGAGCACAATTATTTTATCTCATTTTGACCTCAAGGTGAAAAACCCAAAATAAATAAAGTGTTTGCATTTAGCAACCGGTCTTATTATTCAGACGCTAATAGCTAGCCATGCAGCTACATCCACCAGGCACCTCTTGCAGATGCAATTGCTGCTCCAACAGATGTTGTCGCAATGTTTGCTGTTAGGTATTGATCATGAGCATTCTAAATGGCCGATCAAGATGCAACATTGTTTGATGAAACGAAGTGTATGGTGCCATAGTGGCATTGACAAACCAATCTATATAATAATGGTGCATGTAATTTTACTTTTGCCAAGGTTAACATTTTCACTAGAATAAGTTTTTTCATTTTTAACATCACCAAATGGTCAAGTATCCACTTTTTCCCACTAGGATAACAATACAATTTCCCAACTGTCACGAATGCATTACAGAAACATTGTATCAGTAAAATGCGGTAATAGTCAGAAACTCGATTTGGAGAGTCCAAATAGTCCTGAAATCTAGACGTTTGAAGATTCGTGGACTTAACTGTATTTCCCAACATATTAGGTTTCCTGCTCAGCTTTTTGAAGAGTGTCTTGGCCCATCTCTGTGATGCCTTGAATGCATATTGGTTTTTACCTAATTTTCGTTAATTAGCTAAGCAGTTTTTTTATTTAATTAATCGATGAGGCAAATTTCCTTGTCTCCGTTTTGAGAAATAAATGGGTATCTACCTGTTTTGACCACACAGCTTAGACGTAGATTATTCTTCTGTTTCCTTCTGTACCGCATGTGAATGGCTTCTGGGGTGACCGCGCGAGCTGCGGGTGCTTCCAACGTGGAGAGGCTACTCATGGAGATCATTTCTAGCATAATTAAAAAAAAGTTCAAAATGTGTTTTCTTAGACTCACCCCAGATTCATAGAAGTTTTTAATCACCGCCGCTACAGCACTTAAGATATAGTCTGGAGGTACATGAAACCAAACTTTACACAATTCATTACTAAGAGCATCTTCAGTCGCGTCCCAACTCCTCGTTTATCGCCGATTTGGACCAAAATAATAGCCGGCGAACCCGAACCGAACCCAGCTCCCCGGGGGCGCCTTGGAGCCGCTCTGTCGACCGCAGCCCGCGAAACGAAAAGACAAGCGGTCCCGCTCCGTCGACCGCAGTTGAGTCTTTCCCGCCATCCCCCCTTCCTCCTCCCTTTCCCTCTATTTCCCCGCCCCCTCCCGCCATTCTTCTCTCGCTCCCGCCATCCGGTAGCCATGCCACCAAAGAAGTACACCTTCCCACGCCCCGCCACCACTGTCGATCCCATCCAGCCAAAGCAAAGGAAGACAATGCCCAGGTGGGCGGGCGTTTCGGACACCGAGTGGAGGGCGAACGTCCAGCGTCGGGAGGCGGTCACAACAGACCGGCGGAGGAGGCTCGATGCCAAGAAGATCAGGAACGCGGCGGCTGCTGCTGCCGCGGTCAATTAGGAAGAGGTGTCCCGCGCGGGGATGATGAACCTGCCCAGCCGCATGTTGGAAATATGCCCTAGAGGCAATAATAAAATGGTTATTATCATATTTCCTTGTTCATGATAATCGTCTATTGTTCATGCTATAATTGTATTAACAGGAAACAGTAATACATGTGTGAATAAATAGATCACAATGTGTCCCTAGCAAGCCTCTAGTTGGCTAGCTCGTTAGTCAATAGATGATCATGGTTTCCTGATCATGGGCATTAGATGTCATTGATAACGGGATCACATCATTGGGAGAATGATGTGATGGACAAGACCCAATCCTAAGCATAGCACTAGATCGTATTGTTCGTATGCTAAAGCTTTTCTAATGTCAAGTATCTTTTCCTTCGACCGTGAGATTGTGCAACTCCCGGATACCGTAGGAGTGCTTTGAGTGTATCAAACGTCACAACGTAACTGGGTGACTATAAAGGTGCACTACGGGTACCTCCGAAAGTGTCTGTTGGGTTGGTACGAATTGAGATCGGGATTTGTCACTCCGTGTGACGGAGAGGTATCTCTGGGCCCACTCGGTAGAACATCATCATGAGCTCAATGTGACTAAGGAGTTAGTCACACGATGACGTGCTACGGAACGAGTAAAGAGACTTACCGGTAACGAGATTGAACAAGGTATTGGTATACCGACGATCGAATCTCGGGCAAGTTCTATACCGACAGACAAAGGGAATTGTATACGGGATTGATTGAATCCTTGACATCGTGGTTCATCCGATGAGATCGTTGTGGAGCAAGTGGGAGCCACCATGGGTATCCAGGCCCCGCTGATGGTTATTGGCCAGAGAGGTGTCTCGGTCATGTGTGCCTGTCTCCCGAACCCGTAGGGTCTACACACTTAAGGTTCAGTGACGCTAGGGTTATAGGGAATTGTTATACGAGCTATCGAAAGTTGTTCGGAGTCTCGGATGAGATCCCGGACGTCACGAGGAGCTCCGGAATGGTCCGGAGGTAAAGATTGATATATAGGACGGATGGTTTCGGATACCGGAAGTGTTTCGGGCATCACCGGTAACGTACCGGGACCACAGGGACCACCGGAGGTGGCCCCGGGGGTCCACCGAAGGGGGGCAACGACCCCGGGAGGTAAGGTGGGCCAAGTGGGGAATGGAACCAGCCCCTAGGTGGGCTGGTGCGCCTCCCCACTCAGCCCAATGCGTGGGGGAGAGAAAAAGGGGGGCAAACCCTAAACCAGGCGGGCCTGAGGCCCACCAGGGGTGCGCCACACCCCTCCTCCCCCCTTGGCCGCCGCACCAGCCCCCATCTAGGGCTGCCCCCCCCCCCCAGGAGAGGGAAACCCTCAAGGGGGCGCAGCCCCTCCCTCCCCCTATATATAGTGGGCACTTTTGGCCATTGGAGAACACACTTTTGCCTCTCTCTCGGCGCAGCCCTGCCCTTCTTCCTCCTCCTCTCTGCCGGTGCTTGGCAAAGCCCTGCCGGGAGACCTCGTCTCTCCATCGACACCATGCCGTCGTGCTGCTGGAGTTCTTCCCCAACCTCTCCCTCCTCCTTGCTGGATCAAGGTGCGGGAGACGTCACCGGGCTGCACGTGTGTTGAACGAGGAGGTGCCGTAGTTCGGCACTAGATCAGAATCGCTGCGAGTATGACTCCATCAACCGCGTTCTAGCAACGCTTCCACTTAGCGATCTTCAAAGGTATGAAGATGCTCTTACCCCTCTCTCGTTGCTGGTCTCTCCATAGGAAGATCTGAATATGCGTAGGAAAATTTTGAATTTATGCTACGTTACCCAACAGTGGCATCCGAGCCAGGTTTTCTATGCGTAGATTCTATGCACGAGTAGAACACAAAAGTTGTGGGCGATGATTTGTCAATTTGCTTGCCGCTACTAGTCTTATTCTTTTCCGGCGGTATTGTGGGATGAAGCGGCCCGGACCGACTTTACACGTACGCTTACGTGAGACTGATTTCACCGACAGACATGCACACCGTGCATAAAGGTGGCTAGCGGGTGTCTGTCTCTCCTACTCTAGTCGGATTGGATTTGATGAAAAGGGTCCTTATGAAGGGTAAATAGCTTTGGCATATCATCGTCGTGGCTGTCACGTAGGTAAGAAGGCGTTCTTGCTAGAAACCCAAATCAGCCACGTAAAACTTGCAACAACAATTAGAGGACGTCTAGCTTGTTTTTGCAGGGTTTGACATGTGATGTGATATGGCCAAAGTTGTGATGTTGCATGTATAATGTATGAGATGATCATGTTATTGTAATAGGTTTCACGACTTGCATGTCGATGAGTATGACAACCGGCAGGAGCCATAGGAGTTGTCTTAATTTATTGTATGAGATGCAACGCCATGTGCTTACTACTTTTACTTCATTGCTAACGGTTAGCTATAGTAGTAGTTGGCGTGACGACTTCACGAAGACATGATGATGGAGATCATGGTGTCACTCCGGTGACGATGATGATCATGCGATGCCTGAAGATGGAGATCGAAAGAGCAAAGATGATAATGGCCATATCATGTCACTATATGATTGCATTGTGATGTTTATCATGTTTTACATCTTATTGCTTAGAACGACGGTAGCATAATAAGATGATCCCTCTTAAAATTTCGAGAACGTATTCCCCTAAGTGTGCACCGTTGCGAAGGTTCGTTGTCTCGAAGCACCACGTGATGATCGGGTGTGATAGATTCTAACGTTCGCATACAACGGGTGTAAGCCAGATTTACACACGCGAAACACCTAGGTTGACTCGACGAGCTTAGCATGTACAGACATGACCTCGAATACAAGAGACCGAAAGGTCGAACATGAGTCGTATGGTTGAATACGATCAGCTTGAAGTTGCTCACCATGGTGACTAGTCCGTCTCACGTGATGATCGGACACGGATTAGTCAACATGGATCATGTATCACTTAGATGACTAGAGGGATGTCGATTTAAGTGGGAGTTCATACTTAATTTTATTAAATGAACTTAATTGTCATGAAGTTAGTCTAAAAGTTGTCTTTATAAATATTGTAGATGGCCAACGTCAACCTCAATTTCAACGCATTCCTAGAGAAAAACAAGCTGAAAGATGATGGTAGCAACTATGCGGACTGGGTTCGCAACTTGAAGCTCATCCTTGAAGCAGCCAAAAAGGCTTATGTCCTTGATGCACCGCTAGGTGACCCTCCCGCTCCCGCAGCAGCCTAGGACATTCTGAACGTCTGGCAAACGCGGAGCGATGACTACTCTCTGGTTAGGTGTGGCATGTTATACAATTTAGAAACGGGGCTCCAAAGGCGTTTTGAGCAACACGGGGCATATGAGATGTTCCAGGAGCTGAAGCTAGTTTTTCAAGCTCATGCCCGTGTAGAGAGATATGAAGTCTCCGACAAGTTCTTTAGTTGTAAGATGGAGGAGAACAGTTCTGTCAGTGAGCACATACTCAAAATGTCTGGGTTACACGGTCGTCTGACTTCACTTGAAGTCGAACTTCTGGATGATGCTATAATTGACAGAATCCTCCAGTCTCTCCCACCAAGCTACAAAGGCTTTGTGCTTAACTACAACATGCAAGGGATGGAGAAGACCATTCCCGGGTTGTACTCGATGCTCAAGTCTGCAGAAGTAGAAATCAAGAAAGAGCATCAAGTGTTGATGGTCAACAAGACCACTAGTTTCAAGAAAGGCAAGGGTAAGAAGAACTTCAAGAAAGACGGCAAAGCTGTTGCTGCGCCCGGTAAGTCAGATGCCGGGAAGAAGAAAAAGAATGGACCCAAGCCTGAGACTGAGTGCTTCTATTGCAAGGGAAAAGGTCAGTGGAAGCGGAACTGCCCCAAATACTTAGCGGACAAGAAGGCCGGCAACGTTAAAGGTATATGTGATATACATGTTATTGATGTGTACCTTACCAGCGCTCGTAGTAGCTCCTGGGTATTTGATACCGGTGCTGTTGCTCACATTTGCAACTCAAAGCAGGAACTACGGAATAAGCGGAGACTGGCCAAGGACGAGGTGACGATGGGCGTGGGGAATGGTTCCAAAGTCGATGTGATCGCCGTCGGCACGCTACCTCTACATCTACCGTCGGGATTAGTTTTAAACCTTAATAATTGTTATTTAGTACCAGCTTTGAGCATGAATATTGTATCAGGGTCTTGCTTAATGCGAGACGGCTACTCATTTAAGTCAGAGAATAATGGTTGCTCTATTTATATGAGTGATATGTTTTATGGTCATGCTCCGCTGGTGAATGGTTTATTCTTGATGAATCTCGATCGTGATGTTACGCATATTCATAGTGTGAGTACCAAAAGATGTAAAGTTGATAATGATAGTCCCACATACTTGTGGCACTGCCGCCTTGGTCATATCGGCGTTAAGCGCATGAAGAAGCTCCATACTGATGGACTATTAGAGTCTCTTGACTTTGAATCATTTGACACATGCGAACCGTGCCTCATGGGCAAGATGACTAAAACTTCATTCTCAGGAATAATGGAGAGAGCAACTGACTTATTGGAACTAATACATACTGATGTGTGTGGTCCAATGAATGTTGAAGCTCGCGGTGGCTATCGTTATGTTCTCACTCTCACCGATGATTTGAGTAGGTATGGGTATATCTACTTAATGAAGCACAAATCTGGGACGTTTGAAAAGTTCAAGGAATTTCAGAGAGAGGTTGAGAATCAACGTGACAGAAAAATTAAATGTCTGCGATATGATCGTGGAGGAAAATATTTGAGTCATGAGTTTGGCACACACCTAAGGAAGTGTGGAATCATTTCACAACTGACGCCGCCTGGCACACCGCAACGCAACGGAGTGTCTGAACGTCGTAATCGCACTTTATTAGATATGGTACGATCTATGATGTCTCTTACCGACTTACCGCTATCATTTTGGGGATACGCATTAGAAACTGCAGCATTCACTTTAAATAGGGCACCGTCAAAATCCGTTGACACGACACCGTATGAACTATGGTTTGGCAAGAAACCTAAGTTGTCGTTTCTTAAAGTTTGGGGCTGCGATGCTTATGTGAAGAAACTTCAACCAGAAAAGCTCGAAGCCAAAGCGGAGAAATGCGTATTCATAGGATACCCTAAGGAAACTATTGGGTATACCTTCTATCTTAGATCCGAAGGTAAGACCTTTGTTGCCAAGAACGGATCCTTTCTAGAGAAAGAGTTTCTCTCGAAAGAAGTAAGTGGGAGGAAGGTAGAACTTGATGAGGTAATTACACCCCCTCTCGAATAGGATAGTAGCGCAGCACGGGAAGTTGTTCCTGTGGCGCCTACACCAACTGAAGAGGAAGTTAATGATGATGATCATGAAGCTTCAGATCAAGTTACTACTGAACCGCGAAGGTCCACAAGGGCACGCTCCACACCAGAGTGGTACGGCAACCCTGTGATGGAAATCATGTTGTTAGACAACGGTGAACCTTCGAACTATGAAGAAGCGATGGCGGGCCCGGATTCCAACAAATGGCTTGAGGCTATGAAATCCGAGATAGGATCCATGTATGAGAACAAAGTATGGACTTTGATGGACTTGCCCGATGACCGGCGAGCCATAGAAAATAAATGGATCTTCAAGAAGAAGACTGATGCAAACGGTAATGTAACCGTTTACAAAGCTCGACTTGTCGCAAAGGGTTTTCGAAAAATTCAAGGAGTTGACTACGAAGAGACTTTCTCTCCCATAGCGAAGCTGAAATCAGTCCGAATCATGTTAGCAATTGCCGCCTTTTATGATTATGAAATTTGGCAAATGGACGTCAAAACAGCGTTCCTTAACGGGAACCTTAAGGAAGAGTTGTATATGATGCAACCAGAAGGTTTTGTCGACCCTAAGGGTGCTAACAAAGTGTGCAAGCTCCAGCGCTCCATCTATGGGCTGGTGCAAGCATCTCGGAGTTGGAACATTCTCTTTAGTGAGGTGATTAAAGCGTTTGGGTTCATACAGGTTTACGGAGAAGCCTGTCTGTACAAGAAAGTGAGTGGGAGCTCTGTAGCTTTCCTCATACTGTATGTGGATGACATATTATTGATGGGGGATAATATAGAGATGTTGGAGAGCATAAAGGCCTATTTGAACAAAAGTTTTTCAATGAAGGACCTTGGAGAAGCTGCATACATATTAGGCATCAAGATCTATAGAGATAGATCAAGACGCCTCATAGGTCTTTCGCAATGTACATACCTTGACAAGATATTGAAGAAGTTCAATATGGAAAACTCAAAGAAAGGGTTCTTGCCAGTTTTGCAAGGTGTGAGATTGAGTAAGACTCAGTCGCCGACCACGGCAGCAGATAGAGAGAAGATGAGTTATGTCCCCTACGCATCAGCTGTGGGCTCTCTAATATATGCCATGCTGTGTACCAGACCTGATATAAACCTTGCCATAAGCTTGGTAGGGAGGTACCAAAGTGATCCCGGTATGGAACAATGGACAGCGGTCAAGAATATCCTTAAGTACCTGAAAAGGACTAAGGAAATATTTCTCCTTTATGGAGGTGACGAAGAGCTCGTCGTAAAGGGTTACGTCGATGCTAGCTTCGACACAGATCCGGATGACTCTAAGTCACAGACCGGATACGTATATGTGTTGAATGGTGGGGCAGTGACCTGGTGCAGCAGCAAGCAAGAAGTCGTGGCAGCATCTACATGTGAAGCGGAGTACATAGTTGCTTCAGAAGCAGCTCATGAAGGAATTTGGATGAAGGAGCTCATCACCGACCTTGGAGTGGTTCCAAGCGCGTCGGGTCCAATGACACTCTTCTGTGATAACACTGGGCCCATTGCCATAGCCAAGGAGCCCAGGTTTCACCGGAAGACGAAGCACATCAAACGCCGCTACAACTCCATCCAGGACCATGTCCAGAGTGGAGTGATAGATATTTGTAAAGTACACACGGATCTGAATATTGCAGACCCGTTGACTAAACCTCTTCCACGAGCAAAACATGATCAACACCATAATGCTATGGGTGTTCGATACATCACAATGTAACTAGATTATTGACTCTAGTGCAAGTGGGAGACTGTTGGAAATATGCCCTAGAGGCAATAATAAAATGGTTATTATCATATTTTCTTGTTCATGATAATCGTCTATTGTTCATGCTATAATTGTATTAACAGGAAACAGTAATACATGTGTGAATAAATAGATCACAATGTGTCCCTAGCAAGCCTCTAGTTGGCTAGCTCGTTAGTCAATAGATGATCATGGTTTCCTGATCATGGGCATTAGATGTCATTGATAACGGGATCACATCATTGGGAGAATGATGTGATGGACAAGACCCAATCCTAAGCATAGCACTAGATCGTATTGTTCGTATGCTAAAGCTTTTCTAATGTCACGTATCTTTTCCTTCGACCGTGAGATTGTGCAACTCCCGGATACCGTAGGAGTGCTTTGGGTGTATCAAACGTCACAACATAACTGGGTGACTATAAAGGTGCACTACGGGTACCTCCGAAAGTGTCTGTTGGGTTGGTACGAATCGAGATCGGGATTTGTCACTCCGTGTGACAGAGAGGTATCTCTGGGCCCACTCGGTAGAACATCATCATGAGCTCAATGTGACTAAGGAGTTAGTCACACGATGACGTGCTACGGAACGAGTAAAGAGACTTACCGGTAACGAGATTGAACAAGGTATTGGTATACCGACGATCGAATCTCGGGCAAGTTCTATACCCACAGACAAAGGGAATTGTATACAGGATTGATTGAATCCTTGACATCGTGGTTCATCCGATGAGATCATCGTGGAGCAAGTGGGAGCCACCATGGGTATCCAGACCCCGCTGATGGTTATTGGCCAGAGAGGTGTCTCGGTCATGTCTGCTTGTCTCCCGAACCAGTAGGGTCTACACACTTAAGGTTCAGTGACGCTAGGGTTATAGGTAATTGTTATACGAGGTTACCGAAAGTTGCTCGGAGTCCCGAATGAGATCCTGGATGTCACGAGGAGCTCCGGAATGGTCCGGGGGTAAAGATTGATATATAGGACGGCTGGTTTCGGATACCGGAAGTGTTTCGGGCATCACCGGTAACGTACCGGGACCACCGGAGGTTTTCCCGGGGGTCCACCGAAGGGGGGCAACGACCCTGGGAGGTAAGGTGGGCCAAGTGGGGAAGGGAACCAACCCCTAGGTGGGCTGGTGCGCCTCCCCACTCAGCCCAATGCGTGGGGGGAGAAAAAAGGGGGGCAAACCCTAAGCTAGGTGGGCCTAAGGCCCACCAGGGGTGCGCCACACCCCTCCTCCCCCCTTGGCCGCCGCACCAGCCCCCATCTAGGGCTGCCCCCCCCCCCCAGGAGAGGGAAACCCTCAAGGGGGCGCAACCCCTCCCTCCCCCTATATATAGTGGGCACTTTTGGCCATTGGAGAACATACTTTTGCCTCTCTCTCGGCGCAGCCCTGCCCTTCTTCCTCCTCTCTGCCGGTGCTTGGCGAAGCCCTGTCGGGAGACCTCGTCTCTCCATCGACACCACGCCATCGTGCTGCTGGAGTTCTTCCCCAACCTCTCCCTCCTCCTTGCTGGATCAAGGTGCGGGAGACGTCACCGGGTTGCACGTGTGTTGAACGCGGAGGTGCCGTAGTTCGGCACTAGATCGGAAACGCTGCGAGTACGACTCCATCAACCGCGTTCTAGCAACGCTTCCGCTTAGCGATCTTCAAAGGTATGAAGATGCTCTTACCCCTCTCTCGTTGCTGGTCTCTCCATAGGAAGATCTGAATATGCGTAGGAAAATTTTAAATTTATGCTACGTTACCCAACACCTCAACCCGCAGGCCGCTTGGAGGGTCTCCAGGGCGTTGCGCTGGCCACCCACTTGCCGACGATGTTGCCATGGGGGTACGTACACTCGCCTGGCTACTCGGATGACGACGCGCATGGCGGCTTCAACCTCAACACCACCTTCCCGCATGCACGCCGCAACATTCCTCCCCCATCGGTTTCGGCCACGACCCGTGCACTCGCTCGCCCGCGTTCAGTGCCGGCCTCAACACGTACTCGTCAGCAGCCTCGCCTGCACCGTCTCTGCGCCGTGGCGTCCTTCCGTTCACGCCCACTTCGTCGCTCCAGTTTAACTACGCTGACGCCACCGACATGGAAGAGATCATCACGAGCGGCTCCGTCGCCGACGAATCGCACCCGGAGTTCGGCGCGCAAGATGAAACAATGGACACCATCGACGACATCGACGACGCCAGGAGGAGGAGGGGCAGGACGAGGCGGTGGAGGTGGAGCCGGAAACAGTGTCGGTCGTAGAAAAAGGGGAGGAAGAGAAAGCGGGTGGCGAACGCCAAGCCGACCGAACCCCGCGTCAAGTGGACGTCCAAGAAAGACAAGTGCCTTGCCGAAGTGTGGAAGACTTTCAGCATTGACGCGATCACTCGCACGAATCAGAACATCAACACGTATTGAGGGAGAATCATAATGGCGTTCGACGAACACAAGCAGGTCGACCCCGACTTCGCCAGTACCCACATGGACCGCGGCGAGAAGGCCATGGCGAACCGTTGGTCGATGATCCAGACGGCCTGCATCAAGTGGCATGGCATCGTCGAGGAGGTCGCAGCTCGCCCGGAAAGCGGCGCCAAGGTATGCCCTCCTTAGGATGTTTAGGACGAAAAGTGAAATTTATGTTCACATCGTGCATCACCTGAAGCACTAATCCTTAAGATGTTTAGCATGAAAAGTGAAATTGTGGAAGAGATCATTCCAAACAACATAACAGAAAAGTGGTGTCGGGATGAAAGCTTAAAATGGTATTCATAGATATTTCAGTTTACTGTCCCAGTCATTTATACAAAATGCTAAATTCCTTGGATCGAGGAAAATATAACCTGCTTAAAGTCTCCATAAGACCTATCTAACCAGATGCAATGGATGCATGTAGAAGGAGTTATGACAGAACATTTCATTGAGCAATTGAGACGAGACAACTCTTTAATTTGACTACTAGTACTCTAAAGTCTTCTAAAAAAATCAGATGTAACATGCGAGTCAACAAAGAATCTGCCTCTGTTCATCGGCAGCTTCAACGAAGGGTAGAAACAAGAAACACCCTACTATTAAGAAGACAACTAGATAAAAAATGGAAATGTCAAATTTTCAATTCAAGAAATAGGGTGCTAAGAACTAAGAACACCGCTAGCAAAGTAAATTCCTGCCAAGAATATAGACCCATGAGGCGGATCAGCTGGCAAATATTACAAAAGCAGATCAACATTACTTCACTTCAGCCGAAAGCGAGACAAGCAATTAATATTCAGAGCTTACGATCATAACTTACAAGAAAGAAGAGGCCAGCAGGTTCATACTTGATACAATTCATAGATACTACAACTCATGAAAAAACGACAGCTAGCCTATTAAGAAGCCCCATCTCACTCAGCTACTTTGGTTGATATCCCGAGCACTGGTTCAGCTACTTTGTTCAATAAAAATGGGGCGGGGGGAAACCCCTTTTCTTCAACCTAAAAAAAAAACTTACTTCTACCTCCACTGCTGTTGCTGCCTGCTCCTAGGCGGCTTACCACCATCCTTTTGATACCATGCCCAAACATATCCACTACAAAGAATAATATACCGGGTTATAGCTCTTGGCCTATATGTTGGCTGAAGAGCACACTTGGGTGAACATTCTGGCCATTGAGACTTGGGAGTGTCCCTTGCTACATTAAATTATTATTATTTGAAACTAGTCAAAAGATTTGTCATTTTCATTAATTAAAAGAGAAGGTTTATATTTCAAGGCCAAATTACACACATTTAGGAGATGATTGTATGGTGCTAAAGTGCAGATGACATGTGGGCTCGGGTCCACAAGGCAGTGATTGTACTGCATGGTATCTACTGCAGAGGATCCTAACCCCTCTTGGAGATGATTGTATGCAGTCTTACCTAGTTATGTGGCACTTGTATTGTTTGTACTGACTGAATGCAATTATCGGACACAATAATTTTTAGATGGTTTCTAGATGGTTTTGTATATTCAGTTGTTTACATAATTTTTACTGGGCAGGTCTTGTACTTTTAGCTTATGCTGTTTGGAGGATACATGTGTTGTACATTACTTCAGACCAAACCATTGAATTAATTTGTTTGACACAATTTTACTCTACACACAGCTATTTCGTTTAGTGTGTACTGTGTACAGGCCAGGGTTGCATATTTGGGGCATACCCTATCGTCGTGTCTCTGATTCACATTAACATCTGAGCTTACGATCATAACTTACAAGAAAGAAGAGGCCAGCAGGTCCATACTTGATACAATTCATAGATACTACAACTCATAAAAAAACGACAGCTAGCCTATTAAGAAGCCCCATCTCACTCAACAGCCATCAGATGAAAGGCGAAGCGTTCACAACATAACCTTCTAGAGCCGGAAAGAAGGCATGCTGAACAAGACTTTGCTTTAGCCGACATCCATAAATATGGAGGCCTAGGAGACCACTATTGAAACTGTCAATCAATTTGCCATCAGTGTCGATGTGAAGCACCCATTGACCAAAACTGACCAGCAATAGCACGCCACCATCCCCCGAAACAACGCCCACATCCCAACTGTCAACATCCCGATAGTAATCACAACCTTCAAAGTGTCCCCTGATTTCATCAACAGGCAATCTAATTCTGTACTTCAAGTCCCAAACCTCGCTTTGATAGTTCTGCAGCACCCATATACTAACGGTGTTCTTGTCATGGTCATTGCAATAGATGCCGAGCGTGTCATCCATCTCAAATACATTTGAGTTGGAGGTCATCTCAAATACAATTGGAGTGCGCATCTGCCGGAACGACTCAGCTGCCGTGTCAAATACTATTATAGGTTTGCTTTCACCCTGCAGTTGTTTGATTTTACCCAGATGATAAAATGCATACCAATGCAGGTTACCATGGAGCTGAATGGGTAAGTTGAAGGTCTCTGACGCTATGTCCGGCCACCGGCCCGATGTACCTCGGTGGCTGGTCGGAGCCCAACTTAAAGACATAGCAGCCAATTTGCTCTTCAGGCGAGCCCATGCTGCTCCCCCGTCGCAGTAGCAGGCGGTACTCGCCGGTGGGGCGGTGGAGGTACATCCCCAAGGCAGTGAAGTCCCGCGTCGGCCAGGCGAGGGAGGCATGCTCACGCGTGGCCGGGTTGCAGATAGAGATGCAACATCCAGATACACGCCTGGCAAGCCTGGAGAGGACGAGGAGGCCGTCGCACGAGGCCCCGAGATAGAAATAGAAGTAGTGGTCAAGGCGGGCCACGGTATTGAGCTGGGCCTTAGCGGCGGTCCGGTGGTCCAAGGCGAGGATGTGGTGGTGGTGAACGCCGAGGACTGACTGGTCGCCGTCCATAATGCGGAAGGCGGGCTGGCGGGCGTGGTGGGCGAGGAGGAAGCGGCGAGTGGAGGTGACGCGGCGCCAGGTGGGCCAATAGCTCCTGTGCGACGTCTTTCCTGCGAATTGGATGGAGTGGGACGTTATTCGACAGAATGGCTCGGCAGCGACACTTTTGAGCGAGTAAATAGCTCCTGTGCGACATGGCTCTTAAGCTGAACTGATATCCTCATTAGCTGTTATGGGTTGGACCCACAACGTATCCACGTAAGCGCGGGACCCACCACTTGTCCAGTAAGCGCGGGACCCACCACTTGTCCAGTAAGCGCGGGACCTACCTCGTCGCGGCTAGAAGCGATTCCGCCCGTGCCCGTCCGTCCGTCGCCGCCCATTGCTTTCCCCTTTCCCCATTCTTCTTCTTCCTCGGGTCTCCAGCGACCTAGTGCAGATGTCCACCTCCTTGGCCACGCAATCAAACTGGCGTCAGTATGGTCCAGTGATGCTCACAAGGTGCCCTAACTGCCCACGCCCAGAGCGTCTCAAACGGTTGGTGACTAAGACGGATGAGAATGGCAATCTTGGGCGGGAGTTTGTGAAATGCTTGAGCAAACCAATGGCAGGAAGGGATGACAAGGTTAGATCTCGGTTCTAAGCCCGTTCTTTCGTTGTTGTTTGCTTTGATTTCTCCATATTTTGTTTTTTCTCCTCGAATTTGAGATTTAGGGTTCATTTTGTGGTTTGCAGATCCTAAAGAAATGCACACATTTCGAGTGGATTGATGAATATGTTCACATGATTAAATCTGAGGGCTACATTGATTCTAGCGTGGCCGCAACCTGGGAGCTCAATTTGGGCGGGGTGCCGCAGATGGAGAATTGGGGGAGCTCGGACAGAGGGGCGGGCAGAGTTGTGCCGATGGCGAGGTACTTGGAGTCTGAACTGACCGATGAACTGAAGAAGATAAAGAAAAATCAAAGGGAGATGATCGATTTGCAGAAGCAAGCAAATATCATGGCAGTGTTTTTTTATTGTTGTGTCATTGCTCTGATTATGTTTTACTTGCTATTCATCGTCATTAGAGGGGGCATTTAGGTCTGTCCAGTGTAGACGATGTGATCTGTGCGTCATGACAAGTTTATGTATCTTAAATGAATTAGCAGTTTGGAACACAAATTATTCAGTTTTCATGTTGTGTTTCCTCTGTTTTTTGTTCTTCAGTTAACAAAGTACACACCCAAATTCAGTTTGCAGTAAAAAAACAAAATTGGGCTGCCGGGTGCGAGACCAAAGAAAGTTCAGTTTGAGTAAAAAAAATTATTCGTGGGCTCGCGAATAGATGTTGGGCCCAAAATAAAAACGACGGATTATAACCAGGCCCAAAGGTGTAATTTACAAAAGGTACTAGTGATTTCAATAGAAATAACCAGGCCCAAAATTATTTGACTGGTCATGTATGATTTTCAATAGGAAATAAAAACGACGGATTATATACAACAATCCAAGTTCATTTATCTTAACAGGATTGAACATCTAATCATATTTGTATTATTTACAAACATGGCCTAAGCGGCCTGCAAGATACAAGTGTAAAATCTACAGAGCAAGTACTACACGGGGCAACTACACTTGAGGAACGTCGTGCAAGTCTCCTGACTGCTCCTTTCCTGGGGCTTACTCGCTTGAGAACGACTGTGATGCGTGGAACAGTGGCTGGAACAGGTTCTGGCTGCTTCTTTTCTGGCCCTTAGTCGGTGTTATTTTCTGCAGAATCGCCTGTTCTGGCTGGAACGGGCCCGGCTGGAACAGGTTCTGGCTGCCAAACCAGAGCCCCTTGTCGCTGCGGCTGCGCTCCATTGTCCCCCCCTCCATTGCTGCCTTGCTGCTCCGGGCCCTGCTGCTCCTGGGTCAACCAAATGAGAGATTAGTTCCTGGTGAATGGTGACAAGATAAACACAGAACCATGAATGGTGAGAAGAAAGGATCAGCCCAATACCTCGTGCACTGCGTCACGGTCACTGCTAAATATATAAACTTACAGATAGCCCCAAATAAACACATAGATGTGCACAACATAGATAAGATATAAACGGGCCCGATATAAACACGGGCATCACATAAACTGGCACAACAGTACGTAGGGCACAATAGTACGGGCGATTACAATAAACTTACAGATAAGATAGTGTTTAACATTACAGATACGATAGATAAGAAAGATTAAACTACGATAAACCCGGCATGGAGGGGCGACGGGCGCGCGTCTTCACTCCTCGTCGTCGGCCGGCGGGAGGTTGTAGGGGAGGGTGTGCATGGCGTGCTCGTTGGGCCAGATGCTGTCGAGGTCGGTGAAGATGTTGTAGGTGGTGAAGCAGATGAACTCGCACCCGCCAAACCAGACACGGCCGAGGAGGTGATACGCGTCGTAGGGGTTGCGGAAGCGCACGATCATGCCCGTTTCTCCCATGCGAGACTCGTCGATGGTGAACATCTGCGGAGTTCCCACAGGGAGGTGGCGCTAGAGGGCGCGAAGGAAGAGCCCCGCGAACTCCCATCCACCCCGCCAGCGCGACATGGCCCAGACCCGTAGCTGGTTCTCCACGATGACCCCAGCGGGGTACATCCTTTCCGGCCTGGTGCCGGGCGCTTGGAACGTCGGGCCGTGGAACTCCATGCCGGGGCTTGCGGTTGCTTGGATGTGAGGAGGGCAAGGAGTAAGATGAAGATGTGCACGGGGCAGAGGAGGGTTAAATAGCAGGTTTTGGGTTGCGTCGGTTGCGGTTCGTCGATTCAATTGCAGCAATTAATGGATGCCGCCCATTTGCGTTTGCCTATTGGATCAAAGGGTGCGTCGCCGATTCACACACTGCGTCGAGGACTGCGTCGAGCACGCCCGTCGTTCAAACTTTCGTCGGTGCACCGCGTCGAGCACGCCCCCCTCATATTCAGAGCCCATTCAGACTGCGCTGCTAATGACGCTGATGCGACGCGTGCATGCATGCAGAAAAACCAACGCGTGTCATGCAACAAAGAAGCACACAAAGTCAGAGGCGCGTACGCCACATCCATGCACCGATTCATTTCCAATCGTCGGATCTTCACCGAACTGACTAGATCCAACGGACAGGCCCTCACTCGGGCCCTCGATCCAAACCCCCGCTCGCCAGCCAATTAGCACACGCGGATCACGGGCGGATCACAAACATGGCGGGGTCATATCCAACCGCTGACTCAGCAATGATCGACGGCTATAAACATGCCGGGTTTCGGATGGGGTTTCCGGGGTTATGGGGTTTAGGGTTGCAGTGAGCTAGGGTTGAGCACAAAAAATTCAAAAAAAATCAAAAAAATATGAAACTTTCTCCCACTGTCTACTGATGCAACTACGTTGCTATAAAAAAATTGATTCATGTTATATCCATGTTTAAATGAAAAAGATTCACACAATTCATGTTATTGATGGAATGATCTAGGGTAGAGCATAAGTACTTCAAAAAAAATTTAAAAAATACAAAACCAGCGCACATTGTGTACTTATTCAACTGAGTTGCTATGAAAAAATGGAAACTTGTTATATGCAAAGTTTAAAACCAAAATTCACACGTTCACGATATCGACGAAATGAGCTAGGGTTGAACATAATTAATTCAAAAAAATCAAAAAAATATAGAACCAACACACATTGTCATTTTACATCACATACTTAGCAAACAAAAATATAAACTTTCATTTTGAGTCGGTCAACGTTTTTGTGAAAAAGTTGACTGTTTTTCAAATGAGCACAAATAATTCAAAAAAAAATTAAAAAAAATCAAAACTTGTGCCCATAGTCCTATTATGTTGCATAACAATCAAAAAAAAATATAAACATGGTATATATACAATTGCAGGAAAATGCCTTCAAGAAGATGGGATTTTGTTACAATGTACAATGTACTATGGAGGGGTTTAGGGTTGCAGTGGGCTAGGGTTGAGCACAAAAAATTTAAAAAAAATCAAAAAAATATGAAACTTTCTCCCACTGTCTACTGATGCAACTACGTTGCTATAAAAAAAATTGATTCATGTTATATTCATGTTTAAATGAAAAAAATTCACACAATTCATGTTATTGATGGAATGATCTAGGGTAGAGCATAAGTAATTCAAAAAAATTCAAAAAATACAAAACCAGCGCACATTGTGTACTGATTCAACTGAGTTGCTATAAAAAAATGGAAACTTGTTATATGCAAAGTTTAAAACTAAAATTCACACGTTCACGATATCGACGAAATGAGCTAGGGTTGAACATAATTAATTAAAAAAAATCAAAAAAATATAAAACCAGCACACATTGTCATTTTACATCACATACTTAGCAAACAAAAATATAAACTTCGATTTTGAGTCGGTCAACGTTTTTGTGAAAAAGTTGACTATTTTTCAAATGAGCACAAATAATTCAAAAAAAAATCAAAACTTGTGCCCATAGTCCTATTATGTTGCATAGCAACCAAAAATATTTATGAACATGGTTTATATACATTTGCAGGAAAATGCCTTTAAGAAGATGACGTTTACCCTATCTTATGAGGTCGTTTGTCACACATTTTTCATGACCATGGCTCTAACTTAACAAAAGAGCTCAAAATGATGACATAACAACCATATTTGAGTTGTTGTGGTAGCATTGAAACATCATACCCGAGTCAAAAGTTCAACTTACTCCAAATTTGAATTTAAACCGAAATTTTTATTTTTCATCAAATTTGAAATTCAGTTTAAAAACAATAATAATCAAACAAGTTTTGATGGAAACATGTGGGTACATAGTGCCCAACAAATTTTATTACATGCCATAAATTTCAAATGATCAACAGTTCTATCTCTTCCGACCACGTCGTGTACCCTTCTTCGCCTTGGCATTTCTTGTTTTTGGTTGTACTGCACACACAAGTTCACTGATCATCTTGGTTTTCTTCACTGGACTCGATGCTATCGCCTCATGAAACTCGATATCAGCTTTGGTTTCGACAATTTCAACAGTGTGCACAGCTTCAGTTTCAGTTTCGACAGTGTGCACAGCTTCAGCTTCAGTTTCGACAGTGTGCACAGCTTCAGTTTCAGTTTCGACAGTGTGCACAACTTCAATTTCGTCACTTGCAGCACCAAACTGTTCCATCCACTGACTTGTTTGCCTTCTGCTGCCACTCACTCTTGCTCTTTTTGTTGGCCAACACTGTTCGACAACAATAGGCTGACTTGGAAGCTTCCTCCTGAAAACAACAAAGCATGCCACATATTTATAATTTAAACAAAATCAGAATATGAACAAACACAGATAAACAAGCACATACTTTCTCGGATTAGGAGGAGAGAAAATGCATAGTCTGGATCCCTCTTTGTGCCCAAGTATTTGACACCTTTTGCATCTGTTTTTGTTACCCTTTTGAGCCCTTTTTGGCTTTGCATCTTTCTTGTCCTTCTTGCCCTTCTTACTACTCCCACCTTTTTCAAACCATGCTTTGAATCTACTCTGTTTAGGTCTGCCTGCCTTTCTTTTTGTTAGAGGAGGACACATGGAATATTCAAGCGGCACTTCTGGCCACTGTTCCTGATCTGTAAGAGGTGGAATTGGAGTTGCATATGCAGCTCTGAATTTTGCTACCGAATAATACTCATGCAGATATGGATGCATATTTATCTTTGGTTGGCCGGCTAAGAATAGAATGGCATGATCACATGGTTTACCAGTGGCCTGCCATTCGAGGCAACTGCAATCATGCAATTCAGTGTTAACAACATGCCTCCTTCCAGTCTTGTTATCACTAACTTCAGCACCCCACAGTGATGATTTTTCAACAGACAAATGTGTAAGACCTCTGCTTCTGTTGACCACCTGTTGCACCACTGCTGGAAGTTTATCACCTTGCAGACAATCAGCAATCTTTTTTCTCAATTCCCACAGCCGCATGAGCATGATCCTGATTTGATCAACCTGTCATGCAGAGGCAAATCTTTTAGCTGCTTCACCTTGTTGTTGAAACTTTCTGCCAAATTGTTGTTGATATGGTCACACTTGATGGCAGTGTTGAATCCTGACCTGTACCATAATAAAGAATGGTAGGTGTTCAACCATGTACCAAACTCCTCACATGTTGCCATTACCTTACTAAGATGATATGAATGTGTCTGTTTAGTGTAAGATCTTGCTGCTGGCCACATTCTCCCAAACTCATCTCCTCTGAATTTTTTGATCAAATTCATCCATAAATGGCCGAAGCACTCCCTTTGCTCAGCATGTGGGAACACATTTTTAACTGCATTTTCTAGACCTTTGCATGCATCTGTGTGTATTGCCAAAGGTGACACTGCCCCTAAGCATCTTTTCAACTGCATCATGAACCATGTCCATGAAGCCTCTGTCTCTGACTGAAACAAGCCAATAGCAACTGGAAACATCCAGTTATGTCCATCTAGAGCATTACATGCTGCCAACTGACCATTCCACTTGCCTGTCAAAAATGATGAGTCTATGCTCAAATATGGACGACATCCTGCTTTGAAGCCATCGATGCAAGGCTTTAAAGCCATAAAATTTTGGAGAAATAAACCTTGCCATCCTCTGATACCTCAGTATCTATCTCGACAACACTGCCAGGTGACCTTTTCTCCACCTCTGCTTTGAAATTGAAAAGCAACCTAAATGTGTTTGCCCAATCACCATACAAATTCTTCATTGCCCTTTGTTTAGCCTTCCACACTCTGGTATAATGCAGTTTAATGGGGTACAACTTTTCCAAGTCTACTTGGAGTCTTTTTGCAGTAGTGTTGGGTGTTTTGGCCAAAATTGGAGTTATCTTTTCTGCAACCCAAATCTGTGATGTCATGCTTGATTTTTTCTGTGAACTTGTGAGACAAGTATGTTTATTAGGGATTTGGTTAACCCTGACAGTACTTCCATCAGGCTACAGTCTAGCAGATATGTACCACTTGCAAGCCCTCCTACCACTACCATCAAAACCTCTGTATTTAGCATAAAACTTCTTTCTATCAGTCCAAACTGTCTTGGCATCAAACTGATGTCTGACTGCATAAGTCTTGAAAGACAACCTGAACTCATCCATGTTTCGCCACAACTTCCCCACTCGAATGACAGGGTTTTCCTTGTCATACACATGCACTAGCTCTTCATCATGTGCATCATCTACATCATCTGCAGCATCTTTCATCAACTGTTCATCTACATCACTCAATTATGTGTCATCATTATCACTTGTATTAGCTTCATCCCTCTCCTCCTCATCTCTGTCATCGACTAGAATGCCAAATAGTTTGGCCATCTCAGTATCAGCAATTGGTGCAATGACCAAATCAGTAGGCTCCTCCAACTCAACTGCATTCCAATCAACAACATTAACATTTCCCTCTTTTGCATGTGCATTAGCTCCATCGGCTATTACTGTTAGATCCGTAATAATGGGAACGATATGCCTCTGCGAAGCCCAATCATCATCTGCCTTCTGCATAGCCAAGTGTGACGGCACATAACCTACCTTCGAGTCAATATTCAGATCAACGAGCTCAGCAAAAAATTCAGCCCTGAGGCTTGCCCAGCCCTCTTGCCTATCGATTTCAACAACAATATCTTCACCATCTTCAATTCTGACATACTCTCCTTTGAAATCATCATACCGCAATAGTGAAACCTCTTTCTCTGGACCCCAAAGCACAGTTTCCCCAATTTTCTCCACCAATTTCCTCACTGCCTTCTCTTCCATCGACTGTATCTCAATGGGATCAATTTCTGCACAATCAACCTCCCATTTCACAATTGTGTTTCTCTGGATGTTCTTAATGCTACCATCAACTAATTTTGCCGTCGATGGAAAGAAATTGATTGCAAATTCAAATGTTTCAGCAGCATTCCCTCTGTTATAGGCGGGCGGGCAGCGTCAAACAGAGCAAAGATTGCCTTCAATCGCACTCACAAAATGGGCGGAAGGGAGGCGCATTACCTGTTCGAAGCTGAATCTGGCGGCTCCTTCTCGACCTGACCACGGGCTCCTCTCACCGCGCCGCCCCTCTCACCTTCTATCGATTTCACCAAGCAAAACAGAGAGCTCAGATCTACAAGGCGGAGGGGATTGGGACTAGAGTATCGAATTCACTCACCACCATGGCCGCCACCGCCGCCGAAAGGGGGCTACGCCGAGAAAGAGGGCTCCTCCGCCGTAGCCGCCGCCAGAGCTGAAGATGTCGGGCAGTTTCGGACAGCTCTAGTCGGGCAGTTTCACGAGATGCGGTGCTAATTAATTTGGGCCCAAATTAGGTAAGACATGACTTAACGCAAATTGGACTAGTTGACTAAGGTTTTATCGCATGTGTGGCCGTGAGCTATTTTCTCCATGCAAACCGTCGCACGAGAGCTATTTCATCGAAAGATGTCGCACTGCTTCCAATTCACAGGAAAGACGTCGCACAGGAGCTATTGCGGGCCTGGCGGATGGCGCGGCAGCGGAGGAGGGATTTGGGGTCGAGGCGGACGAGGATCTCCAAGATGACGACATCGTCTGGGAGGCCGGGGATGAGAGGCGTCGCTGCTGCTGTTGCGGCCTCCGCCATGGCCGCCGGTTGGGAGCTCATCGTGGAGTAGGTGCGGGTGGCGGCGGCTGGCCCAGGTTGTTTCGCAAGTTCCAACCCTAATATAGTGAGTCGGTGTGTGAGCGAACTATATGGGACCGGGCTAGGCTGTAGCCCAGAAACAGATGAACTTTTCTCACTTGTGAACCAAGGTTTTTTTCTAAAAAAAACTTCTGAACCAAGGAAGCATAAAAACCTTCTAAGAAAAGGTAGCATAGAAAAAAATTGTGAGCCAAGGAGATTCTTAGAAAAAAGATTGTAAACCAAGGAGATCACGGTGAATTTTTTTTAACACAATACAGACGCAAGCGCTTACATACACGCGCATACACTCATCTTATGAACGCACACACGGACACCCTACCCCTATGAGCACCTTCAAGAGACTGAGCCGACATATCATCTTGAGACTTACGAAATCACCGTAGGCGCCTCGTCCTCGATGGAAACATCTCCTTCCACTCAAAGCGTTTCGCCGAAAATCCTGAAATGAATCCACGAATAATGCAAGCACCAGGACTTGAACCGTTGTGGACTAGGGATACCCACTAGTAGAAAACAGACCTTTCGTCCGCACCTTTACTCCCGATTTGATTTTGGTCCGGGACTAAGAGCAACTCTAGCAGACCACGCATCCGTCCGACCCGCAAAACGTGTTTGCAGTTTGCAGAAAAACGTCTTTGCGGGCCGACGCGCACGGCCACGGATCCAGACCCTGCATAACGGACCCGTAAAAAAACATATTCGTCGAATATGCTTTTTCAGACCCCGCGCGGGCTGAAATGTCCCTCCCACCAACCGCTTCCGCTTATATGCAGGGCACCGCAACGGCGAGGGGGAAACCAGCGAATATGCAGGTTGGGGCCGAGATTTTGCCGCGCCGTGTAAAAGTATTTGCGGGCCTGGGTGGGATGCGGGGTCTGATCGGGCAGGTTTTTCCACCCCGACCTGCATTTTGGCGGTTATTTTCCGGGTCGGGGCGGGATGCGGGGTCTGCTAGAGTTGCTCTAATGTGATCATTAGTCCCGGTTCCAAGGGCTAGGAGCGGCCGGTGGACGGGTACCTTTAGTCCCGGCTCATCTTGTACCTATAACCCACGAGCCAATTTAGTCTCGGTTTGTATCACAAACCGGGACTACAGGGAGATCTTTAGTCCCGGTTGGTTATACAAACTGGGACTAAATATCTCCCTATATAAGCCCTTCGTCCAGATCGAGCCCATTTCTCATTTTTCTCCATTCCCCTCTCTGTTCTTCCCCTTAGCTCGAGCTCATCCTCCATTTCTTGCCAAGATTTGAGGCACTCCATCTCTCCAAGTGATCACAAAGGTTAGCAACTTTGTCCTTTTATCTCTCATTGGTAGGTTAACTCGTGCAATGCTCTATAAATATAGCGATTTGTGGTTTAGTTGTTGGAAATATGCCCTAGAGGCAATAATAAATTAGTTATTATTATATTTCTTTGTTCAAGATAATCGTTTATTATCCATTCTATAATTGTATTGAAATGAAGACTCATTTACATGTGTGGATACATAGACAAAACACCGTCCCTAGCAAGCCTCTAGTTGGCTAGCCAGTTGATCAAAGATAGTCAGTGTCTTCTGATTATGAACAAGGTGTTGTTGCTTGATAACTGGATCACGTCATTAGGAGAATCACGTGATGGACTAGACCCAAACTAATAGACGTAGCATGATTGATCGTGTCATTTTGTTGCTACTGTTTTCTGCGTGTCAAGTATTTATTCCTATGACCATGAGATCATATAACTCACTGACACCGGAGAAATGCTTTGTGTGTATCAAACGTCGCAACGTAACTGGGTGACTATAAAGATGCTCTACAGGTGTCTCCGAAGGTGTTAGTTGAGTTAGTATGGATCAAGACTGGGATTTGTCACTCCGTGTGACGGAGAGGTATCTCGGGGCCCACTCGGTAATACAACATCACACACAAGCCTTGCAAGCAATGTAACTTACTGTAAGTTGCGGGATCTTGTATTACGGAACGATTAAAGAGACTTGCCGGTAAACGAGATTGAAATAGGTATACGGATACTGACGATCGAATCTCGGGCAAGTAACATACCGAAGGACAAAGGGAATGACATACGGGATTATATGAATCCTTGGCACTAAGGTTCAAACGATAAGATCTTCGTAGAATATGTAGGATCCAATATGGGCATCCAGGTCCCGCTATTGGATATTGACCGAGGAGTCTCTCGGGTCATGTCTACATAGTTCTCGAACCCGCAGGGTCTGCACACTTAAGGTTCGACGTTGTTTTATGCGTATTTGAGTTATATGGTTGGTTACCGAATGTTGTTCGGAGTCCCGGATGAGATCACGGACGTCACGAGGGTTTCCGGAATGGTCCGGGAACGAAGATTGATATATAGGATGACCTCATTTGATTACCGGAAGGTTTTCGGAGTTACCGGGAATGTACTGGGAATGACGAATGGGTTCCGGGAGTTCACCGGGGGGGGCAACCCACCCCGAGGAAGCCCATAGGCCTTGAGGGTGGCACACCAGCCCTTAGTGGGCTGGTGGGACAGCCCAGAAGGCTCTATGCGCCAAGGAGAAGAAAATCAAGAGAGAAAGAAAAAAAAAGGAGGAGGTGGGAAGGAAGGGGACTCCCTCCCACCAAACCTAGTCCAACTCGGTTTGGGGGGGGGGGGAGAGTCCTCCCTCTTGGACTCGGCCGACCCCCTTGGGGCTCCTTGAGCCCCAAGGCAAGGTCCCCTCCCTCCCACCTATATATACGGAGGTTTTAGGGCTGATTTGAGACGACTTTTCCACGGCAGCCCGACCACATACCTGCACAGCTTTTCCTCTAGATCGCGTTTCTGCGGAGCTCGGGCGGAGCCCTGCTGAGACAAGGTCATCACCAACCTCCGGAGCGCCGTCACGCTGCCGGAGAACTCTTCTACCTCTCTGTCTCTCTTGCTGGATCAAGAAGGCCGAGATCATCGTCGAGCTGTACGTGTGCTGAACGCGGAGGTGCCGTCCGTTCGGTACTAGATCGTGGGACTGATCGCGGGATTGTTCGCGGGGCGGATCGAGGGACGTGAGGACGTTCCACTACATCAACCGCGTTCTCTAACGCTTCTGTTGTACGGTCTACAAGGGTACGTAGATCACTCATCCCCTCTCGTAGATGGACATCACCATGATATGTCTTCGTGCGCGTAGGAAAAATTTTGTTTCCCATGCGACGTTCCCCAACAGTGGTATCAGAGCTAGGTTCATGCGTAGATGTCTTCTTGAGTAGAACACAAAAGTTTTTGTGGGCGGTGATGTGCGCTTTGCTGCCCTCCTTAGTCTTTTCTTGATTGCGCGGTATTGTTGGATTGAAGCGGCTTGGACCGACATTACTCGTACGCTTACGAGAGACTGGTTTCATCGTTACGAGTAACCCCCTTTGCTCAAAGATGACTGGCAAGTGTCGGTTTCTCCAACTTTAGTTGAATCGGATTTGACCGAGGAGGTCCTTGGATGAGGTTAAATAGCAACTCATATATCTCCGTTGTGGTGTTTGCGTAAGTAAGATGCGATCCTACTAGATACCCTTGGTCACCACGTAAAACATGCAACAACAAAATTAGAGGACGTCTAACTTGTTTTTGCAGGGTATGCTTGTGATGTGATATGGCCAACGATGTGATGTGATATATTGGATGTATGAGATGATCATGTTGTAATAGAAATATCGACTTGCACGTCGATGGTACGGCAACCGGCAGGAGCCATAGGGTTGTCTTTATAACTAACGTTTGTGCTTGCAGATGCGTTTACTATTTTGCTAGGATGTAGCTTTAGTAGTAATAGCATGAGTAGCACGACAACCCCGATGGCGACACGTTGATGGAGATCATGGTGTGGCGCCGGTGACAAGAAGATCGTGCCGGTGCTTTGGTGATGGAGATCAAGAAGCACGTGATGATGGCCATATCATGTCACTTATGAATTGCATGTGATGTTAATCCTTTTATGCACCTTATTTTGCTTAGAACGACGGTAGCATTATGAGGTGATCTCTCACTAAAATTTCAAGACGAAATTGTGTTCTCCCCGACTGTGCACCGTTGCTACAGTTCGTCGTTTCGAGACACCACGTGATGATCGGGTGTGATAGACTCAACGTTCACATACAACGGGTGCAAAACAGTTGCGCACGCGGAACACTCGGGTTAAGCTTGACGAGCCTAGCATGTGCAGACATGGCCTCGGAACACATGAGACCGAAAGGTCGAGCATGAATTGTATAGTTGATATGATTAGCATAGAGATGCTTACCACTGAAACTATTCTCGACTCACGTGATGATCGGACTTGAGATAGTGGATTTGGATCATGTACCACTCAAATGACTAGAGAGATGTACTTTTTGAGTGGGAGTTCTTAAGTAATATGATTAATTAAACTAATTGTCGTGAACATAGTCTAATGGTCTTTGCGAATTACGATGTAGCTTGCGCTATAGCTCTACTGGTTTTATATGTTCCTAGAGAAAATTTAGTTGAAAATTGATAGTAGCAAACTTTGCAGACTGAGTCTGTAAAACCGAGGATTGTCCTCGTTGCTGCACAGAAGGCTTATGTCCTTAATGCACCACTCGGTGTGCTGCACCTCGAGCGTCGTCTGTGGATGCTGTGAACATCCGACATACACGTTTCTGATGACTACACGATAGTTCAGTACAAAAATACTTAATGGCTTAGAAGCAAGGCGCCAAAAACGTTTTGAAACGTCGCGGAACATAAGTGATGTTCTAAAGAGATGAAATTGTGATTTCATGCTTGTGCCCTTGTTAAGAGGTACAAGACCTCCGACAAGATTCTTTATCCACAAAGTAAAGGAGAAAGGCTCAATCGTTGAGCGTGTGCTCAGATTATCTGAGTACGACAATCACTTGAATCAAGTGGGAGTTAATCTTCCAGATGAGATAGTGATGGTTCTCCAAAGTCACTGCCACCAAGCTGTGAGAGCTTCGTGATGAACTATAACATATCAAGGATAGATACAATGATCCTTGAGCGATTCGCGATGTTTGACACTGCGAAAGTAGAAATCAAGAAGGAGCATCAATAGTTGATGGTTAGTAAAACCACTAAGTTTCAAGAAAGGCGAGGGCTAGAAGGGATACTTCGTGAAACGGCAAAACAGTTGATGCGCTAATGAAGAGACCCAAGATTAAACCCAAACCCGAGACTAAGTGCTTCTGTAATGAGGGGAACAGTCACTAAGGCGGAGCAACTCTAGATACTTGGTAGATAAGTGGGCTGGCAAAAGTCGAAAGAAGTGTATTTTATATACATGATGTTGATATGTACTTTACTAGTACTCCTAGTAGCATGAGGGTATTGGATACCGGTTCGGTTGCTAAGTGATTAGTAACACGAAATGAAAGCTACGACATAAACGGAGACTAGCTAAAGGCGAGGTGACGATGCGTGTTGGAAGTGTTTCCAAGGTTGATATGATCAAACGTCGCACGCTCCCTCTACCATCGGGATTGGTGTGAAACCTAAATAATCGTTATTTGGTGCTTGCGTTAAGCATGAACATGATTGGATCGTGTTTATTGCAATACGATTATTCATTTAAAGAGAATAATGGTTACTCTATTTACTTGAATAATCACCTCCAATGGTTTATTGAATCTCGATCGTAGTGTTACACATGTTCATGATATTGGTGCCAAAAGATACGAGTTAATGATGATAGTACCACTTACTTGTGGCACTGCCGCTTGAGTCATGTTAGTATAAATTGCATGAAGAGGCTCCATGCTGATGGATCTTTGTACTCACCTGATTTCGAATCACTAGTGACATGCAAATCATACCACATGAGCAAGGCCTTGTTTTCATTGAGATGAAACAAGATAGTAACTTGTTGGAAGTGATACATTTTGATGTATGCAGTCCAATGGGTGCTGAGGCACGCAGTGGATATCATTATGTTCTTACTTCAATGATGATTTGAGTAGATACTAGAGTATTTACTTAATGAATCACAAGCCTGAAATATTGAAAAGTTCAATTCTGTTTCGGAGTGAAGTTCGTCGTAACAAGAGGATAAACTGTCTACGATATGATCATAGAAATGAATATCTGAGTTACGAGTTTTGGTACGCAGTTAAGACAATGTGGAAATTGTTTTGCAGTTCATGCCACCTGGAACATCATAGTGTGATGATGTGTCTGAACGTCATAGCCACGCACTATTTGGTATAATGCATACTATGATGTCTCTTATCGAATTACCACTATCGTTTATGGGTTATGCATTAGAGACAACCGCACTCACTTTAAATAGGGCACCGCGTATTTCCGTTGAGATGACACAGTATGGACTGAGGTTTAGAGAAATCTAAATTGTCGTTTCTTGAAAGTTTGGGGCTTCGACACTTATGTGAAAAAGTTTCAGTCTAATAAGCTCGAACCCAAAGCGGATAAATGCATCTTCATAGGATATCCAAAACAGTTGGGTACATCTCCTATCTCAGATCCGAAAGCAAAGTGTTTGTTTCTAGAAACGGATCCTTTCTCGAGGAAAGGTTTCTCTCGAAAGAATTGAGTGGGAGGGTAGTAGAACTTGATGAGTTTAATGAACCATCACTTCAACCAGTGTGTAGCAGGGCGCAGGAAGTTGTTCCTGTGGCGCCTACACCAATTGAAGTGGAAGCTGATGATGGTGATCATCAAGCATCGGATCAAGTTACTACAAGCCTCGTAGGTCGACAAGGTCGCGTACTACTGCAGAGTGGTACGGTAACCCTGTCTTGGAGGTCATGTTGTTGAGCAACAGTGAACCTACGAGTTATGGAGAAAGCGATGGTGGGCCCAGATTCTGACAAATGGCTAGAAGCCATGAAATCCGAGAGAGGATCCATGTATAAAAACAAAGTGTAGACTTTGGAAGAACTACTTGATGGTCAGAGGACTATTGAGTAAAAATGGATCTTTAAAAGAAGACAGACGATGATGGTGATAAGTCACTATTAAGAAAAGCTCGACTTGTCGCACAGATGTTTTCGACAAGATCAAACAGTTGACTATGATGAGACTTTCTCACTCGTAGCGATGCTAAAGGTCTGTCAGAATTATGTTAGTTGTTGATGCATTATTTATGAAATATTGCACGTAGGATGTCAAAACATTGTTTTCTCGATGGTTTCCTTGAGCAAACATTGTATGTGATACAACCAAAAGGTTTTGTCGATCCTAAAGATACTAGCAAGTATGCAAGCTCCAGTGATCCTTCAATGGACTGGTGCAAGCATCTCGGAGTTGGAATATAAACTTTGATGAGATGATCAAAGATTTTGGGTTTGTACAAGGTTTATGAGAAACTTGTATTTCCAAAGAAGTGAGTGGGAGCACTATAGAATTTCTGATAAGTATATGTGGTTGACATATTGTGGATCAGAAGTAATGTAGAATTTCTGTAAAGCATACAAGGTTGTTTGAAAGGAGTTTTCAAAGGAATACCTGGATTGAGCTACTTGAACGTTGAGCATCAAAGATCTATGGAGATAGATCGAAAGCGCTTAATAGAAGTTTCAACAAGATGCATGCCTTGACAAGTTTTTGAAGGAGTTCCAAATAGATCAGTAAAGAAGGAGTTCTTGGTTGCGTTGTAAGGTGTGAATTTGAGTAAGACTCAAAACCCGACCACGGCAGAATAAAGAGAATAGACGAAGGTCGTCTTCTATGCCTTAGCCGTAGAATCTAAAGTATGCCATGCTGTGTACCGCACCTGATGTGTGCCTTGACTCAAAGTCTGTTGAGAGGTACAGAGAGTGATCCATGATTGAATCACTAGCAGCGGTCAAAATTTATCCTTAGTAACAAATGGACTAAGGAATTTTTCTCGATTATGGAGGTGGTTAAAGAGTTCGTCGTAAAGGGTTACGTCGATGCAAGCTTTGACACTAATCCGAATAACTATGAGTAGTGAAACAGATTCATATAGTAGAGTAGATATTTGGAGCATTTCCGAATAGCACGTAGTAGCAGCATCTATAAGATGACATAAAGATTTGTAAAGAACGCACGGATCTGAAAGTTTCAGAACCGTTGACTAAAACCTCTCTCACGAGCAAGACGTGATCAGACCCCATAACTATATGGGTGTTGGATTCGTTGGAATCACATGGTGATGTGAACTAGATTATTGACTCTAGTGCAAGTGGGAGACTGTTGGAAATATGCCCTAGAGGCAATAATAAATTAGTTATTATTATATTTCTTTGTTCAAGATAATCGTTTATTATCCATGCTATAATTGTATTGAAATGAAGACTCATTTACATGTGTGGATACATAGACAAAACACCGTCCCTAGCAAGCCTCTAGTTGGCTAGCCAGTTGATCAAAGATAGTCAGTGTCTTCTGATTATGAACAAGGTGTTGTTGCTTGATAACTGGATCACGTCATTAGGAGAATCACGTGATGGACTAGACCCAAACTAATAGACGTAGCATGATTGATCGTGTCATTTTGTTGCTACTGTTTTCTGCGTGTCAAGTATTTATTCCTATGACCATGAGATCATATAACTCACTGACACCGGAGAAATGCTTTGTGTGTATCAAACGTCGCAACGTAACTGGGTGACTATAAAGATGCTCTACAGGTGTCTCCGAAGGTGTTAGTTGAGTTAGTATGGATCAAGACTGGGATTTGTCACTCCGTGTGACGGAGAGGTATCTCGGGGCCCACTCGGTAATACAACATCACACACAAGCCTTGCAAGCAATGTAACTTATTGTAAGTTGCAGGATCTTGTATTACGGAACGATTAAAGAGACTTGCCGGTAAACGAGATTGAAATAGGTATACGGATACTGACGATCGAATCTCGGGCAAGTAACATACCGAAGGACAAAGGGAATGACATACGGGATTATATGAATCCTTGGCACTGAGGTTCAAACGATAAGATCTTCGTAGAATATGTAGGATCCAATATGGGCATCCAGGTCCCGCTATTGGATATTGACCGAGGAGTCTCTCGGGTCATGTCTACATAGTTCTCGAACCCGCAGGGTCTGCACACTTAAGGTTCGACGTTGTTTTATGCGTATTTGATTTATATGGTTGGTTACCGAATGTTGTTCGGAGTCCCGGATGAGATCACGGACGTCACGAGGGTTTCCGGAATGGTCCGGGAACGAAGATTGGTATATAGGATGACCTCATTTGATTACCGGAAGGTTTCCGGAGTTACCGGGAATGTAGTGGGAATGACGAATGGGTTCCGGGAGTTCACCGGGGGGGGGGGGCAACCCACCCCGAGGAAGCCCATAGGCCTTGAGGGTGGCACACCAGCCCTTAGTGGGCTGGTGGGACAGCCCAGAAGGCTCTATGCGCCAAGGAGAAGAAAATCAAGAGAGAAAGAAAAAAAAGGAGGAGGTGGGAAGGAAGGGGACTCCCTCCCACCAAACCTAGTCCAACTCGGTTTGGGGGGGGGAGTCCTCCCTCTTGGACTCGGCCGACCCCCTTGGGGCTCCTTGAGCCCCAAGGCAAGGTCCCCTCCCTCCCACCTATATATACGGAGGTTTTAGGGCTGATTTGAGACGACTTTTCCACGGCAGCCCGACCACATACCTCCACAGCTTTTCCTCTAGATCGCGTTTCTGCGGAGCTCGGGCGGAGCCCTGCTGAGACAAGGTCATCACCAACCTCCGGAGCGCCGTCACGCTGCCGGAGAACTCTTCTACCTCTCCGTCTCTCTTGCTGGATCAAGAAGGCCGAGATCATCGTCGAGTTGTACGTGTGCTGAACGCGGAGGTGCCGTTCGTTCGGTACTAGATCGTGGGACTGATCGCGGGATTGTTCGCGGGGCGGATCGAGGGACGTGAGGACGTTCCACTACATCAACCGCGTTCTCTAACGCTTCTGTTGTACGGTCTACAAGGGTACGTAGATCACTCATCCCCTCTCGTAGATGGACATCACCATGATATGTCTTCGTGCGCGTAGGAAAATTTTTGTTTCCCATGCGACGTTCCCCAACATTAGTTTGGGGAGTAATTTTGTGAGAGTTTATTTGATTTATATGCAATTTGAGCTTCTTATTTGCATATCTGTAGGTGTGGTTTACTGAGTGTCTTCCCGTCCTAGTCCTAACCACCATCGATCGCCCGCACTGTCCCGTCGCCGGCACCGCCTTGATGATCCTCTTATTCTTATCCTTTTTATACAAGGAAATTCTTATTTGTATGATTTAGATAGTTTTCTTGCATGTATCATTGTTTGTTATACATAGTGCTATGGTCTTATATATGTGTGTGTGTGGGGGGTCGCGCTATTCGTCACACTGGGTGAGGAATAGTTATTCTTCACCCCCTCTAATTTCACATTAATACACCGTAATTTTACGTTTCTTAAATTTTAATCTTATCTCATACGTAAAAAGAGACCGTAAAAAAATACATAGTCACCGTAAAAAATATTTTGTGTCACGTAGAATTACAAACATAAAAACATAGTGTAAATTATACATAAAATGCGATTTTTCTGGTCTTATGATCTATATATTTTTTTATTGTGGAAAATTTTCCGTAGTTAATCAATATAAATGTATCTATTTGCATTTCAAATTTAATTTATTTATGAAATGCTCGTAAAATTACCTCGAGTGAGGAATAATTTATTCTGCACCCTAGGTGATCAATATATATATAGAAACTCTATTTATCACCGAGGGTGGAGAATAGTGTATTCTTCACCCAAGATAATCTTACGATCAATTTAGAAATAAATTACATTTGAAATACAAATAGTTACCTTTATATTGAATCACTACGTAAAATTTGATAAAAGAAAAACAATAATATAGGTCACAAGATCAGAAAATATTGAATAACTAGTCCTCACCCAGGGTGACGAATAGCGCGACCCTATATGTGTGTGTGTGTGTGTATGGTCGTACAAGAAATCCTATGATATATGCATAGCGTGTAAAGTGTGTAGTAGCGTAAAATATGTTTAAAACGAAAAAAAAAATGGAAACACAAAATGGAAAGCAAAAAAAACAATAAACCCCTAAACCCAAAAAACTCCAAAACCTCAAAGCCTTTAGTTCCGGTTCGTGTAACCAACCGGGACAGGTAGTCATGTGAAGTTGATATTCCTTTGATATTTTGATGGTATGAATATTGTGATTACCTTAGTGCTGTTATGTGAGCGTTGACTACATAACACTTCACCATTTTTGGACCTAAGGGATTGCATTGTCGAGTAGTTATTTGATTATGAGTTGTGAGAGTGACCGAAACTTAAACCCCAGTTTATGCGTTATTACGTAAAGGGCTGATTTGGATCCCTATGTTTAATGTTATGGTTAGAATTGATTCTTAATACTTTTTTCGTAGTTGCGGATGCTTGTGAGATGGTTAATCATAAGTAGGAGGCTTGTTCAAGTAAGAACAACACCCACGCACGTGTCCATCCACACATATCAAATTATCAAAATACCGAAGGCGAATTAGCGCAACAGGACGAAAGTGACTAGATGAAATTTCCGTGTGTCCTAAAAAACGATTTGCTTATTATAAGAACCTATTTTGGCCCGTTCTTTGCCTCAAAAGGATTAGACTACCTTGCTGCACCTATTGTTACTATTGTTACTTGTCACTTGTTACAATTATCTTGTTATCAAACAACTTTGTTATCACTATTTCAGTACTTGTAGAAATTACTTTCCTGAAAACCGCTTGTCATTACCTTCCGTTCTTCGTTGGGTTTGACACTCTTACTTATCGAAAGGACTACGATTGACCTCCTATACTTGTGGGTCATCAAGACTCTTTTCTCGCGTCGTTACAGGGAGTGAAGCGTCTTTGGTAGGCGAAATTTGATAAGAAAAACATTTATATTACGTGCTAAAATATACTGTTATTTGTCACTATAGAATGTAATCCTTTAAGCCCCCTTAGTCTTGGACTCCCTCAATGAGGAAGGAGCCCGTCCCGGCATTGGTAACAGAATTTGCAGTGCCTAAGAGTTAGGCGTTGCACGTTGCATATGTGGCGCGTGTCTGTAAGGCGTTGCACGGCTAGGTATGGGCCTGGGTGTGCCTCGCTCGCCCAGATGGGTGTGGGCCCGGTTTTTTCCACGTCAAGCGTTGTACAATGGAGTATGGCGTCTTGTTGTGAGACGCTACACACAAAAAAATCAGATGTGTGAAATTTTTTTCCAATCATTTATTTTGTGAAATAGTTTTATTCACATATCAGTTTTTTTTAACCGAGCAAGCAAAGGTTTTCTGGATTAATGGATGGCAAGTTGGATGCCATACAGGCCGATTTAAAACTTTGGTCAGCATAAACATTTCTGGCCACTGTTCGTCCAATCAATTCTGGCAGCAACGGTGAGGGGAGGGGAGAGATAAGGCTGGTCATAGTGGACAGTATCGTATGGTAGTATCATGCATAGTATCATAAAATAGAAGTTCTTTTATGGTACCCTGGGTAAAATATGAGCCGTCAATGCGTAATTAAAGAACGGTAGCGATTGAGTTGTACTGCCCAGCTCGAGGGTGACATTAGACCATGCACCGCGCAGGTGGAGTCCTTCAGTATAAACGTGCTAAGGGCATTTTGGGAAGAAAACATCACAGTCGTGTGGGAAGGAAAAAAGAAACAGCCCGTCCGCAATGGCCAGTCCAACTAGCCCATCGCATCTCACCCCATCCGGCCCTCCCAGTTCGTTCCCCACCGCGGTCAGTACGGTTCCGGCCGTCGCCGGCGTGCGTCGCCCTCCCTCCCCTTCGCCTCGTCGCCGACGGCACCTCCCACTCCTGCTCCCGCTCCTCCTCATCGTCTCCGCGCTGCGGGGAGCGGCGCCGACCGCGGGCGCCGCGGATTCGTGCGCTCACTAGGGTTCCGGGCACCGCCGGCGTGCGTCGCCCTCCCTCCCCTTCGCCTCGTCGCCGCCGGCACCTCCCACTCCTGCTCCCGCTCCTCCTCATCGTCTCCACGCTGCGGGGAGCGGCGCCGACCGCGGGCGCCGTGGATTTGTGCGCTCACTAGGGTTCCGGGCACCGCCGGCGTGCGTCGCCCTCCCTCCCCTTCGCCTCGTCGCCGCCGGCACCTCCCACTCCTGCTCCCGCTCCTCCTCATCGTCTCCGCGCTGCGGGAGCGGCGGCGACCGCGGGCGCCGCGGATTCGTGCGCTCACTAGGGTTCCGGCCACCGCCGACGTGCGTCGCCCTCCCTCCCCTTCGCCTCGTCGCCGCCGGCACCTCCCACTCCTGCTCCCACTCCTCCTCATCGTCTACGCGCTGCGGGGAGCGGCGGCGACCGCGGGCGCCGCGGATTCGTGCGCTCACTAGGGTTCCGGCCACCGCCGGCGTGCGTCGCCCTCCCTCCGCCGCACAGAAAGAGCCTGCTCCCGCTCCTCCTCCTCGTCGATGCGCTGTGGGGAGCGGCGCCGTCCGCGGGCGCCGCGGAGTTGTGCAAGGCGTGGCTGCTGCAGTCCATCCCCACCGACATGCCCCACCTCCGCCGCCTCCCGGGGGTCCTCTCCACAGGTACCGACCGGCTCCCCCTCTCCACCTCCCCACAATCAACGAGATTGTTCTTGCGGTGGATCCATTCTGTTTGGTTCCTGGGGAGTACCAAAGTATTTAGATTGGCGAATTCGGAGCATGGGTTAATTCTCATTTTGCTAGGCTCTATTAATTGAGTACTGAGTAGTGAGGTTTGTTCTCTATAATAGTGTTTCAGCATAGCCATGTGCCACTGAAATGCCAGTAATGTCTTTGCTTCTTGCAGCAATGAAGATAGTATTACTTGCATATTGAAGAATATTGTTGCTGCAAATCAAATCATTAAAGAGGCCCTTAATAAAGGTGAATCACCCGTGAATTGCTTTGTAAGATAACTCAGAGCTCTTCATTTGTTTTTCTGAACATTCTCTTATGAGCAATTTCATGAAGTGCAGTTCAGGATATAATGATTTAACAAGGTATGAGTTAAAAATAGATAAATTGTGGCAACAAATTGAATATTTTGAAGTAATAAGTTTGACTTATGACTTCCTATTGTTCTTCTTGTATTGGCTGGTGGCTTGTGCATTATCAATATCACGATTCTAAGGGTTCTGTAGTTATGATATTCAATTGATAAGTTATTGTACACAGTCTTAATTAGATTATATAAACTCAGAAGTAATTTGATGTTGTATTTATGCTGCACAATTTGCATTGTGATCATTTTCAATCTGGTAGTACTTATATTCGATTAATCAAAGTGGCATTTCTGTTGAGATACTCGAGCAAATTCCTGTTTTGATGGCTCGAGTCTTGACTTATTCAGAACGAGTTTCATATTATAACATAGAGAAGCTGCGTCAATGTATACGTAATGGACCAAATAAACATCCAGGGGCAAATTTTATAATACAACCTGATGGAACAAAGCTGCAAGTTGTATTTGTTTTTTTTTCTCGCAAAAATATATATTTGTTTTTTTAAATTCTGATTCTTTTCAACAAGAAGTTTTCATATTTTGCCCTGGACTACATTTAGGCACTTGAAGTACGCTGATAGAACGATCGCCGCACGGGATTTGAATTATGGTTGTATAGTCGAAAGGCATTTAGAAGATGGAGACATTGTCCTCTTCAGCAGACAACCAAGCTTGCATAGAATGTCAATTATGTCACACAGGGTATAGATTGCTCCATACCATACCATTACTTGCTGAACTAAATAATTTGTCTAACCTTTGATTACTTTTGTATTGAAATACAGGCAAGGATAATGCCCTGGAGAACATTAAGATTTAATGAGTCTGTTTGGTTGGTGCAGTAATATGCTCAAGATCATAGGTTCGAGTCCCCGAATGGTTTTTTTTATGTTTTGTCTGTAATTCAGATTTTTTTTTATATGTTAAAAATGGTATTTTGGTATCATGCACCAACTTCGAGGAGTGTATCAGGCCCTTCAGTTGGGCATATTTGAGTGCATTTGCTGACCATTTCCTGACTGCCAAAACACCCAAAAGAAATAAAAACGAAATATATGGGTAAATGCTCCTTGATATGAAACCAAAAGGAGATGAGATGTTTCATCAAGTATGTAATAATGCATTTTAATTCTTAACTATGCATGATTATCACATTGTCACTATGATGAAGTATTAGATTGTTTCCAAACTTATAACTAGCAAAAGTTGAATGTCTACTGACATCTGCACCGAGTGTAGCAATTATCACAATGGATCAAATCAACATAGATAGCAATACTGCCAATACAAGCAAGTGCCGAGATGCATACAACAGTTCATGGCAAACAAAAGTGTGACAACATAAGAAAATCTGGGCAGCAGTGCAACAGCAACAGAAGGTCCTTTGGAATAGTTCAGAGCTTGCTTTCCTCTGGTCGACGATTGTCTTCAAGAATACTCTCGTGAAACAGCTGCAGCGCACCCTCTGCTGAAACTTCTAGTAAAGAGCTGTGTGCAGATCTTCAAGTTTTCCTCTATGCTGGGCATCAAGCAGCAACTTGTCTTTTAGACTGTCAGGAAGACTAGCTAATGCAGTACTTGAAGGACAACAAAAGGAAAATGTTGCTGCACTTCCTCTGGCGTACACGCATAGTCAACCTGCAATACATGATAATATCAGAAAAACAAATATCTAGTATAGTGGAATCTTATTCTGCGAGTTAACGTTTTAGCTGACAAACGGCTGTTTACATCTATATATGACTAACCTCTGTTATAACTATAAGACATTATGAAGGTACAAGAGAAACCTCACTAACGTAAGTGCAGTATATCCAGCCCTATGGGAAGTACATAATGTTGGGCAACTTTACTTGCATTTAGAGTTACATGTAATCCTCGAAAACCATTAGAAACACCTTTATGCTAATGCAGAAGTGGACATCACGTTTAGAAAAAGATGAAAAATAGATAATGGAGAGAGAGAACAGGAGTACTGAAAAGTCATACCTCTTAAGCATACTAAATGTTCTGTCACACAATGCAACCAAAAAAAAGTTCCAGGAGATGCATCACTTGTGCTAAACATTTTTTTTCTTTCCAAATCTCGTTAAAGGGCTTCCACCTCTTGTTGGATGTCTTGGATGGAGCTCCTTTTGATTTAATTTTTTTTTGGATTCCGGACATTTCGTGGACATGCTTGGTTTGACCCTGAAAAATATGCTGGAAGAGGGCCCAGTGATGCCGCCTCATTTTTCCCACTGTCTTCCTCGCCTTCAGCTATAATACCCTTGAGAAAAGCCACCACCTTCTGTGACATCTTCGGGCTGTTTGAAGCTTTGAATAAATACATACCACAAGTGTTGCGGAGTTCATGGTATCGATCCATCCGCTCAGACCAATCGTGCACATTACCATTCCTCTCTGAGTCAAATGCGGACTTGCCGACCATCGTCCATCTTGTCGAGACACAACACCTAGGAATGTTGACTAAGCCAAGGTATTTTAGAACAGAAAAAGTGTGTGCACATGGGATCTCCTCCGCGTACATCTTCAGACAACGGCAATTCACACTCTGAAGCAACGGGCCTGCCATGTCAAACCACACATCATACGTCGCATGCCTACTCTCTTTGCGAGCGACTGTATACAGAACAACATCGTCATTCTTAGTCACTTCTGTTACTTCCCATTTTGAGAACTGCTCGATTTGCTGTTTTACCTTCTTGAACATCACTGGAGTATAAATGAGAGCAGCACTTTTCTCAAGCGGGTCAGCTGCTAATTCAGTAAATGGTACTGTGTCCGAAGCTGTAGCATCCAACTCAGCCTCATTCTTGCGGATACGCGATAAACAGTGATCCGAGTGCTCTAGCAAATCAACAAGTGACATTCTCCTATCCAGATTCTTATGAAGCCTAGAGTTTAGGCTTTCGCTACGCTGATTGCTCTGCATGCCAAGGAAATATCTACCTTTCGTATAGGCCCTAGACCACTTCTTCCTCAGCTCGTACATCCTCATAATCCAAGCATCTTTTTCAGAGATATCATAATCCACCATAAACTCAACCCAACGTTTCTCAAACTCATCGACATCCCATATGTGATAAACAAATTTCCTAAAGTCCTTGAGCTTTTGCTTCCGTAGGTTTCGTATCATGTTTTGCTCGATGTGCCAACTGCACAACCGATGATCTGTGTTTGGCAAAACCGCCGCTATTGCCTTCGCCATCGCATGGTCACCATCGGTGATTACTGATCTAGGATGTTTCTGCTTCGTTGACTCCAAAAATGCTTCAAGCAGCCACACAAAAGATGCCTCGGTCTCATCCGAGACAATACCGAAGCCAAACACGGTTGTGCTGCGATGGTGATTCACTCCTATGAAGGGGACAAATGGCAGGTTGTATTTGTTCACACGGTAAGTGCTATCAAAGATCACGACGCCACCAAAGGCATCATAGTCAATCCGAGACTGTGTGTCTGCCCAAAAGATGTTCAGCAGATGCCCTTCACTATCAGTGGTGTACTTGGAAAAAAATTCACCATCTGTGTCTTTTCGGGCTGCCATATAACGGAGTACAAATTCGGCATCACGGCCTTCTATCCTTTCCTTCTTGTACTTGGCAACAAAATTATACAGGTCCCGAGAAATAAAGCCTACCTTGCTGTAACCACCACTATCCTTCTCCATTACTTCCATTATTTGATGTGTCCGAAGGCCACCAATTCCATACTCAATGACATCAGCCTTTTGCACATCACTCAGTCCTCGATGTGATCTTATGAAAGTTGTCTGGTCAGGCTTAGCGAGTGGATGGTTATGTTCGTCCACAAAATCTTTTACAAACCATTCACCGTTATCCATACGAAGCTCGATCTCCATCCGGGCGCCACATCCACAACGTGACAGCGGCCTAGGAGTTCGCACTCGTTCAGTTTTTTCGAAGTGCTTCCTCGCCCGATATCCTTCTTTACAACAGACATAGAGGCGACGAAATGCTATGTTCGTGTCCACCTTCCTGGTCACTTCTTCCTTCCTAACACCAAAACCCTTTGATCGAGCATATGCATTATAGTAATTGTAACCTTCTTCTTCGCTGCCAAAAATTTGACTGATCACCATGCCATATTCTGCAATGTTCTCGAGGGTGGCACTCCCATATTCCATGTCAATCCCTGCAATTAAAAAAGAACCAAACCTGAGTTATTTGAATTCCACTCGTGAAACTTAAACACGTATCAGTAACAGTGCTTGTGTACATAATCAAACTGAAACATTACATATACTCCAGTAAGCACTTCCTGATTTGCACCAACAGAAGCAGCACCATAGAAGAGTGATTTAAGCAGAAACAATTTACTACTATCCGCAGATTTGTCCAAAGGTCAAACTAGTAGGAATATGCATAAAAGAAAATATCGCCAACTACACGCCTCACTATTGAATGGAGCATCCATGGCGTTGTATAATGGTTCCCCGAATAGTTCAGGTTTTGCAACATTTGTACAGGTAAAGATAGTTTCATACTCGCTCCGGTCGAAAATAGATGACATGGTTTGAGTTCAAAGTTCAAATTTGAACTAAAACCATGTCACCTATTTCTGAACAGAGGGAGTAGCACATAATTCTCTTAAGTAAAAGAGTGTCAAAAAGCAATATGTGTATTTTATTATCCCAGTTATTTTCTATTGTACTGGCCATATTGATCTGCACTATTTCTGTTTGCAGGATGCTAAGGTGAAAATGCTTGGAGTGGTACCCAGCATTGTTTGCACATGGAAAAGTACAGATTGTACTGCAGGATTTGATTGGTCAACCATCAGGTAATTTCTGGATCAATCAACGCTCTATGCCTTTTTTTCTGATCATAATCCCTTCATAGACAAGCGCCAGGAGGATGTAATTCAGTATGGACTGCGACGTCGGCGCATTGACGCCTGAAAAGCAGACAACGATCATAACACTGCAAGCCTCAGCTCGTAGTTACTTTTAACCATCTTCCATTTCTGCTCACAAGGAGCCAGGATAGAACAAAACCAATACTATTTTTTTTTCCTTTTGTTCAGACTTTCTTTCAGAGCAGTAGTAGTAGAATTCAGTAGGTGTTGTCACGAAATTATGAATGGTAATGGAAACAATTCCCTGTCAAACTACTCCAGGTCCTAATAAACTTCAAATACCAAGAAAATTCATACACTGGACCAGGCAAAAATAGCATTGCGGAGGAGGGACAGGGGAGTACACTGGGCCGCCCGTCGTACGCACCTCGGCGGGCGCTTGTCTATGGAGGGCTAGAGAGTGGGAGAGCGGCCGCCAGAAGAGAAGTCCTTACCAGGTTGAGATATCGGACTCGCCGCGGAGGTCCACGAGGTCGGGCCAACTACGTCGAGTGGCGGCGGCAGCGGCGGCGACAGGGAGAACGATGCGACTACTGTGGGAGAGCGGCGGCGGCGGCAGGGAGAAGGAGCAGCGGCCGCAGAGGTCCACGAGGGCAGGGCTTGAGGGTGGGAGAGCGGCGCCGGCGATGGCGACAGGCGGGTGGGAGAGTGGCGGCGGCGATGGCGACGGGCGGGTGGGAGAGCGGCGGAGGGCAGGGCTTGAGGGTGGGAGAGCGGCGGCGGCGATGGCGACGGGCGGGTGGGAGAGCGGCGGCGGCGATGGCGACGGGCGGGTGGGAGAGCGGCGGCGGCGATGGCGACGGGAGGCGAGGGCGGAGAAGGAGCAGGAGCCGCGGCAGGGAGAAGTCCACGAGGGCAGGCCTTGAGGGTGGGTCTAAGTGGGCTAACAGCTTAGGCCGGTGATAAAAAGAAAAGACAACGTTTTTAATTTTTCTGCCCATCGTACCCTTAGAAAATTGACGGTTTGATTGTGTTATACCGCTGCCTCCCCTGTGAGCAGTATAGGATACTGTAAAAAAGCTCTAAAATAGCATTATAAATGACCTTATTTATTCAAATGGCCCCTGACCCTCCCGACGCCGCCGAGCTGCCCGAGAACTACCGGTGAGCGCTCCTGCTCTTGCCGTAGAACATTGTCACGATCGAGCTGAGGCTAGGCTGGCTTAGTAAATTATAAGCATGCATGGTTAGATGCACTATCTTGTGATGTGCTTCAACCTTCATGGTATCTGCAGCAAGTCCCCAAGACTCAGCATCATTTCTATTTGATTCTTATATGTCTCTTAATTCTTATAAAATACTTCCTCTGTAAACAAATATAAAAACGTTTAAATTACTAAAGTAGTGATCTAAACGCTCTTATGTTTCTTTACGGAGGGAGTATAAAAAAAGTTAAGGTTCACATACATGTTAATCAATGCTCCCTCTCTAAACTTCCATAAGGCGTTTTAGGTTATATATACAGTATCTGTTTACAGATGGCGTACAAAATTTTAGCAAATTCTCAAAGATAAAATAAAAATAGCAAGTTTGTATGTCAATCTGCATAGTAAGAAGAATGATAGAGTGACGGTCGGTGCACGATTTTCTCTTTATATGTGCAAATGTTCTTCTCTTACGGTCAGCTGCTCTCTTTCTCTTTATCCTCACATCTGAACCAATCTGCAGTTAGTAGTAAGGGTATATGATTTTATTTATGGAATTACCTATGTATTAATTGTTACTGTGAGCCATTTCTTACTTGGTTATTGACAAGAGCTAAATGAAATCACTCCACACAGAAACCTTTTCTCTGAATTTTCAGTGATGGTTACTTAAATAACCATCCGTTCCCAAAAAATAAACTCTATCGGAGCTAACACGTTGATTTTGATTTTGCAGCGACACGATGTTTGAATACGCCAAACAAGTGATGAATTTGGGGAACACTTTGTTCGAACTGCTCTCAGAAGCTCTTGGGCTTAATCCGAGCTATCTGACAGATATCGATTGCAACCAAGGACAAATCTTACTCTGCCACTACTTCCCTCCGTGCCCCCAGCCTGAACTCGCCATTGGCACAAGCCGGCACTCCGACTCTACCTTCATGACAATACTTCTCCAAGACGAAGTTGGCGGCCTCCAGATCCTCCACGAGGGTCGGTGGGTTGACGTTACACCGACACCGGGAGCATTCATCGTGAACATCGGCGATCTCCTACAGGTATATAAACTGAGACCATCCAATCCTGAATTATTTGTTCAACACCCGAGCATTGTCTTTGTTCATTATTCCGAAGTTCAGAACGAATCTTTTTTCTTAAAAACTGTGCAGATGATCTCCAATGATGCGTTCATTAGCGTGGAGCACAGGGTGGTGGTGAAGAACATTGCACCGAGGGTCTCCATCGCGTGTTTTTTGAGTTCGCATTTCCACCCGGCCTCGACGAGGATGTACGGTCCGATCAAGGAGCTGCTGTCCGATGACAACCCGCCGTTGTACAGGGAGACCCTCGTCAGAGACTATGTCAAGTCAAACATTACAACTCCATCGGGTTAGATGCAAAAAATGCTATGTCTGATTTTCGATTATAAATTGTGAAGGAGAGCTTGTGTCCTGATAGCATGAACAATACCCATGTATACGGGGTAATGCCTGGAACATAAATAATTGAGCCGTGTGTAATGCTAAGGAAGCGACTGCAAAATGAGAATGCATTACCAGCATAATCCATATTGTATACAGACTTAAATCGCCCACGCATATATTAAGCCTGCAACAACTTTTTTTTTTTTTTTTTGCAATGAATCATTTCGGAATTTGTGTGAACAATAGCGAACCTTGTACTATTTTTTTTCTTTTGCGAGGAAACATTGTACTCTCTTGCATACATGTAAATGGATAAACGTTTAAGGTTTTATTAATCAGTAGACATATTAATATACCCAAATGATAACTGTCACACATGCGGGACGAAGCAATTCCGCCATGATGTTTTGTATAACTAAAATTGTCATCCTAAAAGAAAAAAAAAACTGAACCTTGCCATCCAAACAAAAAGTTGTCATCCTCACATGACATCCTCGCGTCACTAATTGAACTTGTCATGAAAACGTTCAAAGTTGCCATGTGTTCCTGCCACACGTGTCACACTTATCATGGTCCTTAATATATTGGCCAAGATAAAATGGGCATGCAAAATTTGGAGATTTCTCCCTGTATCAAATGTACTATTAATTCATCTTTATTTTTCTCCTTGCCTTCTATGATCGAACTCATCTTGTTTGTTCTTAAGAAACAATTCCATAGTTACTTAATTAGCAAATGCTAAGTCACAACAAAAGTACTTTCTTTAGTGCTCGCGAACTCATGCCCAGAGAACTTGAGCGGTGGGTGATAGAAGGCAACGGGATGCCAGAAGCGAACATGTGCGTAGGCATGGGAAGACACGTGAATTGAGTTTGGAGGTTATGACAACTCCAACGCGGATCATTAAATTGGACACGTCGATAGAGAAGCCGACCATCCAACCACGTGCATTAAATGTTCACTTTCGTACTTTTTCTTTGTGTCCGGAGCGCCTAAAGTATCTTCAGGCAAATTCGTCCATTTTACATGCAACAATAGTTCAAATATAATATTACAATACAAACATGAAGTTTTAAATAGAATAATTTAAATTTGAACTCAACTTAGTCCAACATATGTTCTAGTTGTTTCCTTGAATCACCCATAGATGCTCATAGATGTTTAGGCAAATTTTTGCAATTCCTCGTACAATTGCAGCATGCTTGGACCACTTCAAATGCCCTCTTCACATCTTTTCTAGCTCCTTTTTGTCTTTCGAAAAAGTGAGATCTTTTCTGACCCCTTGTCATAGTGATGGTCTTAATGAACGTCGCCCATGAGGATAGATACCATCACAAGATACTAGTCCATGTTATAGTCATGACCATTGATGATATAATTGCACAATGGAGATTGTCCGGCGGTTAACCTAGCAAATAATGGAGACCACTGCAGAACATTGATGTCATCGTGTGTCATGGACATGCCAAAGAAAAGATTGCCAAGTCAAGAGGTCTTGTTATGCAACTGCTATAAGAATGGTGGTGGGTTTCTTTACAATTGCTCTGATATGCATCCTTTGTTGAGCATATGGGTAGGTCTTCTATTTTCAGTGCATGCAATCTAGGGATCTTGTTAAGAGAGTGTATTTCGACTGCTCAAACTTGAGAGTTGGCAAATGTTTCTCCTAAAATTTGAGCAGCTTAACCTTTAAAGGTTGAGCTAAAAGGTAATCTTTTGAGAAGTTACGTCATTTAGAAAGTTTAGCTATAGATGCTCTAAAATCATTGGGCGATACCAGGATTTTCATGTTCTCTAAAACAAAAGGATGATCTACATTGGCCTTTCCATGTCTCGGGTTGCATTTGATGACCTTATGATGCTTCACCAAGGCATTCTTCTTTTATGACATGTTTTCTGCGCTTGTTTACCGGGTTTCTTCGTTCTGTTTCTTTTGCGTTTGTTAATCGACTTCTTTGGTTTTCTTTGTTTTTCATTGATTTCCCTCTTCTTTGGTGTTTCTTTAATGGGTTTCTTAGGTGTTTTTCCAGTATTTTTTCTTTTTCCCTTTTCTTGTTTTCAACACATGACTATTTTTTGATACACATTGTTTTGACGGAAAATAAACATTTTTTCTAAATGTCACGATTTTTTCTGAAAATTTGTAAATATTTATGTAAAATATAATGTGCATTTTTTGAATAATAAGAAACATTGTTTGTAGTACTCAATCATTTTTTTAATTATGTAGAAGAAATCTAAAAAGTGACGTAAGTATTTATGAAATAAGTGACATTTTTTATGAATGGAACGGACATTTTATTACATTTTATAAACATTTCTAAACATAGTAAGTATATTTTTTTGAAATGCAGGAACCTTTTTTAATTACCACAAAATTTCTTTGACAGGTAATAATCACAAAAATTAATATGGATGCTATCAACATATTTTTAAAGCAACCCAAACGCTGCGGTAACGATTTTGAAACGTGGGGTGAAGATTTATAAAATTTAAAAAAAAATGTTTCCATTTTTAGAAATATAAATAAAAGTTACAATAGAAAAAACGTATGCTAGGGAGTAGGGAGCCAATGCTCTCTTCCTTCGCAGATCTGGCCAAACGGCCCGTGTAACCGGACCGGGCCGACAATCCGCATGCCTGGCACGACACGGGCCCGGCCCGGCACGGGCTAATCGTGCTCGGGCCAGCCCATCCTCCTCCCTCTTCCTCAGACATCCCCTGATCGCCGAGAACGGCGGCGCCGCATTTCTTCCTCCCCGCAATCGCCGTGGAGAGTTTATTGTCCGTCCAAGGCGACCGTAGCCGGATTCCTCTGTCTGAGGACGCCGGCCGTCGGCGCAGGAGACGGAGAGAGGAGGTCGACGGCGACCGGTGAGGACGAGCGAAGCGGAGGTCGGTCACGCGGGCGCTGCCTTCATATCTTCCCGCGCCGGCGACGCGCGTGGGGCGAAGCGTTGGGAGGCGCCGGTGAACACTCGATGACATGCTTCTGTACTGCAACTGAGACGAATTTAGCAGCAGACACTGTATCACCAAGGACTGAAGTAGCAGACCCTGTATAATGTGTTCTTCAAGTTCTGAATACAGTGAATTCTTGATGCGTGTGTCACAGCTATTATTGAGTTCAGATTCCATATAATGGTATGTTTTGGGATTGTTATAAGCTCTTGACTTTTTGCACGGGACTTGCTCGAATCTTGGCTCTGCGAATAGTTTCTGCCATCTGAGTATCTGAGAACAGAGTATAATGCATTATGGCATTTCCCATTGATTTGTAGCAACAGTGTAGTAGTGGTGATTGGAGGATTAAGGGGTCATTAGGTGCTAACCAAGGTTGGATTTTTCGTATTTGGAGACATAAAACGTCATTAGCTTTGAATGTCTTGGTTAGTGGTGAGATTGTGATAGCTGTACATAAATTTGACAAGAATAGTGTTCTTTTTTCTTTGTGTAGATTCTCTGATGTAAATTGTAGGTGTGGATAATGAAGAATAAGGGTGCTGATATGATTTTTTTTTTTTTGGGAATTTAGCCGCACACACTGATATTTGTAACAGTGTACTCTTTTGATGTTGTAAGTTGTGAAGAGAAATGTTTTGACAGGCCGGCTATACTCTTTACTGCCTTGGTTCTCTTGAAGAGGTTTCTTCGTTTCAAATTTTGGTTGTCATCCATCTGCATGAAAATCCAGGCCACGATAACCAGGAGCACTAGCTGTCCCAAGCAATGGTTCATTTCAAGAACAGGTACATGGTGATGGAGGTCTTCATCGACGCGAGCAGAGGAGAGGCTGATCCCGTCATCCTCACCCAGTTCAACATAACCAAAGTTATCAGAGACAGCATCCAGCTCAACTTTGGGGAGTGTGGCCTCGCTGCATCTCTTGGATCATTGCAATGTGCTAATAACTTATAAATCATCCTTCATTCCCCTAGGCAGCATTATATATGCCTGTAATGTGTCCCCGGTTTATTTTAGACTTTATAAGCACTTCTGATCTCCGGCCATATGCAGTGAAGTATGTAAATCCTCTGACGAAGATTTGCATAATACGAGTGTCGCGTGAAGATCACCAAAAAGTTTGGGCTGCTATCACAATGGTGAGGAACATTGGGAAGATCCCTGTGTCATTCAACCTCTTGGATGTGAGTGGTGAGTGGATAATAGTGTTTGATGCACTATGAGTCTTCGTAGATGAATTGAGTAACTGATCTAATTGTGTTCACTGTGGTATTGATGCTAGGTTAATCCACTTGCATGAAGAGATAATGGAAGTGCAAGTGGTGTGCTAGGAATGGGGTTAGCTTCACTAGGCCGTAGGGTGTTACAATGAATTACTGAACACAATGTCATATTTCCAAAAGCTGCTATGCTCATCTCATTACCAAATTGCTTGAGAGCTCCTCTTTAGTTTGGAGTTCTTATTTCTTAATATAACTCATTCCTTTTTATGTCTGCTTCTTCCAGTATATGAAAGTTTTACAGTGTAAGGTGAAGAAGTTCAGTTAGCAATCACACCAACGTCTGTCTGATTCCTTACCCGCAAAAGAAAAACTTATGCTGTTGAGTTTGTTAAAAACTGCTTTCTCACCAAGACCCAGATTAGTTCTGAGTGTTTTCGCCGCACAAACATTGACCTCATAATGTTTCTCCACGTATAGTTTGTTGCAACCTCGTATTGTTTGACATTTTGACTCAATTGCACTGATTATTTTGCTGCGATCCCTGACAAAGAAATGTTTGCAATGCCATGTGTAGCAGAGCTGACCATCAACTTCTACAGAACACCTATGTAAATGTGTTCTTGATGTAAGCTGATGCACTTGAGCAAATGTGTTCTTGATGTAAGCTGATGCACTTGAGCAAATGTGTTCTTGATGTAAGCTGATGCACTTGAGCAAATGTGTTCCTGCTGTAAGCTGATGCACTGATGCCTGTGCCTTGGAAGAAGAGGCCCTGTTCGGAGTCCCTTCGCTCCGCGGCTCTGCTCCCAGAGCAGATGGAGCTGTAGTTAAAATTCATGGAGCGGCTGCATAGGTGTTCTGTAGATTCTTAAATTTTAAGTAGCTCGTGGATTACTGAACGCGGGTGTACGCCAATATGACTTGATATATGCAATCATACTATAGTACATCGGGACGGACAGGAACTTTTGAAACCTGGGTGTATATACACCCTATATGAAAAAAAATAGTAATTCAATAAAAAATAAAAAAAAATTGAAAATATTTTTAGCATAAACTTGACCTTTCATTGTACTTGTAAGAAAAATTTCACATGAAGAAAATTATACTTTGTCTTCTTTTAAAAAAGACAATTTTTCAATCAAAATAGTGTGAATAATGGCCTATAATAGCAAGTAATTTTTGTCTTTTTTGCCCAGACGTCAATGTTAACTTTTTTCTCGGAAAAATTTATATACTAGTGTAAAACAATGTCAAGTTTAATCTAAAACTATTTTGATTTTTTAATTTTTTTTTTCATATAGGATGTATATACAATCAAGAACCAAAGTGTATTTCCCACATCAAGACTTGATATATACAATCATCATCATTCTATAGTACATCGGGTTAGGGTGCGTTCGGATTCTCTCTGCTCCCGGTGCTGGTGGAGCTGAAAACGCGGAGTGGATCGGCATGGAGTGCATCTGTGCAGAGTAGTTATTTCCGAGATCTGGGATCTTCAAAATCACCGAGTTGATGAAATTTACAAAGAAACTGCCACCGGCAGGTGAAAAAGGATTCAAGTGCCACACGAGACACGACTAACTCGTTTCAGTCTCATCCACCCGCGGTTGGTGCGGCTCGTGTCTTCCCGCCCAGCTCTCATGATTCACGAGCGGAGTTCTCTGTCGTGTTAGAATTAATGGACTTGGCCCATCTATAAAATTTTAAAATCTTAAATTGAACTCATGAATAAAATGACAAGTGGTGGTGTTAAATTTTAGTCTCATACCGCTAGTGGAGAAAGTGTTGGACGTCTTTATATAGTGAGTTCTCTCCACCACTCTAAGTGTGTTGAGAAGAGAAATGAGAGAACCACACGTGCGCGCTCGCTCCCCTCGTAGGGGCGAGGCGTGCGACATGCACGTGAATGGTCCGCCAAATTCCGGTTCCATGCCTTACGGGGGCGCGGCTACCTTTTGCCGTTTTATTTTTATGTCTTGGCAGAAAAGTTGAAAATTTCTTGTCCGGTAAGTATACGACTTGGAAACCAAGTCGGTTTGAGACGTGGTCCCGACACGGAACCGACCTAGGTCCTCCTATATATACTGCTTATCGTGGTCGGCCAAAGACACACCGAAAAACATCTAGGGTTTTGCCTCGTCTCACAACTTGCGCCGCCATTGTAGTCTACCTCATCCCGAGCGCCGGCGTCCACCGGCAAACGGGAGAGCAGGTCTCTGGAACCAGTCGCCTTTGTGATCCTGTACGAGAGAGGGCGAATTAAGTTTTTGGAAAACGCTCTGCGCGACTGCTCGTTGCTTCCACAACGGGTCGTCTACCTAGCAAGTCGAGCGGTGCTGGTACCGCCACTTCAAGCATCGTCTACTTCGTCCCATCATCATCAACGTCATCGTCAATAACGTAGCTGCACCGAACACATCTGCTTCATCTACAAACGTTCAGTACGTGCGTTGTGTTCCCGTTGGGCTGATGAACATGTTAGATGCGTACATGTTTTACTATACGGTGTTGCTGCTATTCATGTTGCCTACTGCATCTAGTATGTTAGAGTTTCATATGTTAGTAGCTAGTATCGTCATGCTTTATATTCTGGAATTAATCATGAAAACTGTGTCTAATTACTCAACAATCCAAAAACATAATTGTAGGCAATTTCCTAAGTTAACTATGGCTGGATATTCTGATGCAGAGAGGCCGGATAAGTTTTCCGGTGTGCATTTTAAGAGGTGGGACGTGAGATCCCTGCTCAGGCTTACTGCTCTGAAAGTTTTCCATGTTAGTGCTGGCATGCCAGAGGGAGCTTCTGATGAAGATCAGAGAAAGTTCCAGGAAGCCAACACTATGTTTGTGGGATGTGTTTTGAGTGTTCTTGATGACCATCCATGTGATGTGTACATGCACATACAAGATGGAAAGACATTGTGGAATGCACTGAAGGCTAAATTCGGTGCTACAGATGCATGCAGTGAATTGTACATCATGGAGAATTTTCACGACTACAAGATGGTGAATAACCGTTCTGTGGTTGAACAAGCTCATGAGATATAGTGTATTATGAAGGAACTGTAACTCCTTAAGTGTGATCTACCCGATAAGTTTGTGGTTGGGTGCATGATTGCAAAGTTGCCTTCTTCATGGAGAAACTTCGTCACTTCTCTGAAACATAAGAGACAGGAGATATCAGTTGAAAATCTGATTGCATCTCTTGATGTTGAAGAGGAAGCTCGGGCTAAAGACACTACTGAGAAAGGAGGTGAGGTTCAACCTAATGCCAACATGGTACAAAGGTTCCCACAGAACAATAACAAAGGAAAGAACAAGCCTATAAAGACTACTACCTTCAAGAAGAAGAAGTTCAACAAGGCTGAGCTAGAGTGCTACGCGTGTGGGAAGCTCAGACACTTTTCCAAGGAATGCCAAGAACGCGCAGACCGCAGAGGGAAAACCAGCTCCAAGACAGTCAACATGGTGACCGCTAGCAATACTGATGGGTATGGTAATTTACCTATTGTGCTTTCAGTATTCCAATCCTCTTCATGGTGGATTGATTCAGGAGCTAACGTTCATGTGTGTGCCGATGTCTCTTTGTTTACTTTTTATCAGGTCGCAAGGGATTCTTCCGTCCTAATGGGGAATGGGTCGCATGCTTCTGTTCGTGTGCATTGGCACGGTAGATCTGAAGTCTACTTCGGGAAAGATCGTGCAACTAAGGAACGTGCATCATGTTCCTACTATGAACAAGAATCCAGTTAGCGGCTCCCTTCTATGTCGAGATGGGTTTAAGGTAGTTTTAGAGTCAAATAAAGTAATCGTGTCGAGATTTGGACAATTTATAGGCTAAGGCTATGAGTGCGGAGGCTTGTTCCGCTTTTCCCTTTCAGATTTTGCAATAAGTCAGTAAACCAAATTTATGCTAGTATTGATGATGATATAAGTGTTTGGCATTCTCGTTTATGTCATATTAATTTTGGTTTAATGTCTTGGCTATCCAGTATGAGTTTAATTTCTAATTTCACACTTGCCAAAAGTTCTAAGTGCCATAGTTGTGTGCAATCGAAGCAACCTCGAAAGCCACACACGATTGCCGAAGAGAGAAACTTGGCACCTCTAGAACTCATACATTCTGATCTATGTGAGATGAATGATGTGTTGACAAAAGGTGGAAAGAAATATTTCATGACTTTGATTGATGATGCGACTAGATTTTGCTATGTTTATTTGTTGCAAACTAAAGATGAAGCTCCCGATTACTTTAAGATCTATAAAGCTAAAGTTGAAAATCAACTAGAGAGAAAGATCAACCGTCTTAGGTCGGATCGTGGTGGAAGTATTTTTCCAAAGTTTTTGATGAATTTTGTGAGGAACATGGTATCATTCATGAGAGGACGCCTCCCTATTCGCCCAATCAAACGTGATTGCTGAGAGGAAAAATCGCACGTTGACTGACTTGGTGAACGCCATGATAGACACTGCTGGTTTATCTAAGGCATGGTGGGAGGAGGCTTTGTTGACTGTATTTCATGTCCTGAATAGAGTTCCTAACAAAAAATAAAGAGAAAACACCTTATGAAGAGTGGGTTGGGAGAAAACCATCACTTTCTTATTCGCGCACTTGGGGATGTTTGGCAAAGGTCAATATTCCTATTCCCAAGAAACACAAACTTGGACCAAAGACAGTGGATTGTGTTTTTCTGGGTTATGCTCAGCGGAGCATTGCTTATAGATTTTTTAGTAGTTAAATCTAAGGTTCCTAATATGCATGTAGATACTGTAATGGAATCTCATGATGCAACATTTTTGGAGAATATGTTTCCTATGAAATATATGCATAGCATTGCTAGATTTTCTTCTGAGTTAAATTCTAAATCTAGTACATTTGATGATTATATTGAACAAACACCCGAGGAAGTCCATGAGAAGGATAATGATGAAGCTCCTGTAAGGATCAAGACACAAAGGGTTGCAAAATCCTTTGGTGATGATTTCATCGTATACCTTGTGGACGATACTCCCAAGTCTATTGAAGAGGCATATGCGTCTCTAGATGTAGATGATTGAAAAGAAGCTGTTCATAATGAGATGGACTCAATTCTTTCTAATGGAACTTGGGAGTTAACTGAACTACCTTATGGTTGTAAACCTGTGGGTTGTAAATGGGTGTTCAAAAAGAAGTTAAGGCCTGATGGTACTATTGATAAGTACAAGACGCGACTTGTGGCCAAGGGTTACACTCAGAAAGAAGGCAAATATTACTTTGACACCTATTCACCTGTTGCTGGAATAACCACCATTCGGGTGCTACTTTCCCTGCCTGCCTCTTATGGTCTGATCATTCATCAGATGGATGTAAAGACATCTTTCCTAAATGGAGAGTTGGAAGAGGAAATTTATATGGATCAGCCTGATGGGTTTGTGGTAAAAGGAAAAGAGAAAAAGGTGTGCAAGTTGCTAAAAAATTTGTATGGTCTGAAACAAGCACCTAAGCAATGGCATGAGAAGTTTGAAAGAACTTTGACTTCCGCGGGATTTGTCATTAATGAGGCTGATAGGTGTGTCTACTATCGCCATGGTGGAGGCAATAGTGTCATATTATGTTTGTATGTGGATGACATATTGATCTTTGGTACAAACATTGTTGTGATCAATGAGGTCAAGACTTTCATATCAAAGAGTTTTGACATGAAAGATCTGGGAGAAGCCGATGTGATCCTAAACATCAAACTTATTAAGGATGAGAGTGGGATTACTCTAACACAATCTCACTATGTTGAGAAGGTCTTGAGCCGTTTCGGCTTTATGGATAGCAAGTCTTCTCCAACACCTTATGATCCCAGCGTGACACTTAGAAAGAACAAGAAAGAAACGAGAGATCAATTAAGATACTCTCAAATTGTCGGTTCACTCATGTACCTAGCTAACGCTACAAGACCAGACATCTCTTTTGCTGTGAGCAAACTGAGTAGGTTCATGTCCAACCTGGGTAATTGTTGGGGAACGTCGCATGGGAAACAAAAATTTTCCTACGCGCACGAAGACTTATCATGGTGATGTCCATCTACGAGAGGGGATGAGTGATCTACGTACCCTTGTAGATCGTACAGCAGAAGCGTTTAGAGAACGCGGTTGATGTAGTTGAACGTCCTCACGTCCCTCGATCCGCCCCGCGAACAATCCCGCGATCAGTCCCACGATCTAGTACCGAACGGACGGCACCTCCGCGTTCAGCACACGTACAGCTCGACGATGATCTTGGCCTTCTTGATCCAGCAAGAGAGACGGAGAGGTAGAAGAGTTCTCCGGCAGCGTGACGGCGCTCCGGAGGTTGGTGATGATCTTGTCTCAGCAGGGCTCCGCCCGAGCTCCGCAGAAACACGATCTAGAGGAAAAACTATGGAGGTATGTGGTCGGGCAGCCGTGAGAAAGTCGTCTCAAATCTGCCCTAAAAAGCCCCATATATATAGGAGGAGGGAGGGGGACCTTGCCTTGGGTTCCAAGGGAACCCCAAGGGGTCGGCCGAGCCAGGGGGGAGGACTCTCCCCCCCCAAACCGAGTCCTACTTGGTTTGGTGGGAGGGAGTCCTTCCCCCTTCCCACTTCTCCCTTTTTTTTTCTTTCCTTTGATTTTTTTCCTTACTTGGCGCATAGGATTTGGTGGGCTGTCCCACCAGCCCACTAAGGGCTGGTGTGACCCCCACAAATACCTATGGGCTTCCCCGGAGTGGGTTGCCCCCCTCCTGTGAACCCCCGGAACCCATTCGTCATTCCCGGTACATTGCCGGTAACTCCGAAAACCTTCCGGTAATCAAATGAGGTCGTCCTATATATCAATCTTCGTTTCCGGACCTTTCCGGAAACCCTCGTGACGTCCGTGATCTCATCCGGGACTCCGAACAACATTCGGTAACCAACCATATAACTCAAATACGCATAAAACAACGTCGAACCTTAAGTGTGCAGACCCTGCGGGTTCGAGAACTATGTAGACATGACCCGAGAGACTCCTCGGTCAATATCCAATAGCGGGACCTGGATGCCCATATTGGATCCTACATATTCTACGAAGATCTTTATCGTTTGAACCTCAGTGCCAAGGATTCGTATAATCCCGTATGTCATTCCCTTTGTCCTTCGGTATGTTACTTGCCCGAGATTCGATCGTCAGTATCCGCATACCTATTTCAATCTCGTTTACCGGCAAGTCTCTTTACTCGTTCCGTAATACAAGATCCCGCAACTTACACTAAGTTACATTGCTTGCAAGGCTTGTGTGTGATGTTGTATTACCGAGTGGGCCCCGAGATACCTCTCCGTCACACGGAGTGACAAATCCCAGTCTTGATCCATACTAACTCAACTAACACCTTCGGAGATACCTGTAGAGCATCTTTATAGTCACCCAGTTACGTTGCGACGTTTGATACACACAAAGCATTCCTCCGGTGTCAGTGAGTTATATGATCTCATGGTCATAGGAATAAATACTTGACACGCAGAAAACAGTAGCAACAAAATGACACGATCAACATGCTACGTCTATTTGTTTGGGTCTAGTCCATCACGTGATTCTCCCAATGACGTGATCCAGTTATCAAGCAACAACACCTTGTTCATAATCAGAAGACACTGACTATCATCGATCAACTGGCTAGCCAACTAGAGGCATGCTAGGGACGGTGTTTCGTCTATGTATCCACACATGTAAATGAGTCTTCATTCAATACAATTATAGCATGGATAATAAACTATTATCTTGATACAGGAATTATAATAATAACTATACATTTATTATTGCCTCTAGGGCATAATTCCAACAGTCTCCCACTTGCACTAGAGTCAATAATCTAGCCCTCACATCACCATGTGAATTACATTGTAATAAATCTAACACCCATACAGTTCTGGTGTCGATCATGTTTTGGCCGTGGAAGAGGTTTAGTCAGCGGGTCTGCTATATTCAGATCCGTGTGCACTTTGCATATATTTACGTCCTCCTCCTCGACGTAGTCGCGGATGAGGTTGAAGCGTCGTTTGATGTGTCTGGTCTTCTTGTGAAACCTTGGTTCCTTTGCTAAGGCAATGGCACCAGTGTTGTCACAGAACAAGGTTATTGGATCCAGTGCACTTGGCACCACTCCAAGATCCGTCATGAACTGCTTCATCCAGACACCCTCCTTAGCCGCCTCCGAGGCAGCCATGTACTCTGCTTCACATGTAGAATCTGCTACGACGCTTTGCTTGGAACTGCACCAGCTTACTACACCCCCATTAAGAATAAATACGTATCCGGTTTGCGACTTAGAGTCGTCCGGATCTGTGTCAAAGCTTGCATCGACGTAACCTTTTACGACGAGCTCTTCGTCACCTCCATACACGAGAAACATCTCCTTAGTCCTTTTCAGGTACTTCAGGATATTCTTGACCGCCGTCCAGTGATCCACTCCTGGATTACTCTGGAACCTACCTGCCATACTTATGGCCAGGCTAACATCCGGTCTAGTGCACAGCATTGCATACATGATAGAGCCTATGGCTGAAGCATAGGGGACGGAGCGCATATGCTCTCTATCTTCATCAGTTGCTGGGCACTGAGTCTTACTCAATCTCGTACCTTGTAACACTGGCAAGAACCCTTTCTTGGACTGTTCCATTTTGAACCTCTTCAAAACTTTATCAAGGTATGTGCTTTGTGAAAGTCCTATCGGGCGTTTTGATCTATCCCTATAGATCTTAATGCCTAGAATGTAAGCAGCTTCTCCTAGGTCCTTCATAGAGAAACTTTTATTCAAGTAACCTTTTATGCTCTCCAAAAGCTCTATGTTGTTTCCAATCAGTAATATGTCATCCACATATAATATTAGAAACGCCACAGAGCTCCCACTCACTTTCTTGTAAATACAAGATTCTCCAACCACTTGTATAAACCCAAATGCTTTGATCACCTCATCAAAGCGTTTGTTCCAACTCCGAGATGCTTGCACCAGTTCATAAATGGATCGCTGGAGCTTGCACACCTTGTCAGCATTTTTAGGATCGACAAAACCTTCGGGTTGCATCATATACAACTCTTCCTTAAGGAAACCGTTAAGGAACGCCGTTTTGACATCCATCTGCCAAATTTCATAATCGAAAAATGCAGCTATTGCTAACATGATTCTGACGGACTTAAGCATCGCTACGGGAGAGAAAGTCTCATCGTAGTCAATTCCTGGAACTTGTGAAAAACCCTTTGCCACAAGTCGAGCTTTATAAACGGTCACATTACCGTCAGCGTCCGTCTTCTTCTTAAAGATCCATTTGTTCTGAATAGCCTTGCGGCCCTCAGGCAGCATCTCCAAAGTCCACACTTTGTTCTCATACATGGATCCTATCTCGGATTTCATGGCTTCTAGCCATTTGTTGGAATCTGGGCCCACCATTGCTTCTTCATAATTTGCAGGTTCATTGTTGTCTAACAACATGATTGATAAGACGGGATTACCGTACCACTCTGGAGCAGCACGTGATCTCGTCGACCTGCGTGGTTCAACAGAAACTTGAATTGGAGTTTCATGATCATCATCATTAACTTCCTCCTCAACCGGCGTCGCAATGACAGAGGTTTCCCCTTGCCCTGCGCCACCATCCAGAGGGATGAGAGGTTCGACAACCTCGTCAAGTTCTATCTTCCTCCCACTCAATTCTCTCGAGAGAAACTCCTTCTCGAGAAAAGTTCCGTTCTTAGCAACAAACACTTTGCCCTCGGATTTGAGATAGAAGGTGTACCCAACTGTCTCTTTTGGGTAACCTATGAAGACGCACTTTTCCGCTTTGGGTTCCAGCTTTTCAGGCTGAAGCTTTTTGACATAAGCATCACATCCCCAAACCTTAAGAAACGACAACTTTGGCCTTTTGCCATACCACAGTTCATATGGTGTCGTCTCAACGGATTTCGATGGTGCCCTGTTTAAAGTGAATGCAGCTGTTTCTAATGCATAACCCCAAAATGATAACGGCAAATCAGTAAGAGACATCATAGATCGCACCATTTCTAACAAAGTACGATTGCGACGTTCGGACACACCATTACGCTGTGGTGTTCCAGGCGGTGTTAACTGCGAAACAATTCCACATTGTTTTAAGTGAGTACCAAACTCGAAACTCAGATATTCACCCCCACGATCAGACCGTAGGAACTTGATCTTCTTGTTACAATGATTTTCCACTTCACTCTGAAATTGCTTGAACTTTTCAAATGTTTCAGACTTGTGTTTCATCAAGTAGACATAACCATATCTACTTAAATCGTCAGTGAAGGTGAGAAAGTAACGATATCCGCCGCGTGCCTCCACGCTCATTGGACCACACACATCGGTATGTATGATTTCCAACAAGTCACTTGCACGCTCCATTGTTCCGGAGAACGGAGTCTTAGTCATCTTGCCCATGAGGCATGGTTCGCACGTGTCAAGTGAATCAAAGTCAAGTGACTCCAAAAGTCCATCAGCATGGAGTTTCTTCATGCGCTTTACACCAATATGACCCAAGCGGCAGTGCCATAAAAATATGGCGCTATCATTGTTTACTCTAACTCTTTTGGTCTCAGTGTTATGTATATGCGTATCTCTATCAAGATTCAATATGAACAATCCTCTCACATTCGGTGCATGACCATAAAAGATGTTACTCATAGAAATAGAACAACCATTATTCTCAGACTTAAAAGAGTAACCGTCTCGCAATAAACAAGATCCAGATATAATGTTCATGCTCAACGCAGGCACTAAATAACAATGATTTAAGTTCATCACTAATCCCGATGGTAGTTGAAGTGACACTGTGCCGACGGCGATTGCATCAACCTTGGAACCGTTTCCTACGCGCATCGTCACTTCGTCTTTCGCCAGCCTTCGTCTATTCCGCAGTTCCTGCTTCGAGTTGCAAATGTGAGCAACAGAACCGGTATCGAATACCCAGGCACTACTACGAGAGCTGGTTAAGTACACATCAATAACATGTATATCAAATATACCTGATTTTTCTTTGCCCGCCTTCTTATCTGCCAGATACTTGGGGCAATTGCGCTTCCAGTGACCCATACCCTTGCAATAGAAGCACTCTATTTCAGGCTTAGGTCCAGCCTTGGGTTTCTTCGGCGGATTGGCAACAGGCTTTCCGCTCTTCTTTGAATTGCCCTTCTTGCCTTTGCCGTTTCTCTTGAAACTAGTGGTCTTGCTGACCATCAACACTTGATGTTCTTTATGGAGTTCAGACTCTGCGACTTTCAGCATCGCAAACAACTCGCCGGGAGACTTGTTCATCCCTTGCATGTTGTAGTTCAACACAAAGCCTTTATAGCTTGGCGGCAGTGATTGGAGGATTCTGTCAGTGATAGCTTCTTGCGGGAGTTCAATCCCCAGTTCAGCTAGACGGTTTGAGTACCCAGACATTTTGAGCACATGTTCACTGACAGACGAGTTTTCCTCCATCTTGCAAGCATAGAATTTATCGGAGGTCTCATACCTCTCGATCCGGGCGTTCTTCTGAAAGATAAACTTCAACTCCTGGAACATCTCAAATGCTCCATGACGCTCAAAGCGACGTTGAAGTCCCGGTTCTAAGCCATACAAGACTGCACATTGAACTATCGAGTAGTCCTCCTTACGCGCTAACCAAGCGTTCTTAACATCCTGATCAGCCGTAGCGGGTGGTTCATCTCCTAGCGCAGCATTAAGGACATAATCCTTCTTTCCAGCTTGTAAGATTAGCTTAAGATTACGAGCCCAGTCTACAAAGTTGCTTCCATCATCTTTCAACTTAGCTTTCTCTAGGAACGTATTAAAATTGAGGATGACACTTGCGTGAGCCATGATCTACAACACAAATATATTCAAAGTGGACTTTAGACTATGTTCAAGATAATTAGAGTTCAACTTAATCAAATTATATGCTAAACTCTCACTCAAAAAGTACATCTCTCTAGTCATTTGAGTGGTTCATGATCCACTTACACTATCCCAAGTCCGATCATCACGTGAGTCGAGAGTAGTTTCAGTGGTAAGCATCCCTATGCTAATCATATCAACTATATGATTCATGATCGACCTTTCGGTCTCATGTGTTCCGAGGCCATGTCTGCACATGCTAGGCTCGTCAAGCTTAACCCGAGTGTTCCGCGTGCGCAACTGTTTTGCACCCGTTGTATGTGAACGTTGAGTCTATCACACCCGATCATCACGTGGTGTCTCGAAACGACGAACTGTAGCAACGGTGCACAGTCGGGGAGAACACAATTTCGTCTTGAAATTTTAGTGAGAGATCACCTCATAATGCTACCGTCGTTCTAAGCAAAATAAGGTGCATAAAAGGATTAACATCACATGCAATTCATAAGTGACATGATATGGCCATCATCACGTGCTTCTTGATCTCCATCACCAAAGCACCGGCACGATCTTCTTGTCACCGGCGCCACACCATGATCTCCATCATCATGATCTCCATCAACGTGTCGCCATCGGGGTTGTCGTGCTACTTATGCTATCACTACTAAAGCTACATCCTAGCAAAATAGTAAACGCATCTGCAAGCACATATGTTAGTATAAAGACAACCCTACGGCTCCTGCCGGTTGCCGTACCATCGACATGCAAGTCGATATTTCTATTACAACATGATCATCTCATACATCCAATATATCACATCACATTGTTTGGCCATATCACATCACAATCATACCCTGCAAAAACAAGTTAGACGTCCTCTAATTTTGTTGTTGCATGTTTTACGTGGTGACCAAGGGTATCTAGTAGGATCGCATCTTACTTACGCAAACACCACAACGGAGATATATGAGTTGCTATTTAACCTCATCCAAGGACCTCCTCGGTCAAATCCGATTCAACTAAAGTTGGAGAAACCGTCACTTGCCAGTCATCTTTGAGCAAAGGGGGTTACTCGTAACGATGAAACCAGTCTCTCGTAAGCGTACGAGTAATGTCGGTCCAAGCCGCTTCAATCCAACAATACCGCGGAATCAAGAAAAGACTAAGGAGGGCAGCAAAACGCACATCACCGCCCACAAAACCTTTTGTGTTCTACTCGAGAAGACATCTACGCATGAACCTAGCTCATGATGCCACTGTTGGGGAACGTCGCATGGGAAACAAAAATTTTCCTACGCGCACGAAGACCTATCATGGTGATGTCCATCTACGAGAGGGGATGAGTGATCTACGTACCCTTGTAGATCGTACAGCAGAAGCGTTTAGAGAACGCGGTTGATGTAGTGGAACGTCCTCACGTCCCTCGATCCGCCCCGCGAACAATCCCGCGATCAGTCCCACGATCTAGTACCGAACGGACGGCACCTCCGCGTTCAGCACACGTACAGCTCGAGGATGATCTCGGCCTTCTTGATCCAGCAAGAGATACGGAGAGGTAGAAGAGTTCTCCGGCAGCGTGACGGCGCTCCGGAGGTTGGTGATGATCTTGTCTCAGCAGGGCTCCGCCCGAGCTCCGCAGAAACACGATCTAGAGGAAAAACTATGGAGGTATGTGGTCGGGCAGCCGTGAGAAAGTCGTCTCAAATCTGCCCTAAAAAGCCCCATATATATAGGAGGAGGGAGGGGGACCTTGCCTTGGGGTCCAAGGGAACCCCAAGGGGTCGGCCGAGCCAGGGGGGAGGACTCCCCCCCCCCCAAACCGAGTCCTACTTGGTTTGGTGGGAGGGAGTCCTTCCCCCTTCCCACTTCTCCCTTTTTTTTCTTTCCTTTGATTTTTTTCCTTCCTTGGCGCATAGGATTTGGTGGGCTGTCCCACCAGCCCACTAAGGGCTGGTGTGACCCCCACAAATACCTATGGTCTTCCCCGGAGTGGGTTGCCCCCCTCCGGTGAACCCCCGGAACCCATTCGTCATTCCCGGTACATTGCCGGTAACTCCGAAAACCTTCCGGTAATCAAATGAGGTCATCCTATATATCAATCTTCGTTTCCGGACCATTCCGGAAACCCTCGTGACGTCCGTGATCTCATCCGGGACTCCGAACAACATTCGGTAACCAACCATATAACTCAAATACGCATAAAACAACGTCGAACCTTAAGTGTGCAGACCCTGCGGGTTCGAGAACTATGTAGACATGACCCGAGAGACTCCTCGGTCAATATCCAATAGCGGGACCTGGATGCCCATATTGGATCCTACATATTCTACGAAGATCTTTATCGTTTGAACCTCAGTGCCAAGGATTCGTATAATCCCGTATGTCATTCCCTTTGTCCTTCGGTATGTTACTTGCCCGAGATTCGATCGTCAGTATCCGCATACCTATTTCAATCTCGTTTACCGGCAAGTCTCTTTACTCGTTCCGTAATACAAGATCCCGCAACTTACACTAAGTTACATTGCTTGCAAGGCTTGTGTGTGATGTTGTATTACCGAGTGGGCCCCGAGATACCTCTCCGTCACACGGAGTGACAAATCCCAGTCTTGATCCATACTAACTCAACTAACACCTTCGGAGATACCTGTAGAGCATCTTTATAGTCACCCAGTTACGTTGCGACGTTTGATACACACAAAGCATTCCTCCGGTGTCAGTGAGTTATATGATCTCATGGTCATAGGAATAAATACTTGACACGCAGAAAACAGTAGCAACAAAATGACACGATCAACATGCTACGTCTATTTGTTTGGGTCTAGTCCATCACGTGATTCTCCCAATGACGTGATCCAGTTATCAAGCAACAACACCTTGTTCATAATCAGAAGACACTGACTATCATCGATCAACTGGCTAGCCAACTAGAGGCATGCTAGGGACGGTGTTTCGTCTATGTATCCACACATGTAAATGAGTCTTCATTCAATACAATTATAGCATGGATAATAAACTATTATCTTGATACAGGAATTATAATAATAACTATACATTTATTATTGCCTCTAGGGCATAATTCCCACAGTAATGATCATTGGCATGCACTAGAGAGGGTCTTGCACTATCTGAGAGGTACTATGAGTTATGGAATTCACTATTCAGGACACCCCGCTGTGCTAGAAGGATATAGTGATTCAAATTGGATCTCTGATGTTGATGTACTCTACGCTACAAGTGGGTATGTATTTACTCATGGAGGTGGTGCAGTGTCAGGGAGGTCTTGCAAGCAAACCATATTGACAAGGTCAACTATGGAAGCACAACTAACTTCTTTAGACACAACCACTGTAGAGGCAGATTGGCTGCGTGAACTCTTGATGGACTTGCGTGTGGTTGAAAAACCTGTACCTGCTATTCTTATGAATTGTGACAACCAAACGGTTATCGATGAAGTAAATAATTCGAAGGATAACACAAAGTCATCAAGATACGTGAAGAGACGTTTGAAATATGTCAGGAAGTTGAGAAACTCCGGAGTAATAACTGTTACGTATATTCAAACTGACAAAAACCTGGCAGATCCTTTTACAAAGGGACTATCACGAAATGTGATAGATATTGCATCGAGGAAGATGGGTATGAGGCCCATAGACGTTACACCATAGTAGTAACCCAACCTTTGTGATCGGAGATCCCGTGAATTAGGACCTGGGAAGAACAAGCTATTGGTTAACAAAGCAGAGTAATAAGTGACCGCCTCTAAGTGAAGATGCAAAACTCTCAGAGCTGTAAGGCTTAAGTGCTGTAAGGCAGGTTGGCAACATACCTTAATGTGATTCTGTTGGCTATTATAGCAAAGATGTTGTCCTACAGAGCAATCTTGAAAGAACACACCTATATGAGCTTCGATTGTAAAACGTCGCAATCTAGGAGATTTGGGTAATCTCTAGTAAGTTCACGAAGAGACGAGGGAGTACAACGTATATTCTCCAAACCGCGGGATAGCCTACTGGCAACCAGGTACTGGTTAAGACTTTGAGTGAAACCTGTTCTCACAAAACTAGCAATTCAAGGCATAGTTCATTATCAAGTCGTGGGTGGATGTAGCTTAAAGTTCTAGGCAGAAGTTCAACTTAAAAGTCTGTGCTGAAACACCGGTATATTAAACAAGTGGAGAGAAAAGAAAAATCTCTAAATGAGTATTTGAGATCTGGTGGGGGATTGTTAGAATTAATGGGCTTGGCCCATCTACAAAATTCTGAAATCTCAAATTGAGCCCATGAATAAAATGGCAAGTGATGATGTGATGGTGCTAAAGTTTAGTCCCATACCGCTAGTGGAGGAAGTGTTGGACCTCTTTATATAGTGAGATCTCCCCACCACTCTAAGTGTGTGTTGAGAAGAGAAAGGAGAGAACCGCACGCGCGCGCTCGCTCGCCTGGCCGGGCACGGACGACGCGTACATGCGACATGCGCGTGAATGATCCGCCAAATTCTGTTCCGATGCCTTGCGGGGGCGCGGCTACCTTTTGCCGTTTTATTTTTATGTCTTGGTAGACAAGTTGAGAATTTCTTGTCCGGTAAGTATACAACTTGAAAACCAAGTCGGTTTGACACGTGGTGGCGACACGGAACCGACCTGGGTCCTCCTATATATACTGCTTATCGTGGTCGGCCAAAGACACACCGAAAAACATCTAGGGTTTTGCCTCGTCTCACAACTTGAGCCGCCATCGTAGTCTACCTCATCCCGAGCGCCGGCGTCCACGGGCGAACGGGAGAGCAAGTCTCCGGAACCAGTCGCCTTTGTGATCCTGTATGGGAGAGGGCGAATTAGGTTTTTGGAAAGTGTTCTGCGCGACTGCTCGCTACTTCCACAACGGGCCGTCTACCTAGCAAGTCGGGCGGTGCTGCGTACCGCCGCCTCAAGTGTCGTCTACTTCGTCCCGTCATCGTCAACAACGTAGCTGCATCAAACATATCTGCTTCATCTACAAACGTTTGGTACGTACGTTGTGTTTTCGTTAACCTGATGAACATGTTAGATGCGTACATGTTTTGCTATACGGTGTTGTTGCTATTCATGTTGTCTACTGCATCTAGTATGTTAGAGTTTCACATATTAGTAGCTAGTATCGTCATGCTTTATATTCTGAAATTAATCATGAAAATTATGCCTAATTACTCAACATGTCGAACAATTTTTTGTAGAACTAATAACTTTTACTTCGATCAGAGTTGGAGGAGCGCGCGGTAGTCAAGGCTTCGGAGGAGCTGAAGCATTTTCGAACAGTCTCTTAGCTAGTTTGAGGGGTTTTTTACGGCATGGAGGGAGATGGCCTCCTTCTGGTTCCGTCCGTGGTCGGCGTCGCAGCCGAACTAGGCGAACAGGCTGTTGTGATATATTCCAGTCGATCAAGATGTCATGTTAACGTGACGATCAACCTACCCTATTGTTAATGGAGGTTTGAGTAGCATGCATCCACACATTCACCCTGAAGAGTGAAGTCTGTTTCAAACCCTGATGGTGTAGGGCTCGACGTAAATAAACCCTGATCTTTAAATCCCTGAAGTTCATACCCTGACATTTCTTATCCCGGTTGAAATCGCCCTCACACCGGTTTTAGGACTGGATTTGCTGATGTGGCGCCGCGGGTGGGTGGGATTGCAAACTAAAGACATCATGTTGCCTGGGTGAAATTTGCTGTTTCTATTTTCTATATCAAATGCCAGTGGGGATCGAACCTTGGTGCGTGCAGGTGCGCGGCCGGAGCGGGGGCGAGCGCGCGCGTGCGCGGCTGGGGCTGGGGCGGGCGTGCGCGGCCGGAGCGGGGGCGAGCGCGCGCGTGCGCGGCTGGGGCTCGGGCGGGCGTGCGCGGCCGGAGCGGGGGCGAGCGCGCGCCTGCGCGGCTGGGGCTCGGGCGGGCGTGCGCGGCCGGAGCGGGGGCGAGCGCGCGCATGCGCGGCTGGGGCTCGGGCGGGCGTGCGCGGCCGGAGCGGGGGCGAGCGCGCGCGTGCGCGGCCGGGGCTCGGGCGCGCATGCGCGGCCGGAGCGGGGGCGAGCGCGCGCATGCGCGGCCGGAGCGGGGGCGAGCGCGCGCATGCGCGGCTGGGGCTCGGGCGGGCGTGCGCGGCCGGAGCGGGGGCGAGCGCGCGCGTGCGCGGCCGGGGCGGGGCAGCGCGCGCGGGCGCGGCTGGGGCGCGCGCAGGTGCGGCCGGGGCGAGCGCGGGCACGACTGGGGCGGCCGGGGCGCGCGCGGGTGCGGCCGGTGCGAGCGCGGGCACGGCTGGGGCGGCTGAGCGCGCAAGGGACCCATCTGGAGGTAGCTGACTCACCTCTATCCCGGTCTATCCCGAGCCACATAGAAATCCTTCTGTTTGGATACAGACTAAAGGTCAAAAACGACCGGGATCAATGAGATCAGGGTATGAACTTCAGGGATTGAGACGTTAGGGTTCATTTACATCACGCTTTACATTTTTATGGTTTAAAACAGACTTTACTCCACCCTGAATTAACGATTTACAGGCTAGAAATTCCGTGGCAGCTTACACATACGGCTTTTATAAATTCAGTTGTAAGCATAGGCTCTATGTTGACACATAAACGACGTACGGCCAGTATTTCAAACCCTAATGCACGTAAATACTGAAAGCAGAGGCATTAATATTCCCCTTGTTCTTACTGCTCTCATCCAACGCGTTGGCTTCTTTCTCCTCCTCTTGGTCAGCAGTTTCTTCTTCCTCATCGCCTTTTGCTGCTTCTTCTTCTTCTTCATTGCCTTTTCTTTTATCTTCTTCCTGCCCGCCGCCTTCTCCTTGTCAGTGAATATCACGGTGACCAGCTGCTCGATGTAGCATGTGCACAGGGCGAAATTTGCAGACATGTCCAACATCGTAGCTACTTTGGTGGAGGTGACAAGGATCCAGCCAGGGAAAGGATCAAGGATGAAGTATATCAACGGGAAAAAAGAAGCAAGAATTGAGAATGAGGAATGGTAGCTGCTTCGTGGAACGGAAGCAAAGAATAGGAAGGGAAAACAATACTGATGTGTGGTTCACTAGGCGAAGTAGAGGCTACAGCCCTTCTTATCAGCGACTGCCGGTGGATGGGACGCGCCTCTTTTTGTTTTGTTTTCAAGTATCATTAAGCATTGGAACCATCATAAAGTAGGCGTATATAACTAGCTAATTCGTGCACTAGAGAATCGGCTTTTCTTGGGGACGTGTTATAAGTCGTTGCAAACTGAATAGCTAACCTAACCTATCTCTCTGCTCTCTCGATCGTCGAGTCGGACCGGGCAAAGATTAGCGAGGCACGGCAACGACATATATGAAGGCCGGCTAGCGGACACGACAAGATGCCGAATTTTCAAACAGACACATTTTTCTTGTCCATCTCTCTTTCCTTTTTGCGGGGGATTTTCTTGTCCAACTCAACGAGGTGATAGTAATGGTTAATTAAAATGGAACCCCCACACACACAAAAAAAAAGACCTGCTTTTTAATTCGCACATAAGAAACTTTAAATGAATGGATGGAATTATGGGATCGAGGGGTAGAAGTGAGTTGCAGCTGAAGTGCAACCTTTAGATGAAGAATGACACTTCTTCTTTCGGTATAACCCCCTAAATACAACAACGGCTGAGATTGTTTCGTACTCTTTCATATAAAAAAGGCAGGATCAACCGTTTACTTTAATATATCACCCCTCCTCACATCAGCGCCTCTCTCTCCCCCGACGCCCTCTGTCCCTCTCTCTCCCTTGGCACTTCCTCCTCTTGCCGGCAACATATCGTTCCACGATGCCGGCAACAGTTCAGGCAGCGGCGGCCCTCCTCCCGGCAGCGCTTGACCGACGAATTTGGGCACGCCAAAGACGGAGGAGCTTCTTTGGTTTGGCCTCATGGTGCCGGCGGGGTGCCACCTCCCGAAAGAGTTCAAGGTCTCCGCGGACGTTTACCCGACGAGAGGCCCCGACGTGGCGGCGGAGGAGCGCCGCCCCCATTGGAACGCCGCCGGCCGTCACGCATTCTAGGACGACAAGTCCTACTGTGAAATCATCAACAAGCTCTGGAGGATGGAGACAGGCTTGATGTGGCCTCACATCAACTGGCTAGGCACTCCGTGCACCACGCTTCGGTGATAAGATCGGTGTCGGCCCCGCACATACCGGCTAGGCGCGCCGCGCACCGTGCTCGGGCGACAGGCTCGGTGTCGGCCCACGTCGACAGGCTCCGGCACCCGCGGCCCTACCCCTGCCCCTGACGCCGTCGAGCTCACGTCGGAGCTAGTCGTCCTTCGTGAATATGGCGACTCGTACGACACCCCGAGATTGCTCGTCGTGCTTCGGGTGTCGGAGGCGGCGGCAACGGTGGCGAGTGAAGCCGCAGAAGTGGCAGCGGTGCTTGGTTTTGCTGATGCGTTGATTTTTTCATCAAAGTGTAAAGGGTGATGTATCACAACGACGATAAGAATTCCTTCGGTTTGAAACCAAGGTATCGAACCAGTAGAAAGATTCACAAAGACTATCTAAACAGTACCTGCACACAAACAACAAATTCTCGCAACCCAACGCGTGTAGGGGTTGTCAATCCCTCGTTGATAAGATAAAACGGTAAATAGTTATCAATGAAAAAATATACTAAAGTTTGAAAACTGTTTGTGACTTACAAAATAGTTTATTCTTTCAAAAATTAATCATGCATTTTATAAAATGTTTGTTAAATTATTATTTTCATTAAATCATAAATATGTTGATGAATTTAAAAAATTGTTTTACCAATTTCCAAAGAAATGTTCGTCGGTTCATTGCTGTTGAGGATTATGATTTTTTTCTTCTTTTACAACGCACGGGTACATTTGCTAGTGTAAGGTTAACGAGAGGACCTTAAGTTCTTTTTAGGTACATAGAAGAGGTACTCAAAGGTAAAGTAGCCGCTACATCCCCCCCCCCCCCCCCCACACACACACACACAAAAAAGAGAATAAGCCGTTGCATGCCGGAAAAATAATTTAAAGTAGGTACCGAATAAGAACACTCAAAAGTAGTTTTTCTAGAGGAACTCCAAAGTAAATTAGTTTTTTATATACTTTCTCTGTTCTTAAGTATAAGTCTTTTTAGAGGTTTCACAAGGAAACTACATACGGATGTATATAGACATATTTTAGAGTGTACATTCACTTATTTTGTTTCGTATGTAGTCCACTAGTGAAATCTCTTAAAAGACTTATATTTAGGAACGGAGGGAGTATTTTTGAGAAGAATCCCGCCCAACTTTCATTCAACATTTATATTTTTAAGCGTGGATCATTACCATATCATGAGGAATGCCAAGCCATATATGGCGCCCTGCCCTGCCCCAAGAGGCAGAATAAGGGACGATTTTCATTGGGCTTTTCACTGCCGTGGGCTGCATCTGATGGGCTAACAACGCACCACCAACACTCTGCCTTTACCTCAAAAAATAAAAACAAAAACCAACACTCTGCCTCCCTCACTCCCCATTGCAGAGAACGGCGGCTCCTCCTCCTCCGCCGCCGCCGCCCTCCCCGCGACCGGCGCGGAGAGTTTATTCTCCATCCAAGGCAAGCCCTCTGGCCGCAAACAAAAAAAAGGAAAAGAAAAACTCGCGGATTTACTCTGTCCGAGGACGCGACCGTCGCCGCAGGAGACGGAGGGAGGAGGTCGCCGTCGACCGGGGAGGACGACGGAGGCGGTGGTCGGTCACGCGCGCGCGCTTCCTTCATATCTTCCCGCGGCGGCGACGCCCGTGTGGCGCCGGTAAGATGCTTCTTTGCTGCAAACTGAGATATCTTTTGCATGAATTTCCACCAGTTTATGAACGTCCTTATCAGCACGGGATTTTCTGCCCGGGACTTGCTCGAGTCTTGGCTCCGCGAATAGGTTCCGCCACCCGAGTAACTGACAAAAGAATATGATGCATTGCCTATTGATTTGTAGCAGCAGTTTAGCAGTGAGGATTGAGGACTATGCTGCCACATCATTAGATGCTAATCAAGGTGGCGTTTTTTTTTCGTATTTGGAACCATAAATACTCACTGGCTTTAAATGCATTGGTTGGTGGTGAGATTGTGTTAGCTTTACCCGAATTTAAGGAGAATGTTTTTTGTTTGTGTAGATTCTCTGATGTAAATTGTAGGTGTGAAAAAAGAAGCATAAGGGTGATGATGTGATTTTTCTTGGTAGTTTAGTGTACCGGTACGCACACTGAAATTTGTAACAGTGTATGCTTTTTATGTTATAGTGGTGAAGAGAAATCTTTTGACGGGCTGGCTATACTCTTTACTGCCTTGGTTCTCTTGAAGAGGTTTCTTCGTTTGAAATTTTCATTGCCATCCATCTGTATGAAAAATTGAAAATCCAGGTCACAACAACCAGGAGCACTAGTGGTCCCAAGCAATGGTTCATTTCAAGAACAGGTACATGGTGATGGAGGTCTTCATCGACGCGAGCAGAGGAGAGGCTGATCCCGTCATCCTCACCCAGCTCAACATAACCAAAGTTATCAGAGACAGCATCCAGCTCAACTTTGGGGAGTGTGGCCTCGCTGCATCTCTTGGGTCATTTCAAGGTGCTAATAACTTATAAATCATCCTTCATTCCCCTAGGCAGCATGATATATGCCTGTGATGTGTCCCCAGTTTATTTTAGACTTTATAAGCACTTCTGAGCTCCGGTCATATGCAGTGAAGTATGTAAATCCTCTGACGAAGATTTGCGTAATACGAGTGTCGCGTGAAGATCACCAAAAAGTTTGGGCTGCTATCACAATGGTGAGGAACATTGGGAAGATCCCTGTGTCGTTCAACCTCTTGGATGTGAGTGGTGAGTGGATAACAGATTCTGGAACCAAATCAGTTTATTTTCTTTTTGTTTTACAGTTACTTTGATGCACTATGAGTCTTCGTAGATGAATTCAGTAACTGATCTCATTGTGTCCACTGTGGTCTTAATGTGCTATGAATGGCGCCTGAGTGCCTGAATTACACTTACATCCAACCCTTGTTGGCCCAGGATGTAGCACTTTCTGGGTTAAGCCATTTGCATGAAGGAAAACAGAAGTGCAATTTCCTTTTTTCAAAAAGGAGTATTATTTAATTATTGAATCGCCAAACAAATCAGCTTACAAAAAATAAAAATAAATAACCCGAGGTCATCCACATAGGACATGCGTCACGACAGCGACCCCAGAACCTACCAACAAACAGAATTGCAAATGGTGTGCTAGGAAATCTGTTAGCCTCGTTGGGCCGTAGGGTGTTACATATTATTGAATGCAATTTCATATCTTCACAAGCTGATATGCTCATTTCTTTATCAAATTGGTCAAAGGTTCCTTTTTAGTTTGGACTTCAGTTAGCAATCACAGAAACGTCTTTCTGATTCCTTTACACGTATCTGTGTTGTTGAATTTGTGAAAACTGCTTTTCTCACCAAGAACCCACATTAGTTCTGAGTGTTTTCGGTGCACAAACTTTAGGCTGGTAATGTTTCTCCACATATAGTTTGATGCTTATCCTCATATTGTTTGGCATTTGTACCCAATTGCACTTGTTATTTTGCTGAGTCCCTAACAGAAAGAAATGCTTGCAAGACAATGTGCCAGACCAGAGCTGACCATCAACCTCGTTTCCAGGAAGTATCAGGGCCTGCAAGAAAGCCGCATTGGAGTGCGAAGAAGCGAAGTTTGAGCAGTACAAGCTGGCTGCTTGTGATGGTATCACGCCGGAGATCATCGAGTCCGTGCAGAGTTGCTTTGGCAAACTTAAGGGGCTAGATAGCTAGTGAAGATGGAAGTTTGTTTCGCGCCATTAGTCTTCTTTTCAGAGACTTGAAGCATATCAGTTCTGAAGAACTTATAGATTTACAGTGAGCAATTGTGCCTCTGTACCACCTTTTCAATGGCTCTCCACCCAGTGGTCTAGGTTCGAACTGACATAGTACCAACTAATGTTCTCTGGCTGGTGTTGCATTACATGAAGAAGTTTGAGTTCTCAATTTGTTTGGCTCCAGTCTCCAGGTTGGTTATCAGTTCATGTTCATTTTGAACAACCGTTTTTCGTGTTTGACTCGATCAACTGAAAAAAGATCATTAAAGGCTAGTACGTATATCTAATTCACTAGGTAAATGCATATGAAAGGTAGATTCAATCTGACTCTGGTCAGTCAGATCTGTGTTCCAACTTCCAAGTTCCAACTACTATTTTGAACTCTCTGCCTGCGAGTTTGACTTCTACTCCCTCCTTTTCTAAATATAAGTCTTTTAAGATATTTCACTAGAAGTCTACATACGGAGCAAAATGAGTGAATCTATATTCTAAAGTATGTCTATATACATCCGTATGTAGTCCACTAATGAAACTTCTTTAAAGACTTATATTTAGGAACGGAGGGAGTAGTTCTTAAGTGCAATCTGGGTGATGAACTGCACACAATTATCTTCATTCTTAAAAAAACGCGGTATGATCAAATCTAATCAACCGCATGTGTCCTCCCAATAGCATCTAGTGTATCTAAGCGTAAAACACCAGTCTGGCAGAAATGTGAGAACATCTGAATCTAGAAACAACAACTACAAATTGTGTCAGGAATTTGTATATGCGAAGAACATTTTAAATTCTTACCAGCAATGGTGAGTTGCAATTGTGCTGAGCCCCACTTTAGTTCTCAACTGCATTCGTGCTCTAATTGTGTTGGGAGCGCGATTCTGCAGTAATGCATAGATGAGACACGTACGTCTTTAACTTGTTCTAAGCCTGGCTCCAGCATATACTGCACTTCTGCAGAAGAAAAGTACGCAAATCTACAACCTCTCAGTTGCCTAGAACAAGGCATTGCAAAATTAACAGGAGCAAAATCTAGAAGTTGGTATGAACTGAGATCTACTGTAATTTATAAGTAATCAAGCACCAGATTGCATTGCTTAGCAGTATACTAGAAGAAAGAGTGTACATGGACACAAGAGAGCATCAAGCATGCATAACATGCAGGTGGAACATTGGGCTCAGACCAATTCCTAATTAAGACAGCAAAGTGGTAAGTTCCGCTTCAACCGCAGCAATCTGCTCCCTCGGTACCATAATATCTGACATTTTAGCAGTTCAATTTGAACTACTAAAACGTCATATATTATGGTACAGAGGGACTAAATTTACAGTGAACATGTATCTTGCCCGCACCGCAACAAGTCAACGCGCCTTATGTGGCTTGCTGTGAGGCCAGTTCAGAATCCCGGACATTGATGGTGTAGCTCGAGAGAAGTTGGATGATGGTGAAAGGACGATGAGCAACGAGGGCAAACTGCCTGCCCTGCTTCACAAAATCATCGGCTTCAGAGATCATCTCTGTTTTGTCGTCCTTTAGGCTATACTTGCAGATGCGAGCCGACGAACGCTGGTGTTTGGTGTAGTAGACGCAGTTTGCCTCAACGGACGGGAACTTATCGGCGCAGACAGCCAGGCACCTCTGATGACCGATGAAGATGGCATAGTTGCTGATGTCTCTCAAACACACAAGCTTGTCACTCGTGGCCTCCAACCTGAGAACCCTAATGAGTCTCTCTAGCTTGACGATGATGAGCAGCTGTCCGGCAAATTCCATAAAGAAACACCGGCGGCCGTCGTTTGCATGTCCGCTCACAAGAGGATCGCCGGAGATAAACTTGCCAGGCGGCTGGACGTGATGCACCTTCATCAAACCACCGATGCTGCCAAGCGCTTTAGTTAACTCGCTTGTGGAGGAACCGGCCGGTGGTGGCAGAGGCAGGCCAAACCAAACGGCGGCGGCGACCTCCCCCTCGGACGGCACCGGCGCCATGGCGCCGGTGAGAGGGTTCAAGAGGTGGGCAGTGCGAGGAGGGCTCCTGTCTGCCAGCACGAAGAAGCCGCAAGGCGTGGTGGCGACGACGTAGTAGTTGCGGAGCAGCGGGAGCTCCTTGTGGAGGAACCGGCCGGTGGTGGTATTGACCAGCAGGCGGCGCGTGTCGCTCTTGGAGACCTCGTCGTCGTCGAGGATGATCCACCGGCGCGGGTGGAACCGGGAATCGGAGGCGTCGGTCTTTGGGTCGTCGATGGCAGAGCGCCAGTGGTGGCATACGGCGCGCAAGCCCACGTAGCAGTCCACGTCGTTGGTGGCGAGGAAGGAGCCGGCGATTTGGCGGAGGAGGTCGTATGGGAGTGAGGACCAGCCTGCACCCACCATGGCCGGACGGCCCTTCTTCTTCCCTTTGACCGGTGGAAGATCCGGGCTGGTCAAGGGCATTGGAAATTCAGTGGACGCGGCCGCCGCCATTGTTGCTGCACGATGGAGTCCGGAAAATCCTATGCCCTAATCTTCCCTGCCAAAAGGGGTGGGATGTAAATTTCATCCTCAAGAATCAATTAGTACATGAAAACACATCAAAATAAGTTTTCAAAAGGCATGACTTGGGCGAACCGAAGTAAGTTTAAGCCTTCTATTTTTCTTCCTCAATTTCCACGGTCTGGTTAACTCACGGTACATGAGCACATAGACGAAGTACTAAGAGCATCTTCAGTCGTTCGGTCCCTTAAAGGCCTGAAATAGCGTCGTTTAGGGCCAAACCGGCGTTAAAGTCGGCTTGGGGGCTCAGATTTCCAGCCGCCCTCCCAAAGGTCCCCCCACGCCCTTTTCAAACCAAATTCAAAGAAATTCATTTAATTTGACTTGTTTTTTAGATGAAACTTAAGCGAATTCATTCAAATTTGTACAAACTTAAAGAAAATAAATAAAAGAATAAAACTATGCCGCCCCCGCCGCATCCTCCCCTAGCCTACTTCAGGTCGAGGAGGTGGTAGAAGGCCGTGTACTCGCCGCCATCGCCGTGGCCATCGCCCTCCGGCACGCCGCCATCCTTGTTGCAGTCCTGCCCTACGTCACCGATCTGGGACTCTGGGTGGGGGTAGTGTGCACCAGCGTCTCCTTCTCGTCGTCGGAGAGGATGATGACATCGGCCTCCTCGAGGGGGCGCCGCTCGACGATCTCCTCCAGAGTGCGGCGCTTGCGCTCCATCTCCTCGCGGACGTAGTCGTCGCACGCCCACTGCAGGCCGGTGTCGAAGTCGGCGGGCATGGCAGCGTGCTCGGGCTTGATGGCGGCCGGCGTCACTGGCTCCTTCTTCGGCCGAACAAGCCGAGGGCGTCCATCGGTGGGGCCTCCCTCGTTTATGATGAGGTTGCCGCCGCAGCGGGTGCGTCACCGATTCGGCGTCTCCACGGGCTCGGCCTTGACGGCGGCGAGCGGCGGCGTGCCGGAGGAACGGGAGCCCGAGGACGAGGAGGACGCTCCTGACGCCATGCGGCGAGGCAGCCACGAGGCCGACCCCGCTGAGCCCCGACACCGGCGAGAGAAGGAGACCGGCGGGTGTTCCAGCGGTGGGTTGTTGCCACCCTCGATGTGTTCGAGGACGACGTGGAGAGTACGCCCAGGGACACCCCACCACGCCTTCCGGTCGTCGAAGTTGTTGCGCCCCTTCGTCAGCGGGAAGCAGTTGGTGGAGGCCAACTGCTCCTCATGGAGGCGCGTGAAGTACGTTGTCCAGAGCGGCATGTTGTCGGGGGCATACCTCTCCTGATTGCGAACTTCCTCTAACAGGGCCGCCCGGATGCGAGTGATCTCACCGCGGCGCTCCGAAGTGGATGGTGGAGTGGGCACGGGGACGTCGCCGGTGCTCAGCCTCCATGCGCCCGGCACACGCATGTCTGGCGGCGTGGGGTAGTTGGCCTCGTGGTGGGCGTATGCTTCCAACTCATGCAGCGAATGGCGACCAAAGCCGTTCGCCGCCGCACTGTCGCCTGGGAACTTCTCTGCCATTGGTGGAAGGTGGTTCCGTCAGCAGGGTTTTGTTGGGGAACGTCGCATGGGAAACAAAAAAATTCCTACGCTCACCAAGATGAATCCATGGGGACTAACATCTACGAGAGGGGGGAGTGCATCTACATACCCTTGTAGATCGCTAAGCGGAAGCGTATATAACGCGGTTGATGTAGTTGAGCGTCTTTGCGATCCAATCACGATGCTTCCGCGATCTCATCACGATCCATACCGTGATCCCATCATGATCCGTCCCGACCTAATGCCGAATGGACGGCACCTCCGTGTTCAGCACACGTACAGCTCGATGACGATCTCCACCTCCTTGATCCAGCAAGTAAGGGTGGAGAGGTAGATGACTTCTTCGTCAGCACGACGGCTTAGCGGCGATGGTGGTGGAGCTGATCTGGCAGGGCTGAACTGTGCGCTACCGAATCAATCTAGAGGAAGAATGAAGTAGAGGAGGGAGAGAGAGTTGCGCCATGACCTAATTGGGTTCGGCGGCACACCATAACCTTTTTGGGGTCGGCTGCGCGCCATGAATTTTTCAGGGTCGACTGCCTCTCTCCTCTCAACTATATATATGAGGGAGGGAAGGGGTGGCGCTCAAGAGGAGGAGTCCTTCGATTGGGAGGTGGAGGCGCTAGGGAGGAGCCCTCCTCTAATTCGGAGTCCCTCCCCTCCTCACACTTCGGCGCATAGGCCCATAGGGGCTGGCCTCTTGATACGTCTCAAACGTATCTATAATTTTTGATGGTTTCACGCTGTAATCTTGTCATCTTTGGATGTTTTATGTACCTTTTATATCTTTTCGGGGACTAACTTATTAATTCAGTGCCAAGTGCCAGTTCCTGTTTTTTCTGTGTTTTTGACTCTTTTCAGATTTGATTTTTGGAACGGAGTCCAAACGGAATAAAAACCCCGAAATGATTTTCTCCCGAACGGAAGAAGATCAGGGGGCCTCTGGGCCAAGCCAGGTAGGCTCTAGGGAGCCCACAAGCTCCCACCACGCCACCAGGGGGAGGCGGCGGCGTCAGGGCTTGTGGCCTCCCTGGCCGCCCCCTGACCTAGATCCTTGGCCTATATGTTCCCAAATATTCAGCAAAAAATCAGGGGAGCCTCGGAAATACTTTTGCGCCGCCGCAAGTTTCCATTTCCGCGAGATCTCATCTGGAGACCCTTCCCGGCGCCCTGCCGGAGGGGACTTTGGAGTTGGAGGGCTTCTTCATCATCATCATCGCCCCTCCAATGACTCGTGAGTAGTTCACTTCAGACCTACGGGTCTGTAGTTAGTAGCTAGATTGCTTCTTCTCTATCTTGGATCTTCAATACAAAGTTCTCCATGATCTTCATGGAGATCTATCCGATGTAATCTTCTTTGGCGGTGTGTTTGTCGAGATCCGATGAATTGTGGATTTGTGATCAGATTATCTATGATATATATTTGAGTCTTTGTTAATTTCTTATATGCATGATTTGATATCCTTGTAAGTCTCTCCGAGTCTTGGGTTTTGTTTGGCCAACTAGATCTATGATTCTTGTAATGGGAGAAGTGCTTGGTTTTGGGTTCTACCATGTGGTGACCTTTCCCAGTGACAGTAGGGGCAGCAAGGCACACATTAAGTAGTTGCCATCAAGGGTAGAAATATGGGGTTTTCATCATTGGTTTGAGATTATCCCTCTACATCATGTCATCTTGCTTAAGGCGTTACTCTGTTCTTATGGACTTAATACACTAGATGCATGCTGGATAGCGGTCGACGTGTGGAGTAATAGTAGTAGATGCAGAAAGTATCGGTCTACTTGTTTTGGACGTGATGCCTATAGATATAATCATTGTCATAGATATCGTCACGACTTTGCGCGGTTCTATCAATTGCTCGACAGTAATTTGCTGAAGTCATCATGGCTGAAAACACCAAACTTTGCGACTTCTCGAGCACTAATAATAATGATTTTATTAGTACTCCGATTGCTCCAAGTTTTACTTGCATCTATTTCAACTAGACGTGAGGTCTCTCCACGGCAACAACGAGGAGGAGGAGATCCACATTTAGAGGGCGAGGGGTTCGAAACTCGGGGAGGTCACATATGGTTGTGGAAGAAGAGCTTGTACGGGCTCCGAGGTCAAAGAAATTCGACAAGTTCTTGGTCGATCGATACCTTTCCATCCCGGGGCCCACTAGTGCGGAATCGTATGAAATCAACGCAGCTTTGCTGAATCTTGTTATGAAAGAGCAATTCTCTGGCCTTCCTAGTGAAGATGCCGCATCCCATCTCAATACCTTCATTGAGCTTTGTGATATGCAAAAGAAAAGAGATGTGGATAATGACGTGATTAAGTTAAAACTTTTTCCTTTCTCGTTGCGAGACCGCGCAAAAACTTGGTTTTCTTCTTTGCCTAAAAATAGTATCGATTCTTGGGATAAGTGCAAAGATGCTTACATATCCAAGTATTTTACGCTGGCTAAGATCATCTCCTTACGTAACGATATCATGAATTTCAAGCAACTTGATCATGAACACGTTGCACAATCTTGGGAGAGGATGAAGCTTATGATTAGAAATTGTCCTGCTCATGGCTTGAGTTTGTGGATGATTATACAAATCTTTTACTATGGCTTGAATTTCGCTTCTCGCAATATCTTGGACTCCGCCTCAGGTGGAACGTTCATGGAAATCACGTTAGGAGACGCTACAAAACTCCTAGACAATATCATGACCAACTACTCTTAGTGGCAACATTGAAAGGTTGCCTGCTAGCAAAAAGGTGCACGCTATAGAAGAAATTAACTCGCTTAGTGCTAAGATGGACGAGTTGATGAATTTGGTTGCTAGTAGAAACGCTACCGTAGATCCTAATGACATGCGACTATCTTCTTTGATTGAGAGTAGCAACGCTAGTTTGGACGTGAATTTTGTTGGTAGGAATAATTTTGACAACAACAATGCTTTTAGAGGAAACTATGTTCCTAGGCCTTTTCCTAGTAACTCCTCTAACAACTATGGCAATTCCTACAACAACAACTCCTCTAACAACTATGGCAATTCCTAGAAAAACTACTCAAAATAGATGATTTGGCTAAGAGCGTTGATAGGATGTCTTGTGATATTGATGCTTTGAAAGTTAGCACTAGTGGGGACAGGGCCTATAGTCCCGGCCCGTAAGTGGCTTTAGTCTCGGTTCACCAACCAGGACCAAAGGGGCGGGACTAAAGGCCTAACTTTTAGTCCCGGCCCTGTTCCAAGCCGGGACCAAAGGTGCTCCACGTGGGCGCCTCCGAGCGCCCTCAGGGGCAGGCCCTTTAGTCCCGGGTCTTAACACGGACCGGGACTAAAGAGTTTCTGCAGATTTTTTTTATTTTGGGATTTTAGGGTTTTAGGGTTTAGTTGTTCGGGAGATTAACGTGATGCCTCGTTTTGTGTTCGGGAATTAGTTTTCATATAATTCTAAATATACATGTTTATGCATATATATATATATATAAGATTAACTTATCTTACAAGCGAGCATATATATATACAATTATATGGAGATCTGAATTATCGGGACTAGAGCCCGTCTATTCGATTACATGGACCAACATCAGTAATGGCCCCTAGCTACACTAAATCGTTCTTTGTCATCTATAGCTTCCGTCCTCAGAAAGGTCGCAAGCTCCTCTGCAACAGCAATCGCGCGTTGCTCTGGTAGGACATTCTCCCTCATGGACGTGTACTATATAAGAAGAGGAGATGAATATGAATATCAATCATGATAACAAAGAATGACGGGTAAAAATAGAGGTGTGAATGTTCATTGCTTACGTCGTATCTGTGATCCTTGTGCTCAGAGGTAAACGTGCGAATGGTCTCGCAAACATAGTATCCGCATAGATGCGTCCCCCGTGGCTGCTGGTCGCACTTTACGAGAATAGAATATATATAATCAAAATAATAATCTAGCATCATAAATGTATTGAAAATAGAAGTATATCATACTACTACTTACCTGAGCCGCTCTAAAGGTCAGCTTCTCATGCTCGATACCGGAAGTCACGCACTTGAACCGCTTCCAAACCCTGCCCGACAAGGAAAATGATTTGCTAAGTTTTTCATTAATCGATATATCAGAAAATCATCGAAAGAGACCGATAGAGCGCAAGAATGATTGAAATTACCCTTGGAGCATGTCCTGCAGGCTTTGGAACTGTTCCAAGGGTCTCGATAATGGGTCGAAGGCATCAACTCTTCCCTTATCAATTTGAATGTCCTACAGAATCCAATGGAAGCTGCACATGTATATATATATATATATGTGTGTCAGTAACTTATCAATTACACTTATAAGTGAATGGACACAACAGAGTAAAGACCCTCACCTGAAGTTGTATGGAAACAGTATGTGGTCACAGAAATTTTGATGTGTTAGAAACCTTAGAAGGTTTTCCTCCGTCTCCTTGGATTTATCAGTTAGCGTCGCTATATGTATTTTATCTGGGACAATAAACCCAATATTTAGGATGTTCCTACTTTTACATTCCAGAATCTTCATTCTGCATAATAGAGTACAAGTTATATGTAGATAATGAATTGAAATAACTAAACAAGTTATATGTAGACAACGAATTGAAAAACTTACAGACAATAGCAACTCATAAGCGATTTGTCGAGGGCGTCGGCATTGTACATCTGGAAGAGTTCATCAAAGTCGATATGGATTTATTCGGGGTGGCCGTAGTACTCCCGTGGGACATTCGCCACGATCATCGTTCTCCCATTCTTTGATTCACTTAAGTAACATGTATGCAAGTAACGCATATTTGTTGGGAGATCATCTTTGCTGACCAAAGGCACTCCCATGACAAACTGTGGCTTAGGGGCTACCACAGCCTTGGGTAACCTGTCGTCTTGGGAAGCCAGAACGTCTTCAACCGAGATACCCCATTCATCCGCCCACTTCTTAGCTAATTCCAAATCTTGCCCCTGCACCAGAGAGGGAACATTCTCGGGTAACACCCTGAGGGGTGGGATCGACTGTTTGGCCTGTTGTCCAAGCTGAGGAACGTCTGATCTTTTTTTGCTTGTAGTTGAACTTGATTTTCTCCCACTTGCACTTGCACGTGATCTGCTCATTTTCCCTTCCTTCTGCAATGTGCGTGTATAGTCATCAGGCTTATGGTGTAAGTCATACTGTGATGGAAGGTTCGTGAAGTATTTTGCATATGCTATTTGCTTCTCGGTGTATTCCGGGCGGGGCTCAGGTTCCTTCTTTTTCATCTTCGCATCATGATGTTCCTTTGTTATCCTGGCGTTCTCCTCGGCGGTACGATCATAAGGTCTGATAGGAATATTAGCATGAGGTACCTTTGGGAGGGGCGACAGTTTGCGCTTTGGGGAGCTCCGTCGCTTAGAAATCATCGACGGAGCATTCTTGCTGGCACGCTTCCGCTTAGTATCCGGAGCGTGCGGCGGCGGAGACGGACGACCCAAGTCCGGCGGCGGTGATCGAGATGGACTCGTGTTGTGCTGGCCGTCGTCATGTGGAGGGCTTGGAGGTGATGGAGGTGTAGGTGACCTGCGACGACTCGGAGGCGCTGTTGTCCTTGGGGTCGAGCCTGGAAGCTTGATGTAGTTCTTGTCCCATAGGATGACTCCACCCACTACTTCTCCGAGTGTCCTCTCATCTTCAGGTCCAGCTATGTCGAGCTCCATATCATGAAACCCCGCCATGATTTCATCCACCCCGACTTTAGCAAAGCCAGCTGGAATCTCATGGCCATGCCAGCGTGCATCAGGGCCAGAAGGTAAAGCTTGTCCGACGGCCACCTTCATGGATATTTCTTGAATTTCTGATGGAGTTCACATGATGTTGACTCCTTGATTCCATCCACGGGGTAGCCGGGACCGCCCTCTATCATTCTTCGTGCATCGTCGGGCGGGGCCTCAGATTCAGCCACGCTGCTTTTCCGCTTAGATGGGGCGCCGGTAATATTGAGTGCAGGATCTTCCTGGCGCGCTACTCCTCTAAGCTCATCAATCTGCTTTTGTTGCTCGTTAATCCTGGCAAGCAACTGGTTGAACTTGTCATTCTCCTCATCCTGTTGTCGCTTCTTTGCTCTCGCTCGGCTTCTGTAAGTGTCTTGATCTCTGGCAAACCCAAGCCACCACGGGTAAGAAGGACCAAAGCCTCACGTTCGTCCTCCATGTTCGTCATTACCGAGGACCGGTGTGAGCAAATCTTTCTCTCTATCTGCAGTGAACTGTCTTTTTCCCTCCTTAATTTCTTTCACTATCTTTTTCCAATTCTCCCCGGGTATCCTAAGACCGTCATTGCAGATGAGGTCCCCTGTTTCTTCGTCGTACGAACCACCATGCGCAAGGAACCAATCTCTTGCTCTCAATTCCCACTCATCACAGAGTGATTCAGGTATGATGCCTTTAGCTAGCAGATCTTGCTCTTTCTTATCCCACTTTGGGATGGCAGTCTCGTAGCCCACTGGCCCCAGCGTGTGGTGATATTTCTTCTTGTCGACATTTTTCTTGTTCTTTTCTGATAATGCCTTGGCATCTTCTGACTCCTTGTACTCTTGAAATGCCTTCCAGTGATTCGCCTGCTTGGCTAGATACCCCTCGAATACTGGCGCTTTCTTTGTCCGATAGTTTTTCCATAGCTTCTTCTTCCAGCTACGGAACAGTTTGGCCATCTTCTTTAGAGTCCACTTCTTGACTTTGGCAATCATTTTTTTTGCGGCGTCTTCATTCTCACATTCTGGCAGGTTGAAATGTGACATGAGATCATTCCAAAGATTATCTTTGTACCTTTCGGCGACATAGTCACTATCAGCTGCCCCTTTGCGCTTGTTCCACTCCCGAACGCTGATCGGGACGTGATCCCTAACGAGAACTCCGCATTGCTTCTTGAATGTGTCAGCAACATTCTTAGGAAGCTTGGGTTCGCCCGTAGGCAATATCACCTCAAAGGTCTAATGCGTCCGTGCATCCAACTTTTTAGTCGGGCCTCGTTTCGTAGCTTTGCTCGATGTGGAGGCCTAAGAGGGAGAAACATTCGTCAAATGAATGGATATGTATACAATATAGAGCTATCTCCAATATTTTTCACATATTACAAGTGATTGTCGAACTTCATATGTATACCTCGCCGGACTTTATTATTTCTCCACCGGCTTCTCCACCGGCTTCTCCATCAGTGGAGCTATCACCTTCTTCGTCATTGGACCTATCTCCTGACCCATCACTTCATCTTCGTGTCGGTCGACCTCCATTCCATATCCACAGGGGTTTAGATATGACAACGGAGATTCAGCTGGTTCAACGTCGGGGCCGTCTTTGATTATATCTTCGAGAAGTTCTTCCTCTTCGAGGTTCGTGATATGTGGATCCATAGTTCTGCAAAAAATGGACATTTGATTAACTAATAAACTAACAAACTATATAAGAGGGGTTGGAAACTTTGAAGTGTCGTTTTATATAGGAGGACCTTTAGTCCCGGGTCTTGGCTAGAACCTAAACTCTAAAATATTTCTAACGGATTCTCTTAACGTTTAAGGATTTAACAAAATGGCGACATTCTAGATGTGTAGAAAATGATCCTATTTTTCCTGATCTCATCTACCCTTCTATATGTCACATTGTCTAGTGTCAAAGGACTTTGTTGAACTTTGTACCAAAAAAGAATTATTCTATCAGGAACTCCGTTCCAAAACAACTTTAGTCCCGGGTCGTGGCTTTTCCAATTTGAGCATTCAATAAGCAAACCCAAATCGTAAAATAAAGTAGTATTCAAATTAGCATGCATTCAATTATAAGCAAAACTACATCATCTCTTGTGTCCGTACATCGTCGAATATTATCACCAATACTCCTCGAATACTATCATACATATAGCATCACTAATACAGCTAGAACCGTAGCGCCCGACGGGTATCGTCGCGGGCGGTGGACACCCAAAGAGAAGGAACCATCACATGATCATAGCTCCAGTGAGATCCCTGAAGAACCTGCCAGGTATGGTCGAACCTGCCCTCCAACGCTACCATGTAGCGACGGACATGCTCATCCTCATCGCTGACACGGTGACGTACCACCTCCGCGGTGTCCGGAAGCCTCGGCACCGTCACTGGCCCACGTGACCGCCACCAAACAAGGATCGGGTCAACAACGGGCTGGCTCCTCACCAACCTATGCCCCCCGGAAGGTAGCACCTCCCAATACCAGCCGGGCGGAGCCCAGTCCCGGACATGGTCCCTCTGATCAAGCAGGTGTCCTCCGCCGAGTCGACGACGAGGATGCGGGATAGGCATCGTAAAATGAACTAAAAAATAAACTAGTTCTATTAATTTTCTTGCTAAAAATAAACTAATTGTATATATAGTAAAATAAAGTAGTTTTATTAAATCAACTAGTTCAACTATATATTGACAAAAGTTTTATTAAATCAACTAGTTCAACTATATATTGACAATAACCTATTAATTAACACTAACTACCTAACCCTAATAACACAAATTTAAATAACACAAAAATAACACAAATAACCTATTTAACACTAACCTACCTAACCCTAAATTCACCAAATATTCTACAAATAACACTTAAGCATATACAATAGCAAAATTAAGCAATAATCTAGAAAACACTAATTAAGCATCTATATACGTAGAAATGTCTTCTTCCTCTTCTTCTTCTTCTTCTTTCTTATTTTCTTCTCCGCTTCTTCTTCTTCTGTTTTTCTTCAACTTCTCTTCTTCTACTTCTCCTCTTCTTCTATTTTTCCTCTTCTTCTCCTCTCCTCCTCTTCTTATTCTCCTTTTTCTTCTTTTCTTCTCCTCCTCTTCTTATTTTCCTTTTTCCTAATCTTATTTTCTTATTTTTGTTCATCTTTCTTCTTCTTGTAACCCTAACCTAATTCTAAATATTACTAACCCTAATAATCTATCACAAACCTAATAACAATAGGAATTAAATGATAAAAAAAAATCTTCTTCTCCTCCTCTTCTTCTTCCTTTTCTTCTCCTCTTCTTCTACTCCTCCTCCTCTTCTTCTACTTCTCCTCCTCCTCTTCTTCTACTTCTCCTCCTCACCGGCACGACGGTGGCGGTGGCGTCCCCGCCGGCGGGCGCCGACGGCTCGTCCTTCGTGTTCGGCATGGGGAGGAGGGGGCGGGGGGCTTACCGGAGTGGGAGGGGAGGGGGTCCGGCGCCGTCGAGGAGGACGGCAGGGCGACGGCGAGGAGGACAGCAGGGCGACGGCGACGGCGGGCAGCCTGGCGGCGTCGAGCAGTTCGCCCAGTGCCGCACCGGGCAGGAGAGGCGAGTGAGAGGAAGAAGAGAACGAAATGGGCATTTCGTCGGGGCCGTATATATAGTAGGATCTTTAGTCTCGGTTTGTGGCTCGAACCGGGACTAAAGACGCCCTTTAGTCCCGGGTGGAGCCACGACCCAAGACTAAAGACCCTTTTTCGGCAGACCAAAAGGCGGGAAGCACGGGCCTTTAGTCCCAGGTCGGGGCTCGACCCGGGACTAAAGGTCCCTTTTCGGCAGGCGGCAGGCGAGGGGCTTTAGTCCCGGGTCGTGGCTCCACCCGGGACTAAAGGTGGTCTTTAGTCCCGGTTCATGCCACGAACCGGGACTAAAGGCTTGGGCTAGTGGCATTCCTAAGTTTAGTCCCACCTCGCTTGTCGAAAGGAGCCGCCACTGGTTTATAAGCCCCGTTGTCCCAACCGTGTCGAGTTCCTCTCTAAAGAGGCTTACGGGCCTAAACACACTTGAAATTTCAAAATTGAAACTATATTTGAAATTATGGAGAAAATACAACCTGAATTCAAAGTGAGGTCACTTCGAATTTAGGTTGAATTTTCTCTATAAATTCTCATATAGTTTCAATTTTTTTCTATTTTCAAAATTAATTATTTTGCCTATCCAAACTTTTAACTATTTTGTTATTTTCAATTAAAAACTATGTTTATTAAAAATTCTTTTTGCATATTTGAGAATTTGACAACACTATGAAAATAAAAAGTGTTTGAAATTGAAAAAATAATTCAAAACTATTTTATATTTTCAAAATTAATTATTTTGACTATCCAAACTATTAACTATTTTGTTATTTTCAATTAAAAACTATGTTTCTTAAAATTCTTTTTGCATATTTGAGAATTTGACAAAACTATGAAAATGAAAAGTGTTTGAAATTGAATAAATAATTCAAAACTATTTTCTATTTTCAAAATTAATTATTTTGACTATCCAAACTATTAACTATTTTGTTATTTTCAATTAAAAACTATGTTTACTAAAATTATTTTTGCGTATTTGAGAATTTGACAAAACTATGATAATGAAAAGTGTTTGACATTGAATAAATAATTCAAAACTATTTTCTATTTTCAAAATTAATTATTTTGACTATCCAAACTATTAACTATTTTGTTATTTTCAATTAAAAACTATGTTTATTAAAATTCTTTTTGCATATTTGAGAATTTGACAAAACTATGATAATGAAAAGTGTTTGAAATTGAATAAATATTTCAAAAACTATTTTATATTTTCAAAATTAATTATTTTGACTATCCAAACTATTAACTATTTTGTTATTTTCAATTAAAAACTATGTTTATTAAAATTCTTTTTGCATATTTGAGAATTTGACAAAACTATGAAAATGAAAAGTGTTTGAAATTGAATAAATAATTCAAAACTATTTTCTATTTTCAAAATTAATTATTTTGACAATCCAAACTATTATTTGGCATTTTTCAAGGATTTACTTATTTTTTTGAGCTAGTTGACCCTGAAATTGAAAAGCACTACAAATGAATTCTGAAAATGTTGAAAGTTGGCATGCTATCATCATTTCACCCACGTAGCATGCGTTAAAAAGTTGAAAGGGCTACGACAAAAACTGGATGCACTTCGTGTACAAAACGGACAATCTCTCTCGAAGTATCACGGTTTCGAACGAGAACTCATCTCTTACAAAGGGATTTTATTTTTTGAACTTATTTGAACTCCATACTTTTTGTGTGTTTAAAATGCACCATTCAAAGGCACATCACAAATTTTGAACAATTTCTGACTTAATTTGGTATTCTTCGTGCATTTACTTTTGTTTTTTTAGGCTAGTTGAACCTGAAATTGAAAAGCACTACAAATGAACTCTGCAAATGTTGAAAGTTGGCATGGTATCATCATTTCACCCACATAGCATGTGTTAAAAAGTTGAGAGGCTACGACAAAAACTGGATGCACTTCGTGTACAAAACGGACAATCTCTCTCGAAGTATCAGGGTTTCGAACGAGAACTCATCTCTTACAAAGGGATTTCATTTTTTTGAACTTATTTGAACTCCGTACTTTTGTGTGTGTTTAAAATGCACCATTCAAAGGCACATCACAAATTTTCAACAATTTCTGACTTAATTTGGTATTCTTCGTGCATTTACTTTTGTTTTTTTTTTGGTTAGTTGACCCTGAAATTGAAAAAGCACTACAAATGAACTCTGAAAATGTTGAAAGTTGGCATGCTATCATCATTTCACCCACATAGCATGTGTTAAAAAGTTGAGAGGGCTACGACAAAAACTGGATGCACTTCGTGTACAAAACAGACAATCTCTCTCGAAGTATCACGGTTTCGAACGAGAACTCATCTATTACAAAGGGATTTCATTTTTTGAACTTATTTTAACTCCATGCTTTTTGTGTGTTCAAAATGCACCATTCAAAGGCACATCACCAAATTTCAACAATTTCTGACTTCATTTGGTATATTTCGTGCATTTACTTATTTTTTTTGAGCTAGTTGACCCTAAAATTGAAAAGCACTACAAATGACCTCTGAAAATGTTGAAAATTGGCATGCTATCATAATTTCACCCACATAGCATGTGCTAAAAGTTGAGAGGGCTACGACAAAAATTGGATGCACTTCGTGTACAAAACGGACAATCTCTCTCAAAATATTAGCGTTTCGAACGAGAACTCATGTCTTACAAAGGTATTTCATTTCTTTGAACTTATTTGAACTCCATACTTTTTGTGTGTTCAAAATGCACCATTCAAAGGAACATCACAAAATTTCAACAATTTCTGACTTCATTTGGTATTTTTCGTGCATTTACTTATTTGTTTTGAGCTAGTTGACCCTAAAATTGAAAAGCACTACAAATGAACTCTGAAAATGTTGAAAGTTGGCATGGTATCATCATTTCACCCACATAGCATGTGCTAAAAAGTGGAGAGGGTTACGACAAAAGCTGGATGCACTTCGCGTACAAAACAGACAATCTCTCTCGAAGTATCACGGTTTCGAACGAGAACTCATCTGTTACAAAGGGATTTCATTTTTTGAACTTATTTGAACTCCATACTTTTTGTGTGTTTAAAATGCACCATTCAAAGGCACATCACAAATTTTCAACAATTTCTGACTTAATTTGGTATTTTTCGCGCATTTACTTTTTTTTGGGCTAGTTGACCCTAAAATTGAAAAGCACTACAAATGAACTCTGAAAATGCTGAAAGTTGGCATGCTATCATCATTTCACCCACATAGCATGTGTTAAAAAGTTGAGAGGGCTATGACAAAAACTGGATGCACTTCGTGTACAAAACGGACAATCTCTCTCGAAGTATCAGGGTTTCGAACGAGAACTCATCTCTTACAAAGGTTTATTAAAATTCTTTTTGCATATTTGAGAATTTGACAAAACTATGAAAATGAGAAGTGTTCGAAATTGAATAAATAATTCAAAACTAAAAGGTTTAGTACATTCCATACATGCATTACATAAAAGATTTAATACATTATTACATTATTGCACCAATATTCCTATCTATTATTTCTGTTTTCTTCTGGGTCGTAGCCATGGAGAATCTTCATCATTCAGTAGGATGCTTGGGTCAGTTTTCACTTTGAAGGGCGGAATTTCATGAAACTTATTATAATCTACTGACATGTCTGTCTTGTCATCTACTCCCACGATGTTTCTTTTCCCTGAAAGAACTATGTGGCGTTTTGGCTCATCGGACGATATCTTCTTTTGCTGATTTCTTTTTCTCGTTTTTGTAGACATGTCCTTCACATAGAAAACCTGAGCGACATCATTGGCTAGGACAAATGGTTCGTCCATGTACGCAAGATTGTTGAGATCCACTGTTGTCATGCCGTACTTTTGGTCTACAACTACCCCGCCTCGTGTCAGCTTCACCCATTTCCACCGAAATAAAGGGATCTTAAAGTAGGTCCATAGTCAAGTTCCCATATCTCCTCTATGTACCCGTAATATGTTTCCAAACAGTGCCCATTCTTGTCTGTTGCATCAAAGGGGACACCACTATTTTGGTTGGTGCTCTTTTTATCTTGGGCAACCGTGTAAAATGTATTCCCATTTATCTCATACCCTTGGAAAGTACATATAGTCGAAGATGGTGGCCTGGCCAAACAGTACAGCTGATCTCCTACGGTGTCGTCATTCATGTGATGTGTCTGCAACCAACTGCCGAAAGTCTTCTCGTGTTCCCCTTTAATCCAAGAGTCAGCCTTCCCCGGGTTTTCGGAGCGTAGAATATTCTTGTGTCTCACGATATACGGAGCCACCACGATGGAATTGTGTAGAACTGTGTAGTGTGCTTGAGAGAAAGAATGCTCGTCCATACATACTTTTGCCTTTTCCTGTCAGCCTACCCTCATACCGAGATTCAGGAACACCAATCGGCTTAAGGTCAGGAAGAAAGTCCACACAAAACTCATTGACCTCCTCTGTTCCATAGCCCTTGGAGATGCTTCCTTCTGGCCTAGCACGGTTACGAACATATTTCTTTAAGACTCCCATGAACCTCTCGAAGGGGAACATATTGTGTAGAAACACAGGACCGAGAATTCTAATCTCTTCGACTAGGTGAACTAGGAGGTGTGTCATTATATTGAAGAAGGATGGCGGGAACAACAACTCAAAGCTGACCAGACATTAGACCACATCAACCTGTAACCCTGATAGACTTTCTCGATCGATTACCTTCTGAGAAATTGCATTGAGGAATGCACATACCTTCACAATTGCCAGGCGAACATTTTCCGGTAGAATTCCCCTCAATGCAACCGGAAGCAATTGCGTCATAAGCACGTGGCAGTCATGAGACTTTAGGTTTTGTAATTTTTTGTCTTTCATATTTACGATTCCCTTTATATTCGACGAGAAGCCAGCCGGGACCTTGATACTGAAAAGGACTTCAAAGAAGATTTCCTTCTCTTCCTTAGTAAGAGCGTAGCTGGCACGCCCTTGAAACTGCCCTGGATGCATGCCATCTCTTCCTTTATGATGTTCCTGGTCCTCCCGTGCTTCCGGTGTATCTTTTGACTTCCCATACAAGCCCAGGAAGCCTAGAATATTCATGCAGAGATTCTTCGCCAGGTGCATCACGTCGATTGCCGAGCGGACCTCATGGACTTCCCAGTAGGGTAGCTCCCAAAATATAGATTTCTTCTTCCACATGGGTACGCGCTTATCAGGGCCGTTAGGAACAGGTTGGCTGCCAGGACCCTTTCCAAAGATTACTTTTAAATCTTTGACCAAGTCAAATACTTCAGCACCAGTACGGATGACAGGCTTCCCCCGGGGTTCTGCCTTGCCATTGAAATGCTTGCCTTTTTTCTTTAAGGATTGCTTGGGCGGAAGAAAACGACGATTGTACGGGTACACATTCTTCCTACATCTGTCCAGATATATACTTTCTGTCTGATCCAAACAGTGCGTGCATGCATTGTATCCCTTGTTTGACCGTCCTGAAATGTTACTAAGAGCAGGCCAATCATTGATGGTTACGAAAAGCAACGCTCGAAGGTCAAATTCCTCTTGTTTGTGCTCGTCCCACACACGTACACCCTGTTCGGCCCACAGCTGTAAAAGTTCATCAACTAATGGCCTTAGGTACACATCAATATCGTTGTCGGGTTGCTTTGGACCTTGGATAAGCACTGACATCATAATGAACTTCCGCTTCATGCACAACCAAGGAGGAAGGTTGTAGATACATAGAGTAACGGGCCAGGTGCTGTGACTGCAACTCTGCTCCCCAAAAGGATTCATGCCATCTGTACTCAGACCTAACCATAAGTTCCTTGCGTCAGCTGCAAATCTTGGGAACTCTCTCTCGATTTTTCTCCACTGCCGACCATCAGCGGTGTGCCTCAACTTATTGTCTTTCATACGATCTTGCATGTGCCATCGCAACAACTTCGCATGATCTTTATTTCTGAACATACGTTTCAACCGTGGTATTATAGGAGCATACCACATCACCTTGGCAGGAACCCTCTTCCTGGGTGGCTCGCCCTCAATATCACCAGGGTCATCTTTTCTGATCTTATACCGCAATGCAGTGCATACCGAGCATTTATCCATATTCTCGTACTTCTCATCGCGGTAGAGGATGCAGTCATTAGGGCATGCATGTAACTTCTGCACGTCTAATCCTAGAGGGCAGACAAGCTTCTTTGCTTCGTACGTGCTGGCGGGCAATTCGTTCTTTCTTGGAAGCATCTTCTTCATTAGTACCAGCAACTTTTCGAATGACGAGTCAGTCACACCGGTCTCTGCCTTACACTTCAGCAATTCCAGTGTGCTACCCAGCTTCTTCTGGCCATCTTCACAAGTTGGGTACAACAATTTGTTGTGGTCCTGTAACATCTGCTCGAACTGCAACCTCTCCTTTTCTGTGTCGCAACCTCGCCGTGCATCATAAATGACCCGACCAAGATCATCAGCGGGCTCATCTGGTTCCCGTTCTTCATCCTGATCTTCTTCTTCATTGTCTTCCATTGCGGTATCGCATACTCAAGGAACATAGATCGGTAGTTGTCATCATCGTTCTCTTCTTCTTCATCGTCGTCTTCCATCATAACCCCTCTTTCTCCGTGCTTGGTCCAAACATTATAGCCCGACATAAAACCGGACCGAAGTAGGTGGCTCTGAATGACTCTTGAGGAAGTGTAATCCTTCTCATTCCGGCATTCAACACATGGACAAAACATATAGCCACCACCATGCTTGTTCGCATCGGCTGCATCTCGAAAAGAATGCACGCCTTCTCTGTAAGCGGGTGTGCGTCGATCACCGTACATCCATGGATGGCTCATCTGCGTTATACGACAGTATATCAAATACAATCACGATCCTATAAATTAGTACTGCACGGTCTAAATGAGGAAATATAGTTGCTAACCTTTTTGAATAAGTAGAAATAAAGAGGAAGAAGTTTAAGCGTGGCTCGGGCATCTAATATCGTAGTTGTGTTCGGTGAACTGAAGCGGCATCGCTCTAACACACATTTCAACAAACACCTCTAGTGCATCCAAGAAAAATGGAGAGCTAGCACACACCCACACTCTTCCATCCAAAAAATGCAAGGAAGAGGGGAGAGGGGGGCTGTGGCCAATATATATAGGCAGAGGACTTTAGTCCCGGTTTGAGACACAAACCGGGACTAAAGGTGGCGCACATGCGGGCTGCACACCGCGTAGCCCTTTAGTCCCGGTTTGAGATACAAACCGGGAGTAAAGGCTCCTTACGGGCCGGGACCAAAGCCTCGTGGGCGGCATTGCGATTTGGGGCGACGTGGCCGGTCCTTTAGTCCCGACCCAGAGGGAGGCCGGGACTAAAGTGTCCAGGCCAAAGGCCCGTTTTCCACTAGTGTAGATGCGCTCCTCCCAAGGTCAACTTGGATGGAACTTTGAAAGCTATGCGTGTCTCCATGAATGAGAGCAAAGAAAGAACCGCCCAAATTCGCGCTAGGCATGGATGGTTGAAAAGGGTGCGTTCTAGTGATGCAAATCATGAAGATCTTAAAGTGCTTGGTGTGTCTCCTCTTGAATCTTTGTTTTCGCGTGTCAAACCTATGTATGGAGGGGCTGGATATGAATCCACTTTGGTTGAAAAACGCCCCAATGATTCGGAGTCCACCTATCTTGATGATAAAGGTGTGGAGAGTGGAGTAGAAGAAGTCAAAATTTTGGGTAGTAATGAAACTCCCACTTTGGATTTCAAGGAATTCAATTAGGATAATTGCTCCTTGTTTGAATGCATTTCTTTGATGCAATCCATTGCAAACTCTCCACATGCTTATAGCCAAAGCAAAGCCTTTACCGCGCATATCGTAGATGCTATGATGAAATCTCTTGAAGAGAAGCTCGAACTAGAAGTCTCTATACCTAGAAAACTTCATGATGAGTGGGAACCTACTATCAAAATCAAGATAAAAAACAATGAGTGCAATGCTTTGTTTGATTTGGGTGCTAGTGTTTCCGCGATTCTAAAGTCTTTATGTGATATTCTTCGTTTTCATGAGATTGAAGAGTGTTTTCTTAATTTGCATCTTGCGGATTCTACTGTCAAGAAACCCATGGGAAGGATCGATGATGTTCTTATTGTTACAAATAAGAACTATGTACCCGTGGATTTCATTGTACTTGACATAGATTGCAATCCTTCATGTCCCATTATTCTTGGTAGACCTTTCCTAAGGACTATTGGTGCTATCATCGATATGAAGGAAGGGAATATTAGATTTCAATTTCCTTTAAAAAAGGGCATGGAGCACTTTCCTAGAAATAAAATAAGATTGCCTTATGAATCTATGATGAGGGCTACCTATGGTTTGAGCACCAAAGATGACTATGCGTGATCCCATCACTTTTTGCCTAGCTAAGGGCGTTAAACAAAAGTGCTTGTTGGGAGGTAACCCAACAAATATATCATTTTTCTTTCTGTTTTGTGTTTTCCACACTTTCATAATTCTGTTATGATTGTGTTTTTGTGTTTCTTTTTGCGTTAGTGCCAAGCAAAACCGTTATGATTAGTCTTGGGGATGATCGTTTGGTCATGCTGGAAAAGACAGAAACTTTCTGCTCACGAAAATAATTTTCATTTTTGTTCTGTAAGAGATTTTGAGTTTATTCTTTTTGATGCTGATTTCTACGAAAAGTCTTCAGACTATCATAATTTTTCAGAATTTTTGAAGTACCATAGGTATACGAAATATACAGATTTCTACAGACTGGTCTGCTGTTAATAGATTCTGTTTTTGTTGTGTTGGTTGCTTATTTTGATGAAACTATGGATAGTATCGGGGGGTATTAGCCATGGAAGATTGAAAATACAGTAACCCAACATCAGCACAAGTAGAATTTATGTTTGCTATAGTACCTAAGGAAGTGGTGGTTTGCTTTCTCATACTAATGTTATCACGAGTTTCTGTTTAAGTTTCCTGATGTGAAGTTTTGAAGTTTTGGGTGAAGTTCTTATGGACAAAAAGATAAAGAGTGACAAGAACTCAAGCTTGGGGATGCGCAAGGCATCCCAAGAGATTCAAGGATGCCGTAAAAGCCTAAGCTTGGGGATGCCCCGGGAAGGCATCCCCTCTCTCGTCTTCAATCCATCGGTAACGTTACTTGGGGCTATATTTTTATTCACCACATGTTACGTGTTTTTGCTTCGAGTGTCTTGTATCGTAGGAGTATTTTATTTTTGTTATGTCACAATCATCCTTGCTGCACACCGAGAGAGAGAGACATGCACACACCGTGATTTTGTCGAGCTTCACTTATATCTTTTGGTAGACAATTTAGCTCACATGTGCTTCACTTATATCTTTTGAGCTAGATACTTTTGCTCTGTGTGCTCCACTTATATCTTTTAGAGCGCAGCGGTGCGTGGCTTGGTAGTTGATCTATGCTTTGAAAGTAGTCTCAAAAGGGGTAGTTATCCAAAGTGATACAAAAACTTCCACCTTCATGTGCATTGAATAGTTAGAGAAGTTTGATTCATCTCAATTAGTTTTGAGTTGTGGTTATGGTAATATTGAAGTCATGCTAGTAAGGTGTTGTGGATCTAGAAATACTTGTGTTGATGTTAGTGATTCCCGTAGCATGCACGTATGGTGAACCGCTATGTGATGAAATCTGAGCATGATTAGTATATTGATTGTCATCCTTTGCGTGGCGGACGGGATCGCGCGATGGTTTATACCTACCAACCCTTCCCCTAGGAGTATGCGTTGAATGCTTTGTTTCGATTACTAATAAAACTTTTGCAACAAGTATATGAGTTCTTCATGACTAATGTTGAGTCCATGGTTTAGATGCACTTTCACCTACCACCATCACTATCTTCTTAGTGCCGTGCAACTTTCGCCGGTGCACAAAACCCACCATTAGCCTCCCTCAAAACAGCCACCATACCTACCTACTATGGCTTATTCAAAGTCATTACGAGATATATTGCCATGCAACTACCACCATGACATGTGCCACCACGTCTACATTGCCATTGCATGATCGTAAGATAGCTAGCATGATGTTTCCATTAATGTCTATGCCATGCTAGATCATTGCCACGGTACACTACCGAAGGCATTCCATATAGAGTCATAGTTGCTCTAAGTTTTGAGTTGAAAGTGTGATGATCATCATTAATGGAGCATTGTCCCATGTGAGGAAATAAAAGAGGCCAAAGAAGCCCACCAAAATAAATAAAAAATAAAAAAGAGGCCAAAGAGCCCACCAAAAAAAATGAGAGAAAAAGAGAGAAGGGACAATGCTACCACTTTTTCCACACTTGTGCATATTAAGCACCATGATCTTCATGATTGAGAGTCTCTCGTTTTTTCACCACCATATAGCTAGTGGGAAATTTTTCATTATATAACTTGGCTTGTATATTCCAATGATAGGCTTCCTCAAAATTGCCTTAGGTCTTTGTGAGCAAGCAAGTTGGATGCACATCCACTAGTTTTCTTTAAGAGCTTTCACATACTCTTAGCTCTAGTGCATCATTTGTATGGCAATCCCCACTCATTCACATTGATATCTATTGATGAGCATCTCCATAGCTCATTGATATGCCTAGTTAATGTGACTATCTTCTCCTTTTTGTCTTGCAACCTCCACCACACTCCACACCATATATAGTGCTATAACCATTGCTCACGCTCATGTATTGCGTGAGAGTTGAAAAGGTTTGAGAAAGTAAAGGTGTGAAACAATTACTTGGCCAATACCGGGGTTGTGCATGATTTAAATTTGTTGTGCAATGATGATAGAGCATAGCCAGACTATATGCTTTTGTAGGGATAACTTTCTTTTGGCCTTGTTATTTGGAAAGTTCATGATTACCTTGCTAGTTTGCTTGAATTATTATTGTTTCCACGTCAATAGCAAACTATTGTTTTGAATCTAATGGATCTGAACATTCACGTCACATAAGAGGAATTACAAAGGACACCTATGCTAGGTAGCATGAAAGCATCAAAAATTCATTCTTTATCACTTCCCTACTCGAGGACGAGCAGGAGTTAAGCTTGGGGATGCTTGATACGTCTCAAACGTATCTATAATTTTTGATGGTTTCACGCTGTTATCTTGTCATCTTTGGATGTTTTATGTACCTTATGTATGTTTTTTGGGACTAACTTATTAATTCAGTGCCAAGTACCAGTTCCTGTTTTTTCTGTGTTTTTGACTCTTTTCAGATCTGATTTTGGAACGGAGTCCAAATGGAATAAAAACCCCGAAATGATTTTTTCGCGAACGGAAGAAGATCAGGGGGCCTCTGGGCCAAGCCAGGTGGGCTCCAGGGAGCCCACAAGCTCCCACCACGCCACCAGGGGGGAGGCGGCGGTGTCAGGGCTTGTGGCCTCCCTGGCCACCCCCTGACCTAGATCCTTGGCCTATATATTCCCAAATATTCAGCAAAAAATCAGGGAGCCTCGAAATTACTTTTCCGCCGCCGCAAGCTTCCGTTTCCGCGAGATCTCATCTTGAGACCCTTCCCGGTGCCCTGCCGGAGGGGACTTTGGAGTTGGAGGGCTTCTTCATCATCATCATCGCCCCTCCAATGACTCGTGAGTAGTTCACTTCAGACCTACGGGTCCGTAGTTAGTAGCTAGATGGCTTCTTCTCTCTCTTGGATCTTCAATACAAAGTTCTCCATGATCTTCATGGAGATCTATCCGATGTAATATTCTTTGGCGGTGTGTTTATCGAGATCCGATGAATTGTGGATTTGTGATCAGATTATCTATGATATATATTTGAGTCTTTGCTGATTTCTTATATGCATGATTTGATATCCTTGTAAGTCTCTCCGAGTCTTGGGTTTTGTTTGGCCAACTAGATCTATGATTCTTGCAATGGGAGAAGTGCTTGGTTTTGGGTTCTACCATGTGGTGACCTTTCCGAGTGACAGTAGGGGGAGCAAGGAACACATTAAGTAGTTGCCATCAAGGGTAAAAAGATGGGGTTTTCATCATTGGTTTGAGATTATCCCTCTACATCATGTCATCTTGCTTAAGGCGTTACTCTGTTCTTATGGACTTAATACACTAGATGCATGCTGGATAGCGATCGACGTGTGGAGTAATAGTAGTAGATGCAGAAAGTATCGGTCTACTTGTTTTGGACGTGATACCTATAGATATAATCATTGCCATAGATATCGTCACGACTTTGCGCGGTTCTATCAATTGCTCGAGAGTAATTTGTTCACCCACCGTCGACTTGCTTTTATGAGAGAAGCCACTAGTAAACACTACGGCCCCCGGGTCTATTCACATCCATTGTTTACACCTCCGCTTTTACTTTGCTTTGTTACTTTGTTGCTTTCAGTTCTCACTTGGCAAACAATCTATAAGGGATTGACAACCCCTTCATAGCGTTGGGAGCAAGCTTTTGTGTTTGTGCAGGATCTTGTGATACTCCTCCACTGGATTGATACCTTGGTTCTCAAACTGAGGAAAATACATACCACCGCTGTGCTACATCACCCTTTCCGCTTCGAGGGAACTCCAACGCAAGGCTCCAAGGCCACGGGGGAAATCCTTTGCATACTTGCCTAGGAAGTCCCTTAAGGCGTAGCCGCAGCAGAAGGATTCCCAGTGCCGTCAACATGACTATTCCTGGCGCCGTTGCAAGGGAAGCTCAGCTGACATCACCTCCCAGCCCATCAGGGGCTAGTGCGCCACCTCTTGGGCCTATGTGGCCCCTTGGGGTGGGTTGCCCCTCCCTGTGAACCCCAGGAACCCATTCGTCGCTCCCGGTACTTTATCGATAGTGCCCGAAAACTTTCCGGAACCCGTATACCTCTTTCCTATATATCAATCTTCGTCTCCGGACCATTTCAGAACTCCTCGTGACGTCCGGGATCTCATCCAGGACTCCGAACAACCTTTTGTCACCAACATACATAACTCAACTATACCAAAATGTCACCGAACCTTAAGTGTGCAGACCCTGCGGGTTCGAGAACTATGCAGACATGACGTGAGATACTTTTTGGTCAATAACCAATAGCGGGACCTGGATGCCCATATTGGCTCCTACATATTCTATGAAGATCTTTATCGGTTGAACCTCTATGTCAAGGATTCAGTTAATCCCGTATGTTGTTCCCTTTGTCTATCCGTATGTTACTTGCCCGAGATTCGATCGTCGGTACCTCCATACCTAGTTCAATCTCGATACCGGCAAGTCTCTTTACCCGTTCTGTAATACAAGATCCCGTGATAAACTCTTTAGTCACATTGCTTGCAAGCTCATTGTGATGTTGTATTACCGAGTGGGCCCTAGAGATACCTCTCCGTCGTACGGAGTGACAAATCCCATTCTCGATTCACGCCATTCCAACAGACAACTTCGAAGATACCTGTAGAGAAACTTTATAGTCACCCAGTTATGTTGTGACATTTGATACACACAAGTCATTCCTCTGGTGCCCGGGAGTTGCATGATCTCATGGTCATAGAAATAGATACTTGACATGCATAAAACAGTAGCAATAAACTGACACGATCACATACTACGTTCATAGTTTGGGTCTCGTCCATCACATCATTAGGAATGATGTGATCCCGTTATAAAATGACAACTCATGTCTATGGCGAGGAAACCTTGACCATCTTTTATCGACAAGCTAGTCCTTAGAGGCTCACTAAGGACAGTGTGTTGTCTATATACCCACACATGTATTTGAGTTTTCAATTAATACAACTATAGCATGGATAATAAACGGTTATCATGAACAAGGAAATATAATAATAAATAATTTATTATTGCCACTAGGGCATATTTCCAATAGGTTTCTCCGGCATGTGAAAGAGAAGAAGGGTCGAGAGGGGGTGCAGAGGCTAGTGTTTGGCGTGTGGCGGCGAGGCTCGGCTTTTATAGCTAGGGGAGAGCGGGAGTGGAGTGAACGTGTGGCGAGAATGGCGGGCGCGCGGTGGGCATGCCATTACTCCATCGTGAGACCTTGGAATCCTCGGCATTGAACCGGCACGGGAGCCAAGGCGATGAGGAAACCGACGGTTCACGAGCACCTGGTCTCGCTCAATCGGGGGGGGGGGGAGGGGTCCACACATGGAGAATTTGGCGCACGCTATTTCGAGCCAATTCGCGTTGAGTTCGGTCTAGGTCCGCCGGCGCCAATTTCGGCCCGAACCGGCGGAAAACGAGGTCTTGGGGGCATGTCTGGGCCATTTTTCTGACGTTGGCGATAAATTAGGGGCCTCGAGGGCCTTTTGGGGGCGCGACTGGAGATGCTCTAAGAGCAACTCCAACGTGTTGACCTAAACGTACGCACAATATTTCTATTTTTTTTATCTCTTTGGATCGACATGTCCGTCCCCTTATGCGTTTGGGTAGGGTCACTAGTAGAAAAGAAACCTTTGGTTCGACCCATTAGTCCCGGTTGGTTTTTGAACCGGGACTAATGCTTCCATTAGTCCCGGTTCATGAGGCTAGGCTTTAGTCCTGGTTTATTATGAACCTCTAGTCCTGGTTTGTGTTAAAAACCGATACTAAAGGGATGGTGGCAGGGTTTCGTGAGGCTCGGGCCCATGCGAGGGCCATTAGTCTCGGTAAATGCGAATAGGGATCTTTAGTCACTATTTGTATTACCAACCGGAACTTCAAGTATCACTATAAATAGTGCTTCGTCCAGCCCGAGCCCAAGCTCTTTGTTTTCTCCTTTCTCTCCTCTGTTCTCTTCCCTTGCTCGAGTTCATCCTCAATTTCTTCCTAGATTTGTCAAGATTTGCGGCACCCCATCCATCCAAGTGTTCACAAAGGTTGACAACTTTGTCCTTTCGTCTCTCATTGCTAGATTAGCTCGTGAAATGCTCGATAATTATAGTGATTTGTGGGTTTTACTTTGCGAGTAATTATGTGGGGGTTTATTTGATTTATATGCAATATGAGCTCAAATTAACTTCTTAGTTTGCATATGTGTAGGTGTACTTTACTTAGTTCCTTCCCATCCCCGTCCTAACCACCGTCGATCGCCCGCACCGTCTCGTCGGCGGCACCACCTTGGTGATCATCTTGTTCTTATCCTTTTTATTTCAAAAAGTCTTATTTGTATGATTTAGATAGTTTTCTTACCTGTATGATTGTGTGTTATATATAGTGCCATGGTCTTGATATCCGTCCCCATCGGCCCTCGTCCGGTTTATGATTCAAATGTAGTATATTTTATTTTATAACTATTTGTTGCATTTCTCATTTATATAACAATTATGACCATCAAGTTGACATGTATATTTTTATCTAGGTGGTATATGAAGCGAAAATTGCAACCGACCCTCTTATCGAGAAGTTAAATTTAGTTGAAAAAGAAAATTAGCATTTAAAGAAAAACTGAAAAGAATTGAAGAAGAGAAGATGAAGTTGGAGTTTTATGTTGCCGATTTCGTCGATGATCACAAGATCTAGATGGATGCAATGCTCTTGAAGATTAGAAAGATTAGAGAATATGCCCTTAAAGAGGCTTGGTATCACTATGATGTTGGATCAATTGTTCCCTTAGTTGCGATCTTAATCGCATTTGTTGTTGCATTTAAATGCTTTAGCTAGAAACTCTTGTATTTTATTTTATGACAATAAGTGTGTATAAACTTTATGTGTGAACCAGTACTAATTTGGTTTTTTCGGTCTTGTGTAATGAAGATGAACCGACAATGGATGTACGATGACCGACGCTCTCCCCAGTTCATTGATGGCTTGTAGAGTTTTCTACGTGCGGCTGAGGCAAACTAGCGGGATGGTTTTATGTCTTGTCCATGTGCTGTGTGTAAGAATGATAAAACTTACTCTAAGTCAAGAGTCATTCACGTCCACCTCTTTATGTCCGGTTTCACTCTTTGGTATTTGCTATTTTTCATGGATTTAATGTTCTTTTAGCTAAATGACCCTAAAATTTAAAAGCGCTACAAATGAACTATGAAAAAGGCTGAAAGTTGGCATGGTATCATCATTTCACCCACATAGCATGGGCTAAAAAGTTGGAAGGGTTACGGCAAAAACTGGATGCACTTCGTGTACAAAATATACAATCTCTTTCAAAGTATCACGGTTTCGGACGAATACTCATCTCTTACAAAGGCATTTCATTTTTTAAAACTTATTTAAAGTCCAGACTTTCTGTGCGTTCAATATGCATCATTCAAAGCCACGTCATCAATTTTCAATCATTTCTCACGAGATTTGTTATTTTTCATGGATTTAATGGTTTTTTTAGCTAAATGACCCTGAAATTGAAAAACGCTACAATTGAAGTGTGAAAAGGCTGAAATTTGGCATGGTATCATCATTTCACACACATAACATGGGCTAAAAAGTTGAAAGGGTTACGACAAAAACTGGATGCACTTCGTATACAAAATGGACAATCTCTTTCGAAGTAACAGGTTTTCGGACGAATACTCATGTCTTACAAAGGCATTTCATTTTTAAACTTATTTCAACTCCAAACTTTTTGTGCGCTCAATATGCATCATTTAAAGCCACGTCATCAATTTTCAACTCTTTCTCACCTCATTTGCTATTTTTCATGGACTTAATGGTTTTTTAAGCTAAATGACCCTGAAATTGAAAAGTACTAGTACTAACAGAAATTTTGTAGTTTTTTGACCTAAACCAAAAAGATTCATTCAAAAATTATAAATAGTCTAACAGTTATTCCAAATTTAAACAAAGAAATTGTCCTGTTTAAAAAATAAAAACAATAAAAAAGAGAAAATAGACCTTTAGTCCCGGCTGGAGCCACCAACCGGGACTAAAGATCCCTTCCCACACGAAATTAGGGCCGCCGAAAATAGACCTTTAGTCCCGGCTGGTGGCTCTAGCCGGGACTAAAGGTGCCTGCTAGTGGGCCAGGCGCCCCACCTTTAGTCCGGGTTGGAGCAATCAACCAGGACTAAAGACCCTTTAGTACTGGTTCGTGGCACCAACTCGGACTAAAGGTACCTACATATAAAACTCCGCGCCCGTTTCGGCCCCGATCTCTTCCATTATGGCCCCCGACGCCGCCACGCTGCCGGAGTCACTGCCGCCCCCGAAACCGTCCTCGTCGTCGCCGACACCGACGTCGGCTGCCCGCGCCTTCTCCACGAGCCCTGCTACGCCCCGGCCCTCCTCGATCTCACGGTGAGCTCCGCCGGCCTCTCCTTCCCTCCTCGATCTAAACGACTTGGCCCCTCGCCGTGCCCGAGCACCACGCCGCCATGGCCACCGACCTGCCCGAGCGCCACGTCCCCCGGCCTGCCCAGTTTGTCTCAGTTTAGCACTTTTTTACTCTGATATGAACCTTGCTTCTTAACTAAATCAGGAATAGAAAAACATAGGATTTGGAGTTTGTTTGATTACATGGCATGAAAAACAAAGGATTTTTTCAAGAGATTAGAGTGGATGCTAGATTTTATATGGAATATAGTACATATGGTTATATATTTTCTATGGAATACAAATATATATAGATGGTTATACATATGGTTATATATTTTCTACTCTGTTTATAGATGTTTTTAAATTCTATTTATATATAGATGTTCAATTCTTTAGACACAGTATCACGGTTGTTGTTTACGCATTTACAAACATGTTCCACGGATTTAAGTTAATTACTACATTAAAAGAGGAAATGTCTGACGATGATTATTGGGACTGTGGATATTATGGCGACTATCGGGGTTTGTGCGATAGGCCTCACCTACCAGACGACAGGTTCTTCAGCATCAAGCTTGAGGAGACCTTCGAAGTTTCTATGGTACGCAATGATGATAAGTGTTTTTTCATAATTAAGCATGACTTCTGTTTCTTTGCTTCACCGTGTAATTTCTGTTTTATACAATTCGACTACTTTCTTCCTTGCCATGTAAGAAGGTATGTCTTGGAGAGGCTCGGTTTCGAAGAGCACGAGAGTAGGGAGACGAAGAGAGCTAACCTGAGGACTAAACATGGTCACACATTTCTGATCAAAGTGATGAATGTAGTTTATAACACAAAAATAGGGTGCCCAAATTGGGAAGATCTTTGCAAGGAATATGGATTTTGGGAGGGTATGGAAATAACCTTCGATCTTCGTCTTGAAGATATTATGCAAGGTAACATCGACATTTGGGTAGATGTCGATATGCTTCCTATTTTACCTCCATGCATGTAAGTTTGTCAACCATATTTGTCAAGTAATTAGCATTCTATATTTAAAAATAGTTGGTGTTCATCCATATAGTAAATTTGTTAATTATAATTTACAGTTTATTTCATTTCTTTGAGTGAATTATGGAAATTATTTGACACGACACACTACACGTATGGATCACATCTAACTTGGGAGGAGAAGGATGTTCTTATCTACTTTCTTGTTGGTGTCCTAGTTGGTAGGGAGAACTTCCCGCATAATTTGCGAATTGGCCCAAATTATACATTTTACATGCCACTAGTGCATAGGTTGAGGGCGGATGACATTCGCCGAAATATCTTGGTAAGAGTTTGCTAAGTAAGTACACACTACTATTGCATAAATGGTGTTGATTACATTGCTAACTAGGTTATTATTATGTTCTTCAACAACAACTGCCAAATGATGTAGTGTCTCTGTTGATGCACGGTAAAGGTCATATGAAAATTAAAAGCATGTTGAGGGATGAGTTATATGCTCCATACTCGACTCACCGCAAATCAAAAAGGCTCCAAATTGAAGCATGAAGAGAAATAAAGAAGGATCACAAGCCACAAGTTGGAGACCGTTGGGTCTGTGTGCTTTATCACGAAGACATAGGTCTTATTCTGTTTTATGACATTATACATAGGAGCGAGGACTAGTTCTTATGAGAGATAAGTTTTTATGGTTTATATTAACTTGGCATGATTGATTAGGATGCATGATGATTGTTATAATGTTTTTCTATTTTATGAGATTTCAACTTGGTATAGGATTAAGATGATGATGAGTTGTTAGATGAGTACGTAAGATGATGACGAGTTATATGACATAATATTTGATTAAAGTGGATGGATGCGAGTGATCGATATATGAAACCACTAAACCCCTCCTTCCAGGAAAAAAAATAGCGTAAGGCTGCCTTTTAGTCCACGTGGAGGGGCATTAGTCCCGGGTCGTGGCCAACCGGGACTAATAACTTGGGACTAAAGGCCCACCCCCTTTAGTCCCGGTTGGCGGCCTTTAGTCTCAAGTTATTAGTCCCGGTTGGTGACCCGGGATTAATGGCACTTACCAACCGGGTCTAAAGCCCTGTTTTCTACTAGTGGGTATGTACCCAACGGGCGGACACATTTTTTCCACGTGACCGGCAGATCCACATAATTCATAGGTAATACAAGCCAAATGAAATTTAAATTACCTTAAAAATGATCATATTACAAGCCAAACAAAAATTAAATTGTCTGAAATGAAATAGACCAACAAATCTATTGGTTGGCAACATGAGCTCACGTATGCTCAACCAGGTCATCTTGTAGCTGAATGTGAGTTTTTCAATCACGCATTTAATGATGAAATTCGATGAACTGCATGAACCTTGCCGCTCCTCCATGCTCAGGCACAACATTGTGAAATTAAAACTCTTGATTGTAGATACGTTCCAGACGCTCATCCTCGATAATCATGTTTTGCATGATCACACAAGTTGTCATCACCTTGCATAATTTCTCGGTGCTTCAAGTTATAGCAAAATACCGAACGCTGCCCCATCGATATTGTAAAACACCAAAGGCCCGCTCCACATCCTTCCTAACACTCTCTTGTTCTTGTGCAAATCTCTTCCTTTTCTCTCTTACAGGTCCGGGGATTGTCTTCACAAGAGTAGTCCACTGAGGATAGATACCGTCAGCTAGGTAGTATCCATTTTCGTACATGTGGTTGTTAATCTCAACGTTGACTTTGAACTGTCGCCTTCCGAAAATCTTCCAAACACTAGAGATCGTTGAAGCACGTTGATATCATTGTGAAATCCGGACATGCCGAAGAAAGAGTGCGAGGTCCAGAAATCATGTGATGCCACGATCTCGAGTATGATAGTGCAAGCTTCGACATGGCCCTTGTTATGTCCCTGCCAAGCAAAAGGGCAGTTCTTCCACTGCCAGTGCATACAATCTATGCTATCAAGCATCCCCGGGAAGTCCCTATCGGCATTCATCGCCAACAACCGGGCAGTATCCGCAACATTTGTCTCTCTCAAGTACTTAGGGCCAAACACCACAATCACAACCCTACAAAACCTATACATGAATTCTAGGCACGTGGACTCTCTCATACGAACATACTCATCAATGAGTCACCAGAAACTACGTATGCAAGCATCCGAATAGCTGCAGTGCATTTCTGATAAGAGGAGAAGCTAATCTTTCCAAGGGCATCCTCCTTGCACTCGAAATACTTATCGTACCCAACCACCCCTCCCCAATATGGTTTGAAGAGCGGGTTGGGTGTCTCAAAGTAATCCTTCCAAACAAGAAAATGACCACTCTCGGTTGCGATTCAACGCAGGAGTGTGCCCTGGGATCGATTCCAGGAAAAACGGTCGCTGCCTACTAAGGTGGTCATGGACGACCTCCTCATTGTCGGATGAGGAATCATCAGAAGCACATAAGAAGTTGTGGAAAAAGAACTCATCGGCAGAGTCAAACTATACCTTTGGGGCAAATCGTCGAACATCTTGCGGTTGTCGTCGAAGAAATTGGCCGGCGAAGAGACGCTCGCCTCCATTGGACTAGGTAGTTGTCCTGGCGATGTCTCGAAGGAGATGGCCGAGGGAGCGGGGTCGAGGTGGTGCTTGCGGCGACGGCGGGAAGGTGGTAGTGGCGGCGACGTGGGAAGATGGCATGCTGAGGGAGAGGTATGTGGGCACGGACTGCTGGCGAGGGCACCCACACTAGACGGCAACAACGAGGGGGCAAGTCCGCCTCGTGCCTGCGCCGATGCAAATAAGCTCTAAATTTGAATCGAAAATAGATCGGCAGGCGGACGAAAATCAAATAAGCGTTCGTTTGCGTCGACGCGTTGGATGAACTTTTATGTCTATTTTGACCGAAACAAACATACGTGGACAAAATGAATCAGCGTGTTGGAGTTGCTTTAACTACCAACCCTAATCGGACTCAACTTACAAAACCGGACGGACATATGCATGTAGTACTACAAGTACACCTCCTCTTGCACTCAGTTACCATCACGCCTGACATGTCATGCATTGCCCTGCTTACACATCGCTGGTGCACAGCCTCTCTACCTGAAGGTGTGCACTATGGTGTTGGGGGGTATGTCGCACACACGATACGGGTTAATCATCTGCGATAGACCCGTTGCAGCAACTCCGGCGACCTCGCAGCCCCGGTTCGCAGCACGACGGATCCGTCGCAGCAACTCCAGCGACCTCGCAGCAAGATGGATCCGTCGCAGCAACTCCGGCGACCTCACAACACCGGCTTGCAGCACGACGGATCCGTCGCAGCAACTCCAGCGACCTCGCAACACGACGAATCCGTGGCAGCAATTCTGACGACCTCGCAGCACGACGGAGCCATTGCAGCAACTCCGGCGATCTCACAACACTGGCTCACAATACCATAGAGCCGTCACATCAACTCCGACGACCTCGTAGCACCGGCTCGCAGCACGACGGAGCCGTCGCAGCAACTCTGAGGAGCTCCCAGCACCGGCTCGCAGCACGACGGAGCCGTCGCAGCAACTCCGGCGACCTTGCAGCATCGGGCTCACAGCACGACGAAACCGTTACAGCAACTCCGATGATCTCGCAACAACTCCGGTGGCTGCTTCCACACCAAGATTTGGCGTTGGAGAAGAAAAGAGAAGGAGGATAAGGTAAGAATGAATGGATGGCTGAGAGAAAACGGGATAAAGGAGGTAGACGGATGACTCGTGGACACGTGGCAAGCGGTGGATGCGGCTGGCATGTAGGATGTTTACATCCGACTGTTTTAGATTGTTTTCCAATAAAAATCAATCAAGCATTAGTTCACTTTGATGTTGTAGCTTCTAGACATCCGAATCTATATAAAGCATGACTAGGACACCAGGCCGAGGGTTCGCAATCTTTGTTATCTTATCATGCGCAAGAAGAGAAATCTAGCATTAGGAGAAGGGTCTTATCCCTAAAAAAGAGAGCCCGAAGCTGGTTATCCGGGCCAGGCACGACATCACCTGGCTAGGCACACGACATGTGCATGGGCTGACACTCATACTATCCTCCCTGGCCCATGCACACACATTTCAAAAACCTGGTTCAAACACTCGAGAGCTGAGAACGATCTTATTCTAGAAGAAGATGAAGCTACACACGCAGGATACGAAAAGCACATCAGAGTTTACCAAAGTTCGGGTCATCTTGCGGTGTAAAACATTACTTCTGCTTTGTGATTTTCTTTGTTGTTGGGTTGCATAAGTGTTACAAGCTACAAGGAGGAAGAAGGTTTTTTCGAGGAGAATGAGGGCTCAATCATTCGTTCCTCTCTATGATGGCCACCTACCCCTCTTATCCTTATGATGGGCCTCTCTTCCCGAAACAGAGGCGGGAAAAGGACGACCATAAAGCGAAAATTCAAAGGGGAACATGGTATTATTTCCTCTGATAAAGTTGGTCTTCATCCTGCCAAAGGCGTCGTCCAGGACGCGCTCGTGGGCTCGTCGATGACGCCCGTTCTGGCAACCGGTGTCACATTGGTCTCCTTGCATCAAACAGGTAAGTGTTGGAACTCGCCTTCTGTAGGGACATCTGCTCGTTGCCCTTTCATCACAAGGGGGAAAGATTCCTCCGTGGTGCCCGATGATCGTCCTTACATCCTCTGTTGGCGTTGCACATCATCCACGTGACAAACTGGTTGTTGTACGGCTAGAATCGAACAACTTGTCCAAGCGGAGGGCTTCATGAGAAGCAGCCTCGCGGGATAGGCCTCTCACTGTCGCTTGACAGACATACAATGGTCCCCTTTCACAAAGAGAAAATGCCCTCACGGAGCCAGAGGCTCGCGGGGTGATCTCCAAAGTCTTCAAGTGGGCTAGGTGCCACACTGGACCTTCTCAGCACAGCCGACTGAATCACACACGCACCGGCACAGTGTCTCCTTAGGCATACCAGCTCGCAACCAATACTAAACTATTGCATTGTATTAAAAAGAACAAACAAACATTAAACAGGCCGTGTCCACTCAGCCTTGCAGCCCAAGCACGACCCTAGGCGGGCCACGTGCCGTGCACGCCCACGGCGGGCCAGACATGTGGGCTATCGGCCCGGCACGTTAAGACCGGCCCATTTGACCAGGTTTGCTACGGGTCCCTCTCACGAGTCACGGCGTAGAGTTCATCCCCTTCCTTGGTATTGGTTCCTATGCAGGGGCAGTCCCCTGTTCAAACCGTCGAATCGGAAGCCGAGGCCAGCATGAATCCAACCAGGAGAGGATAGCAAATCCGGTAAAGATCGTCTTCCCTTTAATCTCTCTGTTATCCATTCGGATTATCTCTCGGCTAGGATTCCGATTTCTCCATGGAGAAGCAGGAGCGGGAGCAGCAGTAGCAGATCGATCCGGTAATGGAGGCAGCGGCAAGGGGGGATGGCGACGACCCCCTCATCCCCGTCCGCCCCGCGTGGTGGCACCGTAACCGGGGCTTCGTACGGAGTCGCGCGGCGACGCTGAGCAGGCGACCCGCCGCCGAGGCGGAGCGTGGCAGAGAGCCGGCCTCCAAGAAGTCCATGGCGGACCTGCTCGTGCCGCCGGCGGCGGAGGTGCGGGATCTGGATTGCGCGGTCTGCCTTGAGGACCTGGTGGCCGGAGGCAGGAAGCTCAGGAAGATGGGCTGCTCCCACTCCTTCCACCAGCGCTGCATCTTCCGCTGGCTGCACGTCAGCCGGCTCTGCCCGGTGTGCCGCTTCCCGATGCCCTCCCGGCCCGACGGCGAGCACGTCGGCGACGAGGTGGAGCGGGAGCTCGCGGCTGAGGAGGAAGATGCTGCTGATGAGGAAAAGGTTGCATCAACTGAAGAAGGTTCATCAGCGACTGAAGAACGTTCGGAAGGTTCATCGAGTGAGTGAACTAAGCTAATGATTCATCTGATTAGCGATGATGGTGAGTAATGATTTTAGTCAGATTCGAAATGGCTCTCCTTTCTTACTGCATATGAATATTTGTTTAGCGGCTCTTTTACAAGCAGTACTACAACCAGAAGCTAGCAAAGATGTCATTTTTCTTTACGTCTGTCAGACCTTTTATCACCCGCCCTTCTACAAGTTTGTTTGTTCTGAGATAGTAATATAGACAACACACAACACCCAACACCAGTACAATAGCAAAGTCACCGACTATAAGTTGTTTGTGCGTTACTTATACGGACCCTTTTTTATCTTGTAGATTTACATACTCTCTCTCTCTCTCTCTCTCTCTCTCTTCCCATGACGCTACCTTTGTTAGATCATCGGTGCGGCCATCAGTCAACAACGCTCGGCGAGTATGGTGTCCGCACCTACACTTCATCGGCATGATGTTGCGCTTGCTCACCCTCGGGTATTGTTGGTTGACGTCTTGTTGGAAGGAGATTGATTCCCTCTCGCACTTGGACGGGTTTCTCTTTAGAGAATGTTGGCATTTTATTGATTAAGCAGCAAAGTTATACAGAGTCTCTTGGATACAATCCGGAGCAGAATGAAAAACAGAAAGACTAATAGAGTTCATTCACGACTTAGCTAAAACACTATGGTGCCGAAGAACATGCTTGAAGGCCATCGAGGTGAAGCCCGTTGAGTATGATATCAGTTACAACTAAACCGACGGATGAACCGTCTCATACTGAAGAATGGAGGTGTTGAATCAAAGACAGGCAATCTGAGGTGAAGATGACCTTCTTATAGTTCGACTCACAAACCAAACATAGTGCACGACGCAGAGCTCTTGCCTCTACGAATCCAGGTTCCAACTCCCCTTTCAAAGGTTCAGAACAAGCAACAGTGCAACGCCATTCATGGTCCGTGGCAACAACACCATTCGTGGCGGTGGAAGGATAGACGGGACTGAAATAGTGGGTTCGCGCCTAGTAACAAACGCAGATTTGTAAAGATGCAGAACAAAGAGATCAACATAATCTTTAATCCTCATGGATTATTTCTCACAGAATTTCTTGCATCCCAAATATGGCACACAATGACAACCATGACTCTAGCTTCACGATTGCTGGCATGAGAGAGAAAATCGAACAACCACTGTTGGGTTGCGAGAACCGCGGGATCTTCCTGGTGCTCACCCCCCTTATCCTTGGCAGAGCATCGACTCATCTTCTTTCGGAAAATTGACAAAAATCTGTGAAAATTTACCTAGGCGGAGTAATAGGTACCGTCGGTTTGGTTGTAAAAGATATCAAACTTTGGGTGAAAATCAACGGTGCCTGCATCACACACAAACAATCCAACATAAAAACAACAAACGTTACCATTCAAAATCATTGGTTTGTTTAGAAACAAGCTGATCTAACTTCATAATGCGACAGAAATACCCCCAAATCAGACGAAATAAACCAAGGATTTGATGAGAAACTTACCAAGGAGAAGATTCTCCAACTCGTTTGGGTGAGAATGGCCAAGAATCCGCTGACATGTTCTGCGTTGCCTGTCCAGCTCATTGCAATGCTCAAAATAGTGGCGGCGTGAACTCCCGTGTTTAAAAAAACGTACTTCACCACTGAATCCTTAGTGAAGACATCGACCACTGAGAGCAAAACAATGTCATGCCAACAAATTATACTACCGTCTGCCCGGGTGGTTTCGAGGCGCCTCGGTTATTCCGAGTAGGAGCCCACGCTTTTAATGTTTCGGGTCATGTGCGGTGGGGGTTGTTCCATCGATCCGGCTACTGGGTTACCCTTGCTGGTGAAACAAGGACATGGGAATGGATATTGTTGTCTGGCGTTGGTAAATATACAGCCAAATATAAACAATATTCAAACATAATCACCTGCAGACAATTGTAGAGAAATATGCTTTCAATAGTCACCTAATTTTTCAGTTGAATTAGATGCTTCGCTTTTTGGCTAAAGTTGGTCTTGAACGGATCATCTCGTAAAAGAACGCTTGCTATATGTGCTGCCATAGCATGCTTAGCTTCCCAGCTGTTGTTAACCGTCATCAAGGCAAATACAGTCGCAGTACAAACATAATCATTTGTAGATAGGCAAGGGGAAAAAAAATCCATCAAATAGTTATCTTAGCTTATGGGCTGCAGTTGGTTTGTGAAAATACTTTATTTTTTGGGACCAGAGAATCATTTGCTGATAGTTGAGGAAAAAGATCATTCAAGTAGTCCGCTTGGTCTTCGGATGCGGTTGGTCTCTATGTCATTTCAGTTTTATTAGTTGCTTGTCTTCTTGGGTACAAGTGGTGTTTGCACCCATGTCTGCAGTTGGTCTCTTCAGGCTGTTCACCTAACTTTCATTTTATGTTTCAAATAGTTCACTTAACTTTTGAGGTGTAGTTGGTCAGTTAGTCTCTTTAAAGAGTTCACTTGACTTCCATTTTATGTTGTTTCACATAGTTGGTCTCTCCGTCAATTGGCGCAACGGGTTATGTAGTTTATCAGAAAACAGTGAAAAAGAAGATTATGTATTTACAACTTCATCGTATTTTCAAAGTCATACTTTTTTTTGTAGAACATAGATTTAATGTATTGTTCTTAATCTTAAAATGTGGATTTTGTGGATCTATCTTAAATAGTTTATTAATTAACAAGTCATAAACTAGGAATTCAAATTTGTTATGCTATAGTGTTGACACCATACATTTTGTTTTTACTAAAAAAGACATTTTTGAACAAGAATATTGGAAAGAAATATAGATATATTTCCTTTGATATATCCACATATCGTCCTGTATATCACCCAATATCCGACATCTGACATGTTATGTGGGGACCCCGACTTACGAGTCGAGATCACCGTGCTCAGTGATCCCAGAGATCATTGCTCACCGAACACACATACCGAATAAAAGAGTCTTACATCCGAGTACCGATTATTACAACACATGACCGAATGGTCAAGTTCTCAAACATGGCCTAAGGCCAAATCATATTGATACATCTATTAGCGGAAATCATAGGGGCTAAGCGGGTGCCCATGCCAGCCTACACCAGCAGGCATTCTGACTCGGAAGCGTCCTAGTTCGCAGGGGCGTCTCCGAAGACGTACTCATCTCCAAACTCCGGTCCTTCCATGTCTGGTCAATAATATAACCAGTGGCAAGCCAATGAGTACTTTTGAATGTACTCGCAAACAACCCATGATATGAACAATGAAAGTGAAGAATAACAATATCATGCATCTTTGGTGTAACTCATCTTGATGGAATGATCATGAATATGCACCAAGTTAAAGAATTACTTTTGAAGAACAGGCTACATATATCAATATATTTGTCGAGGGTTGAACCATCCGGGTTCACTCTATATGCCAAGTCACCAAACTTGGTCATATCATTACTTTCATAATAACACATTTTTATCACCACTCACACATGCTTGATTTATACGGAAACAACTGGATGTATTTTAAGCAGGATTACCCAACTGTCCTTGACCGTGGGCACGGCTATTCGAATAGTTTTACACTCTGCAGAGGTAGTACGCTGGGCCCACGAGATCCGGGAAACTTCCGTGTCATCCACGACTCGCGGTATATAACATACCCGAGGTAAGTACCCGATCAATGCCTTTCCCCTGACGATACTAGACAAAGAGGTCCGCTTGATTGGTACCCAGCCCACATGTTGTACGTCTTACGAGCACCGACTCTGGACAGTATCAACCATGCGGGGACCAACGGTGTGCCTGGAACTCATAAAAATGGCATAGTCGTCCTACCTGGCACGACCCCATCACGAGAGTGACCACACATCACTCCCGCCACTAGTAATGTGGCTCTTTGCTAACACCGACCAGAGTAATCAACATAGCCCCGTCCCATAAGGGGTAACGTGGTCGTACTGGTAAGGTTGGGACAATCGACACATCATAAATCTAATCCCATTTCTGAAACCATACTCACTCAAAATACTCGTTGCACCACTTCACCATAAGTGGCCACCTAACTCATCATCATCCTCGGGCATTAGAGGCACCCGACGGGGGTTTCATAAATCTTTGTTTTATACCAACAAAATGCTCATGCTATTTACTCTAGCATTACTTGTCAACATGATAATAGCATGATCCTCAAAAAGGGGTAGGATCAAGCTCAATGCATTTGCTCCGGAGGAGCCATCGGTAACATCACATCAATGATTTACCGGCACTTATGATCATATGCAACGGAAATACTTGTTATTTTAACATGCAATACAACATATGCTCAGTCATTGTCAAAGGACTGCTTGCCTTGGTTTGCTAGGTATCCGGGGTCTTCGAGGTCTTCCGCTCCGATTTTCTCATCACACGGATTTTCTATCGTTGTAAAAAGAATAAATAAGAAATAACTCACTCAAAAACAGATCACAAAGTTATTTTAAAAATGTTCTATATTACTGATAAATCTAAGTTGTTATTTTGAAAAATATTTGCCTCTGTTTTCAATGAAGGAACATTTTTAAAATCAACCAAACAGAAGCAAAATTATTTCAATTTAGTCCTTTATTATTTTAAAACAGAACAGTTGTTAAAAAAAATATCCATTAGTCTCATTAAATACTACACATTTTTAGAAAAATAACAGTGGAAAAAATATATTTTTACACTGGTTAAATATTTTTATAAAAATCTTAGAAAACAAATTTTAAAAATAAAAGAAAAAGGGCTAAGTCCCTGTCCTGGCTCAGCCTGGAACTGGGGCAGCCCAAGGCCAGCTGACAGCCTGCCCAGGTACGGGGCCCTGCGGTCAGCGCGGGGGAGGAGGCTGGGCCACCGACAGATGGGGCACACCTGTCGGGGTCGTCTCCTACCTCCGGTCAGAAAGGCACAAGGACCACATGTGAGCTTGCCTCCATCGCGGGGCCGCCGTGGGACTTCACCAATATCCACACCAACATACTGGCGAGTACTGCCTGCTACTGCACCACCAGGGAGGCACAAGGACTCGCCGTAGGACCAAAATTGGCTGCTTTGTCCTTCCGTTGGGCCCCAATCAGTCACCGAGGTACATCGGGTGGCCGGAGATAGAGCCAGAGTTGCTCGACGTACCTGCCCAGGTGCGTGATAGTCTGCATTGGTACCCAATGTATCATCTGAGTGCAGTGGCGGCGCCCGGAAATGAAGGCCAGGTATTCATTTTCTTTATCTTATATGAACCAAACAACACAACACTAACGATGCATGAACAAAATAACATAGCATAACGGCAATATCAATATTTTAATGTATCAAACCATAACGACATGAATACATAAGTATTTTTTGATTGGTAAAGCGATGATATCCTTTTCATAATATAACTTTGTGACCGGGAAGTGAAATTCTCTCCATTTTTAAGATCTTAGAACACAAAAGAGGCCCCTGCGCCCGCTCCCTCCCCGGGGCAACACGGGCGGCGACCTCGTCTTCCCCGCAGCCGGACTCCCCTCACCAGTCCCTTTCCTCCTTGCCGTCGCTAGTGGCCTCCAGCAGGCAAAGCCTGCGCGGAGCCGGCGGCGGCGGGGTGCTCTTTGGCTGCTGCTCGCGCGGGAGGAGGGGATCTCGCGTGCGGGCGGCGGCTGTCCGGCGTCCGACTCCGGGGCATCGTCCTTGCTCGCGGCGGAGGCGGTCTCCAGCGTGCGGCATGGCGCCTCGTCGCGCTGGTGGGGGCACCGTCGCAGTGCGCGCGATCGCGGTCGTCGGGCATGTTCGGTTCGGTCCTAATCCGATCTGGGATCCGCGGACGGCGGCTAGCGCGGACGGTGCTGGGAGGCTCGGCTCCGCTGATGCACGTCCTGGAGGCATCCTGCAGCGTCTTCTCCGGCTTGGGGCCGTGGTGGTTCGGGCTGAGGTTGTGGCTAGTCGGCTGCCTACCAGGATCAGGATTTGCGGGCGGCGCGAGGGGTGGTTGCGGCCATCGTGGGTCGCTGCAGGGGTAACGGCTCGTGGAGTCGTTGGCTCTTCTGGCGGCCGGCGGTGGCTGATCCGATCACTGTCCTCTGGCCCCTAATCGGTGTGCTTCTCATCTGCGGGTTTCTGACGGTGCCAGCATGGCCGCGGAAGAAGCTGGTGGAGGAGATTCAGATTGGGGGGAAGCCCCTTGGTCGGCCCTGGCCGGCCGCGCCGACGAGGACGCTCAAGGGCGCCATTGTTCTTCTTGGAGACGTCGGTCTACGTCTGCTCCTCCACTTCCTACCTCACCGCCTCTCGGGTGAAAACCTAACTCCGGTGGGCGGCGGCGGCGTCCTTGACGTTGTGACCTTCCTGAAGGCGTCGTCTTGAGGGCTGAGTGATGGTGGGCACTGTGTGGGTCCTTGACGGTTGCTGGTGGTGGGCACTGCTTCGGAGGAAACCCTAAGATCTGGTCTTACAGATCGGACGATGGCGGTACTGCGGTGCCGTTTCTCTCTTGCGAGCATCGTTTGTGGAGCAGTGCTGGATGACAGACGCTGGAGATGAAGTGGCATCATCTTGCGCGGAGATTTGGTGGAGCTGTCAAGTCATGCCTGGCCGACAGGTGCTACGCTGAGTCATGCCTGGTTGGCAGGTGCTACGCACGACAGTTCTTCAAGGATCTTCGCGTCTGGACGGATGAGCACAGGGTGGTGGCGCTGTTTGGCGTCGTGGTGGCGTCGACGGATGTTCGGACTAGCAAAGATGATACAGATCTCTCTACTGAAGATGGGTCAGTGGAACGATGATGATGGCGGCTTCTAACGTGTGCATGTGGTGCGCGCTTTAAGTCTGATGCACCGACTGTTGGTCCCGATACGTTATGTGGATGGATTGGCGACAACACCGGTTTTAAATATGTGAAGTGAGAGCACTCCACATTATCGAGTCTGTAGGTGTGAATGGTGGCTTCGGGCGGTGTGATGTATATTTTTGTCAGACCTGCGTGGAATAATTAATAAATATGGTTGTATGCATCGATTGATGCAGAGGCCGGGGTTGAACCTCCTTTTTTTTTAAAAAAAACTTTACGGTCGCCTTTCTGAAAGAGATTGATGACATTTTCATCCTTCCCTTGATTGGAAAATTCTCTTTCATCGTGTCCTCTGAATGCCAAGCCTTGGCGCAACAGAAATCTCACACACTTGAGTGTTTATGCCAAATGTTGTTTATACAAAGCCTTGTATTGTGAGGTGTTTGAAGCAATAGACTTCCGAATTTATGTTTGTGGTGTAGTGAACATGTCGTATTTTTCTTGAGCTTCTGCGTGAGTACTACTAACGGTACCAATATGCCAATGACTAGAGGGCAAAAAAAACCTTGCTAGACTTGGAGCAGCGCAGTACTGGAGCGGTGGAGGTGGACTGGTGCCTGGTGGTCAGTGATGCTGGTGGTGGTCTGGTGAAGCCGTGGAGGGCGCTAGCCGCCAGGCCAGCGGTAACAGGGGTCCGGGGATGGGGATCGTGAGCCGGTCCGGCCGTCCAGGGCGGGAAGGGAGAGCCGGAGAGGGCCGGGTGCCGGGCGGCCGACCGGATTGGAGGAGAGGGAGAGGGAGAGGGCCAGCCGCCGCTGTTGCGGCCCACGGGTTGGTTAGGGTTGGGGGCTTTGGGGCGGGAGGAGAGGGACGGAGGGGAGGGGACGGGAGCAGGGGAGGGATCGATGTTTCGGTGTCTCGGGCTGGCTCGCGCGGGTTACGAGATGCCCTCGTTGGCTCGCTCTTCTGTCTCGCTAGATTAATATGCCTATTAAAAAATGAGCGAAAATTTTGGGTATTCGAGGGAAGTCCCAGGAACCCCAGCACCACCGATGTCTGAGTGGAAGCAGCCAGACCCAAAGCAACTACCTCCGTCCGAAAATACTTGTCGGGGGAATGAATGTATCTAGATGTATTTTATTTCTAGATACATTCATTATTATCCACTTTTGTGACAAGTAATTCCGGACGGATGGAGTAGTATTCAACACCATAGCAGAGTCGTTCCGCCAGATGCATGCTCCAATTGTTCCCACCCACCCATATATCTTTGAGATGGATGGCACACTTGGTATCTACTGCCTTGACGACGACAAGATCGCTATTGGTATATGGATGTTGCAGAACTACGAAAGCGAGGTTTGGAACTTAAAGTACAAAATCAGACTGCCGGTTGAAGAAATCAGGGGGCGGTTTGAATGGTATGATGTATATTGGGATAGTGGCATGCTCTTGATGTTGACCATCAAGAGCATGCCACCATCCCCCAAAACATCGTTCACACCCCAAAGATTATGCTGTGAATGTTTGACCTTTCATCTGATTCATGTTGAGTGAGGTGGTGGTTCTTAACAGACTAGCTGTCTGTATCTTTATGAGCTGCAATATCTGTGAAATGTATTAACCATGAGCCTGTTGGCATCTTGTCTTTTTAAGTATTGATGTAATATAAGTTAGAATCATAATAGCTCTGAATGTTAGATTGCTTGTCTCCCTTCCAGTTGAAGTGACTAATGATGTCTTATGCTTTAATCTGCTTTCGAAATATTTGCCAGCTGATCCCCACCTCATGTGTCTATTTTCTGGGCAGGAATTGACTTTGCTTGCGGTGTTCTTAGTTCTTAGTACCATATTTCTTGAACTGAAGAAGTTTTTTTTAAAGGAGGAAACGAGCCCCGTGCCTCTGCATCAATCGATGCATACGGCCATCTTATTTATAATAATTCGAAAAAAATGCCTGAGGTCCACAAAGCTCTGCAGCTTGAGAAAACAAATAAAAATCTGATATGAAAAAGCCACATCTGCGTAACTAACAGCAGACTACGATGTCTATACACCTAGCCTATTATTAGCACGCCATCCAAACCGGTTGAAGATAACCCGAACGGCCGTCTCCCATCGGTTGCACCCAATATCCATAAGCTCCCTGGAGTCCGCATGACTGAGTAATGACCACGTACGGATCCAGGATGTCGCTCGAAATATGACCTGCAAAAAATTGTTGAAGTTCTTGCCATTAAAAATCATGTCGTTCCTGGTATTCCATATAGCCCAAAATAACCCACAAATCTCAACTCTTATAAGTTTCGATATTCTAACGTCCACTCCATTGAGCCACGTTGTGAATATCGAGGTCATACATGTTGGTGGTGAAATATTAAAAGCTATATGAAAGGTACGCCATAAGAGTTTTGCAAGTGGACAGTGTATGAATAGGTGTCTGATTGTTTCATTGTGGTCACAATAGCAACAATTCGGCCTGCCTTTCCATCTTCGCTTTGTTAAGTTATCTTTGGTTAATACCACACCTTTGTGTATGAACCACATGAAAATTTTAATCCTGAGCGGCACCTTGATTTTCCAAATATGTAGTGATCTGGATAATGGTCCAGTATTTATTAGTTGTGTATACATGGATTTTACTGAAAATACCCCGTTGGCAACCAATATCCAACGAATATTGTCAGTCTGGTCAGTTAACTGAACCTACATGAGTCTTCTGGCCAGATGCAACCATGCATTCCATCGTGCTCCCACTAAAGCTCTCCTGAATTGCATGTTAAGAGGTACGGATTGTAGTACCGTGGACACATATTCGTCTTTACGTTGGACAATATTATATAGCGTTGGGTATTGAATTGCTAAAGGGGTGTCACCTAGCCAAGTGTCCTCCTAGAATCTCGTTGATGCACCGTCACCAACTAGAAACTTCACCCTCTGAAAGAAGGTCACCTTTATCTTCATTAGCCCTTTCCAGAATGATGAGTCAGCTGGTCTAGTGGTAACCTGGGCTAAAGTTTTTGAATGTAGGTATTTATTCTTCAGTATTTGGATCCACATTCCTTCAGTTTCTGTAGATAGCCTATAAAGCCATTTGCTAAGAAGGCATCTATTCTTCACTTCTATGTTTTCAATACCCAACCCCCCTGTTCTTTAGGTCTGCATATAATATCCCAACGTGCTAGTCTGTATTTCTTCTTAGCCTCATCACTTTGCCAGAAGAAACGCGATCTATAAAAATCTAGTCTTTTTCGTACCCCTACTGGTATTTCAAAAAAAAGACAAGAGAAACATGGGTAGGCTTGTTAACACCGAATTTATTAATACTAGCCTGCCTCCGTATGACATAAGCTTGCCCTTCCAGCAGCTTAGCTTTTTTTCAAATCTATCTTCAATACATTTCCATTCCTTATTCGTCGGTCGCCTATAATGAATAGGAATCCCAAGATAGCAAAATGGGAGTGATCCCAATTCACAACCAAAAAGTTGTCTATAAGCGTCTTGCTCATCTTTTGCTTTCCTAAAGCAGAAAATTTCGCTTTTGTTGAAATTAATTTTGAGCCCCGATAATTGTTCAAATAGGCACAACAATAATTTCATATTCCTTGCTTTGGCCATATCGTGTTCCATAAAGATAATTGTATCATCCGCGTATTGTAGTATGGAACCCCCCCCCCCCCCTCTACAAGATGTGGAATGAGGCCTCCTACTTGGCCCTTTTCTTTAGCTCTTTCAATGAGTATTGTCAACATGTCTGCTACTATGTTGAACAACAAGGGAGATAAGGAATCACCTTGCCGTAATCCCTTATGTGTTTGAAAGAAATGCCCTATGTCGTCATTAACTTTAACACCTTCACTGCCTTTTTGAATGAAATTATCAATCTGATCTCTCCATTTATCATTGAATCCTTTCATACGTAAGGCCTGTTGAAGAAATGACCATTTAACTTTATCATATGCTTTCTCGAAATCCACTTTAAAGATAACCCCATCTAGTTTCTTTGTATGAATTTCGTGTAACGTTTCATGCAAGACAACAACACCCTCCAAGATGTGTCTCCCCGGCATGAACGCAGTCTGCGTCGGTTGGACTACTGAATTAGCTATCTTTGCTAATCTATTAGTTCCAACTTTTGTAAAAAAATTGAAACTCACATTAAGCAGACAAATTGGTCCAAATTGCTCAATTCAAATAGCCTGAACCCTTTTTGGCAACAAGGTAATTGTTCCAAAGTTAAGGTGAAATAAATGCAAATGTCCATTAAATAAATCATGAAACATAGGCATCAAGTCCCCTTTAATAATGTGCCAACATTTCTTATAGAATTCTGCCGGGAACCCATCCGGTCCCGGCGCTTTATTTAATTTCATTTGTATAATTGAGTCATAGACCTCCTTCTTTGTAAATGGAGCCGATAACACCTCATTCTCATCTGCATTGAGTTTAGGTATATCATGAATGATGCTTTCATCCAGAGAGACCACCGTCTCTTCTGGCGTAGCAAATAATTTTTTGTAATATTCAGAAATATATAATTTTAAATTGTCATGGCCTAGAATTGTTCCTTCATCTTGCTCAAGTTGATTTTTTTTTCTTTCGATGCTTGCCATTTGCAATCATGTGAAAGAATTGAGTATTGCCATCCCCCTGAACCACTTTTGTCACCTTGGCTCGAAGAGCCCATTTCATCTCTTCTTCTCTCATTAGTTTTTGCAACTTCTTTTCAGCATCGATCTTGCTACTCCTTTCAGACAGATTGAGTTGAGCAGACTCAGCTTTAACGTCTAATTCATCAATGAGACGAATGAGTCTATCTTTTTCCATTCTATATAGACCGCTTAGATTTTTAGCCCATCCTCTCAGGACCTGGCGTAAATTTCGAATTTTGTTTTGCCATATTTCTATGCTCGTTAAACCACCTGAATCCCTAGCCCATTCCTTAGCTATGAGATCCATGAATCCTTCTCGTTCAAACCAACTTGATTCAAAGGAGAAGATATTTCTATTACCCACATGAGTGGCCTCTCCAAAATCAACTAAGAGAGGTGTGTGATCTGAGATGGCTCTTTGTAAAGCCTGTACTGTAACCAGCGGGTATTTCTGTTCCCACTCAACACTGGCGAGAACCCAGTCCAATTTCTCATATGTTGGCACCGGTAGTGAGTTTGCCCAAGTGAATTGTCTACTAGAGAGGTCAATCTCCCTCAAATCGAGACTCTCAATGACCATGTTGAACATAAGGGACCATCTTGCATCAAAATTTTCATTATTTTTTTCATGTTGTCTTCTAATGATATTAAAATCCCCCCCACCAAAATTGGAATTGTTTCTTCTCCACAAATCCTTACTAGATCTACGAGAAAATCAGGTTTGAGTTCCGGTTGAGCCGCCCCATATACAGCCACCAAAGCCCACCTAAAACCATCATGCTTTGACCTGACTCTAAATTTAACCGTAAACTCGCCATATATCACACTCAGCACCTCTAGGGTGTCGCACTTTACACCAAGTAAGATCCCACCAGATCTTCCCCTTGGCGGTAGACAGTGCCAATCGAAATCAACCCCTCCCGTTAAAGTATTTAGGAATTGTGACGTGAAGTTTTGCCTACCAGTTTCTTGCAATGCTATAAAGTCAAGCTTATGTTCAAGCGATGCCTCTCTACGGAACCTCCTTTTAGCCAAGTCCACTAGACCTCTGCTATTCCAAAAGATTCCTTTCATATCTCATCATAAAAAAATTCTTTTGTTTCACTCTCGCACTTCTTCTCACCGCAGATTCACGAAAGACCTTCCTTTTCCAAGGTCTCTTGGGTTTGTCTTTAAGCAATTCTGAGTTATTTTGTTGGCATATGTCCGGTGGATGACAACCGGCAATCGAAGAGGCCATACACCCCTCCGATTCCATGTCATCCACTTCCTCATCATCTCCCTCTAAACGTAGTAAGTTCTCACATAAATTCTGTAATTCTGTACCGCCTAAATCATTAAACTCTGCCTCATTCATTGGTTTTAATGCTGCTAAATTTTGAATGAAATCTATGGTTCTGTCTGCCTCTAAGTCTAGAATATCATTGATTGATTTAGCTATTTGTTTGCCAGAGGATCCAAGGGAAATACCTATGTCGCTAGCATTTTGCAAGATATGTGAATCTGAAAAATGAAGAATAGAGGCAACAGGATCAACTGACATACCTGAAGTCATCTCAACATCTCGAATTTTAGCGGCCCTCCTGGCACGCCCTAGCAACGTGTCATCTGCATCCGGTTGCTCCTAGATACGATGGCTGAAACGTCGATCTCGGGATGTAGGATCTGGTATCCCTCCAAACGAGATCACGTACTGAGTGGAAGCCGCTGCGTGGGTGCGTCCTGCCGACACATTCCCCTTAAAAGCTGAATCTTTCTCAGAAGACACCACCTGAGCCGTCGGCTCGTTCTCCTCCGGTGAAGAAACCGGGGCCTCAGGGTTGCCGACTACCTCCATCTGCCGCGGTGGTGTGTCCAGCGTGGAAGCAGGGTAGCTGACTGCCTCCATGCTTCGTTGTGGTGCGATGGATGAAGCAGGGTGGCCGGCCGCCTCCTCCCTGCTCTGCTGTGGTGTGTGTAACGTGGCACTGCTTGCCACCGTGAGCTGCCTCTTTGGCGATGCCACGTCCTCCTGACATGACAATATACATGTACGCGTAGCAGGATCACAAACATCAACTGAATGTGGTACCTCAAACTGAAACTCGTTTATCACTTCTTCTTTCCCCTCTGTGTGGCATATGTCGTGTATAACCTGAAAAGATCCGAATCGCAGGGTAGCCATGGGGGACGTTGAGGATGAAGGTGCAACCCCGTTGAAGAATGTCTTATCATTCGCAGAGGATGATGCAGGTTTAATGTTCTCATTGGACTTGTCGGAATACTTACCCTTATTTGCATCACCTTGGTCCCTATCACACTCATCTCCATCAGTCATATGAACGTCTCCATCATTTGACTTTGGTTGGATATCCGCCTCCACCTCCACATCAAGATCATAGTGTACTCCATCATATGACCAAGGTGCAAAGTCAGGAATAAACTCAACATCTAACACCATCACAAGCAATCTGGCTACACCCCTCTTGCGAGTAAATGGCATATCCACCTTCTCAGTCTTACCAATAAGAGAACCAAGGCTCCATACAATAAGGAAATCATTGAGCAAAGTTTCTGGAATGCCAGAAAATCTGATCCATACCTTCTTTAATCGTATACTCTGTGGTTCCAGTTTTTTACATTCCTCAAACTCTAGCAAACATTTACTCCCACTGACCCTGCTGACACCAAAAGTGAGCAACCTTTAAAGATCCTCTCTTCTAGGAAACTCCACTTGAAAGCTCTGTTCATCAACTCTATCCGGTGCCCACTGGTAAGTCTCCGAAACAAGTCTTCTCAATTGTTGCGAAACTTGTTCAGCTGTGAGTGTCCCATTGGTGACTTTAACTAGTCTCATTCTTGAGCTCTCAAGACGCGGGGGAGCAAGAACTGAAGTAGACTTTGGTGTCTCAAAGAACATAAGTCTATTTTGACAGACACCATATATGTTAATCACTGGCTTTGGAGCTAAAAGTAGAGGACACACTGCGTCATCATGTCCTGATTTCTGACAAATATCGCATAACACAGTGGTGCGGTCCATCACAAAGTGACCAGGAACTCCACATCTGTAACATGTTAGCTTCTCCTTCTTACGAGCCGCCTTATTGGCCCGCGCCAGTTCTCTGTCCTCAGCTGACTTAGGTGTTGTAGCCTCCCTAGTCAAATTAGGATCGGTGTTATTAACAGCAACCCCGTTAGTTGCCGTCAGTGTTATTTCCTTCCACTTGGGCACATAATTATTCCGCCCAAAGGTACGACCTCCGCCACCGCCACGTGGTCTATAGTTTGTACCCCTGGCACCTTCGACAAAGTTACCTTCTGGAGGCTGAAAGGGACGGTGCCACTGATTAGCAACTCCCCCTGGACCTCCTCCGGCGTTCCACTTGCCACGGCCACCACCTGGACCTCCAAAACTGTCGTTCCAATTGTGTCCAAAGTTCATGTATCCCTGGTAACCGCCGCCTCCGCGACTAGGACCATAGCCGGAACCTCCTCTGCTAGTCCCACCACCAGAACCACCATTACGAACCTGAGCCTGTGCTCCTGTCGAACCATGCCCACCGTCGGCAGTAGGGTTCGCGGCCTGTGTGTCCCCCCTGCCTCTGCAGTCTGATCCGGCACAGGAGGATTTTGGCCTGAAGCTCGCGCAGCCATCCTCGAGGAAGAGACGAGCGCAGGAACGCGCCGCGCTCGCCCTGCTCTAGATGGGAAACCAGGATACGATCCTGTCCTGTCGCGGGCTAGCTTTTTTTGTTTGTCAGCAACCCTAGCGAGGCGGTCGTTATCAACGGAGGAAGTAGTCCCGTACTCGGACGTCCGTCGTGAAGATGGAGACGACCCGTCTCGGCAAATATTTGGGCTCTGCGGCGTGATCAGCTGACACGGGCCCAGGCGTTTTAGTTATCGGTCCATCCTGACCGAGTAACAGGTTCAAACATCTCTCCCGTGCATCTCGGATCCGGTTCTGCCGGAATTGTCGCCGGCGGCCGTGTACTCGCCGGCGTTCGATTGTTCTTCCTTCTGAATGGAATTTTTTTCCAAGTATCTATGAAATCCGCAAGAGTTATCGCGTACCTTAGGAATCGGGCCCTTCCATGGCCTTACCGCGGACGACGAGGTTCGCCGGTGAACTACTCGTCGGAGCACCTCGATTCTGTCGTCGTCATGATGTCCCAGACCGACCCATGCATTGTCTGAAGGAGGCACGAATCCATCGATAGAATTTGCAACCTGTTCTTCCGAGTAGCCTGCTAGAATTGATTCGCAGACCAAGTCCGATGGCGATGGCGATGGCGATGGCGATGGGGCCTCCGGCTGGTACTTGTCGTCATCTTCGTCATCCTCGTCGTAAGCCAACGCCCAGAACCGCCGGCGGCGGCGGCCATCGGAGTTAACCCCGTGCTTCACCCGCGAGTCGCCAGTGTGTCACCGAGCTTCAACTGCTTCAGCTGAAGAAGTGACATTACCATTTTTATATAGTGGTCTTCTTAATAGTCAGTATTGGGCATGTTCCCTGTTTCTACCCTTCGTTGAAGCTGGGGATGAGCATAGAAAGATTCTTTGTCGACCTTCAAGCTACATCTGAATGTTAGGAAGACCTTGGCGTACTAGTAGTTAAATTAATTTTTTTTTGGAAAAGGAGTAGTTAAATTAAATGGTTGCATCATAGTCAACTGCTCAGTGAAATGTTCTTTCATAATTCATTTTTCTTCATGCATCCATTGCATCTGGTTAGATTAAATGGTTTTTTTTTTTGAAAGAAACTGGTTATTATATTTGTCTCGATCCAAGGAGATTTAACATTTTCTAGAAAAGACCAGTACTGCAAACTGAAAAATCTATGATTAGCATTTTGTGCTTTCATCCTGACTCTTCTTTTTTCTGTTACGTTGTTTGGAATGATCTCTTACTATTTCATTTTTCCCGCTCAACATTTCAAAGATTACTGCTTCATGTGATGCACGATCTGGGCATAGTTGAAGGGATAAAACCTGTGTTAATAAGCGGAAGAAATGTTTGTAACTGTCAAGCAGGACAGCACAGGTTGTGTGGCAATACAACTGTACAAGTAAGTTGGAAATCACTCTGATCATTTACTTCAGAATTTAAGAATAAGGTGTGAAAGTAAGTTCATCATCCAGATTAGTTGATCCGATACGTGTAACTGGCAATTGATCATGAAGTCTCTTCACCTTAAACTGTATTTGTTACTCTTTGGTCCAAGCTCACATCCTCTGTTTTTTCACAATCTAGGACATTTTGTATTTCTTAAACTGAGATCATACTATGGAACAAAGTCTTTCAGAATGAACATGATCATGAAGATGTAACCAATCACCTTGAACTCAAACGTGTCTGAGTAAGCTGAGGATGCAGAGTAGTAGTTGGAGCATTGACCAGTGGGTGAGAGTTGCAGGTGATTCATGGACTGGCAGGTGAGTGCACATCTACTATTAGTTCTCACTGTATACCTAACATTCTTCAACTAGTTATATATCTCTTGGAGAGAATTGTATGCAGCAGCCTTAACTATTTACCTGACACTGATGTTATTTCAGTAGCTGAATGCAATTATCAGGGCTCTACTCTACCTTGTACCTTGTTGGTGGCTTTCATAAGCCAACGTGTGTGAAATCAGATAAAAACTCATAGTTCAGAGCTTGATATCAACCAGAGTAGAAAATATGCAGAAACCTGCACTGTTTTTCTCTCCCTAGACCCGAACTCAAACACGCTATAAAAACTTCACCGGGAGGATGATACTGTTACAGGTTAATTGATTAGGCTACAGGAGCAGCACTTTGGACAGTTCTGTACAATGTACTGTTCTGCAGGTAGGCTACTGGTACTGGTAATATAACCTGGTTATGTTCAAAAATCAAAACCATCTGAAAAATGTTTAGTAACCAATGTTTTTTTTCAGATTAGTCGACCAACTGTCTGCAGATCATGAACGTATGTTGCGAAGAGTACCAGATTTTCTCCGATGAAATAATCCAGAACACAAGATTAATATGGAAATCTAACACAACATAAACATGGACTGCTGCCTGAATTTTTATGTGCAAGACTTAACATGAAAGGTCATTGTATCCTATGTAACTGCAGTCAATGTCCCTCATGGTAATTGGCAAGACATCAGGGTGTGTAGCTGCTGTTTGTAGATTCAGTTGTTCACGTATTTTTGGCGACAGGCGTTTTACCGTACATACACTATATGCTATTCGGAGGAAACATGTGTTGATTAGAGTCAGCATAATATTTCATATGGAGTTGAGCACCCAGGTTGCACTTAAGAACAAGAACTCAAACTTGTACTTGTAATGCAAGACAAGAGTAGGCAGAGGGTTGAGAATACTTGTTGGAACTTGGAATATAGACCTGACTTACCAGTGGATGATCCATGGAATACTAGTTCTCACCCTACATCTATAAGCATCTCCAACAAGTGCCAAAAACTGCTTCGCGCGTCAAAAGATTCGTATTTTGGACGCCTGACAGCTCCAACAGACGCTGTAAAACAGTGCGCGCGTTAAAAACTTTTGGGCCCGCGTTAAAAAACGCTATCGCGCGCAGCATATTTTGGGCGCCGGATTGCGCGCTTCACAGTTTACACTACGCGTTTTTTAGGCGCGCGTTTTTGGGCATCTGCTAAAGCAATGTTGCTCCCGGCGCACTAAAGTTGCTAGAGTGACGCGCTAAAACTATTTTAGGGCGCGGAATTTTTGTGGGCTTGTTGGAGATGCTCTAAATCTACACCTCCAAGTGCTGCACCAACTTCTGTATTGTGTCCTGGTTGAGTTCTTGTGAAGCTGTAGTCTTCTTAACCAGTTGTTTCTATGTCGGTGGATTGTATCCTCTTGGGTCTGGAGGACCAGGATGGGTAGGCCCTGGACCTGGTTCTTGCGGGCCTTGGTTTGGTGGCTTCTTCGGATCCTGGTAAGTTGAAACCTCAGCTACTAACAGGAATTTAAATTATGGATTTTTGCCAGCGAAATCATCAATATACTATCAAGTCAACATCTCCAAAAGAAAAGGGAAAGCAATCCATTCAGATAGATGGTTAGTTATTTAGTGGTCAACTCAATCAAATTGCAATATATAAATGGCGAAGCATCATACATTAGTCGATCGTTTATATTTTTTCCTTTCAAAGTTTTTTTCCCTGTTTGAAGCAGATAGCTTTTATTCTCTTAAAACTCAGGACGAATACTTCTCTTGCAGCTTGTACGTCTGTTGTTGCTGCCTGCTCCAAGATTGCTGTGCCCATTTTCGGACCCCCGGCCCAGGTGGTTCACCACCACCCATCTGATAGCATGCCCAACATATCCACTACAATGAATAGTATACCGATTTACAATTTTTGTGTGAACATTCTGGCTGTTGGGAGTGTCCCTTGCTAGAGTAATACACGCACGACTGAAAATAATTGTCATGTATCTCTTGGGAGATGATTGTATGCGGTGTTACCTAGTTAAGTAAGTGGCAGTTATATTGTTAGCATTGACTGAATGCAATTATGCCACCTCCGCCCGCGGCTTCCTCCTCGCCCACCACGCCCGCCAGCCCGCCCACCCCCTCCTCTACAGCTTCCGACACATCCCCGGCCCCCACTACTATAACATCATCGTCTACGACCACCGGCTCCATACCGTGGCTCGGCTTGGCCGGTCCTTCTGCCCGGAGGCCTCCTGCGACGGCCTCCTCCTCCTGTCCAGGGTTGAAAAGACCGGCAGGCACCGATCCATCTGCAATCCGGCCACGCGTGAGCATGCTTCTCTTGGGCGACCGTGGGACTTCAACACCTTGGGGATGTACCTGCACCGCCCAACCGGCGAGTACCGTCTGCTGCTGCAACAGAGGGGCTCGCTTAAAGACCAAATTGGCTGCTATGTCTTTGCCTTGGGCTCTCGCCAGCCATGTGCTTCAACAAATCTGTCCAGCTACGCGATAGCCTGCACTGGTACCCAATGTATTATGTGAGTGAAAGCAGCCCGGACCTAGATTTCGACAGGACTGGAAGACGGCTGTTAATTGTATTCGACACCGTTGCTGAGTCGTTTCGGCATATGCGCGCTCCAATTGTTCCCACCATTTCATATATACTTGAGATGGATGGCACGCTCGGCATCCATAGCCACGACTTGGACAGGGCGACCATTCACGTATGGGTGTTGCAGAACTACGAGAGCGAGGTTTGGGATTTCAAGTACCAGATTCAACTGCCGGTCGCAGAAATCCGGAGAAAGTTTAAACCATCTGTTGCCCATTGGTGTTGGCATGTCAGCCTTGTTTCGGGGGATGGTGACATGATCTTGCTTGTCCGTTTTGATTGGCATCTGCTTCATGCTGACAGTGATGGCAAGTTGATCAACGGTTTCAATCATTGTTGTGAAGACGTCTATTTGCCTTGGTGTAGGCTCAAGCAAAGTCTTGTTAAACATACATTTTTTGCGGCTCTAGAAGGTTATGCTGTGAATGCTTGGCCTTTAGTCTCGACGGCTGTGGACTGAGTTGGCGATTCTTAATGGCCTACCTATTGTTTCCTTTATATAGTTATGAGCAGCAATATCTTTGAATTAGATTAAAGGATACTGGCCTCTTCGCCTTTTTGCATCGATGTATACATTTTATGATCTGAAGCTTTGGCCGCTATGTGGTTACATGAAATCTATGCTTGCCCCGGTACCCTTTTGGACTGAAGTGACTAATGTTGTGTTGAATGCTCAACTTTTAAAATATTTGCCAACTGATAGATCCGTCTCATGCGTCTATTTTCTTGGGTTGGGGAATTGGCTTTGCTTTATTTTAATCATACAGTGGTCCTCTTATTCTTAGTACTCAATTGGGCTGGGGAATTGGTTTTGCTTCATTTTAGTCATACAGATACAGTGGTCCTCTTATTCTTAGTACTCAATTGGGCTGGAGAATTGGCTTTGCTTTATTTTAGTTATGTTGTGGTCTTCTTAGTACTCAATTGTTAGCAATCTATATGGTATATGCCTCATGCCCTTCTTCCTTGAACTGAAGAATTGACCTTACCTTTTTATCTAGTGGTCTTCTTACTGTTCTCTGTTTCTACCTTTTTTTTGTAGCTGAGTAGCATCCTATGCAAAGAGGCAGATTTTTCTCTTTGTTGACTTGCAAGCTGCGTCAGATTTTCAGAGGACATTGGAGCACTTACTCATTAGGTCGCTTAGGAGTCGACTTCTCAATGGAACCTTCTGCCACAAATTCATAATTTGTTGATCTGTATGAATCAATTACATCCCGTTAGGTAGGTATTATCGATACTAATAAGGTTGCCATTATAGCAAGAATTTTTCATAGTTATATTTGTCTCGTCCCGAGGAGTTTTAGTATTCTTGTAGGGGATAGACTGGTACTGCAATCTGAAAATTTATGGATACCTTTTTGTTCTTCCATACAGACTCTGTTTTTAATTACATTGCACTGTTTGGAAGTTGGAACGAGCTCTTAATATTTCCCTTTGTCTGCTAACTATTTTAGGGATTGATAATGCTTCATGCAGTGCATGATCTGAACAAAAGTTCGAGAAATAAAACTTGTACTAATTATAATTACAAAGAGGTTTGCCATGGTGTGGCTCAGGTCCCACACATTGTGTTCAAGTCGTGAGAAGGTCAGCAGGACAGCACCATGCCTGTTGTGTGACAGTACAGCTGTAGAAGTAAGTTGACAGTCACTCTGATCACATCCGCTTCAGATTAAAAGTAAGTCCATCATCCAGATTAATTGTTCCAGTTGAAAAGTCTCTTCCACCTTAAACCGTATGATGTGCTCTTTGGTGCAAGCTCGCATGCAATTGTACCAGAGTTCATGGCCGATGCAACAGAGCGAATTGAATAGTGGTCGTGTAAGTTTGGTGCGGTATGTATGCTCAAACTTGTCCTTGTAAGGCAAGAGAATTCAGAGTAGAAGCTGGAACATACACCAGTGGCAGTGGTGGGTGATATTGAGTATTCATGGAAAGACACGTGAATGTACATTTCTTCACCTCGAACTGCTGCATCAGTTGGTGCAAACTGTAGCCAAACACGCAACATGACAACGGGCGCGACATGGTATCCCAATTTCCAATACTTGGTGCCATGGTTTGGTGTCATTACAAGAGCTCTCGTGCGTAGAAATTAGTTGGCATTTTTTCTTGTTTTCCTGAGAAGTGTTTTCGACAATATACAGTACACGGAGCACTGTTGTCAGTCAGATAATTTTTTGTCCCGGTAGTCACTTTGTAGCTTATAAAGCTAAGTTGGTGCAAACTGTAGTCTTGAACTCATTTCCCTGTGTAAACAGGAATTATTATAGATGTACTTTCACATCTTATTCGTGGAGAATGGGTCTAATAGGGCATGCCAGTGTGAGATTAATGAATTGGTTGAAATAGCCGGCTATAGCCCGGTAGCCCCGCTATAGGCCTCGCTATGTACAATTGTCCTAAAAAGTTATGAAATAGCAGGCTATATATAGCCTCACTATGCATTAATCTTGTAAGATTATCTCAATTGCACTTGGAATATCAGCCTCCGTTTGTGTTACATGTCATGCATACAGAGTGCAACTAGCCTGGATCTAGAGGAACTTATGAAAAAGTATACTTGGGATCGAAGGGTGACATGTAGCCCGTTATATGGACTGCAGCGGCGACACATTTTAGATTATTTTGACATGCTTAGAAAAGGCAAATATTTCAGTAATTCTACAGTAGAGATACAAAATGCTTTATATTCACAGGACTGCAGTTGATTTTTATTTAGTGCTTATGCAGGGATTACCTTCAGGAAAAATAATAAGCCATCCTTAAAGTACATACAAAAGACATTATTCTCTGCTTCTTGTTGATACAGCAAAGGCGCATAACAATAGTAAGTTCCAGCACAAAATCAGTAATGCTCATCCGATGCCAAGCAAGTGTACATCCAGTGCAAGATTAAATGGCGTAATTAAGATTCAAAGAAACAAACGAGGACTTAATGTGGCGCAGTAGGCTGGTAGTCCCTCCATAAAGAAATATAAGAGCATTTAAATCACTACTTTCTTGATCTAACGCTCTTATGTTTCTTTACAGAGGGAGTACTACCTAATTAAGACTGAAACAATGATCACCAACAGAGTGATGTCAAGACCATTATTTTTGCTAGTTTTTACATAGTACAGTAGCAAGGGAAACTTCAAATATGCAGCAGCTTCACCCAAGTGGGTTCTTCAGCGAATATATTTAGCCCAGGAATAGTTTGTCACCGTAGAGAAGGTCCCCGGCTCGGCATACTATCAGAAATGGGGCGGTGGACCGCCTGGGCCCGGGTGTCCGAAGAAAGGGCCGCAGCAGTCTTGGAGCAGGCAGCAACAGCAGAGAAGATAGAAGCTGCAGAAAAAACACATGTTCAAAGTTGCAGATGTACAAAACTAAACGACCAGTATATGCTTCATGGCTTGGAATTGAACTTTGAGTTTATGCTGAATATTTTACACTTGAGGCCTGAACCACTAATCATGTACCAAATGAACGGATAGATTTTTTTAGAAAGAACAAAAATTGATATGCTGACTGAATGAATTCATGACATCAACAGTACAATGCAAACTTTTATACTTCCATCAGTTAGATGATGATTCAACTTACCAGGATCCGAAGAAGCCACCAAATCCAGACCCCCAATCCGGACCAGGGCCCCAAGAACCAGGGCCAGGGCCACCCGGAAATCCAGGCCCCCAAGAACCAGGGCCAGGGCCACCTGGTCCTCCAGGCCCTCCAGGTGGTACCGGACCCCACCCACCAGGGCCTCCCCCAACTGGTCCTCCGGGCCCTCCAGGTGGTACCGGACCCCACCCTCCAGGGCCTCCCCCAGCTGGTCCTCCAGGCCCATGTGGATCCATAGCGCCAATAGAATAGGTGCTGCTGCTGAATGCTAACTAGAGCTTCACAAGAACTAGACCAGGGCACAATCTTTCTTAGATTTGATGCAGCACTTCGGGGTGAAGAATTTATAGATGCACACGGAGAACTAGTAGTTGTGCTTGTGCATGCACCTGCCATTCCATGAATCATTTGTGACTCCCACCCACTGGTCAATGTTCCAGCTAACACTCTGCATTCCGAGCTTACTCTTGCCTTCACAAGTTAAGGAACAGAGGTGGTTGGTTACATATGCATGACCAAGTTCATTCTGAACATTGTTAAATTGATCCAATCGACACACACTCTATGCCATGTTAAAAAACAGAGAGGTAAAACAGAGAACGTGAGCATATACAGCGCACAAACACATGTCAACTGCTTTTCTTTTTGAGATGGACTAGCACTCGACCAGGCATCCACGACGTAATCTGATGCACGCACGGCAACATCAGATCGCAGAGCATGGAGAAGAGCCGCATGGCGGTTGGACGAAAATCCGAAAGTTCACGCACTAGTATAAATTCAGCTTCATTTTTTTGATATGAAAGCTCCTACTGCTGGTACAGCCAACAGACGAATTTACGGGGAGGAGTATGCGGGGCTACGGCTTCTGTCATTCGGAAGATGCATGGTAATGTTATTGCTTCTGATTGTGCCTATTTCCCCATGTCTCAGATGGGGCTTTGACCGCGGGGGTCAAATGAAGAATGGCCGAGCGTTGGTCGAAAGGTCTGGGTTTTAATCAGGTCATTGCTGAATCTGATTCCTTGGAAGTTCAAGTTGAACTGCAAAATGTCCTTACTTTAGGAACAAACGGAGTATGACTGAAACAATTGAAAAAATCTATTTATTGCCCTGTACTTCATTTTGTGCTCTTGGCTGCAGGGTTGTAGTTCTACCAGAGCTAAGCTGACACTGAATAGTAGCCTCTCAGACAATCCACAGCAGCTGTGTGTCCTGAGCAAGAAATTAATAAGCCCCATGATTCACAATACATCACTGCAGGCGAGAATAACCATTGAAGTGTAAGTCTTCCTTCACAATAGCTGAAGTAGTAGTACCTTATATCTGGATTCAGAGTAGGTAATAGTACTATATATCTCGAGATTAGAAAAGTACTTTCGATGAACTACTATGTATACATGACGCTCACCAGAGTTACGTACAGATTTATATGATATTCTGGATCGGCCGTGTGGAGTGGATAGACGGGCTCTGTCCAAATGAACTAAAGCAAAAAAACGTCTTACATTTTGATACAGAAGGAGTACTAATTTAAGTTATCTAATATCCCTCCGTTCCAAAAAATTATCTTAAATTTGTCTAGATATGAATGTATCTAGTCACGTTTTAGTATTTTGATAGATCTATTTCTAGACAAACCTAAGACAAGACTATTGGAAGGGAGGGAGTATTATTACAATATTTAGACGTGAATTTGAAGGTGGCATCCAACAATATTTAGACGTTTAAGCAAAGCAAGCATCATGTGTGACGCTATCGCCCAGAATTAAGATAACATCAACTACTTCCAAAGTCAACTACAATTACCAGAGGACATGTGTTGATAAACCAATATATATGGAGGTGCCGAACACATCCGGTCGCCGAATGTCTCTGACCAAACGTGGTCCAATAATGGAAGAATGCAAACCATATTGTGTAGCATGCTAGCATATGAGCATATATATGCCTAGAACTGTGGCAACTGAAAGTAGCCCTTTGACTGACAGCCGTGCTAATTTCACTTTGCGTCGCCACTTCATGTTTTTCCATATTATTACAGATATTTGGACTTAAATTTCAGAATTTGAATCTGAAGTAGTTTTTGCACGGAAGTTCTGGAATCTTTCCTGAAATTTCTTTGGCTCCCAGGTCTTCTCTTCATCCTGGCCCTTGGACGGCGTAACTTCATTCGATGTTTTTACCTGAGAAAAATGAAAGAAATGTTTATTCAATAAGAAAGAAGCACGACCAAGAAGGAATTGAAGCATGCAGGTGGATGATCCAGAGCTTGTACCTGTACCTCATCCTCATCGACTGGTTGGATAGGTGGCCTGATATCAGCAGCAATGCTGGGATGATTAGGGTGGGCGCCGACTGCGCGCTGCAACTTGGTCACCGCTTCCTTCACCTCCGCAACCGTGGCGCCATCACGATCAATCCCAACATACAGCCGCCTAATAGAGGGAAGGTTCCCCAGACCGAAGAAATAACCACCGTTTCCATCCTCAATTGCCTTCTGCACGCCGAAATTGAAGAGAACTGCTTCAGCCACCGGCAAGGCTCCCTGCTGAAACATGATCTGCCTAGGCGACTCACAGTACAAGGAGAAGGCTACCAGGCAGTGGAAACCGGCATCGGCACCAATTGCTAGCAGCCTTTGTGCCTGCTGGGCGCTATGCAGAGCAAGGATACGAAGGGCTGGTAGGCTCCCGAGGACCCTCAGGTCCTCCGGCTGAACTTCCTTTAGACCAATGATCAGCTCAGAAAGGTTCCAAAGAATGGAAGGCTCTCTTTCTATCCAGGCTGGAATTTTTGAGAACTTGCCAAGCATGAACAAGTCAAATGTGCGAAGGTGTCGAGGGGGAACCCAGCCTTCTCCCAGGAGATCTATGGATGGAAAACACCCACGAATAACTACACTTTGGATCTTGTGCAGCTTGGATAGACAGTCCACGAAAGCTTCCTCCAACTCTGAGCTCACATTGTGCTCAAACTTAATTTTGAGCTCCCTCAAGCTCTCGAGGTTACGCAACTCTTTCATGATGGTTAGGGAGGCAGGGACCCTTCTCAGCACCTCCAGGGATGTCAGGTTACCCAACCCACCAGCTGGGAGCCTTGTGCGGTAGCCATCAACATGTAGACATATCAATCTTCTTAAGCCATAAATAGTCCATGGAAGTTCTTCCAGATCAGGATTATTTCTTACATCCAGCACCTGCAAGAATCGAAGCCTTCCTATCTCTGTTGGGAGCTCACAAATATCTGCACCAGCTAGACCCAGGTATCTGAGGTGAACCAAATTCCCGACATCCCTAAGTGTATTTTGGTTACTTTCCCCGACGTGACAACCACTTAGATCCAATACACGCAAAACGTCAAATCTAGAAAGAGTTGGCATTAGATTCTTAGCAGGCTCAAAGATAGTTATGGACCTCACTTGTGATATACCCATGGAAGCAAGAGATGAGGTCTGATGATCTTCCCTCTTACTTTGGAGGGATAGCCTGCGAATTTTCCTTTGAGAAGACATGATATCCTCATCCCGATCCAGTATAGTAACAAAGTTTTCTTGACTAGACAAGGAACAGATGAGCTCAAGCACCATATCATGCAAACGACAACGTGTGGCATTGCCTTTAAAATCTATGCATGGCTGGATCATACCTTTGTTCACAAGCTCACTGAAGTAACTATGCCCAACATCAAATAAGCTACTGTCCTTAATTTTATGTTGGATAAAACCTTCGGTGATCCATTTCCATATCAAATCATCTCTATGTATATCATGATCTTCAGGATATATACTTAGGTACAATAGACATGTCCTCAGATGGCAAGGCAGGTTATAATAACTTAGGGCCAATATTTTCCTCATGTTCTCCACGTCCGGACTATTTACAAGTCCAGAACCAATAGATTCACATACCTCATGCCACTCCCTTGGATTTACCCTTTTACTAGGTTGATCCAATAGACTAGCCATGGTAATGATAGCTAATGGTACACCGCCACATTTTTTCAAAATCCTCAAAGATACTTTAGCCAATTGTTCAGGACAATTACCCTTAGAACCAAATATTCTTCCATAGAACAATACTTGAGAACTCTCTAGGGTAAGGGCATCTAGCTTAAAAGAACCACCGACTTTTGTGGCAATATCAAAGTCACGAGTTGTTGTGATTATTCTGCTTGCAAACCTATTCTCATTCAAAGCACATTTGATTATTTGCCATGATTCCATCTTCCATATGTCGTCAATAACAATGAGGTACCTGGGTACGGTAATAAATTAAGAACCATAATAAACACTACCTAGTTAAGTGAGATATATCTAATAAACATGGAACTTTTGAATGCCGCTACTAGCTAATGCACAGGGAAAGCAAATTTAGGAATTAAGATAGGTAAAAAATGAGGACACAATAAGTAATACTTGAAAATTAATGAAGACAACAAAAAAATATGAAATTGGAAAAAATGTTCCCACAGATATATAATTTTTTTAAAGCACATTTACAAATGTTCCCCGATACCTAATCATACTGCCAACATTATATGTAAAGGGTGAAATAATGGTGAATAACATATTCTTAAAACTACTGGTTCAAGATATAAAATACGAAATCTCACCGAGATAAAAGATATGAAGCTTGTATCAAGGCAAAAAATTGTGAAGATGGACAAATGGATGGAGATGTGAATTATTTATGGAAGTTACTCCCTCCATTCCCTTATACAAGGCCACAAACTCATATTACAGGTACCAAGACAAAATTTAATGACCGGTTGGAATGTCAAGTTTTATTTTCGTTAACCGGAGTCATTAATACGATGCATGCATGCAACGAATGAGTTAGAAGAAAGTAGTCAATTGTCATTATGAATACATGCATGCAATTATTAAACAAGTTGCTAGTATGAGGAAACATCATTAATGTTACCTCGATTGCTGTTGGTGGCCTTATATAGATGCAAAATGATTTTCCATAGTGACCTTGTATAAGGGAATGGAGGGAGTAGTATTTTCATTATTCCGAAAGGACTGTGAGAATTGTCATTATAAAGTTGAGGACGGCGAAGATAGCAAGAGACGTAAATAATTTAGTTGTTCCAAATGGATTTATTTGCCTTACGAACTTAGGATGTCATTTTTGTCATTGGATCTACTTGGCAAGCTACACAAATAGAAAATATATTCAATTATTGAATGTGCGCATAGTAAGTACAATTAAGGGAAAAGAGAGAGTAAGGTGTGATTGTTAACTACCTCTTGTTGCTAAGGAACATTCTCAATTCATCGATAAGCTGTGTTTCATCCCATGATGCTTCATTGATATGGGCATACTTTTGCTGATCAAGCTGATGTAGCATCTTCTTGAGTACCCTTGTTATAACAGGATTCTGAGAAAGAGAAACGAAGGCTGCGCAATGGAATTGTGATTTGAGGCTGTCGTAGACGGTTTTCGCGAGAGTTGTCTTGCCCAAACCACCAAATCCAGCAATGGAGACTACATCCGTTGGAGTTTTTTCATCTGTCAACCTCTTAATCAGCTCATCCCTCGGCTCATCGATGCCAACAAGGTCGGTGACCTTGTTGTAAAGGGCTGATAGACGAGGATCAAGAGTTCTTGTCGCGGCTACGTTCACAACGAGACCATCGACTCTATACCTGTCACGTCGGGCAGTCACATCCTGCATTTGCTCCTTGATGTCCTTGATAGCATCAGCGATGCGGCGCCGTGTCTTGCCTTTGGTGAACAAGGTGGCCATCTTGTTCACGAGAAGCTTCAAGCCATCAGAGTCGGGGGCGACTTCAAAGCCCTCCACACGCACCAGGAAGCGATCAACCACATCCTCCATGTGGTAGGACAAGTCCTTGACATCGCTCGCCCAGAGCCTGACCTGCTCATCGAGCTGCTCCAGCGGAACTCCGGCCACCTTGTGGAGGGCAGCATGCATGCTCCTCATCTCGTTTGAGAGAGAAGCCACGTCTTTCTTCACGCCCTTCTGCAGCTTGTACTCCTCCTTGAGGAGCTCGCCAAGCTTGGGGAGGAGTGATCCCATGGCCCCTGTTACAAGATTCATCGCGATCTCTCTCTCTGTTTCTCTACTCTCAAACTTAGCTCTCGCCCAACTTGCTTTGCTGTTCGCTTGGCAAGTGCGAATGGGTGCTAGCTGTGCGGGAAAGGCTGCATATGCATGGTCGCTCTTTATAGAGGCATAGAGCGCAAGCTAATCCTCTTGGAAGGACACATTCACCTACCAGAGCTATATGCATGAACCACCAGAGAAAAGAAAGTGTAGTCCTGACCAGTTCTCTTGAACTTAGAGGCGTGCCTCTTATTTTATGCACCACTCTGTGTGGTTGTTTGGATAACAAAAACTAGAGCAGCTGCAAGCTCGATTCCGCAATTTTCAAATAGACCACCAAATTGTGGAGATCCCACAACCTAAATGTTATGAATCTAAGTATAAATCTGGGAAGCCACCAGAAATATTGAGGAAAGCACCTTGGTCTCACATTAGCCCCGATAGAGCAAGAAACTATGTTCCATACGTATTTGGCAGCTGAGCAACCAAAGAAGGTGTCGTGTTACTTTCAGATTATGGACAGAAACGACGCAAAGGGTCGCTTGTTCAGTTCATTTTAATCATGATGTCCTTGGTGAGAATGACATTATGCCAACCATATTTTGATTTTGGCAGGAATCTTGGTCTTTCATAAGTGCTTGAAGGATCTATCAGGCCCTCACATAAATTTGCATACATCGATTGGAAGGTAACCCTAGCAAACATGCTTCTGAGTTAACGTAAGTTGCTGATCACCAATCAACCATCTCCTGAACTCAAGATACCATGTCGCTACTGTTCGTTTTGTTTATATAAACCTTGCATCCCGAGCTTATGCAAGGTATAGATCAGAATATAAATGTTTTAATACAAGAAAAAAGAAGATTCAAAAATCGTCTGAATTATTTCAGGCAAAAAAACCCAATGTTTTTAATTTTTCAAAAGAAAATGCTAAAATCGATGTCAGATTTTTAAGCATGAAAACTAAACGTTTATTATTGGAAAATTACATTGCCGCAAGGATGACAATTCCCTTCAACAAGCATGGCGATCTCTGGCAAAAAAATTGAACATGACAAGGGTTTTCCTTGCTTGATAAAGAATTGGCATCCTCGCTGCCATGATGAAAAATGATTTGTAGCCGAATCCTTCAGAAACCGGTTCTTCGGCCAGGCCCAATCAAAAAAGAAACGCTATCCAGCAAACAAAAATACGATATTCAAATGACTATAAGCTGGCATACGTATGGTACAGCTAGCGATGGGAGAAGAGGTCAAAGGTGGCATGCCGACGGTCTGCACTTTGACAGGAAGTGATCCAAATTGTTGAATACATAATGCGCTAAACCAGTAGCGAACAGCCTGCGCCCTATCCACATAACTAAACAGCTAGGTACTGTACTTACAAAAATCTGTAGACCATGTAGACGTGATGGCATCTACATGGTTTAATTATTGTGCAGGTCAACAGAACTCAAAGTTGACATAGGAGTTTCAGATTTTGTTTTCTTGCGTGGGAGACGACCGTACGAAATCGACAGCTACCCTTAATTGGCTGCTTAAGGGCATCTCCAAAGGAGGCCTTCAAACCTCCGGCATTTGTCTGGGTTGTGGTGTCCGGACCATTTGTGGCAAATTTTATTATTCAATAGGGACCCATCCATTCATCAAGTGGTTCGGACGTCTGTTTTTTGGTAAAATCGTGGCAAACATGGAAAGCAATATCGGAATCCGGACATATGTTTAACCAACCAAAAGTAACCCCCTGGTCCTCCTCTTTTGCTAGGGAAGCGAAAGATGGCATGTTTGATCCTATCGTGTTATCTGCAGATGTGATGGTTCAACTTGATCTGCCGACCTCTCCACAGACCTTGCGATACACAATTATACTCCTATGTCTCTCTAGGTAGCTAAAAAGAAGTGTATGTATGAACTATATTTCTCTCTAGGTAGAATTATTGACTTCCTTTAAATAGCCATATCCCTGCACTGCTGCGTCGATCAGCTGCACTAACTTGGGAATGGAATCTTGCCATAAAATAAGAAACTTAATACTTGGCCGACAAGGGTTTCTTCGCTAGCCCCTTGGTGATGAAAAATTGCTCACCCAGAGAAATAATAGTTGGCATGAGAGCTACTCAGGTTGTCCACCGAGAGCTACTCTGCATAACTCTCGTCTGGCTTTGCGTTGGTTTTAATAAAAGTTGGGGATGGAGGAGACCCCTCACTTTAGAAAAATAAGGTTGGCAAAGTCGCACCCACGAACGTAGTGGTGGTCCTCTGTCTCCCAAAGCTAGATTGATTGTTGGAGTTGTCCGGGCTTGATCGCGACCTCATGGATTTCACGGGACCTGCCGCCACCATGACTGCTTGGGCCTGCTCTTCATGTGCCATGATAGGATAATGATCAGGAGGTGTGAATGCTGGGCGGAGCTATCCGCAAGCGATGGTGGTGCATGCGGCTATGGAGTCCGTTTGTCGAGAAATGATTTTCCTCTCGTTTTGTATTACAAAGCAACCAACCGATACAATCAACAGTAGGTGCTGGAACGAAAGCAGCACAATCACAACCAAAAGAAACCAAAGAGAAACAATAAGAGAAAAATGCCGGCAACGGCGGATCGATCTCGCAATGATCGACGCTTCCCGTCTCTCTCTCGCAGAGACCAAAAGGATCCCGACCTTTCTAGGTAAATGGTACGTCTCAACCTTCCCAGTTAACCATATGACTCGCTTTTTTTCTTCTGAAGCAGTGGCCCCTTAGGACAGTTGGCCCAGGAAGCTACACCGCGCGAGATCGAGCACATTTAACAGCCAGAAACGGCCAGATCAGGAAAATGGATGGCTGAGAGTGCAAATTGCTGTGAGGGTTCACTTTAGACTCGGTCTTACTCTCCTAAATGAAAACAAGATTAGTCAAGCATAAAAAGGTATTGACTTTGTAGGAGACAACAAACAAACTATTTTTACTTCATGAACTGAAGGAACAACTATGAAAAATCATGAACAATTCATCCAAGAAAAACCGTTACCATATTCTGGTATGATACATTTTGAATGGCGATCTTGCAATGTCGCTAAACTGCCAATTACTAGGGTTCAAACAAAGCAACAAATATTTCCTCCAAGTGCCACTAAGTCTTCCCATTAAACCCCGCCTAGAACATTTGTCATTTGCTTGATACACTTTGAAGATGCCATGTACCCAGGGCCAGGGGTACCATGAGCCACTAAAAGTTGGCTCGTCCAGGCCAGCCATGGGACTGTGCCGCTATCCGGCCCCAGCCTGCAATCCGGTATATAGGCCTCTTGCGTAAAGTTGCCTCTTTTTACTTGTAATACAATATGTATAACTTTACTTGAGCTTCAAGCACGTAAGCGGACTTGGACTCTTATAACCCTACCCCCTGTCCACTCATATAAGGGGGGCTAGGGGCCTCCCATATCGGCACCTCATGACCCGCCGGATCCTAGAGATCTTAGGGCAACTTCAACGGGCCGATCCAAACGGACAACGATCTTGTCCGCTTTTCGTCCGTTTGGGCTGTCCTCGACATGTCTATGTCCGCTTTTTTAAATGGGTCAGCACATGCACTTAAGATCAAGTACAATAAGGTACAGTCAGCAGGCTGTAAGGATTAAAATACTATATTTTTGATGAGTTGGATGAGAGAGAAGAGAAGAAAGAAGGGAAGCCGGCTCACGTGCTCCTAGGTGCTTTGTGAGAATGAAAGGTGGGTCATATATGATAAAAGTAGTACTCTTTTATAGCTAACTATTGTACAAGCTAGCTATAAGATGAGCTATAAGACTGCTTATAGCCAGCAGTTGGCTATACTATTAACCATGCTCTAACGGGCCGGAAGCAAGTGGGCAGCAGCACTATGACAATATAATAATGAAAGAAAGGTCGCTGGTGTGGGCCAGCGAATTAAGTAAGCAGACAGAGGTGGGTGGGAGGCTGTGTGACAAGTCGATCAGGCCGACCACATGCAGACACATTGAGGGGGCGCGTGCGTCCGCTTCGTGTCCGCGCCGCCGCATTTTAGTTTCAAATTTGAGCCAGAAATGGATCGGCACGAACACAAAGCGGACGCGTTTTAAAAATGGGTCCACGCGTTGGACCATCACTTTTGTCCGCGCGAACCCAAACGGATGGCAGCGGACGAAATGGGTCGCCCCATTATAATTTCTCTTACCTCTCATAGGAGACATCCGAATATCTGTAAAAATCAGATATACAGCATACATAACATATTGCTTGAATCTGAGTAAAATCGTTCCTCTCATGCGCACCAATTTAATCCTCTATGTGTGCTTGGCCCACTCTCTATCATACCGCCTAATCGCCTGGTTGGGACACCCTATCAAGGAATTTGCCGGAATCTTCTCACACACACTTTATGATAATAAATTTAAGTTTCATTCATTACCATCTACACCTCCTCGAAATATGTTAGAGCATGGTTAATAGTATAGCCAACTGCCGCTTATAAGCAATCTTATAGCTCATTTTATAGCTACTTTGTACAATAGTTAACTATAAAATAGTACTACTTTTATCATATACGACCCACCTTTCATTCTCACAAAGCACCTAGGAGCACGTGCTAGAGCGGGCTCTTCACGAAGAGCCCGTTTCCCTTCTTTCTCCTCTTTTCTCTCATCCAACTCAGCAAAAATATAGTATTTTAATCCTTACAGCCTGCTGACTGTACCTCATTGTATTTGCTCTTAGTACATTGGTTCTATATATCAACGTTCTCCCATATCTATTACCTCCTCTATAAATTAATATAAAAGCATTTAGATCATAAATGATTTAAATGTTTTTGTATTAATTTACGGAGTACTTACTAATAAAGAAAAACCCGATTATGCCCGTCTGTCATGCTTTTAAAAAAATCATGCTTTATTCTAAAATGAACCTGTGGCCGTGTTTTAAGCGAGAATAGAAAAATGTTTCGCTTTTTACAAAAATTCTCTTGATATTTAGGTCAATCAACTTGCAGTCCTTTTTTCAAGTATGTCTAGAAAATATATCAACTTCCGTCGAAAACCCTCTGAACTTTTGGTTAATCAACCCATGGTCCATCTAAAAAATAATGTATTTTTTGGACAAATTCAAATGCTTTTGTATATATCTTTTATACCCTAACTTCAATTTTAACATGTCAGCTATGAAAATTGATCAGAAAAATGTGTAGGATCTGACTATGATGTTGTTTTATATGTTAACCATTTTTTAAATGTTGTTTAGGAACATATTCAAAAAAAATATCCAAAACTTTTAAACCTAACTCCAACTTTAACTTGTTATATATGGAAATTGATCAAAAAATGTTTAGAATCTGAATAGGATGTTGTTTTACCTATTAATCGTTTAAAATGTTATTTGGGTGCAATCATCATCAATAGCTCATGATTTGTCTTTTTTCGTATCGTTGTAGATCTAGATTAGAAATCAACATCTCAACAAAACCAGGTAGAAAATGAAAGAAACCTTAATCATGAATGTTCGCCTCAACAAAAACCTCGCAGGGGAGGGGGGGACAAGAAAGCAAAAAATCATATCTTAGGACTGACCACATTCAAACACGGTATGGTTTTGTGAGCACTGCGCTCACCGGCGATTGGGTGAAAAGTGAATAAGCGGCAGCACAACTGGGATGCACGTGGACCTATTGGGGTCTTCGATCATGGTTATTGGATTAGCGACGTGTGTATTTATTTTCTTCCGTTGTAATGCATGGTTCTTTTGTTAATATATAGAGGAAGGTAATAAAGATAAAGATATTTGGATTCGTGTGCTACACAAAACCAAGTTTTCGTGTCAGCAACAAATAAAATGTTTTCATTATTGAGTAGAGTATATTTTCTAGGCCCGCAAGCCTGATATTCAGTTCCTAGAGAAGAGAAAAGGAAACAAAAACTGAATCGATCTCTGAAAAGCAAGACCGAGAGGAGGACGACACCTCATCCCACGTAAACCAATCCGTAGTGATTCTCCCCCAGTAAGTTTATGAGCTTTGCTACATCCACGTAAGCTTACGTGAGTTTACGTGTTAATTATGAGGTGTCAATATTCAATTGGGCTTGGTGGGGGCGCGGGCCCATCCTGAAAATCAGGGAGAGGTGTTTAGTACGTGGGAAGGAAGGTTTTGTAAGCTTATGTAACAGTGTACGTAAGTGTAGCATTTTCGGTAAGTTTATTGTTTCCAACTAAAACCCCAGCCCAAGTCCGTTCGTAATTTCTATCCCCTACCTCCGTTTCCTCATCTTGCTCCTGCTGCTGGGACATACGGCGATCAGCCGGCGACGACCATGGTGGAGGCCCCAAGAGCAGTGTCGGCTCGTCTCAGCCGAGGCCTCCGAGATGAGATCGTGATATGGGAGATCCTCGTCCGCCTGCCCCCCAAATCCCTCCCCCGCTGTCGCGCCGTCTGCGGCATCTGGCGCCGCCTCACCTCTTCCCGCGAATTCCTTCTCGCCCACCACAACCACCAGTCGACCCTCCCCATCGCCTTCTACCGCGACGACATCATAACCTTCGACCACAACGCCCAGCTCCGACACATCGCACGGCTTGACAAGCTGCTGTACCGTCTGGATGCCTCCTGCGACGGCCTCCTCCTCCTCCGTTCCTATGACATGAAGACCGGCCCATACTTCTCCATCTGCAACCCGGCCACTCGCCAGTCCACTCGCCTGCCAATGATTTCTCGCTTCGTAGTCTTGGGAATGTACGGGCACCACCCTACCGGCGAGTACCGCGTGTTGTTGTACCGTCGAAATAAGGAAACCAACGGTCATGATGCTTGCTACATCTTTGCACTGGGCTCCGTCGAGACGTCGAGGAACGGGTCAATAGCTCCTGTGCGACATATTTGACGCGGAATGGAAGCAGTGCGACGTGGTTGATCAAAATAGCTCTGGTGCGACATATTTGAAGCAAACAATAGCTACAATGCGACATGGCTCTGTTTAACCATGAAATGCAAAACTCAAGGGGTTAAGTTATGACACGCGGGACCCGCCAGTTATCCACGTCAACATGAGACCCACCACTTACTCGCATGTGTGCGGGACCCACAACTTATCCACATAAGCATGGTCGTGCTCATCCGCGTGCCCGGACCCGAGCCAGCCCATCCTCCCCCCCATTGCTTGCCCTTCCTCCTTTCCCCCACGTTCTTCTTCCTCTTCTCCGGCGAGGAAGCGCGTCGCCGGCGAGTGATGTCTAGCTCGAGCTCGGCCTCCCGCCAATGGAGGAAGTACGATCCAGTGCCGCTAACAAGATGCCCCGATTGCCCACGCATGGAGCCTCTGAAGCGTCTGACTTGTATGAGGGAAGAAAATGGCAACCGTGGGCGCGACTTCGTGAAATGCTTGAGCAGGCCACAGCCAGGGCAGGTTAGATCTGTCTACTTCACCAATCGTATGGTCTATTTCTCCCAATTTTTTATTTTTTCGTCAAATTTGGGCGATGGAGCTAGGGTTGGATCTAGAGTTCATGAGTTGCCGACCCATGTTTTTCAGGTTCTGCAGAAATGCGGGTATTTCGAGTGGCTCGATGAGTAAGTTGAGAGGTTGAAATTGGAGGGATCAACCGAAGGGCTCAATTTTGGGGCACCGCTTGCTGTGGAACACGCCCCCATTTGGGGGACAGATCAGGTCATTGTTATGGGCAAGCTGAACTGGGTGTGAATTGAAGAAAATGGGCAAGCAACTAAAGCAACTGATCGATTTGAAGCAGCAAGCAAATATGATGGCTGGAGCATTTTATTGTTGTGTCATTGCTATGGGTTTCTTTTACTTGATGTTCATCAATCGCTAGAAATTGTTAGAGTTTCAGTCAGTGTGTCAATCTAGTTTCATTTGTTAGCTGAATTTGAATTTATGTGAAGCAAAACCTGCCTGTGTTTGTAATGGATTATTTTAAAATGCAGCAATTGATGAAAAAAATGCAGCAACTCATAATGTGCAGCAATTCTTCAGTTAACAGAGTGGAGGTGCATCTCGTTCAAAAAAAACAGAGTGGAGGTGCAGAGTTCATGGTCAAACAAAAAACGTTATTGGGTCATGGGCTGATGAGGACTGTGAGAAGAAAAGGCAGGCCCAAATAGAAAACAGGCCTATCCGCTTGGTGCAACCATGTTGCTTCGATAAAAAATAGTCGTGCCCATTTTGTGATGGATCATTTTTTGAGACACAGATGTAAATCGATTGTTGCTTTGATAAAAATAGTTCATCCAACAACAGATATCACCAGAAATTTAGCTTAGCTTACATCCATAACTGCAACAAATAGATAAAAAATAGTTCATCCAACAACAGATAGCACCAACAAATAGCTGCAGCATCAGTTCATACAGGGGTCATTCATACAGCCAACACCAGCAACAGTTCATCCAACCAGCACCAGAAATTTAGGTTACATCCATACCAAAAGTAGTTCTAACTTATATGCTGACATATAGCAGCATACCTAACCAGTAACAGCCCCTGACGGCGCACTTCAGTTTTCTTGAGGTTCTTCAGGCGCTCTGAGCGGCGCACCACCGGCTTCTTCTTCTTGTTTCCGCCAGTGAAGACTGGCAGAATGATCTGCACTTCAGGGTCGAGGACGGCGGCCGGCAGCGCGAGGACAGCATCGGTCACCCTCTCCGTCCTCGAGGCAAGACGGGTAGGATCCGACTGCGGTGCCGTCATCCTGGATGAGCGGTACATCCACCACCTTGCGCGCTACGTCGGGTCGGTGGTACGCTGCACCTCCCTCATCGCCCAAAGGAGGACAGAGGAAGGTGGGACGTAGTAGCCGGGGGGAAGGCACGGAGCTTCTCGTCCTCTCGCATCACCTTGATCAGGCCACAGGCGTGGTTCCTCATCATCTCGATACTTGGGAACCAGCCCGTGATTTCACGAAGCTGCTCACGGATCTCTTGGTTGTCGCCGGCGAGATCTTGCACGGCCTTCTGCCAGGCAATGCTCTGGTCCATGGCGCCGGCGGTTGCGTCGTGTGGGAGAGAGGAGATGGGGGAGAGCGAAGAGACGGAGGGCGGCGGTTTCTATGTAGGAGGAGATGGGGGAGTGGTGCGAAGAGACGGTGGGTGGGTGTTGTTGGGGAACGTCGCATGGGAAACAAAAATTTTCCTACGCGCACGAAGACCTATCATGGTGATGTCCATCTACGAGAGGGGATGTGTGATCTACGTACCCTTGTAGACTGTACAGCAGAAGCGTTAGTGAACGCGGTTGATGTAGTGGAACGTCCCTCGATCCGCCCCGCGAACCGTCCCGCGATCAGTCCCACGATCTAGTGCCGAACGGACGGCACCTTCGCGTTCAGCACACGTACAGCTCGACGATGATCTCGGCCTTCTTGATCCAGCAAGAGAGACGGAGAGGTAGAAGAGTTCTCCAGCAGCATGACGGCGCTCCGGAGGTTGGTGATGATCTTGTCTCAGCAGGGCTTCGCCCGAGCTCCGCAGAAACGCGATCTAGAGGAAAAACCGTGGAGGTATGTGGTCGGGCTGCCGTGGAAAAGTCGTCTCAAATCAGCCCTAAAACCTTCGTATATATAGGTGGGAGAGGGGAAGCCTTGCCTTGGGGCTCAAGGAGCCCCAAGGGGGTCGGCCGAGCCAAGGGGGGAAGGTCTCCCCCCCCCAAACCGAGTCCTACTTGGTTTGGTGGGTGGAGTCCTTCTTTCCTTTCCCACCTCCTCCTTTTTTTTTCTTTTCTCTTTGATTTTCTTCCTATGGCGCATAGGGCCTTCTTGGGCTGTCCCACCAGCCCACTAAGGGCTGGTGTTCCACCCCCAAGGCCTATGGGCTTCCCCGGGGTGGGTTGCCCCCCCCCCGGTGAACTCCCGGAACCCATTCGTCATTCCCGGTACATTCCCGGTAACTCTGAAAACCTTCCGGTAATCAAATGAGGTCATCCTATATATCAATCTTCGTTTTTAGACCATTCCGGAAACCCTCGTGACGTTCGTGATCTCATCCGGGACTCCGAACAACATTCGGTAACCAACCATATAACTCAAATACGCATAAAACAACGTCGAACCTTAAGTGTGCAGACCCTGCGGGTTCGAGAACTATGTAGACATGACCCGAGAGACTCCTCGGTCAATATCCAATAGCGGGACCTGGATGCCCATATTGGATCCTACATATTCTACGAAGATCTTATCGTTTGAACCTCAGTGCCAAGGATTCATATAATCCCGTATGTCATTCCCTTTGTCCTTCGGTATGTTACTTGCCCGAGATTCGATCGTGGGTATCCGCATACCTATTTCAATCTCGTTTTACAGGCAAGTCTCTTTACTCGTTCCGTAATACAAGATCCCGCAACTTACACTAAGTCACTTTGCTTGCAAGGCTTGTGTGTGATGTTGTATTACCGAGTGGGCCCCGAGATACCTCTCCGTCACACGGAGTGACAAATCCCAGTCTTGATCCATACTCACTCAACTAACACCCATCTTTATAGTCACCCAGTTACGTTGCGACGTTTGATACACACAAAGTATTCCTCCGGTGTCAGTGAGTTATATGATCTCATGGTCATAGGAACAAATACTTGACACGCAGAAAAACAGTAGCAACAAAATGACACGATCAACATGCTACGTCTATAAGTTTGGGTCTAGTCCATCACGTGATTCTCCTAATGACGTGATCCAGTTATCAAGCACCAACACCTTGTTCATAATCAGAAGACACTGACTATCTTTGATCAACTGGCTAGCCAACTAGAGGCTTGCTAGGGACGGTGTTTTGTCTATGTATCCACACATGTAAATGAGTCTTCATTCAATACAATTATAGCATGGATAATAAACGATTATCTTGATACAGGAATTATAATAATAACTATATTTATTATTGCCTCTAGGGCATAATTCCAACAGTCTCCCACTTGCACTAGAGTCAATAATCTAGCCCTCACATCGTCATGCGAATTACATTGTAATAAATCTAACACCCATACAGTTCTGGTGTTGATCATGCTTTGCCCGTGGAAGAGGTTTAGTCAGCGGGTCTGCTACATTCAGATCCGTGTGCACTTTGCATATATTTACGTCCTCCCCTTCGACGTAGTCGCGGATGAGGTTGAAGCGTCGTTTGATGTGTCTGGACTTCTTGTGAAACCGTGGTTCCTTTGCTAAGGCAATGGCACCCGTGTTGTCACAGAACAAGGTTATTGGATTCAGTGCGCTTGGCACCACTCCAAGATCCGTCATGAACTGCTTCATCCAGACACCCTCCTTTGCCGCCTCCGAGGCAGCCATGTACTCCGCTTCACATGTAGAATCTGCTACGACGCTTTGCTTGAAACTGCACCAGCTTACCGCACCCCCATTAAGAATAAATACGTATCCGGTTTGCGACTTAGAGTCGTCCGGATCTGTGTCAAAGCTTGCATCCACGTAACCTTTTACGGCGAGCTCTTCGTCACCTCCATACATGAGAAACATCTCCTTAGTCCTTTTCAGGTACTTCAGGATATTCTTGACCGCCGTCCAGTGATCCACTCCTGGATTACTTTGGAACCTACCTGCCATACTTATGGCCAGGCTAACGTCCGGTCTAGTGCACAGCATTGCATACATGATAGAACCTATGGCTGAAGCATAGGGGACGGTGCGCATATGCTCTCTATCCTCATCAGTTGCTGGGCACTGAGTCTTACTCAATCTCGTACCTTGTAAAACTGGCAAGAATCCCTTCTTGGACTGTTCCATTTTGAACCTCTTCAAAACTTTATCAAGGTATGTGCTTTGTGAAAGTCCTATCAGGCGTTTTGATCTATCCCTGTAGATCTTAATGCCTAGAATGTAAGCAGCTTCTCCTAGGTCCTTCATAGAGAAACTTTTATTCAGGTAATCCTTTATGCTCTCCAAAAACTCTATGTTGTTTCCAATTAGCAATATGTCATCCACATATAATATTAGAAATGCCACAGAGCTCCCACTCACTTTCTTGTAAATACAAGATTCTCCAACCCCTTGTATAAACCCAAATGCTTTGATCACCTCATCAAAGCGTTTGTTCCAACTCCGAGATGCTTGCACCAGTCCATAAATGGATCACTGGAGCTTGCACACCTTGTTAGCATTCTTAGGATCGACAAAACCTTCGGGTTGCATCATATACAATTCTTCCTTAAGGAAACCGTTAAGGAACGCCGTTTTGACATCCATCTGCCAGATTTCATAATCGAAAAATGTAGCTATTGCTAACATGATTCTGACGGACTTAAGCATCGCTATGGGTGAGAATGTCTCATTGTAGTCAACTCCTTGAACTTGTGAAAAACCCTTTGCCACAAGTCGAGCTTTATAAACGGTCACATTGCCGTGAGCGTCTGTCTTCCTCTTAAAGATCCATTTGTTCTGAATAGCCTTGCGGCCCTCAGGCAATACTTCCAAAGTCCACACTTTGTTCTCATACATGGATCCTATCTCGGACTTCATGGCTTCTAGCCATTTGTTGGAATCTGGGCCCACCATTGCTTCTTCATAATTTGCAGGTTCATTGTTGTCCAACAACATGATTGATAAGACGGGATTACCGTACAACTCTGGAGCAGCACGTGGTCTCGTCGACCTGCGTGGTTCGACAGAAACTTGAACCGGAGTTTCATGATCATTATCATTAACTTCCTCCTCAACCGGCGTCGCAACTACAGAGGTTTCCCTTTGCCCTGCGCCACCATCCAGAGGGATAAGAGGTTCGACAACCTCGTCAAGTTCTATCTTCCTCCCACTCAATTCTCTCGAGAGAAACTCCTTCTCGAGAAAAGCTCCGTTTTTAGCAACAAACACTTTGCCCTCGGATTTGAGATAGAAGGTGTACCCAACTGGCTCTTTTGGGTAACCTATGAAGACGCACTTTTCCGCTTTGGGTTCCAGCTTTTCAGGCTGAAGCTTTTTGACATAAGCATCACATCCCCAAACTTTAAGAAACGACAACTTTGGCCTTTTGCCATACCACAGTTCGTATGGTGTCGTCTCAACGGATTTTGATGGTGCCCTATTTAAAGTGAATGCAGCTGTTTCTAATGCATAACCCCAAAACGATAACGGCAAATCGGTAAGAGACATCATAGATCACACAATCTCTAATAAAGTACGATTACGACGTTCGGACACACCATTACGCTGTGGTGTTCCAGGCGGTGTCAACTGTGAAACAATTCCACATTGTCTTAAGTGAGCATCAAACTCGAAACTCAGATATTCACCCCCACGATCAGACCGTAGGAACTTGATCTTCTTGTTACGATGATTTTCAACTTCACTCTGAAATTGCTTGAACTTTTCAAATGTTTCAGACTTGTGCTTCATTAAGTAGACATAACCATATCTACTCAAATTGTCAGTGAAGGTGAGAAAATAACGATATCCGCCGTGTGCCTCTATGCTCATCGGACCACACACATCGGTATGTATGATTTCCAACAAGTCACTTGCACGCTCCATTGTTCCGGAGAACGGAGTTTTAGTCATCTTTCCCATGAGGCGTGTCAAGTGAATCAAAGTCAAGTGACTCCAAAAGTCCATCGGAATGGAGTTTCTTCATGCGCTTTACACCAATATGACCTAAGCGGCAGTGCCACAAAAATATGGCGCTATGATTGTTAACTCTAACTCTTTTGGTCTCAATGTTATGTATGTGTGTATCGCTATCAAGATTCAATATGAACAATCCTCTCACATTGGGTGCATGACCATAAAAGATGTTACTCATAGAAATAGAACAACCATTATTCTCTGACTTAAAAGAGTAACTGTCTCGCAATAAACAAGATCCAGATATAATGTTCATGCTCAACGCAGGCACTAAATAACAATGATTCAAGTTCATAACTAATCCTGATGGTAACTGAAGTGAAACTGTGCCAACGGCGATTGCATCAACCTTGGAACCATTCACTACGCGCATCGTCACTTCATCTTTCGCCAGCCTTCGTCTATTCCGCAGTTCCTGTTTCGAGTTGCAAATATGAGCAACAGAACCGGTATCGAATACCCAGGCACTACTACGAGAGCCGGTTAAGTACACATCAATAACATGTATATCAAATATACCTGATTTTTCTTTGGCCCCCTTCTTATCTGCCAGAAACTTGGGGCAATTGCGCTTCCAGTGACCCATACCCTTGCAATAGTAACACTCTGTTTCAGGCTTAGGTCCAGCTTTGGGTTTCTTCGTCGGATTGGCAACAGGCTTGGCGCTCTTCTTTGAATTTCCCTTCTTGCCTTTGTCGTTTCTCTTGAAACTAGTGGTCTTATTCACCATCAACACTTGATGCTCTTTACGGAGTTCAGACTCTGTGACTTTCAGCATCAACTCGCCGGGTGACTTGTTCATCCCTTGCATGTTGTAGTTCAACACAAAGCCTTTATAGCTTGGCGGCGGTGATTGAAGGATTCTGTCAGTGATAGACTCTTGCGGGAGTTCAATCCCCAGCTCAGCTAGACGGTTTGAGTACCCAGACATTTTGAGCACATGTTCACTGACAGACGAGTTCTCCTCCATCTTGCAAGCATAGAATTTATCGGAGGTCTCATACCTCTCGATCCGGGCGTTCTTCTGAAAGATAAACTTCAACTCCTGGAACATCTCAAATGCTCCATGACGCTCAAAGCGACGTTGAAGTCCCGGTTCTAAGCCATACAAGACTGCACATTGAACTACTGAGTAGTCCTTCTTACGTGCTAACCAAGCGTTCTTAACATCCTGATCAGCCGTAGCGGGTGGTTCATCTCCTAGCGCAGCATTAAGGACATAATCCTTCTTCCCAGCTTGTAAGATTAGCTTAAGATTACGAGCCCAGTCTACAAAGTTGCTTCCATCATCTTTCAACTTAGCTTTCTCTAGGAACGTATTAAAATTCAGGGTGACTGTCGCGTGAGCCATGATCTACAACACAAATATATTCAAAGTGGACTTAGACTATGTTCAAGATAATTAGAGTTTAACTTAATCAAATTATTTGCTAAACTCCCACTCAAAAAGTACATCTCTCTAGTCATTTGAGTGGTTCATGATCCACTTACACTAGCTCAAGTCCGATCATCACGTGAGTTGAGCATAGTTTCAGTGGTAAGCATCCCTATGCTAATCATATCATCTATATGATTCATGATCGACCTTTCGGTCTCATGTGTTCCGAGGCCATGTCTGCACATGCTAGGCTCGTCAAGCTTAACCCGAGTGTTCCGCGTGCGCAACTGTTTTGCACCCGTTGTATGTGAACGTTGAATCTATCACACCCGATCATCACGTGGTGTCTCGAAACGACGAACTGTAGCAACGGTGCACAGTCGGGGAGAACACAATTTCGTCTTGAAATTTTAGTGAGAGATCACCTCATAATGCTACCGTCGTTCTAAGCAAAATAAGGTGCATAAAAGGATTAACATCACATGCAATTCATAAGTGACATGATATGGCCATCATCACGTGCTCCTTGATCTCCATCACCAAAGCACCGGCACGATCTTCTTGTCACCGGCGCCACACCATGATCTGCATCAACGTGTCGCCATTGGGGTTGTCGTGCTACTCATGCTATTACTACTAAAGCTACATCCTAGCAAAATAGTAAACGCATCTGCAAGCACAAACGTTAGTATAAAGACAACCCTATGGCTCCTGCCGGTTGTCGTACCATCGACGTGCAACTCGATATTATTTATTACAACATGATCATCTCATACATCCAATATATCACATCACATCGTTGGCCATATCACATCACAAGCATACCCTGCAAAAACAAGTTAGACGTCCTCTAATTTTGTTGTTGCATGTTTTACGTGGTGACCATGGGTATCTAGTAGGATCGCATCTTACTTACGCAAACACCACAACGGAGATATATGAGTTGCTATTTAACCTCATCCAAGGACCTCCTCGGTCAAATCCGATTCAACTAAAGTTGGAGAAACTGACACTTGCCAGTCATCTTTGAGCAACGGGGTTACTCCTAGCGATGAAACCAGTCTCTCGTAAGCGTACGAGTAATGTCGGTCCAAGCCGCTTCAATCCAACAATACCGCGGAATCAAGAAAAGACTAAGGAGGGCAGTAAAACGCACATCACCGCCCACAAAAACTTTTGTGTTCTACTCGAGAAGACATCTACGCATGAACCTAGCTCTGATACCACTGTTGGGGAACGTCGCATGGGAAACAAAAATTTTCCTACGCGCACGAAGACCTATCATGGTGATGTCCATCTACGAGAGGGGATGTGTGATCTACGTACCCTTGTAGACCGTACAACAGAAGCGTTAGTGAACGCGGTTGATGTAGTGGAACGTCCTCACGTCCCTCGATCCGCCCCGCGAACCGTCCCGTGATCAGTCCCACGATCTAGTGCCGAACGGACGGCACCTCCCGCGTTCAGCACACGTACAACTCGACGATGATCTCGGCCTTCTTGATCCAGCAAGAGAGACGGAGAGGTAGAATAGTTCTCCGGCAGCGTGACGGTGCTCCGGAGGTTGGTGATGATCTTGTCTCAGCAGGGCTCCGCCCGAGCTCCGCAGAAACGCGATCTAGAGGAAAAACCGTGGAGGTATGTGGTCGGGCTGCCGTGGAAAAGTCGTCTCAAATCAGCCCTAAAACCTCCGTATATATAGGTGGGAGAGGGGGAGCCTTGCCTTGGGGCTCAAGGAGCCCCAAGGGGGTCGGCCGAGCCAAGGGGGGAAGGTCTCCCCCTCCCAAACCGAGTCCTACTTGGTTTGGTGGGTGGAGTCCTTCTTTCCTTTCCCACCTCCTCCCTTTTTTTCCTTTCTCTTTCATTTTCTTCCTATGGCGCATAGGGCCTTCTTGGGTTGTCCCACCAGTCCACTAAGGGCTGGTGTGCCACCCCCAAGGCCTATGGGCTTCCCCGGGGTGGGTTGCCCCCCCCCCCCCCCCCCGGTGAACTCCCGGAACCCATTCGTCATTCCCGGTACATTCCCGGTAACTCCGAAAACCTTCCGGTAATCAAATGAGGTCATCCTATATATCAATCTTCGTTTCCGGACCATTCCGGAAACCCTCGTGATGTCCGTGATCTCATCCGGGACTCCGAACAACATTCGGTAACCAACCATATAACTCAAATACGCATAAAACAACGTCGAACCTTAAGTGTGCAGACCCTGCGGGTTCGAGAACTATGTAGACATGACCCGAGAGACTCCTCGGTCAATATCCAATAGCGGGACCTGGATGCCCATATTGGATCCTACATATTCTACGAAGATCTTATCGTTTGAACCTCAGTGCCAAGGATTCATATAATCCCGTATGTCATTCCCTTTGTCCTTCGGTATGTTACTTGCCCGAGATTCGATCGTCAGTATCCGCATACCTATTTCAATCTCGTTTACCGGCAAGTCTCTTTACTCGTTCCGTAATACAAGATCCCGCAACTTACACTAAGTCACATTGCTTGCAAGGCTTGTGTGTGATGTTGTATTACCGAGTGGGCCCCGAGATACCTCTCCGTCACACGGAGTGACAAATCCCAGTCTTGATCCATACTAACTCAACGAACACCTTCGGAGATACCTGTAGAGCATCTTCATAGTCACCCAGTTACGTTGCGACGTTTGATACACACAAAGTATTCCTCCGGTGTTAGTGAGTTATATGATCTCATGGTCATAGGAACAAATACTTGACACGCAGAAAAACAGTAGCAACAAAATGACACGATCAACATGCTACGTCTATTAGTTTGGGTCTAGTCCATCACGTGATTCTCCTAATGACGTGATCCAGTTATCAAGCAACAACACCTTGTTCATAATCAGAAGACACTGACTATCTTTGATCAACTGGCTAGCCAACTAGAGGCTTGCTAGGGACAGTGTTTTGTCTATGTATCCACACATGTAAATGAGTCTTCATTCAATACAATTATAGCATGGATAATAAACGATTATCTTGATACAGGAATTATAATAATAACTATATTTATTATTGCCTCTAGGGCATAATTCCAACAGGTGTGTGGTCTTTTCATCATTTACACCAGCCTGCCTCGGAAACCGAAACGGCCACCGCTTGCAAAACACGCTAACACTAAATACACAGGGTACCCAAATACAGAAGTAGTTTTTTTACGGGAACGCGAGCATTCAGTTGCATGCACTAGATAGAACTAGATAGAACATATATGAACTAGATATAACATAGATAAATAAGCACGACATAGATATATAGAACATATATGAACACGACATATATAGTACCATTACATAGATAAATAAGCAAGACATAGATATATAGTACGATTACATAGATAGATAAGACCCTAAACCCTAACTAGATAAACGCTAGATAAACTCCTCCTCCTCCCCATGGCACCACCGGGTGCTCCAAGCTCCAAGCTCCAAGGCAAACTCCTCCTCCTTCACTCGTCGGTGTCGTACGGGAGAGTGTCCATGCTGCCGTTGGGGAAGATGCTGTCCAGATCCGTGAAGATGTTGTATGTTGTGAATGCGATAAACTCACATCCACACCAAAAACACGGTCGAGGAGGTTGTAAGCATCGATGTTGTTGGTGAACCTCACAATAAGGCCGATAGGATAGCCATTGTTGGTCAGCTCCTCCACGTGGAACATCACCGGAGAACCCCTGGGGAGGTGGCGGTAGCCGGCGGAGAGGAAGAACTCGGTGAGCGCCCTTGCACTCCTCCACCTCGAGATGACTTGGGGAGGGTAGAGCATCTAGGGGATGGTGGGCGGCACACGGTAGGTCATCCCGGTGTAGTTCATCTTCCGGCGTGAGAGGTGGAGAAGATGGACTAGGAGATCAAGAAGAAGGCCGGGTGGGAGAAGATGATGTTCGGGGGTGCTTAAAACCCGTGCTTAAATAGGGGTGCTAGCCATGGTGTGCATCGAGTGTGAAACGGCTACCGCATGGCATCGAGGGGGCATTGAGTGTGTACACACCCCACGTACCACATGGTCAATTAAAACAGGGTACACGTCGCACATGAGCAATTAAAACAAGCCGAAAGATGACTGTTGCGTCGGTCGGGTTGGGCGACGAGCTTCTGCGTGGCTGAGGCGTTGCGTGTCTCTGCTGCGTCGGTCGGGTTGCTGCTCTCTATGGCGTCGGGCGTGCTCCCGCTCGATCGATGCGCATGCATGCAGTGTCGGTCCAACGAGCGAGCGAGGGGAGGCAGGGCTACGGGCGAGCGAGGGGAGGCAGGGCTACGCGCATGCATGCAAGACTGGTACGCGTCTTCTCGTCCAACGGATAAAAGGGTGGGCGGCCTTTAATTAAGCCCAACAACGCATGCACGCGTCTTCTCGTCCAGCAATAAAAAAGAGGGCTAAAAAGGCCAGCCAATCAGAGTGAAGGCCACGGATCGCTGCTGACGTAGCCCTAATGTGCGATCCAGACCGTCCATTCACGGCGATCCAATGGTTCGATGGGGTGCTGGGTTTTGAGAGGTTTGGACGGGGTTTTGAGGGGTTTTGATGGGGTTTTGAGAGGTTTTCAAGGGCTAGGGTAGAGCATAACTAATTCAAAAAAATATATAACTTGTGCCAATCATCATTATATGTGTGACTAGGTTGCTAGGAAAAATAATAAACTTGGACTATGAAGTTTTTCATGAAAAACCCTTCACAAAAGTGGCTATCACGTACGAGGTACGGTTTTCAAGGGTTAGGGTAGAGCATAACTAATTCAAAAAAAAATCAAAAAAATATAAAACTTGTGCCAATCATCATTATATGTTACTAGGTTGCTAGGAAAAATAATAAACTTGGATTATGAAGTTTTTCATGAAAAACCCTTCACAAAAGTGGCTATCACGTACGAGGTTGTACGGTTTTCAAAAGTTAGGGTTGGCTATAACTAATTCAAAAAAATCAAAAAAATATAAAACTTCTGCCAATCATCTTTCTATATGACTAGGTTGCTAGAAAAAATAATAAACTTGGACTATGAAGTTTTTCATGAAAAACCCTTCACAAAAGTGGCTATCACGTACGAGGTTGTACGGTTTTCAAAAGTTATGGTTGGCTATAACTAATTCAAAAAAAATCAAAAATATATAAAACTTGTGCCAATCATCTTTCTATATGACTAGGTTACTAGGAAAAATAGTAAACTTGGACTATGAAGTTTTTCATGAAAAAACCTTCACAAAAGTGGTTATCACGTACGAGGTTGTACGGTTTTCAAAAGTTAGGGTTGGCTATAACTAATTCAAAAAAAAAAAACTTGTGCCAATCATCTTTCTATATGACTAATATGTCAAGTTTTATTTTTTTGCTGATTTGGAGAAGGTCAAAAAAAAACTTGCTTACAAATGGGGCTTTGCAAGGGGGCTTGGAGGGGGTTTTGGAGCTCATTTGGAGCACATTTTTCATGTCCAAAGTTTCACATAATAAAAGTTCTCCGATTAATCACCTAACATGTGTAATAGTACATAAATCATTGTAACACCATATGACATAACAAATAACTTCAAATTTGAATTTTGGCTCAAATTTGAATTTTGACTCAAATTTAAATTTTGTCTCAAACTTGAATAGTATTACACAAATACATTTCATATGAAAAATACAACACCATACCACATACCAAATAACTTCAAATTTGAATTTTGTCTCAAACTGGAAATTTGACTCAAACTTGAATAGTATCATACAAATACAATTTCATACGAAAAATACAATTTCACGCAAAGTTTTATTCTATAGCATAGTACAACACCCAATTCACTTCACTTCAGCTTCTTCTTCTTCTTCTTTTTATCAGTGCTTCTCTTTACCACTATACCCAGTTCACTCAAGCTCTTGGTTTTCATCACTGCATCAGCTGGAATATCATCAAGATCAGTTGGCAACAGAACTTCCAATATAGGCTTAGTTGGCACCACATCTTCTGGAAAAACAGGGTTAGGCAACACAACTTCTAATATAGGCTCAGCTTGCACAACATCAGCTGGAAGATAATCATTTGGCACCAGATCCATATCTTGCTCATTTTGCACCACATCTTCTGGAAAAACAGGGTTAGGCAACACAACTTCTAATATAGGTTCAGCTTGCACAACATCAGGTGGAAGATAATCATTTGGCACCAGATCCATATCTTGCTCATTTTGCACCACATCTTCTGGAAAAACAGGGTTAACACAACTTCTAATATAGGCTCAGCTTGCACAACATCAGCTGGAAGATAATTATTTGGCACCAGATCCATAACTTGCTCATTTTGCACCACATCTTGATTTTGCAGCACATCCAAGTCTTGCTCATTTTGGACCACATCTTCATTTTGGAACACATCCAAGTCTTGTTGCTCATTTTGCAGCACATCCAAGCCTTGCTCATTTTGCTCAGTTTGCATTGTTTCACCATAACTTCTCTTTTTTCTACAACCATTGCCTCTTTTCTTTTTCTTTGTCCAGCAATCTTCAACAACAAGGGGCTCAGCTGCACACTTCCTCCTAAAAAATTTAAGCATGTCAATTGGTTTGTAATTGAAAAATGCAGCCAAATAGTAAACATAAAAAACATTAGCACACATACTTTGGCCTTTTATGAGTGTAACAACACTTGGAAGATCCAGCTCGGTGCCCAAGTTCCTGGCACAATTTGCATCTATTTTTGTTACCTTTTTGGGACCTTTTTGGTTTTCCATCCTTCTTTCCCTTCCCTTTTTTACTACTCCCACCTCTCTCAAACCATGCCTTCAATCTGCTCTCTTTAGGCCTACCAGCCTTTCTTTTTGTTAGGGGAGGACACATGGAAAATTCTATGTCCACTTCAGGCCACTAAGACTGATCTGTAAGTGTTGGAATTGGAGTTGCATATGCAGCCTTGAATTTTGCTACTGAGTAATATTCGTGCAAATAAGGGTGCATGTTTATCTTTGGTCGGGAGGCCAAGAAAAGTATGGCATGATCACATGGTTTCCCAGTGTGATGCCACTCCAAACAAGTGCATTCATGCATTTCAGTGTTAACAACATGCCTTCTACCACTTTTGGTATCTCTAACTTCAGCACTCCACACAGAAGATTTTTCAACAGATAAATGTGTAAGATTTCTGCTCCTGTTGACCACCTATTGTACCACTGCAGGAAGCTTGTCCCCTTGCAGACAATCACCAATCCTTCTTCTCAATTCCCACAAGCGCATGATCATGATCCTGATTTGGTCAACCATGTCATGCACAGGCAGGTTTTTCAACTGCTTCACCTTGTTGTTAAAACTTTCTGCCAAGTTGTTGTTGATATGATCACACTTGATGGCAGTGTTAAATCTCGACCTATACCATAATAGAGAACGGTAGGTGTTCACCCATGGACCAAATTCAGGGCATGCTGTCATTATCTTACCAAGATGATATGAATATGTCTATTTAGTGTAAGATCTTGCTGCTGGCCACATGCGACCAAATTCTTCCCCTGTGAACTTTTTGATCAAATTCATCCACATATGGTCGAAGCACTCTCTCTTCTCACAATGGGGGAACACATTCTTGACTGCATTTTCTAGCCCTTTGCATGCATCTGTGTGGACTGCCAAAGGTGACACTGGATCTATGCATCTCTTCAACTGCATCACGAACCATGTCCATGAGACCTCTGTTTCTGACTCAAACAAGCCAATAGCAACAGGGAACATCCAGTTGTGTCCATCTAAAGCATTGCAAGCTGCCAATTGACCATTCCACTTGCCGGTCAAAAACGATGAGTCTATGCTCAAATATGGACGACAACCTGCCTTGAAGCCATCGATGCAAGGCTTTAAAGCCATAAAAAACTTTGAGAAAAGGACTCTTCCTTCCTCTGTTACCTCAGTATCTATCTCCACAACACTGCCAGGTGACCTCTTTTCCACCTCTACTTTGAAATTATAAAGCATCCTAAATGTATTTGCCCAGTCACCATATAATTCTTTCATTGCCCTTTGTTTTGCCTTCCACACTGTGTTATACTTCACCTTAATTGGGTACTGCTTTTCCAAGTCTACTTTAAGTTTCTTTGCAGTAGTATTTGGTTTCTTGGATAAAATAGGAGTGATCTTTTCTGCAATCCAAAGATGTGATGTCATGGTTGATACTCTCTGTGAACTTGTAATACAAGTATGTTGGTGCGGGATTTGATTGACCCTAGTGGTACTTCCATCAGGTTGGCGTCTAGCAGATATGTACCACTTGCAAGGCTTGACACTTCCATCAAAACCTCTGCATCTTGCATAAAACTTTTTTCTGTCAGTCCACTTTGTCTTGGCATCAAACTCATGTTTGATGGCATAAGTCTTGAAACACATTCTAAATTCATCCATGTTTGGGAACAACTTCCCTACTGCAATAACATGGGTTTCCTTGTCATAGACATTTACCAACTCATCATCATGTGCATCATCAACATCATCTGCAGCATCTTCCATCAGCTGTCCATCCACATCTTCACATATATCTCTTTGAGCATCAGTAAGCGGGTTAGTAGTTTCATCATTCTCTTCCTTATCTTCATCAGGTACTGGAATGCCAAAAAATTTGGCCATCTCAGTGTCATCCATTGGTGCAATGACTAAATCAGTTGGTTCATTTAATTCAACCGAATTCCAATCAACAGAAAGAACCCTTGCAACACCATCAAAGCCCTCTTGTGCATCTGCATCAGCCCCCTCATGTAATACTATCACCTCACCCGTACACATGGGCATTATCTGCCTCTCTGAATCCCAATCATCATCTACCATTTGTGCAGCCAATTTTGAGGGAACATATCCAACCTTAGAATCTGATTTCAGATCAACCAGCTCTGCACGAAACGTAGTTTGTTTGGTTGTCCAGCCATTTTGTCGATCGATTTCATCAACCATCTCTTCGCCATCCTCAATTCTCACATACTCTCCTTTCCAATTATCAAACCATAACAATGCTACCTCTTGCTCTGGACCCCAAAAAATGCTCTCCCCAATTTTTGCCACCACATTCCTCACGGCCTTCTCTTCCATGCTCTGTAGTTCTTGTGGATCAATCTCTAATAATTCAACCTCCCATTTCACAATAGTATCTCCCTCTGTGTCCCGCAAGCTACCATCACCTAGCTTCGCCTTAGAAGGAAAGAATTCGATAGTGAATTCAAATGTCCGAGCATCATCGGCCCTGTTTTTCAATGGCGCGCACTGTGAGCTAGCGGAAGCAGACGAGGCATCGCATAGGATGGAAAGGATGCACAGATTACCTAGTTAACGTTGTTGTTGTCTCTGGCGGCTCCATCACCTTTAGCCCCCCTCCGCCCCACCCAAATCTGGATCAAATCGACCAAAAAAACAGAGGAGGGAAACAGGAACTGCAGTGAGATCTAACTCGACATAGAAGGGAACGGGCTGGACAAGGGTTCCGGATTCACTCACCATAGCCGCCGCCGTTGCCGAGATCGAAAGCTCCGCCGCTGAAACAAAAGCGCCGCCGCCGGGAGCAACAGAGCTTCAGACGGGCGGTTCAGACAGACAGGCCAGGCACGGGGAAACGTCTCACCCTATGCACTGCCAAGTGGGGCCCGTTAGTAGATGCACTGTCAAGTGGGGCCGTAAGTTGACGATCTGCCAAGTAGGACCCACATGTCTTAAACATAACCTCACTCCCGTTGACGACCATTTTAATCACCCGAGTGGGCCTTTGGCTATTTGGGCCAGAGAAACGTCGCACAGGATCCAATTCGCATCAAATGTGTCGCACAGGATCCAATTCGCATCAAATGTGTCGCACATGATCCAATTCGCATCAAATGTGTCGTACAAGAGCTATTGACCCCCGAGGAACATCGGCTGGCAGCAGGAGGCGCATGAAGTGTGTTACGGCCATGGGGGAGCTGTCTTGTTACATGGCAGCCTGCATTGGCCCTTAGAGCAACATGAGACTGGAAGTAACACTATATTGGTATTCGACATCACAACCGAGTCGTTTCGATAGATGCCTGCTCCAACTGCTCCAGTCGTCCCTCGCTACAATGATCTGTTTGAGATGGATGGCTGTTTGAGATGGATGGCGTGCTCGGCATGTCCACTCGTAATTATGTTGCGACTTTCATTGATATATGGGTCTTGCACGACTACGAGGGCGAGGTCTGGACGTTCAAGCACAAGATCGAATTGCCGATTACTAGGACTAAGGTATTGTGTGAAGCACATGATGATGTTTGGGATGTGGTCGTCGTGCCTGGAGAAGGTGAGTTGCTCGTGCTTGTCAACGAGTGGCTATTTCAGATTGACATGGATGGCAAGTTGGTTGCCACTTTTCGGTGCAAAGAAGTTGTTCCTACTAAATTTCAGCTCAAACAAACACTTGTCCCGCATACCTTCTTTCCAAAACTAGAGGGTTATGCTGTGAACAATTCGCCTTTCATATAAGCTGGCGCTTCTTCACGTCTTAGATGTTTGTATCACGTGTGTTGCAATATGGATGAATTGGATCCATTGTGACCTTACTTTAGCTTCTTTCTTGATCCATATAAAGCTCTGATCATTACATGGTTGCATGAAATTTATGCTTGTGTTATACCCTTCCATATTCTGTGTGATGTTTCTAGTATCTTGAACTGAAGAACTGTTTTGCTCTTCTATATAGTTGTGTTCTTAGTACTTACCACGGGGCCGTCTACCTACCTTATGTATACTTCTTGAGCATGAGAACTGACTTTGCCATTTTTATCTAGGTCTTGTTTTTGTTTATAATGAATCACTGAAATACTTACTTGTTATTCATTCTTCCTCATGAGTCCATCGCATCTGGTTTATAATGAATGATCAAATTGTTATGCTGTAGTTCCTTCTTTCGGGTCCATTGTATGAAATATTTGCCAACTGATCTGCCTAATGCATTACTTAGCTGAAGAATTGGCTTGGGTTTTTATCGAGGTCTTTTTCGTTTTGGTGGAGAATACTCAATTGACTTGGTTTTCTTAGTAATATACTCCCTCCGTCCGAAAATACTCGTCCTAGAAATAGATGTATCTAGATTTATTTTAGTTATAGATACATCCATTTTGTACATTTCTAGGACAAGTATTTCCGGACGGAGGGAGTAGCTGACAATGAAAATAAAGCAGATTATTCCCTTTGTTGACCAGCAAATTGTACCTGATTTTTATCCATGAATCATTGCATCTGGTTAGGCACTGAAATGTTCTGCCATAATTATGTCCTTCCGTTGCATCGTTAGTAATAATATACTCTTATCAATCTTATCACAACCTCGACAACTAAAACATGTACTGATCAGACGAAGAAAGGTTTATCGGGTCCCATACCGTATTCTTCTTGAGACATTGTCATTGCCAACCATGTTCGCTTAATTTCTTCTGTTCGACTCGAAGGGATTTACTCTATTTTGATGAACCGAACCAGCAGGAGCTTTGCCATTGCATCAAGGAAGAGGGGAACAAACTGTAGATAGGCTGCAATAGCAGCTTACAGAGGAGAGAGCCAAAGAGAAAAAGAAAGAGCAAGAGCAAAAGGGCAGAAGCAGCCCTGTCGCTCAACACCTAATCCTAACCGCCACATGCCTCAACTAAGAGGCCAAAATCAGCGCTGGCAAGCCTGCCAACATCAGCCGCCGAAGCACTCTCCCCCTCAAAGATTCTTCTGTTCCTTCCCTTCCAGATGTCCCAAAGCACAAAATGCGTCGTCGAGAGTATGTCGTTCCTCTTTTTGTTGGGCTTAATCTGAAGCATAGGCAGCACACCACCACGAGTGCACTCCCACACCTGAAGGCATGTATCTAGACACGTTTTAGTGCTAGATGCATCCATATCTACGAAAATATAAGACGAGTAATATGGATCGGAGGGATCACCCATCGGTCATAGAAGAAGCTCCTCTCATCAGTTTACTGCATGTCGTATGTACTGCACATGTATTATTTGCCAGTGTTGGTTTCTCAAATTTAGGCTGTTCTATTTCTGGCGGTCAAATTCAACAGCCAACTTTGTACTCCGGGCCAATAGTTCATGTGTGACGTCTTTCATCGAAATTGGATGGAATGAGACGTTGTTCGACAGAATGGCTTGGGAGCGACACTTTTGAGCGAGTAAATAGCTCATGTGCGACATGGCCCTTAAGCTGAACTGATATCCTCATTAGCTATTATGGGTTGGACCCACAACGTATCCACGTAAGCGCGGGACCCACCACTTGTCCAGTAAGCGCGGGACCTACCTCGTCGCGGCTAGAAGCGATTCCGCCCGTGCCCGTCCGTCCGCCGCCGCCCATTGCTTTCCCATTTCCTCATTCTTCCTCGGGTCTCCGGCGACCTAGTGTAGATGTCCACCTCCTCCGCCACGCAATCAAACTGGCGTCAGTATGGTCCAGTGATGCTCACAAGGTGCCCTAACTGCCCACGCCCAGAGCCTCTCAAACGGTTGGTCACTAAGACGGATGAGAATGGAAATCTTGGGCGGGAGTTTGTGAAATGCTTGAGCAAACCAATGGCAAGAAGGGATGGCAAGGTTAGATCTCGGTTCTAAGCCCGTTCTTTCGCTGTTGTTTGCTTTGATTTCTCCATATTTTGTTTTTTCTCCTCGAATTTGAGATTTAGGGTTCATTTTGTGGTTTGCAAATCCTGAAGAAATGCACACATTTCGAGTGGATTGATGAATATGTTCAAAGGATTAAATCTGAGGGCTACATTGATTCTAGCGTGGCCGCAACCTGGGAGCTCAATTTGGGCGGGGTGCCGCAGATGGAGAATTGGGAGAGCTCGGACAGAGGGGCGGGCAGAGTTGTGCCGATGGCGAGGTACTTGGAGTCTGAACTGACCGATGAACTGAAGAAGATCAAGAAAAATCAAAGGGAGATGATCGATTTGCAGAAGCAAGCAAATATCATGGCAGTGTTTTTTTATTGCTGTGTCATTGCTCTGTTTATGTTTTACTTGCTATTCATCGTCATTAGATGGGGCATTTAGGTCTGTCCAGGGTAGATGATGTGATCTGTGCGTCATGACAAGTTCATGTTTCTTAAATAAATCAGCAATTTGGAACACAAATTATTCAGTTTTCATGTTGTGTTTCCTCTGTTTTTGTTCTTCAGTTAATAGAGTACACACCCAAATTCAGTTTGTAGTAAAAAACAAAATTGGGCTGCAGAGTCCGAGACCAAACAAAGTTCAGTTTCAGTAGAAAAAAATTATTCGTGGGCTGGCGAATAGATGTTGGGCCATGACGCTGAAGTTGAGGAATAACCAGGCCCAAAGGTGTAATTTACAGAGCTAGTACTGATTTCTGTACAGAGCTAGTACTGATTTACACAGATGTTTGGGCCGCTTGGAATCGGTGTATTCTAATACACCCGTATTAGTTTTACAACTGTATTTTACTGATCATGTATGACTTTCAATAGGAAATAAAAACGATGGATTATGGTCTGTATATTTTACACGTGTAACAGGGTTGTAAACGACAATCCAATCGCCGCCGAGGAAACACAACATCATCTACGACAATCCAAGTTCATGTATCTTAACAGGGTTGAACATCTAATCTGATCTGTATTATTTACAAACATGGCCTAAGCGGCCTGCAAGATACAAGTGTACCCTTCTTCGCCTTAGCATTTCTTGTTTTTGGTTGTACAGCACACACAAGTTCACTGATCATCTTGGTTTTCTTCACTGGACTCGATGTTATCACCTCATGAAACTCGATAGCAGATTCAGTTTGATCAGCTTCAGTTTCGACAGTGTGCACAGCTTCAGTTTCGACAGTTTCGACAGTGTGCACAGCTTCAGTTTCAGTTTCGACAGTGTGCACAACTTCAGTTTCGACAGTGTGCACAGCTTCAGTTTCGACAGTTTCGACAGTGTGCACAGCTTTAGTTTCGACAGTGTGCACAGCTTCAATTTCGTCACTTGCAGCACCAAATTGTTCCATCCACTAACTTGTTTGCCTTCTGCTGCCACTCACTCTTGCTCTTTTTGTTGGCCAAGACTGTTCAACAACAATAGGCTGACTTGGAAGCTTCCTCCTGAAAACAACAAAGCATGCCACATATTTATAATTTAAACAAAACCAGAATATGAACAAACACAAATAAACAAGCACATACTTTCTCGGATTAGGAGGAGAGAAAATGCATAGTCTGGATCCCTCTCTGTGCCTAAGTATTTGGCACCTCTTGCATCTGTTTTTGTTACCCTTTTGAGCCCTTTTTGGCTTTGCATCTTTCTTGTCCTTCTTGCCCTTCTTACTACTCCCACCTTTTTCAAACCATGCTGTGAATCAACTCTGTTTAGGTCTGCCTGCCTTTCTTTTTGTTAGAGGAGGACACATGGAATATTCAAGCGGCACTTCTGGCCACTGTTCTGGTCTGTAAGAGGTGGAATTGGAGTTGCATATGCAGCTCTGAATTTTGCTACCGAATAATACTCATGCAGATATGGATGCATATTTATCTTTGGTTGACCGGCTAAGAATAGAATGGCATGATCACATGGTTTACCAGTGGCCTGCCATTCGAGGCAACTGCAATCATGCAATTCAGTGTTAACAACATGCCTCCTTCCAGTCTTGTTATCTCTAACTTCAGCACCCCACAATGATGATTTTTCAACAGACAAATGTGTAAGACCTCTACTTCTGTTGACCACCTGTTGCACCACTGCTGGAAGTTTATCACCTTGCAGACAATCAGCAATCTTTTTTCTCAATTCCCACAGCCGCATGAGCATGATCCTAATTTGATCAACCATGTCATGCACAGGCAAATCTTTTAGCTGCTTCACCTTGTTGTTGAAACTTTCTGCCAAATTGTTGTTGATATGGCCACACTTGATGGCAGTGTTGAATCCTCACATGTACCATAATAAAGAATGGTAGGTGTTCAACCATGTACCAAACTCTTCACATGTTGCCATTACCTTACTAAGATGATATGAATGTGTCTGTTTAGTGTAAGATCTTGTTGTTGGCCACATTCTCCCAAATTCATCTCCTCTGAATTTTTTGATCAAATTCATCCACAAATGGCCGAAGCACTCTCTTTGCTCAGCATGTGGGAACACATTTTTAACTGCATTTTCCAGACCTTTGCATGCATCTGTGTGTATTGCCGAAGGTGACACTGGCCCTAAGCATCTTTTCAACTGCATCATGAACCATGTCCATGAAGCCTCTGTCTCTGACTGAAATCAGCCAATAGCACCTGGAAACATCCAGTTATGTCCATCTAGAGCATTACATGCTACCAACTGACCATTCCACTTGCCTGTCAAAAATGATGAGTCTATGCTCAAATATGGACGACATCCTGCTTTGAAGCCATCGATGCAAGGCTTTAAAGCCATAAAGAATTCGGAGAAATAAACCTTGCCATCCTTTGATACCTCAGTATCTATCTCGAAAACACTGCCAGGTGACCTTTTCTCCACCTCTGCTTTGAAATTGAAAAGCATCCTAAATGTGTTTGCCCAATCACCATACAAATTCTTCATTGCCCTTTGTTAAGCCTTCCACACTGTGGTATAATGCAGTTTAATGGGGTACAACTTTTCCAAGTCTACTTGGATTCTTTTTGCAGTAGTGTTGGGTGTTTTGGCCAAAATTGGAGTTATCTTTTCTGCAACCCAAATCTATGATGTCATGCTTGATTTTTTTCTATGAACTTGTCAAACAAGTATGTTTATTTGGGATTTGGTTAACCCTGACAGTACTTCCATCAGGCTGCAGTCTAGCAGATATGTACCACTTGCAAGCCCTCCTACCACTACCATCAAAACCTCTGCACTTAGCATAAAACTTATTTCTATCAGTCCAAACTGTCTTGCCATCAAACTGATGTCTGACTGCATAAGTCTTGAAAGACAACCTGAACTCATCCATGTTTGGCCACAACTTCCCCACTCGAATGACAGGGTTTTCCTTGTCATACACATGCACTAGCTCTTCATCATGTGCATCATCTACATCATCTGCAGCATCTTTCATCAATTGTTCATCTACATCACTCAATTCTCTGTCATCATTATCACTTGTATTAGCTTCATCCCTCTCCTCTTCATCTCTGTCATCGACTGGAATGCCAAATAGTTTGGCCATCTCAGTGTCAGCAATTGGTGCAATGACCAAATCAGTAGGCTCCTCCAACTCAACTGCATTCCAATCAACAACATTAACATTTCCCTCTTCGGCATGTGCATTAGCCCCATCGGCTATTACTGTTAGATCCATAATAATGGGAACGATATGCATATGCGAAGCCCAATCATCATCTGCCTTCTGCATAGCCAAGTGTGACGGCACATAACCTACCTTCGAGTCAATATTCAGATCAACGAGCTCAGCAAAAAATTCAGCCCTGAGGCTTGCCCAGCCCTCTTGCCTATCGATTTCATCAACAATATCTTCACCATCTTCAATTCTGACATACTCTCCTTTGAAATCATCATACCGCAATAGTGAAACCTCTTGCTCTGGACCCCAAAGCACAGTTTCCCCAATTTTCTCCATCAATTTCCTCACTGCCTTCTCTTCCATCGACTGTAGCTCATTGGGATCAATTTCTGCACAATCAACCTTCCATTTCACAATTGTGTCTCTCTGGATGTTCTGAATGCTACCATCAACTAATTTTGCCGTCGATGGAAAGAAATTTATTGCAAATTCAAATGTTTCAACAGCATCCCCTCTGTTATAGGCGGGCGGGCAGCGTGAGACAGAGCAAAGATTGCCTTCAATCGCACTCACAAATGGGCGGAAGGGAGGCGCATTACCTGTTCGAAGCTAAATCTGGCGGCTCCTTCTCGACCTGACCACGGGCTCCTCTCACCGCGCCGCCCCCTCTCACCTTCTATCGATTTCACCAAGCAAAACAGAGAGCTCAGATCTACAAGGCGGAGGGGATTGGGACTAGAGTATCCAATTCACTCACCATCATGGCCGCCGCCGCCGAGAAAGAGGGCTCCTCCGCCATAGCCGCCGCCGGAGCTGAAGATGTCGGGCAGTTTCAGACAGTTCTAGTCGGGCAGTTTCACGAGATGCGGTGCTAATTAATTTGGGCCCAAATTAGGTAAGACATGACTTAACGCAAATTGGACTAATTGACTAAGGTTTTACCGCATGTGTGGCCGTGAGCTATTTTCTCCCTTCAAACCGTCGCACGAGAGCTATTTCATCGAAAGATGTCGCACTGCTTCCAATTTCCAGGAAAGACGTCGCACAGGAGCTATTGGCCCCTCCATAAATCCGTTTTGGAGTGCCTGATTACATTGCACACCATCACCATAGGCTGCAGTGTATAGGTTGTTTGTGTTTAGCCAAAAAATGTTTTATCCTTGATATGGTCTTTATTTCATCACTTTGTGTTCTGAAATCTGCCTGTACAATCACAAATTTCACATGTTGATAGTGCTAGCAGTTGGTACAGCCAGCCTGTTAATTAGGTCAAGCAAAGCATAAAGCAAACTAGCTCGTGTGATGTGTCATGTCTCCAAAAGTTGTTGAAATGAGTCTAATAATACATTTATGCGGTAATTGATGATTTGCTATTGTATGCGCTAGAGACCCCTGATGATGATAGACTAACACAAGGGTCCAATACTCGAAGGTAGAAAAGTATCAGCAATACTGATATGAAGAATCCAACCTCAATCGCAATTCGCAAAAGCAGTAGGACATCCATATCCACCAGGTGTTCCTAAAGCGCAGCCACACTGCACGTTCCATGAACGACTAAACCACACCGGTGGGCGGGCATGCAATCAAGTAGCAATACAACATCAACTACTAGCTAGGAATAAAGATGGTCACTAGCATCCATTCCAATCTCCCTCTATTGATTGATTAGCACTCAATGGCACCAATTAAGGTCGTACATAGTGCATGTTATGTGACACACATGCATCTCCAGCATTTCTAGGCAGAACATACATACTAGGGCACTAGGCACAACAAGAAACATGGTAATTCCTCATGGCCTAATCGAGCGTTGGCAAAATTAAAGAACCCTGGTTTACAAGAGCAAGTGATGTTTTAAACTCAACAATCAGTTGCACGCGCACCGAAGGAACTGGAATCAGTCGTGCTGCTCCTGTGATGAGCAAGTTTGTCCCTAGTAGTTGACAATTCTTACAATTTTCGGGGGGCATGAGATGTCTTCAAGCAATTTACAGCCTCCCTGCATAACAAATTACAGTAATTAATTACTAAAGTGTTTGAAATGCAGATGCATTGATGATGTTCTAGATGATTCAAACGGAACAAAATTATATAAAGGACACAAATGTTTACCACATAAAAAGAGTTGTGTTAGCTGGTTCTAATCTATTGGACAGAGTCACCATATGTGTTTCAACATGAAATAAATAGATGCATAAGATGTACAAATAGGATTATCAACACTGCCAGTCTAAGTACACTACCGTAATGAGTTCTCGATCTCAACATTTGCTGGATCTAGTTTGAGTCCATCAAGAAATGCATCACACGCCTTCTCATAGTCCTGCACGCATAAAGGTTGCTGCATCCCTAAAAAAGCATTTAACATAGCAAGCAAATGCACTCATGAGTAGCAGAAAATGGTACCCTCAGTAACATTTGAGCAGATCCTTCCAGGTAAAAGGCCTTTGCCCAACCTGGGCGCCTAATCTTGCAAACTCCAGCATCCATCAAAGCTTGGTTTCCTTCACCCATCTTAAGCCAGCAAAGGCTCCTATTTGAGTACAGTGTTACGTCATCAGGGCACTGGTCTGCTGCCTACATTAACAAACAAACAAACAAAAAGTTAGCACACTGGCTTTTGCTACAACCCACTTATACTACTCCACTGTTGTCAGGTACGTACACAAGCAAATTACTAGGACTAGTGGAAACTGGATATTGATTACCAGAGAAACAAAAAATCGATACACGCTAGGATGCTGAAATTAAGACCCATCCATCTAAACCAAAGCTTTACTCCTCTCTATCCAATCCAATATAATAAGATGAATTACTGATAATTGTCTATAACATATATACTACTTGATGGCTTTGTGCTAGAGTTAAAATTGAAATTGCAATTTTCTAACAGATATACTATTTGATAGCTTGATGCCAGAGTTACAATTGAAATTTGAGAAAGGTGTGATAGCACCCGGGTGCCTAGACACCCTCTATGAACAGTAAAATCAAAAGAAATAGAAAACAAAATCAAAAAAATCTGAAACTTTACAGCATCAAAGATGATCAAACTTTGTACGTTCTTGCAAATTTTCATGCCAAAATATCTTGTAGAGAAAGATGTACAAACAAGTTTCAGATTTTGATGCTAAAAGTGCTCAAAACTTCAAGCATTGAAATCTTTTTTGTGTGTAGAGCTCCACGAGTAGTTTTTTGGCATGAAAATTTGCAAACACCTACAAAGTTTGATCATCATTGATGCTGCAAAGTTTTAGATTTTTTAAATTTTGTTTTCTATTTTTTCGATTTTACTGTTCATAGAGGGTGCTTAGGCACCCGGGAGCTAAAAATCCACTCTCAATTTGAGAAATTTTCTAGTGAATCTACAGTGTGATATCCTACTGGGTTTACAGAGGGAGTATTAGTTATCACACAACAGGAAATTAAGTGTAGGCTAAGAATGGTGCAATAATTTACCATCGAGTAAAGTTTGACAGCAGTAGCATAATCTTTTCTCTTATATGCCTTGTTTCCTTCTAACTTGAGATCAGCTGTATTCATTGTGTTCATAGGGTCATTCTGAAACAGCAAACAAATCATTTGGCACAAGTAAGGAGGACATGTGGTAAGGAGATAAGACTTACATACTTACATGAGCTACATCAGAAGGGCATGAGAACATTTTTGAAAGACAAAACATTTGTGATCTGAAGATTTTATTGATGCAGTTCACTCGTTTATATGACAGCACAATAAACTACTTATTTCGCATACCACAGTAAACTTCACATCACATCCTCCCACAAGGATTGAGTACCTATTTTTAAGTTAAGGGCATGCTGAACAACCTATAGAAAGAAACTTATATTGCCAGCGATGCCTCAAGTTATACCTCCACCGATGGCATTGATTTCACCCAACGAATTATCCCATCAACGCTCCAGTCTTGCACATATGGAGTACGTGAAGTTACTGGAAGTAGGATCTCAACATCTTTCCGCCTATTGTTATATGCAGCAATTTCTATTGGAAGGTGGCCAAACTGTTCAGAATAAAACAAAGATAAGCTTCACTGAAGCATTTGCAGAATGGTAATACAAAATAACAGAAGCACAGCCAGGGGGAATGAAGTGTGAACACAAGATATATGATAATACATTTAGATATTCAACATTATGGTTCAAATAAAGAAGAAAAACGAAGCCCCTTCAGTTTGAATACAGCATCGTCTTAAAGCACTAATTACACATCTGACTAGAACTTCAGAAGATAATGCCTCAAAGCACTGAACAAGAACTCACTTATCATTCCACCAAATTATTGTCAGACACTCCAGCGACATCTTCTTGTACAGATTGACATTGTTTGTAAATGATAGAAATATAAAATATTGACCACAAGGTTTGCACTTCAGTTGGAACACAGAGTATCACATATGGATCGATTGTGCATCTAAGAATAATGGGTAAATTCATGCCTTCATGGTCACCAAGGACCAATGGAATCATTAATGGACTTCATATATAGGCTTTGAGGGTGAAAATATTAAATAATAGACGACTAAGTTTTGCTTAGCCTCAACAACACATCACGGTTTTGCATTAGTTTCTTAACATAGTTCCCATGCATGAGAAGCCACTCCATGTTGCTGGAGTGAAAGTTAAAACTTACATCATCACGAACATCAGGATCTGCACCGGCCTCCAGTAAGCACTTGTAGAGGTCAGTTAAGCCATTGTTGGCAGCAATTATTAAGGGAGTTACAGTACCAACACCCTTCACGTCAGCGCCAGCCTAACACAGAAAAGGTTGCAATGACCCTTCTAAATAAGCATGCCATCATTTATAATCCTTCCTTTTTCATGTGATACTTATCAAGAGTTCAAAAGATATCGACGAAATGAGATAAATTCAGACCTTAATCAGAAGTTTCACACATTTCAGTGAGCCAGCATTGAGAGCGCTTATAAGAGGTGAATAGACAGTGTTGAATACCTTGTTACACTGAGAAGAAATATTAAGAAAATCAGTACCTTTAAATGATGAAAGTTGGTGAACATGTTTGATATTTTTATCATTGAAATAGAGACATCTTAGTTTATATGGGCACTTGACAAAGAGAAAGTAGTACCAGACAAACAATCATGTACGATTTAATAATGTGGATCCTGTTAACCTAAGAAGGAAGGGTACACAAACAAGTGACATACATCCGCATGGTGGTCCAACAAAATCTTCATAGCACCATCCTGCTTACAGAAAGCAGCCATATGCAGTGGTGTCCCAGTATTAGACAATGAATCAACATTGGCCCCTTTTGAGAGCAAGGCTTTTACTATTTCACAATTTCCTGAATGAGAAATACAAAGCAGGTTATTAATTCATAACAATGTGGAAATTCCATAGTTTATTTGCATAACAATGTGGAAATTCCATAGGCTATAAATCCAAAAGGTTATTAGGCATTGTTGCTGCTGCTGTTATTGTGACTGTTCTTTTTGTTAGTGAAAGCTTGTTAATACTCCCTCTGTCCCAAAATAAGTGACGTAAATTTTATACTAAGTTAGTACAAATTTTGTACTAAAGCAGCGATACTTATTTTCAGACGGGGGGAGTATCATTTTATCATGGGCATATGCTGGAGACAGTTACCTTAGAGATCAAAGTTTCCAAAGCAATATGCACACTTAGCTATACTACCTCCATTCTCAAATAAATGACATGCTAGAATGTGTGCAGTGAACTTAAAGAAAGCACTTCTCATTTATACCACCGACCAGACCCAACCTGTCATTGCGACAACCTGGTTTTGTGTGCACCATAAGTGATGGTGTATGGATGAAAATAGTTACTCCACCTGCAGATTTATTAGGATTTCGCACATGAAAATGACCACGGATTTGTCATGAAAAATACTTTCATGTAACAAATCTTTTATGAACTTTTACTAACAAATAGTTATTTAACGAAATGGCCAAACATGTTTGACGGAGACCGTGCCAATGTCCTAAATGATAAGAAAAAAAGAACTATTAGGATCTAGCACATCAAAATGACCAATGGATTTGCCATGAAAAAAACTTTCGTGCCATCAAATTATTATGAACTTTTACTAACAAATAGTTATGGAAAGTAGTGGCCAAACATGTTGGTCGGAGACCATGTCAATGACCTAAATGAGTAAATGATAAGAAAGATTTTATTATGATTTGGCACATGGAACGACCCATGGATTTATCATATAAAATATTTTCAAGTAATCAGTCTTTTATGAACTCTCACTAACAGATAGCTATGAAATGTAATGACCAAACATGTTTGTCACAGACCGTGTCAATGTCTTAAATGGCAAGTACTCCCTCCGTTCCTAAATATAAGTATTTTTAGTGATTCCACTACAGACTACACATCAGTAAATTAACGAGCATAAATTCTAAAATGTGTTTAAACAATTTATACGTGGTACCAAGTTGTCCAGAAAATATGAGTCCGTAGCCTCACACTTCTTTGCTAGATACATTTGCTATATGTATCTATGAAAGACAATCTAGTGTGAACTACACCTCAAATGTTAAGAGGTTCATTTTATTATGTTTTATATGCAACACAAGATTTGGATATGTATTCATTTACCTTAGGAATACGGATTAACTAGATGGGATATTATCTGTAGGCCCAAAGACCAAGGAGGTCTAGGAATTGAGAATTTAGAGGTGAAGAATAGATGTCTTCTGAGTAAGTGGCTGTTCAGACTGTCGATAGAGACAGAAGGCATGTGGGTACAAATTTTACGAAATAAGTACCTACATTCTAAGACCTTAGCCCAGGTAAATGTCAGACCCAATGATTCACCATTCTAGAAGGGGTTGATGAAAGTAAGGTTAGCTTTCTTCCATAGAACCAAATTCATTATTGGAAATGGTGAGCGTACTAGATTCTGTGAGGATTCGTGGTTGGGGGAGATACCTCTAGCCATTCAATATCCAGCTCTTTACAATATTGTGCAACGCAAGGATGCGAACGTAGCAACAATCTTACAGTAAAATCCTCTAAATATCCAATTCAGACGGTCATTGATAGGACATCGATGGGCTGATTGGTTACACCTTGTTCGGAGACTCATGGATGTCCAGTTATCGGAAGAACCTGATAGGGTGCATTGGAAGCTTACGAATAGCGGATTTTTTACAGGCAAATCCATGTATCTCGGTCTTATTGACACTATTAGTATCCCCAAGTCCAAGAATATTTGAAAAGTTAAGGTACCCTTAAGGATCAAGGTCTTCATGTGATTTGTGCACAAGAAGGTGATTCTAACTAAGGATAACTTGGCTAAACGTAATTGGGGGGGGGGGGGGGGGGGTAGTACTCGGTGTAGTTTCTGTGATAATGAGGAGAACATTAAACACCTCTTTCTCCAATGCCCACTTGCGAGAGTTCTTTGGCAGACGGTTCGTATAGCCTTTAATATTAGACCTACGGAAAGCATTGACACGTTATTTGGAACGTGGCTTGATGGAGTTGATACGATTATTGCTAGACACATTCCTATTGTAGTTTGTGCACTGTTGTGGGCTATATGGAACTGTAGGAATGATGTGGTTTTTGACAGACATACGAACATGCATTTTTTGCAGGTATTACACAGTGCGGCGCCATTGATCCGTACATGGTCATTACTCACTCCTGCGGAAACCAGAGAGCCTTTGGTTACTGGGTCTACCCGATGGGAGACGGCAACGCGGGATATCTTCAACCGGTTTGGATGGCAGTCCAGTAATAGGATAGAGGAGTAGTCTTCTAGGCCTGTTTTTGCCAGTTGTGGCACCTTTTCCTTTACCTTTGCATTTACATTAATTTGTCGGAGACTTTGTGGAACTACGTTTTGTTTGCCTTTTATTAATAAAGGGGCCGTATGCATCGCGCTGATGTAGAGGCCGGAGGTAATCCTCCTTTTCTAAAAAAATAATTACCTTAGGAATAACTGTAAAATAACTATGTTGCAAACATCAGGAAAACTATTGCAATAAGAACCAAATAGTCAAAGAAGGCACTATATGAATGTGACATCAATCACTTATAAATGTGTAACCAGCAATAGTAACCGTAGAAAGTGGCTTTAAACAAGTTCATATGCTATCTTACAGCATGATAGGGATATAAACAAGGGAACTTCTGGATTTACATAACTGAATAGATGTCAGCGGAATACCCACAACAAGTATGAACAGTGGCTTGAAACAAATTCAAATTTTACTATTTTTGTCTGACATGCAATAAATTATATCACTTCACAATTTAACTATACTGATTTTTTGTCAACGCAGCTTGCCTGAGACAAGGAATACATAATTCATGACACACACACACACACACACATTGATAAATGGCGTTTTTTAGACTTAAGAGATAGCAATTAATAAACAACTCATTTATCATAGAAATATCTCCAAATGCTCAGATGACATTGTCATATCTATGCACATGCACAACCAATTATGACATGGGCATTTCCTACCTTACACCTTACTTATAATGTACATAACATGATTCATTTCTAGTTTCTTTACATCACCCCAGAACACACAAACAAAGAATTTGAAGACACGGAGGAATAAGATAAGTACAGATAGGGAGAGACCTCTTGCAGCAGCCAAATGGAGAGGCGTAGACCCTTCTCCATCGGGCTTATCTGGATTAGCACCGTGATCAAGAAGATACCGGAAAGTGTCCATAGTGCCAGCAATAATTGCATGAGCCAGAGGTGTATAGCCTATCGGGAACATCAAAGTAGAAGGAACTGAATAAGAGACTCATAGACAAAACAACAGAAATTTACCCAAGAAATAGAAGCAAATCATGTAAAGGTTGTGCGATATAAACGTGCATCTGTTTACAGAATACACATACAAACTTTTTACATGCCACAGCACATTCAGAAGCCAGAACTAGGAAGGTAGAAATTTTAGGTTCCCTATATAAAAGTATCATACATGAAAACATCTTAGTGCAAGGCACTTACACTTTTCATTATTAATGACCCACAGTAGAATAAAATGAAGTGTATATTGGTAGTATCAGCCATATAAAGCACCAAAAGATTAAAAAAGATAAAGAATTGAAAAGGCTAGGCTATAAGCGCCTAAGTCATGTGTACATAATCAGGCAAGTGTCATATGTTTTGACTTCAATATGTGCATGTTATGTGAAGTGCCGTCATGCCAAGATACTTTGTTACACAATACAAACATCAGATACTACAGGTCGTTTAAAAGCCAGAGTATTCATAAACAGCATTAAACAAGAAATAATGCAGAAGTTCGTTGTTAATTCATCAAAACCAAACAGTTCCGTCCAAACTAAAGCAAGATATTTTTTGGGGGTGCAATTGAAGACAAAGAGTTGAAGCTAAAATCATTTTTCCTAGAAAACAAACTGATGCATGGAGTAAAAAAAAAGTTGATAGAATTTTCAGTGGTAAAACTGTAAAAGAGGATGGAAGCTAGCATCAATACTCTTTCTACTGAAACAACCCTGTCAAAATAGTATAAACTGCATCTGGAATAAATGAACTTCATGAGATTAATGCAAACAAAGTAATTTGATGTATGTTTCAAAAACAGGGCCAATCGACAGGTTATAAGCCATATAGATTTCTCAGCAAAATAAGCTAAATCGAGTCCCAAATGCATGTCATTTTTGGCATAAATTAGTTCAATTTCCATCCTACTTCAAGGCAAATGCTAGCTAATCACCCCCCCCCACACACACACACACACACTCCAATACACCTCCCCTCTCCCTGTCTAGTCTCTCCCGTCATGCGAGAAAAATCCGGAGGAAACTTGATCGATGAGGGTTCAGCGAATCGGGCACCGATTTCCGATCAAACCGAGCGAATTCGAACTCCGATCTGGGCCGTTCGATCTAGATGGGAGTTCAAGGCCTCTCCTAGCGAATCCGGTAACTATGGATCAGCCCCTCCCATTGCTTGGCATGAAGGAAGCAGACAACCCAACAGCCAATCCATCACATCTTTCAAGTTGGGGCGTGGCCTCCTTTTCGAAAAATCACATCTTTCAAGAGGAGCTCAACGCAAGCAACTCCAAACCAACTATACAATACAGTAACAGTTGAACAGTGGTGCCGGTGGCCAACTTGACATCGCAAGCCAAGGCTGCCAGTCAACCAACCTCCAGCCATCAACTCTAGGGGGAAAGAAGAAAAAGGGCCATTTCCTGTAGTTTGATGATGAATACTAGGAGTCAGATATGCTTGTCTTTTTAGGCCCCCTTCCCTCGCGTCGCCCCCGCCCTGGGCGACTCGGGGGCTCCCAAGCCCTAGGCGCCGCTGCCGCTCTATCATCCTCCCCTCCTCGCCGCCGCCGGGTGATGCCGCCGGTAAAACACGTGTGGCAGACGGCGGCGGCGGGGGACTCCCGCTCCCGGCTCCCCTTCCTCCGCGGGCAGCGGATCTAGGTGGTTGACGGCGGTGGCTTGTGGCGATCGCGATCGGGCGCGAGGGGGCAGGCCTCGACGAGCGGTGGCGGGGAGTGGGGCGCACGGCGGCGGCCCGCGGCAGGCGGTGGCGGGCGCTGGGCTAGCGGCGGTGCTCCGGCGGATGCAGGCGGTTCTGGCCCCTGTACGCGGTCGGTGGATCCCTCTTTGACCCGGACGGCGTGGGGGGTGGCGGCGGCTGTGGCGGCGGTCCTCGCTGGATGCTGGTGGCCATGGTGTTGCTTCTCGTCGACCCCGATCTACTCCGATCTGCAGCGGATCCGGCCCCAGATGGCTTCTCGCTGTTCTTGGGTGCTGGCCCTGCAGATCCGGTGGTTGGAAGGGTTCCGGGGGAGTCCCTTGGCCGGTGCGGCGGCCACTCCGAAGGCAGCACCTTTGGGTGTTGTTCCCCTTGTTGGAGGCTTTGGAGAGGATCCCCTTCCTTCCACCCCTCCCAGGAGCTCGGGTGAAAACCTCAGATCCCCTTGGTCCAAGCGACGACGACACCGCGGTGGCGTGTTCCTTCCTAAAGGCGTTGCTCGGGGGCTGCTCAAGCGGTGGTGGAGGTGGCGGCGGTTCGATGTCGGCGCATTTTGGCCTGCTACATCTTGGAGGTTGTGACGTCGGTGGCGCTCGTCTGGTGGAGCAACGGCATTGCTGTTTGCGTCATCAGGCTCTGGATGCTCCGGGGGAAACCCTAGATCTGGGTCTTCCTGGATCGGACGATGATGGCGTTTTATCGCCCTCCCTCCTGGGGGCATCGTTTTGGAGCAAGTGCTGGCTGGAGGAATGGTGGAGCGGTGCTTCATCTCACACATTGATGGCGGCGGATATCGGCGGCATGGCGCTGTGGGGACTCGGCGTTCGATGCGTGGAGATGGACTCGCGCAGGAGGAGGTAGCTATCTGGCGTCATGGTGACGTCAATGGCAGAGTGGCTACACAAGGTAGAAGCCTCAATATTTGCTCTGAAGACGGACCGGTGGAAGATGGCGGCAATAGCACACGAGTGCGTCAGATCGGTTTTGTGCCCTAGACCCGGTATGTGGCAAATGGCTTGACCGGATCTGCTGGGGCTTCCGACTTTTGATGTTAGGCTTAGGTAAGTGATCTGGGTATGTGGCCCAGCTAGCACCCCTTCATCATATGGATAGGAGTAGCGACAGATGTTGCGAAGATGGCGGATTCAAACATATTGTTGTAATACTTTGTAAGGTCCTCGAGAATAATAAATAAAATGGCCGCATGCATCTCCCTGATGCAGAGGCCGGGGTCATCCTCCTTTTCTAAAAAAAAAAAGAAAAAAAAAAAGAGATTGCTTTCGTACGAGGAGGGAGGGATACCAAGTGCCCACCTGCCTCGTCGACGGCGTCGACGTCCACGCCGAGCTCCTCCACCAGGTACACGCAGACCGCCATCCTCCCACGGCGCGCGGCGAAGTGCAGCGCACTGGACCCTCGCCCTTGGAGCGTCACGGCCTCCACCGCGTCCCTGAGGCGGCCCTTCCCGCCGTCCAGCGCGCTCAGGGTCCCTGCTTGGAGACACGTACGGTACGGGCCCAACGAAATCCGAGAAGAATGTGTCAAAAATCGGCGCTGGATCGAGCGCCCGGAGACCAAAATACGCGGGAGGGGAGCGGGATGCGGGCACGCACTCTTGAAGAGCTGGAGGTTGCCTTCGGCCGCCGCCTGGAGAAGCCGCCGCTCCAGCGCGCCGGGACCTGCGGGGGGCGGGGGGAGAGGGGTCGGTTTAGCAGGCGCCCGGCATGGGTCTGGGGTTGGGGGGGGAGGTCGCTTACCGCGGGCGAGGGGCGGCGCCATGGGCGCGGCCGGGGAGTTGGTAGGGTTTTGGAGCGGCGGAGGACGAGCGGAGCGGACGGGGAGAAGCAGAGCAGTCAGCAGATGATGGTGGGAGCTTCGCTACATCAACGGGATTTGTTTTATGACAGTTAACGGGCAGGGCCCCCGGACACCAGCAGTTAAATTCGGAGGGGCGATTAATTAGGCGGACAACGATCAGTGTACTAATAGCCGTTGGATCACAGCAACAGCACAACACCAGCGAGCGGGGCAAGCTTCAACTAAGCGTCATTGCACCTCCACCAGAGCTCCAACGCTGCACCGGCAGCGTTGGGGCGCGAGCTCCGTTGCAACCCCGGCGGGCTTCAACGCAGCACCGACTGCTTCGGCGAAGCTTCACTGCAACTCCGACGAGCTCCACTGCAACTCCGGCGAGCTCCATTGCACCTCCGACGTAGCTTCAACACAGCACCGATGGCTCCGCGTGAAGCTCCATTGCAGGCTCGTCGCTGATGAGCATTGCATCAGACCCTCAATGACGGCGTGCATCATGGCGCCCCCATTCTGGCTTGCAGCACCGGGTGAGGAGCCGACCGTGCTGCACTGGTCGTCGGCGGGCTTATTCTTGTCCGGGTCGTAGTAGGAGTAGGAGAGCACGGCCGAGCAGGCGCCGCACCGCAGGTCGCGCACCTTGGTGCTCGCCACGGCGAAGCCGGCGGGCAACTGGACGAGCGTGAAGCAGCTGGAGCACACAATGAACGAGCGTGAAGCAGCTGGAGCAGAGGATAAGATCAGGGAGAGAAGAAAGCATGTGAAGAGGATAAGATGGGGAGGAGGTGTGGTCGGCAGACGGACACGTGTCACGCGGAGGGAGCGGTTTACAAAAAGGAGAGATCAGTTGGCTTATTTTAAGTGTTTTCCATTAAACATGCCTAGCTTGGAGGTTGCGCAAACTATCTTGTGGTTGGATGTTTATTAGAGGGATAGTGATATCCCAGTCAACCAGGATTTAATTTCTGATGCTTATATAATTCTTGAATTTATTTCAGGATTTCGGGATGATATTCAGGTGTGTGTCGAGCAAAGCTCCACCATCTGACTTGAGACTGACGAAATGGCCTGCCGCCATCAAAGCATGTGAGGTGTCAGCGGTGGCGGGCCATTTCGTCGATCTCTGGCATGGGGATAGTGTTGTGTTCTACCATAGACGCATCGTATGCAAATTAAAAACTTCCTACGTGAAGAACAACGAAGAACATGCTACAGAGATGGATCACATATTGTTACCACTAGATGCGTAGTGTCGTGCAGCAGAAGTAGATGTGGTAGCGTGTCAGCGTGGTCCGTCTCCTCCTCGTACGATCTCCCTCGCACAGTCGGTCGCCGGATCCAATGTGCAGGTTCACCGGAACGGCGCAGGTGCACCGCCTCTAACGGTATCCGCGCGTGCAGGAGGAACATCGTGCGGCGGACTACTAGGTCCGGATCACATGGTCGGCGGCGACGAGTGGAGGTGGCTAGGTGCAACACATGCACAACCCTAATGACGGTGCCGAAGCGATCAACAGAATAGGTGTACCGCACCTCCACTATATATAGGCGTCCGGCGCAGACTCAACTCTTGGGCCTCGCACGGACCCTAAAGCCCACGTGTTCCTTCCCTTAAGCGTGAGACCCTTTAGGTTCTCGTTCACTTAATCGCGAGTCAGACCACATCCAACTCGGCTAGTCGGTAGCACTCTCTAGCAATACGTGCTGACTCCAAGTGTCTGACGAAGCTGGTTAGGCGAACCTGTACTTCTTACTTCTGTCCCCTTTGTCATACGATATACATTGTCGTGCTCAAGGCGACGTGGTCATCCTTGTTGCTGCACAACCTCTTTCTCGTTCCGGTGAATTTGTCCAACATTTGGATTATCTCATAATCCTCATGGCATGACCATGCATATCCAGGTCAGATCACCCGAGGGGCCCAGAGTATATCTCTCCTGATCGGTGGGGCAAATCCCATCTTGCTCGACCATGTCTCGCAGCATGGGTCTGGACAAGTTCGAAACCTACCTTTGTAACCACCCAATCACGGAGTAGCGTTTGGTCAGTCCAAAGCAAGTCTGTCACCATCCCAAATACATGCGACAACTCAGGTCTTAGGACATGGAATGTATGTTATACTAAAGACTCACAAATGCCTATCGTTGAGCCTCGTAGTTGGGTTTGTCCAACTCGGACCTTATCTCGGCTCGGATCCGACTACGTCGAATCTGACCAGATCTTTCTGAGTCCATATTATCCGGCTAGCATCGATCCAATGCTACATGGTCAATGAGACCGGACCATCCACCTTGTCATATGTTAGTCTAACTGGTTGCGCGTCCACACAACCCTTTCGACTAGGGATCATTTAAGGGTGTGTTTGGTTGCAGGGATATCCTTCCAGGGACAGGGATAACCACTTTTTTCTGTGGTTGCCATGTGTTTGGATCTGGGGCGAGGAGGGATAGAGTCAACCAGATGCTGGGAATATTCTCCAAAAAAAGGGATGTGGCCAACCGCCAAAAACGGACGGGCTATGGCAACCACTCTGGGGCGGCCGGCGCGGGAGGCGGCCGGCGCAGCCGACGCGGGAGGGCGCAGGAGGCGGCCGGCGCGACCGGCGTGGGAGGGCGGGCGGCGCGGCCGACGCGAAAGGCGGCCGACGCGGCAGGGCGCGGGAGGCGGCCGGCGCGGGGGGCGGCAGGGCGCGGCCGGCGCGGGAGGAGGCCGGCGCGGCAGGATCCATCCTCCCAACCAAACAAAAAAAAGATAACCCTACCCTTACAACCAAACAAAAAAAAGGGCTATCCCCAGCCACCTGGTTGGGGATACCCACAACCACCTTAGCCTATCTCTCCAACCAAACACACCCTAAGACACTCATCATACAATGCATGGTCTTACAAACAAGTCACGTACTTGTCGATGCACATCATTAACAATGTCCAGGGACTATCTTTATTCATAAACACATAGAAAATATCATCGTACGTGATTGCCTCTAGGGCATATCTCCAACAGACGGGCAAGGTGGGTGTTCTTCTGAGGCGAAGAGCTCGCGCGGCAACATGGGTCGATGGCGCTTTGGAGCAGCGAAGGAAGAGAGAACAGGGAGCAAGCACAGGCTCATGGGGAAGCTGGTGATGGTGGGGGTCACGACACGCAATTCCTAGTATTGGCCGTTTTATGCTTGCAGTGTTCTGCTACGCAATTGTTCAGAGTTTCCTTGTGTAATTGGTTGAGCTTTTGTATTTTTGTAATCTGTCCGATCGTTAGTTTTATGCTACACAACAGAATTACACTAGAATGCTGAAAGAAACTAAGTCGGAATTGTTGGAAATTTCCTTGTCTAATTGGTTCATCTTTTAAATTTTATATTCTGTTCAAGTGTTGCAGTTTTATGCTATAGAATAGAATTGTTTGCAGCTTGCTGCTTTTCTTGTAACCAGAAGGGAAATGTTTACCAATTGGTTAACCAATTTCACGCACCATTGATCACCTTCCTCGTGCATGAAGTCTTCTTACAGCAACCAAACCGAAACCCCCGAAGGCCGACATCACTAGAGCGAGCTCTGCTGAGCAGCTCGTTCACCACCGACATAGAACCACAACAAGGCCTAGGGAGAAAAAGACAGGCACCAAGACAATAGTTCGCAGGGAAACATCAGTGGCACAAACAAAAGGCGTCGGATAGCCAAGTTCGTGCGACGACGTCAGTGTGCCGCCGGAGAAGCCAAAAGACATTGCGCCGATGAGACCGAAAGGCGCAACACCGGTGCACCACCACCGAGGTCGAAGGACAGCGTGCCGCCGAGGCCACCCTAGGATGCCCACACAAATGTCGCTGGGGCCACCAAGAGACACAACGCTATCAGAAAGGAGACGCCAAAGTAGAAGCATACGAAGAAGCATCCATGGCATGAATGAAGTGTATCGGATAGCGGAGTTCGAGCGGCGGCGACGGTGTGCCGCCGGCGAAGCGGAAAGGCAACGTGCCACCGAGATCGAAGGGCGCAATATCCGGCGTACTACCACTGAGGTTGAAGGGCAACGTGCCGTCGAGGCCACCACAAGACGTCCAGGCAAGCTCCAGCTGAGTCGCCAAGACAAAGGTCAGCTGGGGTCAAAGCCAATTTGAAGATGAAGCAGCAAGAGAGGAGCCCACCAAAAGTAGAAACAATTCAAGACGATGCTCTCAAGAAGGAAACGACTTGGAGACGTCGACACCATCTAACCCGAGGAACCCCGGGTCTGAGATTTCTCTCAGGATCTGAGAGCATGGGAAGGGAAACAATGCCAAAATCTACGCCTTCAAGAAGGAAAAAAGGTAGCAGCCGCCGTCACCATCGGTGAAGTTTTCACTCGGTAGTGCCACCTCCACCTCGCCACCGGTGCAAGTCGGCCGACCACCAATGTAGCCCATCAGGTAGCGAAGAGCAGCGAAGCGATATATGAAGGTCCAAAGTAGCAACAACACATCGGGCCACCGCATGCAAAGCAAGACGAGGCCGAGGTGTACTGTGGCCAGGGTGAGGCCACAATGAAAGAGCATCGGGAGTAGGTTAACGAGGCCATCCGAACCTGATAGATCTGGCCCCGAAGCGCGACCACCAGGAACCGGTGACACCGAGAGATTCCGGCCAACTGCCACCCCTCATAAGTCGGAGAGGAAGGTGTTAGGTTGATCTCTTTTTTCAATGGGCCCAACGGCTCATTGGACCTTGACTAACGCCCTGATCGGGGGCGTCCAGCCCAAGTAAAGCTGGTTGGCCCCTGTCGCGCAGTGTTATAAATAGGAGGTGGGGACCAGGGACGGGCCAACTGTGGTGCCAAATGTGCCACCTGCACAGGACCCACAATTTTGGAGGGCCCCAAATTTTGTATATAGAACGAGCAGTATTTTACCAAAAAAATCATACTCGCTGGAATTGGGACTGAGTCGATCGAAAGCTGGAGTTGGGCCCGAGTCAGGCCATCAAGCACAGGTGCTTAATCGATATTTCTCAAAAAAAAAAAAGGAAACCGCTCGATCGATAATATGGAAACGCTAATGTCAGTCTAAAAAAGGGTACCGTCGCTATAGGAAACATGATCGTCTCGTTGCTTTCGTCTCATGAGATCGATTGGATTTAGACCGTTGCCGTTGTTGCCTTCGTACTTTTCTCTCCCAAATTTCAAATTCGTCGCCTCGTCGGATCGATCCGTGACCGACTCTATCCTTCAAATGCTTAACGAGTCCCGCTTTTCGATTAACTTATGTTCCTATTCCTAGTTCCGTATTTTCTAGTTAACTTTTGGGATCGTTACTTCGTTAGAAATTGGTATTTACCTCCTCGGTTAAAGATTATAGTGTAGCAGTTCAACCGGTTTGTCTAATATCCAAACATTGACGCATGATCTTCAATTAATATATGCTACTTTATAATTTAATTTATCCTTTTTATCTTGTGTTTCAATAATACAGATTTGCGTTATCATGAAAAACATTAGTCTGGTTTCTATAGTTGCTCGTTAACTCATTTTTTCAATAAGATAGGGCCTCATTTTTTAGTTTCGCACAAGGCTCAGATTTTGCCAGCCCGGCCCGGCCACGGATACCATCGATATCTGTGTATTGCAGGACTATGAAGCGGGGTCTGGACCTTCAAGTGCAAGATTGGATTGCCGGTCACTGAGATCAAGGCGTTGTGTGGAGAATGTGACAATTGTTGGCGTGCGGTAGTGCCATGTCTGTGGATGGTGAGTTGCTTGTGCTAGTCCAATATGCCGAGTGACTACTTCAGATTGACATGGATGGCAAGTTCGTCGCCACTTTCCATCACAAGTCACTCAGGCTTACTAAATTCCAGCTCAAACAAACTCTTGTTCCACATACTTTCTTTCCGACACTAGAATAATAGATGGTTCATGTGAAGGCTGAAGGCTGTTGAGTGAACTGATGCTTTTTATGTCCTAAACGTTTGTACCTCTTCTACTGCAATATGTATGAACCAGATCCACCATAAGCCTACTAGCATCTTTGTTGATGCATATAAATTTATGATCAAGAAGCTCACACTGTTTCGTGTTTTGTGCAAATCTACGCCTGTTTTCGACACCTTTGTTTTTTATGGAAGTGACGGTTGTGCATGTTGATTATTCTAAAATTATCAAGCCATTTTGATGTGTGATGTTCCTATTATCTTGAACTGAAGAACTATTTTGCTTTTTTAACTTGTGGTCTTATTAGTATAATATTTTACCAATCAGCATGCGTTCAATCTGAATATAAGATTGAACTGGAGGAATTTATGCTTCCTCCAGTATTCAAATTTAACATAATATAAAGAACTGAAACCTGTACTGGTAAGCCGAAGAACGGCTTGTCAGGTCCCACGTTGTGTTCCTGTTGAGACATTGTAACTGCCAGCCATGTTCAGTTTTCTGTACTGTCCTAGCAAGATCATCTCCGCTACTGTTGGTGAAAGGAGGTTTTCTACTCATCTTGTCTCAAGCAGAGGACAAGAGACCATCTATTATTATGTGGTGATGCAGTTGTACAAGCAAGTTGAAAGTTCCTTCTCATCATTTGAATTACCCCCTCTGTAACTTTTCATAAGACGATTTTAGAGTCCATGGCAGTGTCAAAAAACGTCATATATTAAGTTACATAAGAAGTACTGAATTACTTGAATTACCATCGATATTTTGGGACGGAAGGAGTATTATTGAAGGATGACTGATCACTTGTCACTGCATATGTATTATGTTCAGCTGCTCAAATTTAGGCAACTCTTCTTTTTGCATTTTGTGCTCTTGGGTGCACTTGTACAAAGCTAGTACAGACACAAGGGTAAACCAGCATAGATAGAAAGAATCACAAACAGACGTTCAGCGCATATAAACTAATCACATGAACTAACTAAAAATTGTCTTCATCACCAGCGGTATGTCCCAACAAAAGAAATAATGCTGCACAAGTATATGCAAGGCAAGGAAATAACGCTGCTTCATTATTAGGATAGGCAAGGAATGGATGTGATTAGAACTGTTAAAGATGGGCAGAATTAACAAGTTGGAATGTGGTCACAGAAGATTCACAGCACACCAGCCAACAACTCAGACAAAGCACATCACGAGTTCTTCCTTGTCAATCTTCAGACAAGGGAGCAGCCAGTTTGTGCCAATAGAAGAAGAAGAATGCACAACTAAGTGTATGCTATGGCTACCCAGTTTGTCTAACTCTACCACCTAAACTCAGCAATATCCAGCAGAATCTGTTGACTTCAACTCTAATCACAGCAGGATGATTTCTTCAGGAAGTCTGCTGTCTTGAACTCTCGGTAGGAGGAGCGCGTGGGTAGAGGACGTCGTAGTGATTGCCCGTGTACAGAAGGGTCACACTCACGCGGGGAACTCCAGGACCAGGACCAGCGTAGATATCCTGAGCAGGTCCTCCGGAGAGTAGCTCCACTCTAAGGGGTACCTCAAGCGCTTCGGCCAAGGCCGTCATCATAACATGGTCCGCGTACTCACGAGATGGAGTGACGTGCTGAAAGCACCACTGTTTGTAGAGCAACGGGTCAGGTAAAATGTCGAAGAATGGATGCAGTGGAAATCCAGCAAGGGAGGAGGAGAGATGCTGATACTGACATCTTTCAGACTGTAATTTTTATCGAGCCCTGGTATACGCAGTTCATACTTCTTCCCCTGCGAGCATATCCAGATAGCTACTACTAATCTGAGGAAAGTAAGAACTAACCAATAAAATGTGTCAGAAACATGAATTATGATGAACAGAAGGAAATATAAGTTCAAGGGTGTTTTTCTCACTGTCTTCCGTCGTATCGTAACTTCTGAAGAACTCGAGAAGTTTCTCTTTACGGTAGCTAAAAAGGGAATATATTATGTCAATGAGGTGGAATGCATTCGACTACAATGCTTTGATGAAATTGCAGAAAACAAGCGAATTAAAAACCTGCTAGTTGATGTTATGCTGTTCCACTTCCACCTGCCATGCCTCTTCCATCTCTTTACTTTCTTAATCAGCTTCTTAAATGCCTGAAAGAATCAGCGACTCAAATAATTCAGCGGATAATCATTACACACCATAGGGTACAATAACACATACAGAATATTGATCCATAGCAAGATAAGAAAGAACACAACTAAGACAACTCGCCTGAGAAGTCATTAAGCATACACTATAGCATAGGAACAGAACAGTGAGATGACTACATAATAATAACCAGCAGGTGCACATTGTTGTAGTACTCAAACTAGAATAAAATTGTATTATTTCCCTCTTATATTGCCGTTGTTCTTGCAAGTAAATTTCTCTTAAGGTCATTGTTACGATCAGGTTGTTAACATCACAATAAACTTCAAATCTGAGTTTGTGCCAACAGTGTAAAACTGCAATGGCATGCCACTACTGTAAGAAATTGTGCATCCCTGCAAATGACAAACAAAGATAGTGAGATGCCAGATCCAGCTTGAAGTGTACTGTAACCTGAAGAGAATCAACCCTTACAGGCATGTTTATCTAAGGAAAAACAAACTGGAGAAGGCAAGAACTTACCCTGTAGCTCCTGGGAAATTCAGAGGTCCATCTAAGATCTGCATGTTGCAAAGACACTCTTTTAACAGCATCAAGGAGACGGTGTTCCTCATGTGTGTCCTGTCTATCAAGAACTTGCTCCTGTTGTACATTTGCATAGACAGAGAAAATTAAATAAGTAAACCTATATCCTATACTAAGGAAAAGAGAGGAGAACAATTAGTCGATTACAAGGTAGGAAAATATGAAGCTCCTGTAGAAACACTCCCCATCTCCAGAAACCGGTCTAAATTCTGAATACACATCAAGATGGTCCACTCCTTGTCCCGTAGCCAAATCGGGAACCAAATAATATTTACTGACTTCAGCGATGGGACGTGTCTGCAATCAACAGTGTAAATACTGGAATTAAAATTACAGTGACTAGAACATGGTGAAAAACATATTTTAAAATGTGATGGATTTTATTTTTGTTCCAATTTTTGGGTTTCGTGTTCTCTGGAAATGTTTGAAACCACCAGCATGTATAATCCCATCATTCATATTGATTGGTTGTGTTCAGTAAGAAAAGAGGACAATATCTATTAACGTCCGATAAACTCAACAACAGTACAGATACGATTCAGGTTTTATCAGACCGTCACAACCAAGAGTTAACGTACAATGTAGTATTTATAAAAGAGAAAATAATCCTTCTGGACAGTTGGATTGTACAGGAACCACGAACCACAGTATCATGTAGTCAACTTTGATCCTGATATTTCATGCACTTCCACTTTGAAACATTACAGAAGGCCAAATGGAGTCAAACCTGATGATTCACATGTTGTGAATAGTGCCATTCTTCTCCATGAAAAAACTGTTCGACAAGAAAACAAAGTTAAAGTTCAGACATCCTGACAGCCACACAATTGCACATAATCAACATGAAGATCAGGCGTTTCAAAACAAGAAATAAGGGAATAAAAAAAACAATGGGATTAACAAACAAGACTGTAATAGCAAGACCACAAAATGTGCGCATCCAAAACTTGTTGATTCTTGGCAACTATTTACATGGAACAATATTCTGAGGCTTCTGAGACACTTGCAGGTCCCAGTAGACCAAATGGTGAAACTTCTCGACCAAATCCTGGAGTAAGTAGTCAGTGATTTTGCATGTAAGCGGCAAATGATTTACAGAAAATTATGTACAGTTATGCAGTCTTGAACTAGTGTCTAGATTAAATTTTCTGATAACAAAATCTTTTGACAGAGGAAGTTCATACATTTGACTTCAGGCTCTGTTACTAAAAGGCTGCAGTAATCAGGATACGACTTCACCACGTTTTATAGACAACAATTTCGACAAGATAGCCATTTGCTTCAAAATATGATGCCAGACTCAGAGAAGACCCACAAGCAACAACGACTGTGTACTGCCGGAATACCAACCTACTCCCAACATTTGGCCAAGATTCCTCCTGCTGCGAGATTTCTTGCCAAAAATATCACAGCACCAGCAGCCACTGCCAAGACACGACCCTCATATTTCTCCACATCTCACAGTTGCAATCATATGTGCTATCACACTAAACAGGATAATCAATTAGCACAACGATTTGCTCAAGATTCTGCTTCTATTACAGAACTTCGAGCTGTCCCCAACATTTGCCCAAGATTCTGCTTCTATTACTCTGGATCGTCCCCAAGTTTTCAACAAAACTAGAGATCACAGTTCCACATCCCAAACAGAAAGGGAGGTCCACGATTCAGGCTATAATACCTTTCTAAGGTTGTTCCAGAGCGCCCCTATGGCGTGCGACGATTTCACCTGCTCAACAGAAACCAAGAAACGCTCAAGAACGCACTCCAGACACTCCAAGAACCCCAAGAAACAGCAGAATGCCGCAAACGCGAGATACGCGCCATCACCTGCGCCTCCTCGGGCTTCTTCTTCCTGCACGCCCCCTCGGCCGACGGCCCGCCCGACTCCTTGATGGCCGTCTGCTCCCGTACCAGCCGCTGGAACACCGCCCTGCTGTCGAACGCCCCGGCTCCGGCGGCAGCGGCGTCGGCGCCGTCGGGGCTGCTGCTCGAGGAGCTCGGAGATGAAGGCTCCGAAGAAGGAACTGGGGGTGGGGAAGCGAGAATCTTGCCCGCCCCCGCCGCCGTAGCGGAGCAGGAGCCTCCGGCCTGCTCGCGGTCCCGCTCTTCCTGGGGCCGCTCGAGGGGCGCTGCAGGGGGGAGAGGCGGCGGCGAGGAGGGGGAGGAGGCATCGGCCTCCACGGCGCTCGGGGAGGCGGAGGCGGCGGAGGAGGAGGAGTTGCCGTGCTGCCCATGGGCCGGTTCTGCTGTCCCTGAACCGGACCCCATCGCGGCGGGAGAACCTTGGCGCATTACGCTGCTGCGGGAAGGACCCTCGTGACAATTGGGATAATGTGAGGGGCGTGGGAAAGAAATATGCCGTGGGCGCGGGTGGCAATCTGGAGAAAGCTTGGCAGTTGTTTACAAAGGTGGTACGGTATGAATGTATACACGCTTTTTAGAGTTTTCATTATGAACTACTTCCTCTGTATTAAAATATAGGTTGTTTTACAATTTGCAGTATAAAATTCATCACGTACAAATGTTTTCGTTCTGGATGTGGATTTTGTCTAACTCATTGTACGCGTAACCCATATCGTGTCCACCCATCCTACATGCATGTCAAATCAACATTTCTACATGCATGTCATATCAACAGGCTTTATGTACCTTTCTCTTCTCTTTCCCAAACAAATCAATCATTCTATTATCCCTTTGTAAACTTAAAAAGTTTATATCTTCTAAATCAATATTTCAAAATATATATATATATATATATATATATATATATATATATATATATATTTGAACTTATGGAGTAAAGACCTTTACAACAAGACCAATGTTGACTATATTTGAATTAGTTTGAATTTTTTTCATTTGAGTTTACCATAAATACATTCTTTAATATTGCGCGTGGCTTAAAAAAGTTTCGTAAATTTTTCATCAAAGTTCTGTCAAGCTATTTATAAAGTTCTTCAGTTTTAAATACATTTTGTAACAAAGTTCTTTCATATTTCTAACAAAGTGCAGGCTCGGTATTCAGAAAGTTCTTCACTGTTTCAACCAAAAAATTGTTTCAAATGTATCCAAGATTGATCTTGCTCTAAAGGGCTTGGCGTCATGAGTTCAAATATGTACAAAGTTTGTCATGAGTTCAAATATGTACAAAGTTTGGAAAACGTGTTTTTGGTTTGAAAGATATGAGCCACCAAAACTATTAAAAAACATATAAAAAGTGATGGAGTTAGAGGGGAGAGGGAAGATAAAGTAGGCATGCATGTGTCAGTGTCTACACAGCAAGAGGGAGAGAGAAAAATCATGCACATGCAAAGGGCTCACATCCATGAGAAGGAGCAACGATGGGGATTGAAGTTGCGCGCGCAACCAGTTAGGCATAGACATATTCGCATCTTTCCCAAACAACCCTCACTCACCTAGTATGTCGCTCGCGCACTCACTCACACACTCTGTCGCTCGCGCACTTGGATCCCTCGCCGCTCGTCGTCGTAGCCACCTCTCCATCTCACGCGTTGCCGGCGCCCCTCCCTCGCACGCGTCGTCTCCACCTCTTCCTCCTGCATCATCGTCACCTCTCCACTGGCCTCTTCGTTCTTCTGTCGTCGACCATGCCAAGATCTCGTTTTTATTTCCGGCGGGTGGAGCTGAAGCGCGGCGGCTCGGTCGGCAACGCCAGCAACTACCGTACGCCACCCTTCTTATTCTTCTTCCCCCCTTCCTTCCTCGCTGATGTGGTTTCCTCTCCGTGACCCGGGTTCGCAGGCACGGCCAGGGCCACCCCCACCGCGTGCAGCTGCTGCTCCCGTACGCCGCTGTCGTCGCCCTCCACGAGGAGCGACAACAACACGAAGCTACACGGCTTCACATATGTCCATGTTAAAGGGATGCGTGCAGTCCGGCCCGACCGTGTCTCTTCCCCCTCACACTCTTCCCTTCCTCTCTACTACCAGTTCCTCGCCAGCTGCTGCTTCCACCTCCTGCTTCATGTAGACATCATCCTCCTCCTCCCCACGCTCCCGACAGTACTAGTACTCCCCTCCCCCAGCAACCCCTCCAGCCTCAGTCTCCCTCTCCCACACCATTCATTCCTCCGTCCCAGCTACCTTCTTCGGATCGATTGATTGTTGGGTGCTCCTTTGATTGGCTGACTGGCCTAGGTTGACCCCGAGTGGAATGGTAAGGATCCGGAGCTTTCTTGGTTGGGGTCCCATGTTTTCTTGCTCCGGCTGCTTCAACAGGCCAAGAATCTGGAACGCGCTGCGCCCGGCCACCTCGGCATATCCATCGAATTTGGTTGCTTGCTTTTTTCTGTAACACGCGTGTCGGTAGTTGCAACAGGTCAAGGAACTCTGAATTTGTATCTCTGCATACTTAATTCTCTGAATTTGATTGCAGTAGTTGATTCACTCGAAAGATTTGGTTGGTTTTGCATGACTAATAAAGAAAAATTGTAATTGTTTGGCAGCAGTACTTGTATCTCTACACACTTAATTCTCTGAATTTGGTTGTCGTAGTTGATTCACCGAAAAGATTCAGTTATTTCTCTGAATTTGGTTGCATAGTTAATTCTCTGAATTTGGTTGCAGTAGTTGAATTAGTACTGAAACCTTTTTTGTTGCTGTTTTAGTGGAGCAAGTGTTGTTGTTTTAGTGTAGCAAGTGCTTAATGGAGTATAATGTTCAGGACTTAAAACCTTTTCTGCTGCTGCAGGAGTAAATCAAATTAACTGAAATCTTCTGAGTTAATTTAAATTAACCGAGACCATTTTTTGTTAATTAAATTAACTGAGACCTTTTTTTTCTGAAACAACTCTCATAGAAAACATAAAATTGTGTGTGGTCACATGGACATGGCTGGCTGGTTTACTCTTCTCCAAGAGTACTCTTGTTTATAAATTATGTTCAAATCCTTTTGAAGTTTAGACAATTCACAGTAGAAACATCAAAATTCTATTCAAATCATGGAGTTGCTGCTGATCTGCTAGAGTTACTGCTGCTGCTGAAGCCTCAAGTGATATGTTTTGCCGGAGTTGGTGATATGGAGCGGAGGAGCAGGGTGTTACTTCTTCCACGGAGCTCCTGAGCAGGGAGTTACTGATCTGCTTCCACGGAGCTGCTGAATCTACTCCCTACTGATCTGCTTCTCAAGCCATAGCTGGAGATGTTGTTGCTCCAGCCATGTCTGTTCATGGTTGGCACGAGAGAAGGTTGTGGGCGGAGGAGCAGGGCGACAGAGGTGGGGGCGGAGGAGCACGACGACGGAGGAGGTGAGGGCTGGGAGGAGGTGGGGGCGGAGGCGGTGAGGGCCGGACGGAGAAGCAGGGCGACGAAGGTGGGGACGGAGGAGCACGACTACAGTGGTGGGGGCGGGGGAGCACGGCTGCAGAGGTGGGGCAGAGGAGGTGAGGGTTGGGCGGAGGTGATAGACGTTCGAGGGTAGCAATGTAATTTCCATACTATTTCACCTGGTCGGAAAAACTCCCCAGCTACCTATATTTCGGAACCGAGGGAGTATATACGAATGTATATAGACAAACTTTAGAATGTAGATTCACTCATTTTGTTTCATTCGCAGTTCATAGTAAATCTTTAAAAAGACTTATATTTAGAAACGGAGGGAGTAGGAGCTAAACTTACGTGCCAATATATTCAAACCATGCTTGACGTTATACCTCGCCATGGGATACCCGGCCCGAAAAAGCCCGACACGGACCGACAAGACCTTGCCCATGGGCCGGGTTCGGGCCTAGATTTTAAGCCTGTCGGGCTCACTGGGCCGGGCTCGGGCCTAGAAAAACCCGGTTTTACGCCTACGTCGGGTTGGGTCGGCCGGGCCGGGCTTTTTTAGGCTCGGGCTGGGCTTGGGCCCGAAATCTAGGCCCGACAGTTGGGTCGGGCCGGGCTCGGGCCTGTGTTTTGTACCACAAGCTTTTTTTGGCCCGGCCCGAGGCCCGGCCCGACCCAAGTTTTGCCCAGGTATACTTGACGTGAAGGAAAGAGCAATGGGAAAAGACAAATGCTAAATACTCCATCTGTCCCAAAATAAATGTCTCAAACTTAGTACAACTTTATACTATAGCTAATATAAAGTTAAGACACTTATTTTCGGACGAAGGGAGTAGTTGACAAAGTTGAGAGACTTATTTTCGTACAAAGGGAGTAGTTGATATCAGAAATCACGCCCCTATCTTGAATGACCTTGAGCATTAGATTTGATTCTGGACACCAATGAGAGGCAGTCAGATGCCGCATTGTTGGATACCTTCAGTTTGGCATGCTTCCATAGCATGCCGAATAGCTAAAGACATCCCAAGTGATGATTCCTAGCAATGAAATCAATACACATACAACCAACATCATGAAATATTGTAGCATCGAAATTGATATTAATCGCGCCTGCAGATGGTGGATACAACAACAACAACAATTAGGGACGGATCCAGCGTGGGGTCATGTAGGGGCGACTGTGTTGGAATTATGCCCTAGAGGCAATAATAAATGTATAGTTATTATTATAATTCCTGTATCAAGATAATAGTTTATTATCCATGCTATAATTGTATTGAATGAAGACTCATTTACATGTGTGGATACATAGACAAAACACCGTCCCTAGCATGCCTCTAGTTGGCTAGCCAGTTGATCAATGATAGTCAGTGTCTTCTGATTATGAACAAGGTGTTGTTGTTTGATAACTGGATCACGTCATTGGGAGAATCACATGATGGACTAGACCCAAACTAATAGACGTAGCATGTTGATCGTGTCATTTTGTTGCTACTGTTTTCTACGTGTCAAGTATTTATTCCTCTGACCATGAGATCATATAACTCACTGACACCGGAGGAATGCTTTGTGTGTATCAAACGTCGCAACGTAACTGGGTGACTATAAAGATGCTCTACAGGTATCTCCGAAGGTGTTAGTTGAGTTAGTATGGATCAAGACTGGGATTTGTCACTCCGTGTGACGGAGAGGTATCTCGGGGCCCACTCGGTAATACAACATCACACACAAGCCTTGCAAGCAATGTAACTTAGTGTAAGTTGCGGTATCTTGTATTACGGAACGAGTAAAGAGACTTGCCGGTAAACGAGATTGAGATAGGTATGCGGATACCGACGATCGAATCTCGGGCAAGTAACATACCGAAGGACAAAGGGAATGACATACGGGATTACACGAATCCTTGGCACTGAGGTTCAAACGATAAGATCTTCGTAGAATATGTAGGATCCAATATGGGCATCCAGGTCCCGCTATTGGATATTGACCGAGGAGTCTCTCGGGTCATGTCTACATAGTTCTCGAACCCGCAGGGTCTGCACACTTAAGGTTCGACGTTGTTTTATGTGTATTTGAGTTATATGGTTGGTTACCGAATGTTGTTCGGAGTCCCGGATGAGATCACGAACGTCACGAGGGTTTCCGGAATGGTCCGGAAACGAAGATTGATATATAGGATGACCTCATTTGATTACCGGAAGGTTTTCGGAGTTACCGGGAATGTACCGGGAATGACGAATGGGTTCCGGGAGTTCACCGGGGGGGGAGGGCAACCCACCCCGGGGAAGCCCATAGGCTTTGGGGAGGAAGTGGGCTGGTGGGACAGCCCCAAGGGGGCCTATGCGCCAAGAAAAGGAAATCAAAGGAAAAGAAAAAAAAAGAGGGAGGAAGTGGGAAGGGAGGGGGACTCCTCCCACCAAACCAAGTCCAACTCGGTTTGGGGGGGGAGTCCTCCCCCCCTTGGCTCGGCCGACCCCTTGAGGGTCCCTTGGACCCCAAGGCAAGGTCCCCCTCCCTCCTCCTATATATATGGAGCTTTTAGGGCAGATTTGAGACGACTTTCTCACGGTTGCCCGACCACATATCTCCATAGTTTTTCCTCTAGATCGCGTTTCTGCGGAGCTCGGGCGGAGCCCTGCTGAGACAAGATCATCACCAACCTCCGGAGCGCCGTCACGCTGCCGGAGAACTCTTCTACCTCTCCGTCTCTCTTGCTGGATCAAGAAGGCCGAGATCATCGTCGAGCTGTACGTGTGCTGAACGCGGAGGTGCCGTCCGTTCGGTACTAGATCGTGGGACTGATCGCGGGATTGTTCGCGGGGCGGATCGAGGGACGTGAGGACGTTCCACTACATCAACCGCGTTCTCTAACGCTTCTGCTGTACGATCTACAAGGGTACGTAGATCACTCATCCCCTCTCGTAGATGGACATCACCATGATAGGTCTTCGTGCGCGTAGGAAAATTTTTGTTTCCCATGCGACGTTCCCCAACAGTGGCATCATGAGCTAGGTTCATGCGTAGATGTCTTCTCGAGTAGAACACAAAAGGTTTTGTGGGCGGTGATGTGCGTTTTGCTGCCCTCCTTAGTCTTTTCTTGATTCCGCGGTATTGTTGGATTGAAGCGGCTTGGACCGACATTACTCGTACGCTTACGAGAGATTGGTTTCATCGTTATGAGTAACCCCCTTTGCTCAAAGATGACTGGCAAGTGACGGTTTCTCCAACTTTAGTTGAATCGGATTTGACCGAGGAGGTCCTTGGATGAGGTTAAATAGCAACTCATATATCTCCGTTGTGGTGTTTGCGTAAGTAAGATGCGATCCTACTAGATACCCTTGGTCACCACGTAAAACATGCAACAACAAAATTAGAGGACGTCTAACTTGTTTTTGCAGGGTATGATTGTGATGTGATATGGCCAACGATGTGATGTGATATATTGGATGTATGAGATGATCATGTTGTAATAGAAATATCGACTTGCACGTCGATGGTACGGCAACCGGCAGGAGCCATAGGGTTGTCTTTATACTAACGTTTGTGCTTGCAGATGCGTTTACTATTTTGCTAGGATGTAGCTTTAGTAGTAATAGCATAAGTAGCACGACAACCCCGATGGCAACACGTTGATGGATGATCATGGTGTGGCGCCGGTGACAAGAAGATCGTGCCGGTGCTTTGGTGATGGAGATCAAGAAGCACGTGATGATGGCCATATCATGTCACTTATGAATTGCATGTGATGTTAATCCTTTTTGCACCTTATTTTGCTTAGAACGACGGTAGCATTATGAGGTGATCTCTCACTAAAATTTCAAGATGAAATTGTGTTCTCCCCGACTGTGCACCGTTGCTACAGTTCGTCGTTTCGAGACACCACGTGATGATCGGGTGTGATAGACTCAACGTTCACATACAACGGGTGCAAAACAGTTGCGCACGCGGAACACTCGGGTTAAGCTTGACGAGCCTAGCATGTGCAGACATGGCCTCAGAACACATGAGACCGAAAGGTCGATCATGAATCATATAGTTGATATGATTAGCATAGGGATGCTTACCACTGAAACTACTCTCGACTCACGTGATGATCGGACTTGGGATAGTGTAAGTGGATCATGAACCACTCAAATGACTAGAGAGATGTACTTTTTGAGTGGGAGTTTAGCATATAATTTGATTAAGTTGAACTCTAATTATCTTGAACATAGTCTAAGTCCACTTTGAAAATATTTGTGTTGTAGATCATGGCTCACGCAAGTGTCATCCTGAATTTTAATACGTTCCTAGAGAAAGCTAAGTTGAAAGATGATGGAAGCAACTTTGTAGACTGGGCTCGTAATCTTAAGCTAATATTACAAGCTGGGAAGAAGGATTATGTCCTTAATGCTGCGCTAGGAGATGAACCACCCGCTACGGCTGATCAGGATGTTAAGAACGCTTGGTTAGCGCGTAAGGAGGACTACTCAATAGTTCAATGTGCAGTCTTGTATGGCTTAGAACCGGGACTTCAACGTCGCTTTGAGCGTCATGGAGCATTTGAGATGTTCCAGGAGTTGAAGTTTATCTTTCAGAAGAACGCCCGGATCGAGAGGTATGAGACCTCCGATAAATTCTATGCTTGCAAGATGGAGGAAAACTCGTCTGTCAGTGAACATGTGCTCAAAATGTCTGGGTACTCAAACCGTCTAGCTGAACTGGGGATTGAACTCCCGCAAGAAGCTATCACTGACAGAATCCTTCAATCACTGCCGCCAAGCTATAAAGGCTTTGTGTTGAACTACAACATGCAAGGGATGAACAAGTCTCCCGGCGAGTTGTTTGCGATGCTGAAAGTCGCAGAGTCTGAACTCCGTAAAGAACATCAAGTGTTGATGGTGAGCAAGACCACTAGTTTCAAGAGAAACGGCAAAGGCAAGAAGGGCAATTCGAAGAAGAGCGGCAAGCCTGTTGCCAATCCGCCGAAGAAACCCAAAGCTGGACCTAAGCCTGAAACAGAGTGCTTCTATTGCAAGGGTATGGGTCACTGGAAGCGCAATTGCCCCAAGTATCTGGCAGATAAGAAGGCGGGCAAAGAAAAATCAGGTATATTTGATATACATGTTATTGATGTGTACTTAACCGGCTCTCGTAGTAGTGCCTGGGTATTTGATACCGGTTCTGTTGCTCACATTTGCAACTCGAAGCAGGAACTGCGGAATAGACGAAGGCTGGCAAAAGACGAAGTGACGATGCGCGTAGGAAACGGTTCCAAGGTTGATGCAATCGCCGTCGGCACAGTGTCACTTCAGCTACCATCGGGATTAGTGATGAACTTAAATCATTGTTATTTAGTGCCTGCGTTGAGCATGAACATTATATCTGGATCTTGTTTATTGCGAGACGGTTACTCTTTTAAGTCTGAGAATAATGGTTGTTCGATTTCTATGAGTAACATCTTTTATGGTCATGCACCGAATGTGAGAGGATTGTTCATATTGAATCTTGATAGCGATACACATATACATAACATTGAGACCAAAAGAGTTAGAGTTAACAATGATAGCACCATATTTTTATGGCACTGCCGTTTAGGTCATATTGGTGTAAAGCGCATGAAGAAACTCCATGCTGATGGACTTTTGGAGTCACTTGACTTTGATTGACTTGACACGTGCGAACCATGCCTCATGGGCAAGATGACTAAGACTCCGTTCTCCGAAACAATGGAGCGTGCAAGTGACTTGTTGGAATCATACATACCGATGTGTGTGGCCCAATGAGCGTGGAGGCACGCGGCGGATATCGTTATTTCCTCACCTTCACTGACGATTTAAGTAGATATGGTTATGTCTACTTGATGAAGCACAAGTCTGAAACATTTGAAAAGTTCAAGCAATTTCAGAGTGAAGTGAAAAATCATCGTAACAAGAAGATCAAGTTCCTACGGTCTGATCGTGGGGGTGAATATCTGAGTTTCGAGTTTGGTGCTCACTTAAGACAATGTGGAATTGTTTCACAGTTAACACCGCCTGGAACACCACAACGTAATGGTGTGTCCGAACGTCGTAATCGTACATTGTTAGAGATGGTGCGATCTATGATGTCTCTTACTGATTTGCCGTTATCGTTTTGGGGTTGTGCATTAGAAACAGCTGCATTCACTTTAAATAGGGCACCATCAAAATCCGTTGAGACGACACCATACGAACTGTGGTATGGCAAAAGGCCAAAGTTGTCGTTTCTTAAAGTTTGGGGATGTGATGCTTATGTCAAAAAGCTTCAGCCTGAAAAGCTGGAACCCAAAGCGGAAAAATGCGTCTTCATAGGTTACCCAAAAGAGACAGTTGGGTACACCTTCTATCTCAAATCCGAGGGCAAAGTGTTTGTTGCTAAGAACGGAACTTTTCTCGAGAAGGAGTTTCTCTCGAGAGAATTGAGTGGGAGGAAGATAGAACTTGACGAGGTTGTCGAACCTCTCATCCCTCTGGATGGTGGCGCAGGGCAAGGGGAAACCTCTGTCATTGCGACGCCGGTTGAGGAGGAAGTTAATGATGATGATCATGAAACTCCAGTTCAAGTTTCTGTTGAACCACGCAGGTCGACGAGATCACGCACTGCTCCAGAGTGGTACGGTAATCCCGTCTTATCAATCATGTTGTTAGACAACAATGAACCTGCATATTATGAAGAAGCTATGGTGGGCCCAGATTCCAACAAATGGCTAGAAGCCATGAAATCCGAGATAGGATCCATGTATGAGAACAAAGTGTGGACTTTGGAGATACTACCTGAGGGCCGCAAGGCTATTCAAAACAAATGGATCTTTAAGAAGAAGACGGACGCTGACGGTAATGTGACCGTTTATAAAGCTCGACTTGTGGCAAAGGGTTTTTCACAAGTTCCAGGAGTTGACTACGATGAGACCTTCTCACCCGTAGCGATGCTTAAGTCCGTCAGAATCATGTTAGCAATAGCTGCATTTTTCGATTATGAAATCTGGCAGATGGATGTCAAAACGGCGTTCCTTAACGGTTTCCTTAAGGAAGAGTTGTATATGATGCAACCCGAAGGTTTTGTCGATCCTAAAAATGCTGACAAGGTGTGCAAGCTCCAGCGATCCATTTATGGACTGGTGCAAGCATCTCGGAGTTGGAACAAACGCTTTGATGAGGTGATCAAAGCATTTGGGTTTATACAAGTGGTTGGAGAATCTTGTATTTACAAGAAAGTGAGTGGGAGCTCTGTGGCGTTTCCAATATTATATGTGGATGACATATTACTGATTGGGAACAACGTAGAGCTTTTGGAGAGCATAAAAGGTTACTTGAATAAAAGTTTCTCTATGAAGGACCTAGGAGAAGCTGCTTACATTCTAGGCATTAAGATCTATAGGGATAGATCAAAACGCCTGATAGGACTTTCACAAAGCACTTACCTTGATAAAGTTTTGAAGAGGTTCAAAATGGAACAGTCCAAGAAAGGGTTCTTGCCAGTTTTACAAGGTACGAGATTGAGTAAGACTCAGTGCCCAACAACTGATGAAGATAGAGAGCATATGCGCTCCGTCCCCTATGCTTCAGCCATAGGTTCTATCATGTATGCGATGCTGTGCACTAGACCGGATGTTAGCCTGGCCATAAGTATGGCAGGTAGGTTCCAGAGCAATCCAGGAGTGGATCACTGGACAGCGGTCAAGAATATCCTGAAGTACCTGAAAAGGACTAAGGAGATGTTTCTCGTATATGGAGGTGACGAAGAGCTCGCCGTAAAAGGTTACGTCGATGCAAGCTTTGACACAGATCCGGACGACTCCAAGTCGCAAACCGGATACATATTTATTCTTAATGGGGGTGCAGTAAGCTGGTGCAGTTCCAAGCAAAGCGTCGTAGCAGATTCTACATGTGAAGCGGAGTACATGGCTGTCTCGGAGGCGGCTAAGGAGGGTGTCTGGATGAAGCAGTTCATGACGGATCTTGGAGTGGTGCCAAGTGCACTGGATCCAATAACCTTGTTCTGTGACAACACTGGTGCCATTGCCTTAGCAAAGGAACCAAGGTTTCACAAGAAGACCAGACACATCAAATGACGCTTCAACCTCATCCGCGACTACGTCGAGGAGGAGGACGTAAATATATGCAAGGTGCACACGGATCTGAATGTAGCAGACCCGCTGACTAAACCTCTTCCACGGCCAAAACATGATCGACACCAGAACTGTATGGGTGTTAGATTTATTACAATGTAATTCACATGGCGATGTGAGGGCTAGATTATTGACTCTAGTGCAAGTGGGAGACTGTTGGAATTATGCCCTAGAGGCAATAATAAATGTATAGTTATTATTATAATTCCTGTATCAAGATAATAGTTTATTATCCATGCTATAATTGTATTGAATGAAGACTCATTTACATGTGTGGATACATAGACAAAACACCGTCCCTAGCATGCCTCTAGTTGGCTAGCCAGTTGATCAATGATAGTCAGTGTCTTCTGATTATGAACAAGGTGTTGTTGTTTGATAACTGGATCACGTCATTGGGAGAATCACATGATGGACTAGACCCAAACTAATAGACGTAGCATGTTGATCGTGTCATTTTGTTGCTACTGTTTTCTACGTGTCAAGTATTTATTCCTCTGACCATGAGATCATATAACTCACTGACACCGGAGGAATGCTTTGTGTGTATCAAACGTCGCAACGTAACTGGGTGACTATAAAGATGCTCTACAGGTATCTCCGAAGGTGTTAGTTGAGTTAGTATGGATCAAGACTGGGATTTGTCACTCCGTGTGACGGAGAGGTATCTCGGGGCCCACTCGGTAATACAACATCACACACAAGCCTTGCAAGCAATGTAACTTAGTGTAAGTTGCGGTATCTTGTATTACGGAACGAGTAAAGAGACTTGCCGGTAAACGAGATTGAGATAGGTATGCGGATACCGACGATCGAATCTCGGGCAAGTAACATACCGAAGGACAAAGGGAATGACATACGGGATTACACGAATCCTTGGCACTGAGGTTCAAACGATAAGATCTTCGTAGAATATGTAGGATCCAATATGGGCATCCAGGTCCCGCTATTGGATATTGACCGAGGAGTCTCTCGGGTCATGTCTACATAGTTCTCGAACCCGCAGGGTCTGCACACTTAAGGTTCGACGTTGTTTTATGTGTATTTGAGTTATATGGTTGGTTACCGAATGTTGTTCGGAGTCCCGGATGAGATCACGGACGTCCCGAGGGTTTCCGAATGGTCCGGAAACGAAGATTGATATATAGGATGACCTCATTTGATTACCGGAAGGTTTTCGGAGTTACCGGAAATGTACCGAGAATGACGAATGGGTTCCGGGAGTTCACCGGGGGGGGGGGGCAACCCACCCCGAGGAAGCCCATAGGCTTTGGGGAGACACACCAGCCCTTAGTGGGCTGGTGGGACAGCCCCAAGGGGGCCTATGCGCCAAGAAAAGGAAATCAAAGGAAAAGAAAAAAAAAGAGGGAGGAAGTGGAAAGGGAGGGGGACTCCTCCCACCAAACCAAGTCCAACTCGGTTTGGGGGGGGGGGAGTCCTCCCCCCCTTGGCTCGGCCGATCCCTTGAGGGTCCCTTGGACCCCAAGGCAAGGTCCCCCTCCCTCCTCCTATATATATGGAGCTTTTAGGGCAGATTTGAGACGACTTTCTCACGGTTGCCCGACCACATATCTCCATAGTTTTTCCTCTAGATCGCGTTTCTGCGGAGCTCGGGCAGAGCCCTGCTGAGACAAGATCATCACCAACCTCCGAGAGCGCCGTCACGCTGCCGGAGAACTCTTCTACCTCTCCGTCTCTCTTGCTGGATCAAGAAGGCCGAGATCATCGTCGAGCTGTACGTGTGCTGAACGCGGAGGTGCCGTCCGTTCGGTACTAGATCGTGGGACTGATCGCGGGATTGTTCGCGGGGCGGATCGAGGGACGTGAGGACGTTCCACTACATCAACCGCGTTCTCTAACGCTTCTGCTGTACGATCTACAAGGGTACGTAGATCACTCATCCCCTCTCGTAGATGGACATCACCATGATAGGTCTTCGTGCGCGTAGGAAATTTTTTGTTTCCCATGCGACGTTCCCCAACAGACTGCCCCAGGTAAACTTTTGAAACCTAAGATACCCTATGTACTACTTTGGTCATCATGGGGGTGAGATTGAAGCTTCATTCTTTTTTTGACGTTTGTATGCATGCCTCGCTGTGAAGATCGGGGAGGAAGAAGATAAGAGGAGAGAAAATACCGCTTCGCTTAATGAGATGGGCCAACGGTTAAGTCACACACATGTGTAGTAAAAGCCCAATTGAATTTGAGCCCATGAGTGCGCCTACACTGTTGAGTCTTGACCTTCCCAATTCCACACATTTTTCATGGACGGACGATCTGAAAAATCGATCACGTGAAAAACTATGTTGATCGTCTTGCTTGAGTGGATACTGCTTGGGCATTTTGTTTTATTTGATTGACCCTGATTTTTGTTTCCATGAAAAGTCCACCCCGGGTAACTTGAAATCCTGGATCCGCCACTGACAACAATAACAACAACAACAACAACAATAACAACAACGAAGCCTTTAGTCCCAAACAAGTTGGGGTAGGCTAGAGGTGAAACCCATAAGATCTCGCGACTAACTCATGGTTCTGGCATATGGATAGGAAGCTTCCACGCACCCCTGTCCATGGCTAGTTCTCTAGTGATACTCCAATCTTTCAAATCTCTCTTTACAGACTCTTTTCATGTCAGATTCGGTCTACCACGATCTCTTCTGACATTATCAGGATGCTTTAGTCGTCCACTATGCACTAGATCTTCTCAAGTCCTGCGCTGGATATGCCTACTTTTGGTACGTGGAAATTCCGTGAGTTAACTATCTTTGCAAAAAAATATAAATCATTTTCCCTAAATTTTCGGTGTGCTCATTACATCTTTTCCTAAAGTTGCCATGTGTTTTAGAGAACAAAACCCTAAATTTGCCATGTGTCCATGGCAACTTGTTTAACATTCGCCATCTTTTCTGTTTAAAGAAGAAATTTCCTAAATTTGCCATGTTCCCAATTACAAATTTTCAAAACTTTTCATCTTTCAGAGAACAAAATTCTCAAACTTGACACGTGTCGATGGCAAGTTCCTAAATTTGCCATGTTTTTAAAGAAAGTAATCCCTATCTTTACCATGTGCCCAATTACGAGTTTTCAAAACCTTTCATCTTTTAGAGTACAAAATTTCTAAGACTTGCCATGTTGGCAAGTTCCTAAATTTTCCATCTTTTAAAAAGAACATAATTCCTATATTTGCCATGTACCCGTTACAAATTACCAAAAGTTGCCATTTGTTTTTGACACAACACTTTTTCTTAAAAAAATTCCATGTGCACATTGCAAATTCCTAATTTTTTTTATCCACATTTGCCATGATCTACAAAGGTGTTTTGTCATGATGTTTTGGACCATTGCATTTTTTTGGGACCATGGTAAATTTTCGTTATGGACCATGGCATTTTTTTGGGATCATAGCAAAATTTACCGGACAATCCATGGTATATTGTCTACCATGGAAAATAATTTTACTATGGCAAAATTTATGGACTATTGCAAAATTATATCGGACCATGAAAATAGAAGTTTTATACTATAGCAAATTTATTTGTTGGACCATGGTCGATATTTTATTAATATTATTTTACACCCTCAACAATTTATTAAGTATATCAAGGTAGTTTTTTGTAGGTAACATTGCACTTATATCATCTAAAACACGGCAATTGTTTTATTTAGATCATGAATATTTTATTTTATTAGATCATTGTAGTTTATTTGTAGGCACCATGGCAATTTCATTATGTACATTATGGCATTTTTATTTTTAAACCATGGTAGTATTATTGTATGTAGTATTGGTAATCTTTCTTGTATTAGACCAATGTCAAACTTAATGATAATTCTGTTTGTCTTAAGTCATGAAAAATAGAAAATCGTTGCAATTTTACTAGGTGCTTGCGTATACTTTTTTTTAACATAGACCATGCAAATTTTGCTAGTTGTACTCAATCATGGCATTTTTCTTTTTGTATGTATGTTTTTGTGTGGTAGTTTAACAAGTAGTATAACATTGCAATTTTATCAGCTAATATATTTTCTTACCTATTTTTAGACATATAGATTCCTAGATTTTGGTGGCAATTTTATTGTAAATATTTTTCTCAGTTTATTAAGTTGGTTTTCTGCATTTGTTTTCTTGGTTTCTACCCGGATGGTCTTTTCCTTTGTCCCTCGTGCTTACATTTTATAAGGGTCGCCTGGTGTTGCTACAAAGGCCCAAAAGGAAAAGCATCCAGGGCTGCTCTTGCCTAGCCCGATTAGGCGAGGGGCCCATTAGGTGAGAGTTCGACAGTCGACACCGCTGCAACGGCGGAACCCTTTGTCGACCCTGCCCCTCTCGCCGAACGGCTCTTCCGCCGACCGATTCTCTCGCGGAGCCCAGGTGCGCCGCCGCCCGCTCCTCCAGGAGGCGGCGCTTGGTGTCTTCCGCCGGTCGATTCTCCCGCGGAGTTCAGGTGCGCCGCCTCCCCATTCCCCTCCTCCGCCCCTTCCCCATCTCCCCCCACCCCCCACCCCGCGCCGCCTCCTCTGCAAAAAATAAATAAATCCCCAATGTCTTTTTATTCACCGGCAAAAAGAATCCCCATCGATGGCGCATTGACCTGGCCAGTCCCCAAAAGTTCTTTGTTTCAAAGGTTGGTTCCGTGTTGCCAGTAGTTCCCGACTCAATCCGTTTTGTTTTTTGTGCATAATCTCAGGTTTTTTCAAGATACGTGGGCTTGGGACGGGCCGGGAACAGCAAGAAATTCAGATTCAGGTAAATACAGCAGTCATTGCCACACCAAAGTTTTCCGGTGGTCAGCATTGGTGGTATTGTTTCATGATGAGATTTATGCGCTGCTCTATGCACATTCCCGTGGTTAAGTCGAGGGCCTTGTTGCATATGTCACATATCATTCAGCAGTATCTGTACTGTAAGGGAAATCCTGTTAAAAGAAGTCCCAATAGATGTCCTTGTTATCGTACATGAAGGGGGCGACGACAGGGGGAGGCCTGGCATCTCTTGATTATGGTGGTTTCAAAGTACATTTCACTGAAACGCGTCTGCTTATAGGATAGCACAAAATCGTGGTAAAGAAGAAGTAAACTTGATAGCCTATGACCCAATCCCATTTTGCAATTCACCTATCAAAGCTCATCTTTCACTAATTTTCCATCTCCACTGAACCTAGGCAAGCTGACAATATTTTCCTGATCAAAATTCCCTAACCCCAATTTGCTTTGGTCTCTCTTGCTAACTAAGCTTTAGGTGACTATTAGGTAAAGATGTAACTAATTGGATGGACATATCATACAATCTATAGATAATAATTAATGGAATGGAGACAAAGTGTAAAAAAAGAACCATAGTCAAAATAATCTGCCTATTTTTACATGATAGACAATTTAGGAACTTAGGATCAACTGTTTGCCCTTGCTTGTAGTATTGCAATCGTAGTAGTAGGATCATGATGCTGCAAATTCCTTTTATGGTCCTCACAGGCCACCCAACGCTTGTGTTTCAATCTTTGTTTTACCTCTGCCTACTTTTTTTGTGAGTACCCTCAATTTGCATCTATCTATATATTAAAGGTATAGAGGGGTTACAACTACAAGAAGATATTCAAAGGTGCCAGATATAGCCACACCACCACCGCAACTAAGGCTAAGGAATGATTCTTGCTTGACTACCATTGCCTACCAACTTTCTCTGTCGGCAGATCTTTGATCTAGTTAATTACATGTGTTGCTGACATGAATTTCTTCTTGAAAACAAATTTCTTTCTTTCTAGTCAAATGGATTGCATGGTGCAGTGGCCGCTTGAAACCACTCCTAATCCCAATGGTTTTTCCAGCCAAATGGATAGCATGATGCAGTGGCCACCAAGTTGAAACCACCCTTAACCTCAATGGGGAGCCAGTATCGGGCTAGGCTCCATGAGGATTGTAACATGTCATGCCTTGTAGGAGCAGACTGTGCAACATCAATCCATCACATGATACAAAACCACACCCTATGAGAGAATACACAAGCGATTAGGAGGTGGTTGATGTCCCGATGACTGCGTGCACAAAGGGTACACATCTTGATGCGGGAAGGGTGGAAGGCCGCATCAACCTGACCTGTCAGAGTCCAACATCGATCCAGCAGTACAGTCCAAGCAAAAAGCATATATTTGAGCGCATCCTAAGGTTTCCACACCAGCCCAATGTACCTAATAGGTAATACCTCAGGCCTACAAGGGAATGTTGCAAGTTCAGTCGTCATTTCTCAACATTGAACTTGATCTGCACTATCACTCTCAACCATATTCACGCGCAAGCCCGAAGCCACAGCGAACACCTCTAGAATGTGTCGAAGGTAGGTAAGATCGGGAACCCTGTCGTAGGCCACAACCCACAAACTTGCCAAATGAGTTTCGTTGGCTATCATCGATGAGGACCTGGGCTAAAGATGCACAATAACAACATAAGTTGCTCCCTCCACCTAGGACCAAAATGAGGACGCGACATCACTTCGAGGAGGAATGACCAAGCCGTCGAATCGAAAGTGCGTGAAATGTCGAGCCTGATGAAAGAGCAGGGAGTTTCTTTATGTGCATCGCCTTGACCTTGTGTTGAACCATGAAAAAGTTTCGGAATGCTATGATCCTTCACAAACGCCCTCTTTTTCGTTACGTGAAGCTCAGGCAAATGAGAAGCAAGCTGTTTCGCCATCATCTTCAATGAGTTAGAGGAGTGAACTGGGCTAACAGGCTGGAAGTCCCTTTGATTTGTCGCCAAATCTTTGGACGTGGCATCAAGGAAGCCTGGATGAGGTGTAATCAGCTCCCTTGAGATGGTACACTTGATCCATAGCCACCAAGAAATCAACTTTGACTGTTACTCAACAATATTGGAAGAACATGTGCAAAAACTTGTCCTGAGTCAGGAGTCTTGTCCTTCTGCAGAGCATGGATCGCGGTTCACACCTCCACAGAGGTAGCTCGAGCTTGGACATGTTTATCACTAGAAGATGCATCTCAGCAGATCAATGCAATTGGCACATTCCACGGGTTCGCCAAGGATGGACGAGAAAAGCGACAAAGCAAGAGCTTCCATCCCTTGCTACGTCGAAGCCACCACACCATCCAATTGAAGCTTAGAAAGGAGTTCACTTAGCAATTGCTACTTGCCAGGATGTGAGAAAACTTCGTGTTAGTGCCCCTGCTTCATCCACAATAGGCGGAATCGCTACCACACGATTGTGCCGTCATGAAAGCCGAGGCCTAGAAACTTGCGTTTGAGCTCATGATGAAGCCGTAACTTTGCGGTCGAAAGCTGATGCCGTTCCAAGTCGGCTCTAGGCGCTAGATCATTGCTTAATGGTTGTCTTTAGATCTTTTTGTGCTACCCTGCATACATTTTGATTATTTGAAACCCTAGTTCATGATAAAAGATGTGACACTTCTAATGTAAGGGTTGGCTATTTAGTTAAATTTGAATGACTGTTTGTCATGCCTATGCGTGTAGTGTCTTGTAATTTGAATCAAGGTGTGCATTGTGTTTCATTTTTGAACTTTTGTTGAAAATTTTGCATGCCAATATATTCATTTCTGTAATTAATTAGTTGATGGACAAATATGCATGTATCTCAAAATTTGAGCTTAGGTGTTGCATCTATCACGTATTGAGGTTTACTTGTTTGCTTGTACTCAAATGAGTTAGTATAGTGCTCCAAAATTTTCCTCGATGTGTACGTTTGTTGTTATACCTAATTTTTGGTATTCCTGTTTTCGTTAAGCAAGATCCAAAAGGAAACTCAATGCTTGAATGCCAAATACCATACTCCCTCCATATGTTCCATATTAGAGGGCGTACCCGTTTTTCCATAGACAAATGGCAGCACTAATTAGTTCTTCTGCTGACTCCCCACGAGCCTCAAGCCACGCGTGTTGTGCCAAAATTAACAGTAGAATATAACATGCATGGTCACCAGCAATTAGCATGCACTTTGTGCAACAATCGGCGGGAATTGCTCGCGTGCATGGCCACCAACAACCAACAGGTCGTGCAACAATTAAGGGGGATTGGTTAATGGTGAAGTTAATGAGGTGCTAATCGAGGGGTGGTGCCAGGGCGAGAACAACTCAAGCACACATGGATAGTGGGGCAGGTCAAGGAAAAGTGGATCAGTGAGATAGTGCAACCTTTTTTAATAGGAAGGGCAACAGCAAAAACAACCCTTTAATATGGGATGGAGGGTAATAATTAGTTAGGCATGTCTAACTGAAATTAAATACCCCATCCATTCCAGAATATAAGGTGCATCGGTTTTCGTTCAAGTCAACCTTACGTGTGTTTGACCAAGATTGTAGAATAGAAATTCAACATCTACTATAGAAAAGAAATAAAATATGAAAATACTTTTCATGTTGGATCTAATGATACAAGTTTGGGATTGTTGATATTGATACTTTTTTCTAATAACTTGGTCGAACATGCACTTGTTTGACTTTTGAAGAAGTTAATACATCTTGTCTTCTGGAATGGAGGGATTATATATTAGTTAGATTGCAGTCTAGGAAAGGCAAAGGCACTGATTTGTATCTAGTTTCTGTTCTAAATTGACCAAATAACACATAACACTTTTACTTGCTTGCATAGGTGTTACATATCTTACAAGATTTCTAGATCATAAATTGTACACTTTCTTCCTTGGATAATTTGGTACTACTTTTGGGAAGATAGAAAAAGAAATGAATTGATGTGTGACTGATTTTAGTTAGGCAAGAACCATGCGTTTGCTAACTGTCTAGGAGACAATGGTAACATATCTTCATCTTTAGCTTCAGGGTGATCCTTGCTTGATTGCTCTGTGAAGGGGCGAGGAGATGAAGCAAACGAGGGAGTTTAGAAAATGTCGTGCAAGATATTTCCTACCCTGGCATCCCTAAAAAACTAATCGTTAGATGTACTTCATGTGGAATTGCCTCGCCATGGTGATGTATCTTTTTTTGACTCTTGTCCCCACCTTTCTTCTGAACATTCCACAATGGAGTGATTGTTTTTCCAGACTTGTAGTAGGCCCTCTTAGTTAGACTCTTCTTGGAGTTGCTTGAGTTCTTGTGGTGTCTTGGCCAAACTTATTATCTCTTCCATCATTGTTTAACATATTGTGAATCTTTCGCTAAGATGTCAACTGGCCTTCATACCATGGGAATCCATTTACGTTTATCATCTTGTCTTAATGCTTGGTATTCGATGCGGAGTTCTTAGTGTGTGATGTTGAGGCCATAAGCTTTTCCATACCTTGCATTGTTAGCTTGTGGGCGATAATTCTCCCAAGCACCTTCATGGGAGTGAACTTGTTGAAGTTGTTGCGATCATGAATGAGCATGCCCAAGTATTGCTCATGATAGAATTATTTATTTATGTAGTTTAGTATTGATGTTGAGTATGCATTTTATTTAACTTTATTGAGTGTGTAATTCTTAATCTTAACACAACTTTTTATTGGTGTAGTTGGGTGGCTCGGAATGGACCTAATACTTCCGTTTAAAGTTGGAGATGCCGTAGAAACAAGATCCTATAATGTTGGTTATAGGGGTGCATGGTTCCGTTGCAAGGTACAATGTGCAATTTCTTAGACCATTGATTGTTCATGTATGTAAATACATCTCTATAGTACGTTTTGTCAAATTACTATGCATACATATTTGTGAAAAATTTGTGAAAAAAGTTTCATACATGACACTTTCCTAAATTATACTACCTATGTTCCATAATGTATTGCATACAAATTTGTGAAAAATTAAGTTTGGTAAACTTTGACAAGTTTATGTATAGTAAAAAGCGTCTAAATTTGTGACACCAAATATATATCATCAGATACATCATGAGACCAACTTTGATATTGTATTTATTTGGTTTTAGTAATGTTGATTTTTCTCAATAAATTTGATCCTATATAAGGTTGGACATATAAAAATAGTAAGCTATATGCTCTATATTATGGAACGGATGAAATATTATTTACTTTTTGTGGTCACTATGACACATTTCATAGTTTAATAACTTAATAATGTACCTATATCTCTGTCTTTTACCTCATCGGAAAAGTACTCCCTCGCTTTGGGTTTATTAGGCCCCTTTCCAAATCTTGTTTTGAGATTACAAGGCCCTTCATCTACCCTCCTCTCTTTGGGTTTATTAGGCCCTTCATCTATCCTCCTCGTAACTGCAGTGGTATTTACTCAGTGTCTCTCAGTTTCCAAATTGACATTAACTCCCTTGCACTCATGCAAGCCATTTTTGCCTCGCTATCAGTGTTTTTGGCATCAAATCACACTAGTCCTCTATCTTCTTGCTTTGCCTTGGTACTAGTGTTCTTTCAAGAAGGGCCTTGTAAACTCGAACGTGAGGAGTATGGTCAAGACTATTGATTCAACTTTGGCATTCTCATATTTTGTTGTGTTTGTTAATTTGCACTATATCTTCAGTATTTTTTTCATGCCACATTTGAGTTTAAAGCTGCAACTCCAAAATCTTTTGTTTGCCACCATCCATTTGTTGATATCTCTTGCTATGCGTGTAATATCTCAAATTCAAACGCCGCTTTTGCCTTTAGCTTATCTTGAAATCATTATTTTCTCTCTTGCTTATGTATTGTAGCTTGTCCACGTGGCAATGGTAGGAGTTCCAAGTAGTAAACCATCATTAATAAGATTAGATAGGAGTAAATAGCATAAAACCACCACAATCAGTGTTAGGGTTCTGGAAAATCACCACATCTCAAATTCGTTTCCAATACCATTGATATTGTGCTATTTTTTTGCAAAAAACACTGATGACACAGTTGGTTAATTACCACGTTTTTGACGGGTTGAGCGTAGTCATTAGGCAACCAATGCATGGGATAACTATTGTTGGGCGATGGACATTACATAGACGTTAGAGGCATTCTCTCAAATACTTGCATGTGTTGACACCGCCAGAGATGGTCGTAGTGTGCGTTGGTCATGGCACTTTCCCCATGGTCAGTTGGGGTCGAGCACCATCCAGGAAATGCTCGACATTTTCGCCACCAGCCAGAAGCGTTGTGTCTTGGCTGAACGACACCAACTCCAAGTGTGCGTTGTGGAAGTCCACTTTTTCTTGTGGTTGCAGCCAATAACCACCCTGAGCCAAACCACCATGTCCATTAGCTTCACCTTGCGTTGTAGAGCCTCCCTCCAAATTAATTGGTTGTATCGGTGTGGTTCGACGGCATGGTCTTCATCTTGTCCGTCACTTGGGACCTCTAGAACCTCCTCCAGTTCACCTGGGCTCTGGTTGTAAGGTTCGCGACCTCCTCCATTCGCGACCTCCTCCAGCCTGTGACAGCCACCTCGTCACACAATCGTGCTTGGAGTTGCGTGCACATGCTAGCCGCTAGCATGTCGCGCCAACTGATGCGGCGACCCCGATGTTCATGAGTGTTTCGCCGAGTTGTCCTACTTTAGATCAACCAGGTATCCGGTGGCTACTAGTTTTCTACATGTGTGAAGCTACCTAGCCTAAAGGATGCATCAACGTTAACTTTACGTGCATGTGTCTTCTAGGTTGTTTGGTCTGTGTGCGCGTGGTGCTGTGGCTGTACCCGACAATATCATGGCGTGCGGCTACGACACATCCTACCTTCGGGGACCGAGGCCAGTGTGTGCGGTCAGCAACACGTCGCAGTCGCCAGGGTTTTGTGAGGGGGAGGTCAAAGACAAGAGGCTGCGACGACGATTTGTGGAGGAAGAGGGAGGCTTTGAAGGATGGGAGCCCTGCCTCACCAAACATCTTGTTGGTGACTTGCTCGGCGGCGACGCCCTTAGCTGTCGTGAGCTCATTGGGGACATTCTTGATGGCATATGCGACGGGATGATCGACATGGTGTGGTCCACCTCGATGGCATAGGAGACGATGATGAGGGACATGCCATCGGCATGTTGGTGGTAGGGAGGAGTAGCTCATGCTCCAGTAGCAATTACATCGACATGCACACAAGCTATTCGAGGAAATGTTGTAGAGAGCAAATGGTTTGAGAGGAGGGTTGATTTTGATGAGTGGGCCCCACACCCAACTTAACGGTCAATACAAACGGAGTTGACATTTTGTGCCATGTTCGTGCTGACATGTGGGCCTGACTTATCATATGCGCAGTCAGAACTAAGCAACTGTGTCATCACTGTATTTTTGTGAAAAATTAGTACAATATCGGCGGTATACGGAACAAAGTCGAAAAACGCTAACCCAAATGTGGTGGTTTTATGCTATTTATTCGATTAGATAGACACGCCTAAAGCTGAGGATTCATATTTTCATGCCATATCTTGGCCATATGTATAACAACATGTTCAACACTTGGTACTTGTAGTGCTTGACAAAGCGTAGTCCATAGTGGCTGCCTTATCAAGATCAGACTAGATCTCAGTAAATAAATATCTCACGAGTTTGGTTGGTACCTTGATGATTGACAATGGACTACCAAACATGAGGATGACACCCTATAGAGCAGAATTCATAAGGTACCATGACTTTCCGTTGGCATAATCTCCACCCTAGAGGACCAAGGCACAACTCATGGTAGCTTTGACGTGGACATCTAGCAGCTGCATTGAGATGCGTTCTTCCGTATGTCATTGACGTGAGCCATCTCTTAGTGGTGTGGTTTAGTTGGGGTGTGTGTGTCTCTACCCGATAGTTAGAACCATGGTGCTCGGGGCTACTTTACAGTCTTCTGTACAACAACAACAACAACAACAACAACAACAATAAATCCTTTAGTCCCAAACAAGTTGGGGTAGGCTAGAGGTGAAACCCATAAGGTCTCGCGACCAACTCATGGTTCTGGCACATGGATAGCAAGCTTCCACGCACCCTTATCCATGGCTAGTTCTCTGGTGATGCTTCAATCCTTTAGATCTCTCTTTACGGACTCTTTCCATGTCAAGTTCGGTCTATCCCGATCTCTCTTGACATTATCAGCATGCTTTAGCCGTCCGCTATGCGCTGGGGCTTCTGGAGGCCTGCGCTGAATATGCCCAAACCACCTCGACGATGTTGGACAAGCTTCTCTTCAATTGGCGCACCCAACTCTATCTCGTATATAATCATTTCGGATTCGATCCTTTCTTATGTGGCCACACATCCATCTCCACATACGCATCTCCGCCACACCTAGCTGTTGCACATGTCGCCTTTTAATCGACCAACACTCAACAACATACAACATTGCGGGTCGAACCACCGTCCTATAGAACTTGCCTTTTAGCTTTTGTGACACCCTCTTGTCACAGAGAATGCCAGAAACTTGGCGCCACTTCATCAATCTGGCTTTAATTCGATGGTTCACATCTTCAACGATATCCCCATCCTTCTGCAACATTGACCCCAAATAACGGAAGTTGTCCTTCTGAGGTACCACCTTCCCATCAAGGCTACAATCCCCTTCCTCCTCGTGTTTAGTAGTACTGAAAGCGCACCTCATGTACTCGGTCTTCGTCCTACTAAGTCTAAAACCTTTGGATTCCAAGGTTTGCCTCCATAACTCCAACTTCCTGTTGACCCCCGTCCGACTATCATCGACTAGCACCACATCGTCCGCAAAGAGCATATACCATGGGATATCTCCTTGTATATCCCTTGTGACCTCATCCATCACTAAGGCAAAAAGATAAGGGCTCAAAGCTGACCCCTGATTCAGTCCTATCTTAATCGGGAAGTGGTCAGTGTCGCCATCACTTGTTCGAACACTTGTCACAACATTATCGTACATGTCCTTGATGAGGGTAATGTACTTTGCTGGGACTTTGTGTTTCTACAAGGCCCACCACATAACATTTCGCAATATCTTATCATAGGCCTTCTCCAAGTCAATGAACACCATATGTAAGTCCTTCTTTTGCTCCCTTTATCTCTCCATAAGTTGTCGTACCAAGAAAATGGCTTCCATGGTCGACCTCCCAGGCATGAAACCAAACTGATTTTTGGTCACGCTTGTCATTCTTCTTAAGCGGTGCTCAATGACTCTCTCCCATAGCTTCATTGTATGGCTCATCAATTTAATTCCACGGTAATTAGTACAACTCTGAACATCCCCTGTTCTTGAAGATTGGTACTAATACACTACACTCTTCTGTAAAAGAATGTAAAAAATGTGCATTTGAAAGAAATGTACCTTAACTGATAGTTTGCTTATGGCTTGTCTCATTTTGTGATTATCCATTTCATACGTTCTACCTCACATATTTCAACTTTTTGGTTTGGACAAAGGCCTATTTTGTTTTGTATTATGAGACTAGATGTTGCTAAATCATCTCAATTTTACTTTCAGATCACGGATATGTGTATTAGGAGCGGTCACATGGAGTGTCAGGTGGAGTATATAGACTATCCAGATGAAAGTAAGGGATGTTTTTTTTTGCCGAGAAACCAAGAATTCAATAATATTGCTCCCTCCGATCCATATTACTTGTCGACCAGGTGAATGTATTTAGACGTATTTCAGTGCTAAATATATTCGTCTGAGAGACAAATAGTATGGATCGGAGAGAGTGGTTTGCTTTTTGAAATTTGTTTATTGTGCTCTAGTTCTGTTCGAGTTTTGTCTATTCAGATAATTCTTTTAACTCTTTGGCCTAATGTTTTGTGGGGAAATTATGCTGACTATTGTAGTCAAGGCTATCTTGAGCTGACGGTGAACTTCACAATTTTTTTTTGTAGCTTAGCTCATTTTCCACTACCTACATTTCTTGTAGCTTACTCCCAAATTTGTAGCTTAGCTCGCTTTCCACTACCTACATTTCTTGTAGCTTACTGAGGCAACCCGAGGTTGTGGAGGAGCTCCACCTTGCTGCTACAAATTGTACAACACAAGTGTTGAAGGCAATAGGTGTTTAATCCAAAACTCATAGGGCATAAGATCTAGTCCAAGATCTTAGATAAGAAAACCAAGTTTTATTATAGGTGGTGTACACAGTCTGCTTACAAACTAGAGGTGAGGGCCTCTATTTATAGGCTTTTAGAACCTTTATATCTCAACTTCTATATATAGCTAGAACACTCTAGAAAACATTAGTTAATATGCAATATTCCACTCATAGCTAGAAGGTTCTAAAAAATAGTAGATAAAGCTAAGAAACAAAAAATAAATAGTAGGTTGCAGTAGAAGTATCTAGAAGTAGTCAAATGGATTTGACTTCTGATTTTATTTTTATTTTCCTTCTCTATTGTTCCTCATCATTCTCCCCTGGTTGTTTGGAACTCGACCTTGAGTTATCTTCATAGAGCGCTTTTTCTGGGTGGTAGAGAGTTAAGTCAACAACATTGGAAGTGTTGGATATATCCATCTCGATTAGAAGATCTATCACATAAGTATTATCATTTATCTTCCTTATAATAAAGAAGGGCCCATACCTTCACTTCCTAAGCTTCCTTTAACACCTCCATGTGGATCTATGCTGGGAGTTGTTGTAGGAGAACTCTATAAGAGATAAAGCCAAAATCTCATTGTCTTTTTTTTCTCCACAAGTGCAACTGATTAGATTACCCAAAATTTGTTCACCTCTTTCGTTTGTCCATCTCTTTGTGGATGGGCAGTGCTACAAAATTTTAATTCAGTGTTGAATCGGTTCCACAAAGTGAGCCAAAATGTAGCAAGAAACTTGCTATCATGGCCTCAGAAGATGTACCTTTGAACGCCATGAAGTCTGATCACTTCTCAAAAGAATTGGCTTGCCACATGATGAGCATTCATTGTCTTATGACATGGAATGAGATGAGCCATTTTAGAGAATATGTCCACGACCACAAATACAACATCACTCCCTCGTCTTGTTCTTGGCAAACCTAAGATGAATCCATAGAGATCTCCCTCCATGGAGCAACATGAACAAGCAAAAGCATGTATAATATTGTGTTATGGACTTAGCCTTTGTAGGTTTGACCTATGGGGCACCGCTGAACAAACTTATCCAACATTTCTCTTTAGCTATGGCCAAAAGTAACGAGCTTCCAGGTTAGCGACATTCTTGTCCCGTCCAACCTGGCCACTAAGATTACCTGAATGGAGCTCTCTAATATGCTTGTCACTTAGAGAACCTCGTGGGATGCACAAACAATCTTTCTTGAAGAGTGAGCCATCTTGCACCAAATAGTGTGTTGGGTATATGCAACTTGTATTACCCGAGGGCCATATACAGGTGGAAATATGCAGGAAACTCCTCATACAACGGGGAAAACATATAGACTAGAATATAACTCTTAACACCCCCTTCAAACTCATGGTGGATAAACAACACTGACTTTGGAGAGATAGAGGCCATGCAGCGCACACATACTGAAACCTGATCTTGCATAGACGACAGACTTTGAAGGCACATACTAAAGAAGAATCACCTGATCTTGCACAACAGCGCACACATAGAAATCATCAATACCAATATGCTTGGTGAGCTCATGCTTCATAAGGTCGCGTGCAATGCTATGTCACCTGTACTGTCAGACAATAGCAAAGTAGGTGTAGCGACAGAAACCCCAAAGTCCTGAAGTAACCATCGTAACCAAGTCACCTCCTCTGTCAAAAGAGCCATAGCTCGCAACTTAGCCTCTGCACTCGAGCGGAAAACTGCAGTCTGCTTCTTCGTCTTCCAGGCAATGAGAGAACCACCAAGAAAAACACCGTAAGCAGAAAGTGAACAACGATCCAAGGGATCACTAACCCATGTAGCATTCAAATAGGCCTGAAGCTGTAAGAAACCAGAGCGAGGAAAGAACAGGCGGTGAGAGATCGTGCTCCGAAGATATCGAAGAACACGAAGGAGGTGACTGTAGTGAACCGAATTGGGAGTAGAGACAAAATGACTCAGAATATGTACCGGATAGGAGATATTCGGACGAGTGACAACTTGATAGACAAGACTCCCAACAAGATGACGATAACGTGTTGGATTAGGCAAGGAGTCACCATCAATATCATAGAGGTGAACCATGGGAGTCTCAACAATGCACTCATCAGTAAGAGCAGCACGAGCAAGAAGATCCCGGATATACTTTTCCTGGGAAATAAAGAAGCCATCAAAGGTAGAAGAAACTTAGATCCAAGAAAGTAGCAAGAGGTCCAAGATCGAACATAAGAAATTGCTCACTAAGACGGGCCTTCACAAAGGTAATATACTTGGGGTCGTCTCCAGTGATGATCATCTCATCAACATAGAGAAGAAGAAGAGTCCGACCACGAGCTGAAAGGTGGACAAACAACGCTGGATCATGAGCATTCGCTGAAAAACTAGCGACAATCACCAGAAAGGCAAAACGCTATAATCAGGCGCGAAGGGCTTGCTTAAGGCTATAAGAGAGCGACGAAGACGACAGACGACAAACCATGCAATCAAGAACAGAATACCCATGTGGTGGTTGCATGTATACCTCACGCAGCTCACTATTGAGGAAGGCATTATTAACATCAAGTTGAGATACAGACCTGTGGCATACAGAGGCTACGACTAAAGTTTACGAATAGTGGTCATATGTGCCACAGGAGCAAAAGTCTCATCATAATCACGACCATACTTCTGCTGAAAGCCGCGAGCCACAAGACGAGCTTTGTAACACTCAAGAGAACCGTTCGAGCAAGTCTTAACCTTATAGACCCACTTACAATTGATGGGATAGACATGGGGAGGAAGAGAAACAAGATCCCATGTACCGTTGCGCTAAAGAGCAGCAAGCTCCTCCGTCATCGCAAACTGCCATTCGGGATGAATAACAACTTCACGATAAGAAGTCGGCTAACGAACAACAGCGTCGACGGTTGGAAAACCAAGGTGATCAACAGGCGGAAGCGGACATGGACGCTAGCCATAAGTAGGCTGAGACGAGAAGGACGACACATAACACATCCACATTATGCGGACGACAAGTATAATACTTGGGAAAAGATGGAAGAATACGAGTAGGAATCGCTGATGTAGACGAAGAAGTCACCGTGGATGAAGGTGCAGAATCAGGTGAGGAAACCATGGGAGATGGTGACGACGAATCGACAACAAGTGGAGAAGCAGGGGTAACAGGACGGATAGACAAGGGCTCAACAGGATTGATAGGTGTGCAAGAAAAGTAAGGAAAGAAATATCATCCACTGAAAAGGTCGAGGAAGATGGACGCGGGTAAAAGGGTCGAGACTCATCAAAAGTCGCATCCTGAGAAATACGCATCCGACGATCGATAGGATCCCAACAACGATAGCCCTTATGCTCATCACTATAGCCTAGGAAGACACACTCAACGGACTGGGCAGTCAGTTTGGTGCATTCACGAGGGGCAAGAAGAACAATAGCAAACACAACCAAGCAAACGAAGCGCCGAATAATCGGGAGAATGATCAAAGAGACGCTCGAAAGGAAGACCACCCTGTAGGGCAGCGGATGGCAGAAGGTTGATGGGATAGGTGGAGGTGGAGACAACCTCAGCCCAAAATTGAGGCGGAAGAGAGGCAACAATCATCAACGCACGGGCTGTCTCAAGAAGGTGACGATGCTTTCGCTCAGCCACACCATTCTGAGCATTGGCACCAGGACAAGATAACCGAGGAAGAGTCCCCTGCTCAGCAAGAACACCACGCAACACCTTGGAAATGTACTCGTCAGCGGAGTCAGCACGAAACACACGAATAGGCGAAGAGAACTAAGTGTGAATCATGGCAGCAAAACGCTTATATATTGACAGAACCTCACTACGAGAAGTCATAAAATAAAGCCAAGTGTGACAAGAGAAATCATCTATGAAAATAATATGGTTGTAAATGAGAGTCAATGTCTCACCCATTAATCTGAGAGTCACGTTGTGCGATAATCCTGAACAGAACAAGAGTCAACGCCAAGGATGACGCGACAACCATAATTAGTTAGTTGACCAGCAGAAAACAAATTCTTAGTAAGTCGAGGAACATGAGCAACATCAGGAACGAAATAAGGAGTGTTAAGATTGCCTCGACTAGCAACAGGAAGAGGAGTATCATTAGTAGTGAGTACATGAACAGGAAAATCCAGCGATCTAAGAGAGGACAAAGTGGAAGAATGAGAAGACATATGAAAAGAAACTCCGGAGTTCAGAACCCATGGGGATGTACCTGACTGTGCAGAGGGTGGTTGCTCAGTGTGGGAAGCATAAGTCACAGAACCTGAAGTACCCGTTGAAGAATCTGAAGCAGCAAGCAGACTCTTAAGTCTCAGAATATCCTGCTCAGTCAAGACAGTAGCTGAAGATGTCAAAGTAGAAGTATAAGTCCCGGAAGATGATGTCCGCACCTTATGCATGTGACACTTCTTTTGGAAACACTGAGGCTCAACATGACCATCTTGGTTGCAGTAATCGCAATGAGGACGAGAGCGGCCTTGGCCGCCAGTAGGAGTGGGCAAGAGCGGCGGAGCACTAGAGCGGGAATGAGTCGGTGTAGCAGATGGCATAGCGGGAGCTCAAGCAGCGAGCACAGAGGGAACCTCAAGTAAACAAGCACCACATAAGCGAGTGTCCTCGGTACGAATTCTCAGAAAGTGCCTCCATGAGAGAAATACGGCCACAAGCAAACAATTGAGCGCGCCGGGGCTCAAACTCCTTATGGAGCCGAGACAAGAACTCGTACGACCTGGCAACATTGGCAAGTACTACAACCAGCAGCGCGAAGAGAATCAAGCTGACGCCTAATAGCAGAACTCTATGCGTAGAAATCATCAACGGTGGAGTCACCCTGTTGAAGAGCATGCTCCTGGCGGACAACAGACAAGTATAAGCCATCATCAGAGGGCTGATAGAGCTGACGAAGACGAGTCCACATCTCTTGGCGGACAACAGACAAGTATAAGGCATCATCAAAATAAACCACAACAAAGTGGGATTAGAAGGGTCGAAGGACATGATTCATCAAGTGCATAAAGTTACTTGGTGCATTTGATAGTCCAAATGGCATGACTAGTCATTCAAACAAGCCTTTCCTTTGTGTTTAAGGTTGTTTTCCATTCATCCTTGGGTCTGATACGAATTTGATAATGCCTGCTTCTTAAATCTTGCTTTGTGAACATGGAATAGGTAATCTGTAGCTCACACTGATTTTGTTGGTGGCTCAACTGTCCGCACATGCGCTAAGATCCATCTCTCCTTGGCATGAGCAGGGCTGGTACACCACATGGGCTAATACTTCCTCGAATGTGCCCCATCTGCAACAATTCCTCTGCTTTCTCTTTCAATATATCATGCTCTTTTGGGCCAGTTCGGTAGTGTGGAAGATTAGGAAGACTTACTCCTAGAATTAAGTCAATTCTATGTTGAATTCCTCTCATCAGTGGCAGGCTTTGTCGGAGTTGCAACTATCAGGTGCTCTTCTCCTTTTTATAGTAAGTGTAGCAAACAAATTTGCCGTCTTTGAATTCTTTTATAAACTCATTAGAGGTGTGGGAGATAGTTAACATATTTCTCCCCTCCTCCTTAGAGGTATTATCATCAATTTTGTTTGGTAGAGTAATGATATTCTCTTGTTCCGAATAAAAGAATAAGAATTTTTTCTTCCCTTTATCTGTAGTATCCACATCAAATTGCCAAGGTCTCCCAAGAAAAAAATGGCCGGCCTCCATATCAATCACATCACACAACACGTTTGAGCGATAATTCTTGTACAAAGAAAGCGACATGTTGCACCGTATGGTGATCCTCATATTCACTCATTTCTTGATCTACCAAATAGTGTAGGGATTTGGATGATCATGAGTTTCAAGCCTTAAATGTTCACCAAAACCAAATTATGAGAGATAAGATTCTCGTAGCTGCAACTATCGGTGGCTAATGTGCGTACCTTTTCATCACCATGTGTTTGCTCTCAAATATTTCTTTCGTTGTGTGTCGCACGTTGTGGTGTGGAGCATAGGAGACACTGAATCACACATACCACCTCTTCACCTTTTTTTTGACAAACCTCTTTTCCCTCTACATCTTCATATTCATATTCTTCCTCATCGTCTTCACCATCATGGAGAGTTGTTTTAGCAAATTTCCTCAATGTGCACCCGCTGTATATGTGTCAATGTTCACAACATTTATAGCATTTTGGGCCTTGTAAGTGCCTTACCGTTACCTCTAGTTTGCTTCGAGATGCGTCGGTCGCTTTGCCTTTGATGGGACGCTCTTTTCTTCCACTCTAATAGTGTAACTCTTCCACGAGCCTTCATTACGAGGATATGGGGCCTTACTTGTCTTGTCCTCACAGACCTCTCGGCTTTTAAGGCTATAGCTTGTGCTTATCAACGGACAAGATTTGCTGCATTTCGATCTTGAATAGCATCATTGAGATCATTGATGTACCTTGCAACTTGTTGATCTTTGGTCTTGACAAGGTTGCACCTTACTTGTAGCATTAGAAACTCTTCCGTGTAATCTGAAACAATTTGATTTCCTTGAGCATTATTCTGAAATTAGATAAATAGGATCTGGTCATAATCAGCACGCAAACCCCCCCTTTTCAAAACTCTTCATTTGCCACCAAGTTCTCACACGAGGTTCTCCTGTAAGCCTGCATTCTTCTTGAAGGCGATGCCACCATGCATCGGCTCTTGATTTCAGCTTGTATGCGACCGAAGGAACTCTATGATCTTTCTGAATATCGATGACCTCAAAGAAAATATCCACTTCATATAACCAATGAAGGCACCCTTCAATATCAACCTTCCATTAAAAGTTGGGATCTCAGCTTTCGCCTTGTATGAATACCTTGCATATGTAGGGTTGGGTATTCTTTGATATGCATAGAGATCGGGTTCTTCAAGGACATCATCATCTTCTTCACCTTCAAAAGCTTCAACACAAGTTGGCCTTCTTAAAGTACGTTGAATTGCACATTCTTGTGGTAGTCTTGCACCAAGAATACCTCTCCTTCATCATTGAACATGTTCTTCCTGTTTCGATAAATCTTCTTCATTGGTAGCAGGGGAACACCTTTTCTTATCATCTCGACCAGCTGATCGAATCTCCGGTTAGGAACTTCATGCGATGCATTGATTTGTTGTTCTACAACATCTATTCTATTCTTCAATTACTTCATTCCTTGCTGTACCACCCGAAGCAGCACAAGGTTGTGGAGTAAGAACTCCACCTTGTTGGTACGAAGTGTACAACCTAAGTGTTGAAAGCACTACTTCAACGTGATATCGCTCTAGAGGCGGAAATAGGCCAATCTACCCTCCATTGGACCATTCAACTTAGCAAGTTTTTTTTGCCGTTTTTAAATTCCAACAACTGTTGTACACTGACAGTGTGAAGTTGAAAATATATCAGATTTTTTTTGTGACTTTGAGTATTGGACTTTAGGTTAGAAGAGTGAAGTATTGCAGCTGTGCCAAAAGACCTAGAATAACACATAATTTATCTGAGATCATCAACTCTAGTTTCCCATATGTCTAAATTATTGATTTTATGTATTGACAGGAAGGAAATGGAACAGACTCTACAAAGTTCCTCCAAAATGTCCTAATCAGAAAGCAAGTCCGAATAGGGAGATCATGCTACGACCTCCTTTTCCTCAATGGTGTTGGGAGAATGATATTTCTAAGCTTGGGCTGCAAATGGATGTTGTAGCAGTTGTAAGCAATCCTTGGAAAGTAGGTGACTTGATTGACTGGTGGTACACTGATTGTTTCTGGACTGGGAAAATTATTGAGTTGTTGGACGATGACAAAGTTAAGGTATAAATTTATTATGGTGAACGCAAATGGCACTTGCTTGCCCCTTCCGTGAAATCAAATAGCTATCCACCGTTATTTGAACTCATCTTAATTGTTTGTTTAAAAAGTTAGCAAAATTTTCATGTTCAGAAAATCACATTAGGGTTGGAGTATTAATGTATATTCTTGTGTATTTGCATATAATGATTTATTAATTTATTATGCTTTTTCGAGCAGATGCAATTTATTATTCTTTTTTGATGAGATACAATTTATTTTGCTTTTTTGACTGGACTCAGGTTTTTGTGCTTGCTATATCTGCATATAGTTATTTAGTGAACATGTTGCATGCATGCTGATTTTAAGTTGTGCTTGCTATATTTGCACAAAAATTATACTAAATCTTAATGTGTTGAACCCATGCTTGCTATATTTGGACAATTTTTTTATTAAATGTGAATGTGTTGAACTGGTGATGGCGGTAATATGAAACGAAGGACTACAATACAACTTGTAACTTATCGAACATGTAATGATCCTTCATGGTAAGTCATCAAAATTTCTTTAAAAAATACATTCATAACACTAGGAGAAGAACCACAAATGTATATATCTGCCTGCCATGTTGTGTGCTATAGATGAAAAATTGGGACTCATCTCAGCCAAAGTACGAGGGGTATGGCATCCAAAAGAAGGCAATGCTTTCTATTCTAGCAAAAGGATTTGAACATCTCTGCACACATGGTTTTGTTGTTGTGTGTAATGTTTTCTTGTTTGGCTTTTATTTGTAAGGATAACAAACTTATTTCGCTTTTCGTTGCGCTTGTGCATATTTTACAATGCTTGCATTTATTGCTTCATTTGGTGTTTACATTTAATGTAAGTTGTATTGTACGTTTTCTACTTGCTCTACAGATAATTTGTCCTGAAATACCATTAGGTGAAGGTGGATGCTGGGTTGCCGATCCCAACGACCTGAGGCCAGCACTAGATTGGTCCCTCGAAAAAGGTTGGAGCACCCCTCTTTCACAGGTAACTGCGCCATCATCCTTCTTAATAGTGCTATAAACCGTTATTCGAATACCAACGAACACATTTTTCAATGATGGTAAAGATCATGTGCAATATGCAACTAACATAAATCTACATCATATGTTAAAGTTCATATGCAACAGACATAAATCTAGATCATAGTTTCAATATCAAATACCACAGTGAGCTGAATGAGGCATTGATTGATAATTAGTTGACATGCCCTTTTCGTTTTGGCATAAAGAAGAATGATGCCATTTTCCAGGGTGGGAGTATTTTTATGTTTAATTGTTCTGTTTTCTCAGTCTTCTGTTTTGAAAAGATGATTTAATACCTTCTTGTTTATCATTTGATGAGAAATTTACATTTAATAACTATAATCTGTCGTCAGGCTTTCAAAGTGGGAATTCCTAACAGGTATTCTCGTTTGTTGAAGTTGAATATGTGGGGGATACTTGGTGTTTGGGATATTTATTTCAATTTTCGCAAGTCACAAAACGCAAAAATATGGGATATTGTTGTTCTGTTAATGATAATGGATTCGAGTGTGACTCCGGTTCGGGAAAAGAGTGATCAGGCTTTCAATCCCTTCTCATAGATGTGTCTTAACATTCCATTGACATGCTTGATCATTTTAATCCTAATAGCTAGGATCTACAAGTCCATGTCATGTAAGATGATTCTCTGTTATGGAAATGTGGAGAAGAGCACTACTCGAAATTATTATTAGCAAGAGTAAAATTACCGTTTTACTCCACAGTTGGTGGCTCTTCTTGAGTGCCGACTTGATTATTGTTTTCCCTTTTTTTTTACCTCCCCCTTATTCCATAGTTACGACATCCAACAAATATAGTCTCTTAAGTGGGTTTGTGTCATGTGGACTAAAGGCTTTGTTGTTGTTGTAAGTGGGTCAGTGTCATGTGGCATATGACATGATATGGAATAAAACACAAATGTGGAGAAAAGACAACAAAACTAATAATTCAGAGCATTTTTTATACTTTAAAGACAAGGGTGTAAAGCATTGAAAATCACTCTAATATAAAAATTCTGCATGCCCCCCTCAGGTTTTTGGTGTTTGAGCATCGTAGCCCCTTGAGGTTTAGATCATGATCAACCCCTTGAAGTGTTTTTGTTGTGTGGCATTGCACACGTGGACTGTTGACGTGTATCAGTTGCCAGTATGGCCTATCATATCACGTTGGACCTTGGTATCATTCAACTAAATATGTTCACTACTCTCTTTACCCTTATCATTCAAGTAAATATGTTCACTACTCTCTTTACCCTGAAGCCCCAAGGAAGGAAGAAAATGTCACATCCTTGGCGGCTTACCCTGTCATGGTGGCAAAATAACCCTCAACCATTCAATGGGGTTATTTGATGATGGTGGACCTTAGTAGGACAAGAGTCACAACAATAAGTCACAAAGGTACAACTTTTGATGATAGTTTGAACATGAGGCCCACATCTTCAGGACTATGAGTGCTCCTCCCATTCATATTACTATGATATTGCATGTTGGTCGACCGTGCGCCGACACATGCCACCCACTCCCTTGTCGTACATGTGCTATTATGTTTGGCATTGGTTACATTCCCCACAATATATACGAGGTTCTTGGTGAGTAGTGTTGAATTGTTGGAGGTACATACCCTGTGGGCGTGGACACGCCAAGTCGACAAAAGAGTGCCTTGTGTCCCCGAGGCCTAGAGACGACCATACAAAGGTGGGTACTTGGAGGAAAAGGGATGGAAACGCTAACTCTAGGATTCTATTGTAGAGGATTAGATGGAGAAAAAGGTGGGTAACTAGAAGATATGTTCCTAATTTTGTAGAGGATTAAATTGTTGAGCTTCATGCACTAGCCAACGCAACAAAAAGTCTGAATTGATGAAAAAGGCTCTACAATCCAAATATACACTCAACACCCCTCTCATGTGTAACACGGGAAGTGAACACGTGAATAGAGTCAGAGGTATTGGTCAAGAAGCCTAGACATGATCATAGTGGGGGGCAACAACAATTTTTAGATAAATTATAGAAGTCAGGACTTGAACTTAAGACCTTGGGCTCTGATACCATGTTAAGCTTCATGCACTAGCCAACGCAAGCAAAACTCTAAACCAATGAAAAGGTTAGGCAATCCACATATGCACTTCAACATCCCCTCTCACATGTGACCCAGAAAGTCAACATGTGAATAGACTTAGATGCATGACTCAAGAGGTCTATACGTGGACACAAAGGGGGCAGGAACAAGTTTTAAATAAATTGAGGAAGACAACACTGAACTCAAGACCTTTGGTCTGATACCATGTTAAGCTTTATGCACTAGCCAACGCAACCAGAAGTCTGAATTAATGGAAAGGCCTAAGCAAGGGAAGTCGGCAAAATGGATCTGTAACTTCGGAAAAAGGATTGGCTTTGAGGATTGGGCCAGAGGATCTCGAACCTATCTGCTGTCGGTGGACTGCTCGAGCTGCTCACGCAGCGACAGTGGGTCGCCGCGTGCAGGCCAGGGGACGGATCGGGAATCGACTTAGAACTGGTACTGACAACGGTGAATCGGACTGTTTAATTAAAACAAAGCATTGTGATGGTCCTCACGGATGCTGATGCAATCCACATACGATTCAACATTTTCTCTCACATGACGTGGGAAGTCAACACGTGAATAGCCTTAGAAGTATGGCTAAAGAGGCCTATACGTGGATATAAAGGGGGTAGCAACAATTTTAGATAAATTGCGAAAGCCAGGACTTGAACTCAAGACCTTAGGCTCTGATTCCATGTTAAGCTTCATGTACTAACCAATGCAACCAGAACTGAAATAATATGTTAAGCTTCATGCATTAGCCAACGCAACCAAAAGTTCAAACTTATGGAAAGGGCTAGGCAATCCACATATACACTTGACTATAAAAGGGCTTGACCTCTGCCAAAGACATTTAGATCACGATTCTCGCAAAACTCGTAGCAGGACATAGGGCCATTATACATCTCAGGGGCTCCTACCCACTTTACTATATTTCATGACTCTGACTCAGTCCTAAGACTTAATAGTGAACTAATCTTTGATAAGGACTTAGGGTACAAGTGTGCGACTTCAACGTGGCTCTGCACCCTTATGCACAGAGTGTATGACTCCAAGTAATACAACTCGTGCAAAATACGTGACACATACCCAACAAACTCCACCTTGTTGAACATTTTTTTTAGAAAAACAGAGAGGCTCTCGCTAGCTTCATATAAATGAAGAACATGAACGAGATCCAGGCTACAACTGAAATATTCCAACAATACAAAAACTACATCTAAAAGGAAGAACAAGTCTAAAGAGAGCTTCACAAATGCTTACATCTTATGAAATTCCGTTGAAGCCGTCGGTGACCCGATGACCTCCAGAGGTGATGTAGGGCTTGATGCAACATTCTGCTAGCAGAGGCCATTCTTCACGCGCGGGAGAGCATTATCTTCAGCTTATTCATTGGACCCATTAGCACCCGAGGAGGTGATACCAGCTGAGACACAGTAAGTCACTCAGAATCAGCCGAGGTTTCCTTAAGTTGGTTGAAAGGGAGTTGCATAATGCCTCCAAAGTCACCTTTGTTTGATCCTTTGCTAGGTCCATCATTTGAAGCCCGACAACTTTCAAGACATTCCACCCAACCTGCTTGATAGAAGACCACATGGTGTTATTGAAAATTTCTTAAACTTCTAAATACACTACATGGTAGTAGCACAAACAGCAATAAGATCAGAATTCGTCTTATTAGAAATCCAAAACCTAGCTATAGATTCATAGTCTCTCCCTCGAGGAACGCAAAGTGTTCAGTGTTCACTAATTACTGGCCATATAGCTTTAGCCATTGTGCAGTCAAAGAAGAGATGATGAATATTTTCATCTTCTGCATAGGTAAGGCAGTCCAGGGGTTTGATTATGTGTCTCTTTCTAAGATTGTCTCTAGTCATAAGTTCATTATGAGAGAGCAACCAAAGGAAGATGTGGATTTTTGGAGGTACTACCAGTTTCCAAATAGCAAGGAGATACACACGTTGCACTCCTCTAAAGTTGGTAGCATGGTATAGACAACTAATATTTTAATGATCTTCGTTCTCCAGTTGGTAGACTAAAGAATCGGTATCATCATGAAATGAAATGCTGCTAGCAATACCTATTGGCTGGAACCATTGCTCTATCATCCAGACAATAAAATTTCTCTTAAAGGTAAACTTAAGCTGATTACTATCTCAGGCCTCTACAATAGTTTTAGAAGGCTCATTGCAGACAAAATAAAGTGGCCAAAATTGAACAGCTAGAGGTGAAGTACCAAACCAAGTGTCTTCCTAAAACCTAATTTTAGCACCCTTGCCTATCTGGCATCTATACCCAAGATTTTATGACAAACATGATACCCTTCCAAAATCTGTAGACATTAAGAGGAACCAGTAAAAATATTTGGGTTGTCAGTTTTGTAGTTATGGTCAATAATCATCTTCCAAGGCTTATCCTTCCCCAAGTTATATCTATTAATCCATGATCCTAACAAGCAAATATTAACCTCTTGCAAATTTGGCACACCTAAACCACCAAATTCTTTTAAATGCAAAATAGTCTGCAATTAGCTAAGTGCAACTTTCTGTGGACCTCAAAAATCATTCCAGAGTGAGTTAGCCATCTAAGAGTTAATGAGTTCTATGGCCCATTTGGGGAATTCGAAGAAGCTTCAAGCAAGTAAATAGGAATGCTAGACAGGCAAGCCTGGGTAAGGAATAATCTTCCTTTATAAGAGAGGAGTTTCCCTCTCCACCCTGCCATTCTCTTAATAATCTTATCAATCAAAGGTTGGATATTCTCTCTTCTAAGCTTATCATATTGAAGGGGTATCCCTAGGTACTTAATAGGGAATTGGCCTTTACTAAATCCAAGAACATCTTTGAATGATGTAACTCCTCATCGTCCATGTTAATGGGAATGAGCTCATTTTTGTTGTAGTTAATTTTTATACCAGAGACTTGCTCAAAGCAGTTCAGGACCCATTTTAGGTTTTGTGCTCTTTCCAAGTCATTGTCAACAAAGCGGATGGTGCCACTAGTATGGATGCAGATGATGCCTCCAGCCCATATAAAGGTACATAGCCCTTGTACCAAGCTGTTAGCGACAACTTTTTGAAGCATTCCAATTAGAACATCTACAATCAAATTAAAAAAAGGGGAAAGAGGATCTCCTTGTCTCAAGCTTTTGCTCGTAGCAATGAATCCCCTTCTACTTCGTTGAGCTTGAGTCCCACAGAGCCACCACGAGTAATCTGATTGATCCATTTCAGCCACTTATCCCCCAAACCCCTAATTCTATTCTAGGTTGGAATTGTCAAAAGCTTAGCATGATCTATCTTTAAAACTAACCCCTTGCTATTAGAGTGAATAGAGTGGAGCACTACATGGGCACTGACCACACTCTCTAAAATGTACCCCCTCTAAGGTAAATTGATTACTGTCAAGCAGTCTTTGCAAAATGATAGCTAATCTGTTAGTTATGTTTTTGTAAAGATCTTATAACTACAATTGAGAAGGTTGATAGGCCTAACGTTGTTCATAGTAGTGGCATCACTGTCCTTCGAAATGAGGGTGAGCATGCCAAAGTTCAGCCTCGACGGATATTCTACACCACCTTTACGTCTTGTACATTGGACCTGAGATTTCACCATAAGTTCCTGTGAACACATCCCCACCTGCTATTCTCGTGCCTTCATTTCTTCATGACAATCATTGCTCTAGCGAAATAAGTTTCTCTCCACTCTTATCTGAAGCTCCCTTCTGGAGTATTTGTTTGCCATTACACTTTGGTCATAAGTCACCATATCTCCATATCTGACAACACCTCTTCCTTGATCTAAGTATATATACTGGTATCATGAATTCGACATCCTCAATTTTGTCTAATTCTATCTGAAACTTGTATTCATCGTTAGTCAGTTGAGCTCAAGTCAAATTTGCTGTGTCCCGAACCTTTTCGGGATGGTGCTTTCACATACCTCATAGCTATAACATTTCATCTACTTCTGCCTTTGCCATAAACTTTGACATGTGTGCTGAAAACCAAACAATATATGGCCATGTTTTGTTCATGCCTCTTATATTCCTCCCCAACACTTCCTTAGATTCACCATGCTCGACTCAGACACGCCAATCTTGTTAGACCTACACACTTGTCCAGCCACATGTCTGACTGCTCGTGCTTTGGCATATCACAGTGTCCAGTGCTTACTTCATGCCTTGCCACTATTAGAACGTCAAGCTCTGCTATACTGGCTGAAGATCCCCTAATTAGTTTGCTACACCTCCCTGCTCCCACTACTGACAACCACTGATCACGTCCAACTGACGTTGAGTTCCATGCCTTTGGAGACCATTGAGCTTCAACCCGGATTCTAATTCTCTGTTAGCTTGCCACACCTCCCTACATCACATGTTATCGCATTCACTGTTGGACACCATCAGGATCATTCTCTTATGTCACTGTTGCTGATCTCACCACCATCTTTTGTCCAAACCGACCTTGTTGATGTATTAGACAGTCCAGTAAGACCCATTCAAACTTGTCCGACTACGACTATACTCCTCATCGCGCCATGCCAGCACCATACATCACCGTGCATAGCTCGACGCCCCTCAAATGTATGATCCTTTATGAGGCTCTTCAAGCTTCTCCAAGCCTTATATGCATGTTGATCCTCGCTGCATGAGCTCCAAGCCCTATCAGTAAACTTAATATGAAAGATCTCCCATGTGTGGACATGGCCTGATGGATTCCTTGCACAATTCTTTCTTGTCAGTATTGGCCGGTACTTCTACACCTAGCATCAAAGATAAGAAGTATCTCCCATCTGCTCTTGGACACCAAGCATGCTCATACGTATGTGACCCGTAGGCACTCGTGCCTTTTTTTCTAAGAAATCGTGTTGTGCCTTCGCCTTGAATGTCTTGCATCTAAGCCTTGCGGTCCAGCTCTAGTCGCCTGCACACGCTCCTCCATCCGACCTATTGGGCGGCACCACGCCTGATTCAACTAGAGCTTGCTGCTCTATGGACTTTTTTTTTGCGTCGATTGACTGATCTGATCAGTGTGCCTCGCTCTGCGCCATGGCTTGTCGATTGCATCTCTTGCTTCTTCCCAACGCCTTGATTGAACTCGGTGAAGCCAATGTGATCTATCGCCTTGAAGTAGTTGTTGCTTTCGTTGTTTTGGCTCCGCCATTTTTGATCCCCCACTATGCTCTTGATTGTTGCTTCCTAACAAACAATACCAGGACACTAGCTTAGCTTCCTCTAGATCTACGATTTGCGACCTCCAAATCTTAGTACGATATTGCTTGTTAGAAATCTGAGGCGGAGATTATCATACAAGGGCATCAAGAACAACGGTCAGACATGAAGGACGACATTTTTTATGACAACGTTTGACAGTGGGTCCTACATCTCCACGACGTAACTACGAGTGCCCCTCCTGATAATATTGCTACAACACTGCACGTTGGTCCTCTGCACATGCCGTCGACTCCCTCCACGTGCCTGTGCATGTTTGGCATAGGTTACATTATATAAGAGACCTATGATAGTGCTGGAGTCGAAAACGACTTCGTATCCTATTCACAAACTTTTGAACTCAATGTCTAGCTATAACACAACTCTTACAAAATATTTGAGACATATCCAACCATACATGTGGGAGTTGGTTACCTAGTTCCAAACTTCAGAGGTCGAATAGGCATTTCCCTTTGTACGAGATTGATTATCTTCCTAACAATTGTGTGTCTGAAACACAAAGCAGAACTAAAAGCAGAGACAAATCTTGAAAATTTGTTGATAATGATCTTATCACTACCGTTGTGGTGTTGATATCCTATGCGTCCATGAAACCAAATGGAAAGGATAGAAGGCGACAGTGGAGGATACCCACTTCAAGCTGTGGCAACGGGGACAACTACAAACAAAAATGGAGTAGGCATATTGATCAACAAGAGACTCAAGTATGGAGTCGTAGATGTCAAGAGACAAGGGACAAGATTATCCTGGTCAAGGTAGTCCTTGGGGACTTAATTATCAACGCATATGCCTCGCAAGTACGCCACAATGAGAGCACCAAGGGGGATTTCTGGGAAGGCCTAGAGGACACAGTTAGGAGTGTATCTATTGGCGAGAAGCTCTTCATTGGAGAAGACCTCAATAACCACGTGGGTACATCTAACATAGAATTGAAGGTAAAGATAACTGGTGGTGGAATGGTGATGTCCAGAAGGCTATTGAGGAGAAAAATCGTTTCAGACGCCTACATGTGGATAGGATTGCAGACAACATAGAGAAGTATAAGGTGGCAAAGAAGGGCGCAAAGCGAGTTGTGAGTGAAGCAAGGGGTCAGACGTATGAGGACCTCTACCAGTGTTTAAACACAAGGAAGGCGAAGGGGACATCTATAAGATGGCCAAGATCCGAGAGAGGAAGGCGAGGGATGTCAACCAAGTCAAATTCATCAAGGACGGAGAAGACCGGCTTCTGGTGAAGGCGGTGGTCAAGCATAGATGGCGAGGGTACATCGACAAGCTGGTCGATGAAGAGAATGATAGCTCTACCATTGAGTTGAACGGCTCCTTTGATTTTGTGCAACAAATCCAGGAGTCTGAGATCGGGGGGCTGCAAGGCAATGGCCCCGAATTGTATCCGCATTGAGATGTGGACAGGCCTTGGAGACATAGCGATAGTATGGCTAACGAAGCTTTTAGACCTTGTTTTTGGGCAAGGATGCCAGAAGAATGGAGGCAGGGTATATTAGTACCAATCTTTAAGAACATGAGGGGAGTGTTCAAATTTATACTAATTACCATGGAATTAAGTTCATGGGCCATACAATGAATCTATTGGAGAGAGTTATTGAGCACAACTTAAGAAAGCCAACCATGACCAAAAAACAATCTGGTTTCATGCCTAGGAGGTGGTCGACCAGGGAAGCCATTTTCCTGGTACAACTTATGGTGAGATATACAAAGCAAAAGGACTTGCATATGGTGTTCATTGACTTGGAGAAAGCCTGCAATAAGCTACCGCGGAGTGTCATTTGGTGGGCCTGGGAGAAACACAAAGTCCTAAAAAAGTACATTACCCTCGTCAAGTGTACAATAATGTTTTGACAAGTGTTTGAACAAGCGATGGCGACACTAATACTTTCCCATTAAAATAGGACTGCACCAAGGTGGCTTTGAGCCATTATCTTTTTTGCTTTGGTGATGGATGAGGTCACAAGGGATATCCCGTGGTGTATGCTCTTTGCGGATGATGTGGTGCTAGCGATGATACTCGGGCAGTGGTTAATCGAAAGTTAGAGTCGTGGAGACAGACTTGGAATCACAAGGGATATCCCATGGTGTTATGCTTTTTGTATACCATGTTAAACTTCATGCACTAGCCAACGCAACAAGAAGTCCGAACTGATGGAAATGGTTAGACAATCTACATATATACTTTCAACACTAGGCATGAGGAGTACGCGGTTAGCCTTGATGGGCAGGTATATTTGGGGTCAATGCTACGGAAGGATGGTGATATCGATGATGTGAGCCATCAAATCAAAGCCGGATGGATGAAGTGGCGCCAAGCTTATGCGTCCTTTGTGACAAGAGAGTGTCACAAAAGCTAAAAGGCGAGTTCTATAGGGCGGCAATTCGACCTGAGATGTTGTGTGATGTTGAATATTGGCCAACGAAAAGGCAATTGTCCAACAGTTATGTGTAGCAGAGATGCGCATGTTGAGATGGATATGTGGCCACACAAGAAAGGATTGGCTCCGACATAATGATATAAGTTGGGGTAACATTGATCACAGAGAAGCTTGTCTAACATCGTCTGAGATGGTTTGGGCATATACAATGTAGTCCTCCAGAAGTCCAGTGCATAGTGGACGGTTAAAATATGTTGATAATGTAAGAGAGGTTGGAGTAGACTGAACTTTGACATGGGAGGAGTTCGTAAAGAGAGAATAGAAGGACTAAAATATCATCAAATAACTAGCCATGGACAGGGATGCGTACGTGCCAAATTCATGACTTGGTTTTGAGACCTTGTGGGTTTCAACTCTAACCTACACCAACTTTAGATGCAGCCTACCGGTTAGTAAATTCTCTAAGATGGAAATAGTATAAACAAAGAAATATGCTTTTCATATTAGCAAAATTTAGTACTCCCTCCATTCCTAAATATAAGGTGTATTATTTTTTCAAAAAGTCAAACTTCTCTAACTTTGACCAAGTTTATTGATAAAAATATCAATGTTTAGAATACCAAATCATCATCGCTAGATTAACCATGAAATATATTTTTATGTTTTGTATTTTTAGTATTTTAAATGTTTATATATTTTGCTATAAACTTGGTCAAACATAGACATCCTTTGACTTTTTGAAAAACTAATACACCTTATATTAAGGAACGGAGGGAGTATCAATTAATGATGTAACTAATATTTATTTATTTATTCAATTAGTTAGATATTCATTCCCATATAGTGGAATTAATATTATATTTTATTGTACCAGGAAAATGGTAAATGCTGGCATACTGCTCGTTTGATTGCAGGGGACCAAGGTATTACTATTCACTGATTTCCTGTAAATTAAGTGGTTTTGATACAGCTCTTCTTCAGTTGTAATGGCTTGTTTACCTCTAAGGAGCTAATTAGTCTGTCACATTTTAACATGTGCCACCTCATCACCAGAAAGTAATCAGAATCAGCTGGATAGTGCTCCAGGTTGCTCCTAATCTTATTCGAAAAAAAAAGTTGCTCCTTATCTTAACCAGGGGTAGAGATTAGCTGTCTCTTGTCCTTGTGAATAGGCATCTTCGTGAACGAAGCATTATGTGCATATCCTCTGGAGTTGATAACTCTAGCTTCCTTGTCTTCATCAACAGTAGTTAGGAACTGTGAGCTGAGTATTACCTCCTTGCTTCCGGTTGTTAGGAAAGCAACTTATCTTTATTAAAGGCCCAAGGGGCATATATATATTACACATGACTTGAGGTGCAAGGAAAGTAAACATAGACTAATAAGGACTCCTAGACTAATACTAATACTTCCTAACACCTCCCCTCAAATGCAAAGCGTATGCAATAGCATTGCATTTGAAGAAGTGTAATACTAAAAAAAATGATAATCCAAATCCGCGTCTTGAGAGTGTCGTCGTAGCATGAAGAGTCTTCAAAACTTGTCGAGTCGTCGAAGGAGATAACGAAGAGATGGCACATCAGAGGTAGACACCGCATCACTTGAAGATACAAGATAAGTATCAAGAGAAGATGGGTTGTCAAAAGAAGATGGCACATCAAGGGAAAGACACCGCATCACTTGAAGATACAAGATAAGTATCGAGAGAAGATGGGTTGTCAAAAGAAGGTGGCACATCAAGAGAATAAAACATTGTGCGGAAAATCATAGTCCACGACAACCGTCGGCGAAAGAAGCTCGGCGGATAAGACACGATGGACGTAGATCGACAATGCAAAAGAAGTCCAGGAAATCCTATAGAAAACAACAAGGGCAAATAGGCCACAAAAGTTGCATAGAAAGGATCAGGACCAAAGAAAGGTTGACGGACTAAGGTATGGTGGACTCGCATGGCATGAGAAAACACAAAATATCAACGGATTTGGTGGACGCAGCGGAATTATAGAAACTAAAAGAACTAGGAACAACAGGGACATGAGCACCACGTAGTAGCAGGGAACATCACCACGTATGAGCACCACGTAATAGCAGGGAACGTCACCACTTAGTATAGGAGGAAGCAGCTAGCAGCAGCACGTAGTAGCAGGGAACATCACCACATAGTATAGGAGGAAGCAGCTAGCAGCAACACGTAGTCAGGTCAGCTTGCGACAGTAGACGGAGCAGCATGCCTGCAGCAGCAAAACGCAACCAGCCACTAGCAGTAGTTGAAGGAAGAGCCGCACGCGGGCCATCCCGATCTGGCGCAAGGGGAGTGAACGCGGCGCAGTAGCCAACCAGGTCGAGCCAATCAGCCAGAGATTTGACCCATTGGGCGGATCGAATCGGCAGCCTGCCATGCGGGCGATCATGGCTGGGCAGGCGCACGTCACGGGCGGATGGTCATCACGACCGCAAGTTACGGCCATCACCAGCTTGGATCTGGCGAGCGGAGTTTCGGATCCAATCGGGATCGAGACAATCCTGGTCCAGCGGTAGGAGATAGGGAGTCCAGGAGCAGGGCCACCGTCCAGCGGCATGACTTGGAGCGGCGGGAGATGAGGCGGCGCGACCTGGAGCGGCTGGATCCAGGAGCTGCAGCGGGATCCGGCGGGAGCAGGAAGAAGCCTCTCGCCTCCCTCCGCAAGATCTGGAGCCAGCCTTGACTGCGGCGGCCCAATCTCCTGACCTGGAGAGAGCGTTGACCAGGAAGGACCTGGGCAGGGCACGTGAAGGGGGGGGGGGCGCGAGACGGCCAGAGGACGATGGCGGCATCGCCAGGGGAGGGCGTCCGGCCGATAGGAGGTTGGTGACAACGCGAAATTGGATCTGCACGAGTTGCGCGTGCGAAAAAATAACCTAAGGCTCTGATACCATGTTAGGAAAGCAACTTATCTTTATTGAAGGCCCAAGGGACATATATATATTACACATGACTTGAGGTGCAAGGAAAGTAAACATAGACTAATAATGACTCCTAGACTAATACTAATACTTCCTAACACCGGTGACTGCCAATATGTCCTCATTTCCTAAACCCAGTTCTCTCATCTCTTTAAAAATTGAGTGCCTCCTCCTTGTCAGTGTTATTATCAGAGTTCTTATCTACAGCAGCTCCTCAGTCTGTCATATCTATCGCGACCCCTCCATCAGTAATGTAATCTGACATATACTGGGAAGGCTTATCCTATATACCTAAGAGTACTACTTCTAGTTATCTCAACATGGGTGCTTCCATATCATCAATTTTATTTGTAGCTGTTAGATTTACTAGCTCGATCCACTAGCATCCGTCTGATCTACGCATGAGAATGCTCTACCATGCAACATGCAATATATCATTCTAAGTGGGTTTTAAATCATATTACATTTAATTGTGACATCCACAATTTTCATGTTAAGACTATGTTCTGCTTATGCAGATATTTCTCACATAGTTAAAATCATAAGGACTTAATTTGTATTGTACACAATTTTTAGAAACTATATAGGCAATGCGTGGGGTATCATCTAGTTAATAAAAACCCTTAACCCATTGAGGCATCGACCAATCCTTTTCCAGGAAATAACCAATGCAGCAGCATGCCTTGAAGTTTGCAATGATCACACAAGGCTCCTATAATCTCAAGCAAAAATATTTCAGAACCACCACTGTAATGCACCCTCTTGCCAGTGCTGCAAAACCCCTGTCCAAAGTGAAATCTTAATGATTACATTATCCAAAACCTTTATGACTATCGTTCAAATTATTTTTCTGGAGTTACCTTGTACTAGAGCAATTACCTTTTTTGCACAATAATATTTGTTTGCTATTGGTATACAGATACAGGAAGTAGCAGCTCAGATGACGATGTTGAGCAATCTTGTGATGGTAACGAGGTACTACAAAGATGCTTGAATGGATCATCTGATTCATTGGAGCAAGAAATAGGAAAATGCCAGGAGTTGGCGTATCCAGGTGTAAAACATCCAGCCAATACAAATGGCAGGTGCTGCATGAAAAGTCAAATAGACGGTGAAGAGGAACCACAAAAGTTCATGAATGAAGAGCCTGACGCGTCTCTGGAGGCGATCGATTCAAAAGTGCAACTCGCACCCAATGAAACCGTTGAATGTTGCACGAACAGCCAAGCAGACTGTCCAACGTCTCCTGTGGTCAATTCAGGACAGTCTCCTCAGTTCCTAACCGATGGGCAATCAAGTCCCGTCAGTTTCGAGAAACTCACGACGTCAAGTGAGCCTGACGATTCTCTGGAGGTCACCGATTCAAAAGTGCAACTCGCACCCAATGAAACTGGTGAATGTTGCATGAACAGCCAAGCAGACTGTCCGACGTCTCCTATGGCCAATTCAGGACAGTCTCCTCAGTTCTTTACCAATGAGCAATCAAGTCCCCCCAGTTGTAAGAAACTCAAGACCTCAAGTGAGCATGCATCACTTAAGCCTACTGGCACCGTTAGCGAGACCACAATGAAACTGCAGGAACTAGTAAACAAAATCAGACGGGCACAAAATCTCCTGCAGTCTGTTGACTATGCTCCATCAAGCATAGCGCTGGCACCTTGGAAATTTGAGGAAAATAACCCATGGCCGAAGCGTAACTGAAGTTATGTTTATTCTGGTAATTAATCGTCTTGTTCAGAATTTCCAGTTGCTAGAAGGTAGCTTCTCTATACCATCTGATATTGCTAGTCTCAAATGAATCTTTATTTTGTTTTTGTTTTAATTAGTGCACCAAATTTCTTTTGATGTGCAGTGCCTTTGAAGATATATAGTGGTAGCACAGACCGACTGATCCTGGCTCAGTGGTCCTGTTCGGACAGGTAGTGATACCCGACAATCTATAGATAGGGCTTCAAAAAAGCAACTGGTCATGCCCAGTATTGTAGTTAGCTCCAAGAAAGATCATCTTTCCTTGCATGATCAGGTTAAGACATTAGGAACACTCTAGTTTCTGTTACTGCTCTCTGCAATTAAATTTACCATCAATAGCCAAGAGTTCTGTTATCGGTGGTCTGTTTGAGAATGGACGTGCTCTAACCTTGCATCATCGTTGATGAAGTTGTGTTTTCCTTTTAATGTTTCAATGAGCTTGTCTTGACGAGCACGCGTGTTCAGACTGATTAGGGGCGCCTGTTTTGGATACGCTGACGTACAAGTTGCTAACATACCTATGCCGATGGCTGCCGTTGACATAGGCCTATCCCAATGGTTTTCGTCCTGTGCCGACGGCATAGACAGTTATTTCGGTAGTGCCCGAGACTACGCCGGATTTTTTTTGTTTTGCTGATGAAACCCTGCCAACTAGGACATATTTCAGTGTTTTCTTTCGAGACCACCTATAGGAGAGCCTTGCATATATATTACCTCATGGAAAGAATTTTCCTTCCAAAATTATATAGGTGCATTTCCCCCCTGCACTTGCAGGGCTTGGTATGCAAAATCAATCAATTTACTAAATTATTCTGTTCGAGGTAAAATTTGATATGTCTCATACTCCCTCCGTTCTTAAATACAAGTCATTTTAAAGGTTTTACTAGGGGATTATGTACGGATGTATGTAGGTACATTTAAGAGTGAGATTCACTCATTTTGCTTCGTATGTATTCATTACTGAAATCTCTAAAAAGACTTATATTTAGGAACGGAGGGAGTATAATGTTATCAATTTTGGGATTATATAATGTTGTCTGGTACATGCTATTCTAGCCATTTCAGAGCCAATGATCAGTGAAGGAGACCATATTTGCCCTTGGCTACTACAGAGGATTTGGAAATATTTTGGGCACCACTGAATTTGGTAAGTTAAGTTTATTTTTCCTTTTTACACATGATACACATGTCATATTATTGCACGAAAACGTACATGTGCAAGCTTTTAGCTCGTTTTTTCACTCGCTTTTGCTACTGCTGCTCTTCTGGCTCGGGAAAGAAACTGGCTAACGGATATTTTAATTTTGAAAAATTGCTGAATTAAAAAAAAGTTTAGGGAGTTTATTTTTATTTTACCTTTTTCTGGTTTTGAAAAAAACATGAATTAAAAAATCTACGTGGATTTGACAAATACTCATTAAAAAAAATATTCACAAATTTGGAAATAAATGTTTACAAATTTGATAAATTTTTCATGAATTTAAAAAACTCACCAATTCGAACATGTGCATGGGTTTGGTTTTGAAATTATTTTAAAAATATTAGGAAATTTTTAAATGGGAAAATGACAAGAAAAAAATCCGATTTGTTTTATAAAACACAGAAAAGAGATGAAAAAAGACGGCGTGGAACATTCTGAACCTTGCCGAAATAAGGAGGAAGGTTTGAGGACGAGTACATGGCTGGCCCATTACCGGAATGCATGAAGTTCTGGGCTGAAATGGATTAATGTCTGGCTGGACTAACTAAGAGGGAAGCGCCGGACATTGCTCCCACAAGGAATCGAACTAGGACCATTTAGCTCGAATGAATCTCGCATAACAATTGTAGCGCGCTATTCATTGCACATACATATTAGAAAAATGTAAACTTTTTTCAAAAACATGTGAACAAAACTTGAAAGCACACAGATTTGAAACAAATCATGAATTAGGGAAGTTCATGCACTCAAGAAAATTCATCAATTTTGGAAAAAAGTTCATTGATGTGGAAAAACAATTCATTAATGTTGAAAAACAGTTCATCAATTTTGAAAAAAATTCACGAGTTTTAAAAAGTTCATTGATTTTGAAAAAAGGTTCATAGATTCTTCCAAAATTTAAAAAATTCGAAAAGATATTCATCAATTTTTAAAAATAAAGTTCACCAGTCCAGAAAAAGTTCATCAATTTTGAAAAACTTCATCGATGTTTCCAAAAAAGTTCATCATATTTGAAAAAAGTTCATCGAATTTGAAAAACGTTCATCGAATTTGAAAGCAAGTTAATGGATTTCCAAAAAAAGTATATCAAATCTGAACAAAATTCATCGTATTTGAAAAAAGTTGATCAAATTTGAAAAACATTCACTAAATTTGAAAAAAGTTCATCAAAAATTGAAAAACAATTTATCAACTTTTAGAAAAAGGTTCACAACTTCATAAAAAAAGTTTAGCAAACCAGAACAGGAAAAAATAAAAAAGAAAGAAAAAGTGGAAGTAATTAAAGAACTAGAAAGATAAAAATAGTCACAAAAGGTTGTGTGGCGTAGTGGTTACTGGTTAGGGCATTGCGCTTAGAAACTGGAGGTCAGCGGTTTGACTCACCACTCCATGCCCACTTCTTTTGCTAACATTTTTGGACACCGAAGAAAAAAAAAATACACAATAAACAAAGAAACAGGCCAGCCCATCTAACGCCGGTTAGGGAAATTTTCCTTTAACCAGCGCCAAATTGGGTTTGCGCATTTTTGGACACCGAAGAAAAAAACATACAAAATAAATAGAGAAACGGGCCAGCCCATCTAACGCGCCTGCAGGCGTTCGTTAGGAAAATTTGCCTTTAACCAACGCCTGCAACGGTCATCTGCTTAAAAAAAGAAAAAAAGAAACAAAGAGTTCGGTCAACAACTAGGACCCGTGCTTGCCTCCGCCGTCACTACCACACACAATCTCCCACCAGCCGCCGCCACTCCACGCTCCTAACCAGCGACCATGGCGGAGGCTTCCAATCGCGACCTCCCGGATGAGATCTTCATCTAGGAGATCCTCGTCTGTGTGCCCCCTAAACCCCTCCTCCGTTGTCGCGTCGTTTGCCGCACGTGGCGTAGTGCTACTTCTGCCCGTGGCTTCCTCCTCGCCCACCACGCCCACCAGCTAACCCTCCCCCTCCTCTACTGCTACAAGCTCAGCGACGACGAGGACGAGGTGGAGTGCCTAGACATCATCCCCTTCGATCACCGGACAGGGCTCGCCGCTGCCGAGCAGATCCAGTCCGCCGTGCGACTTGATCAAGCCTTCGACTTCTTTCTGGAGGCCTCCCGTGACGGCCTCGATCCTCGTCATCTCTCGAGGCAGCATACCATTTTTTTGAAAAGAGAGGGGTTTCCCCCCGCTCCATTTTTTTATTAACGTAGCAGCAAAGCAAACCGAGCTACAAGATCAACGTTTACCACCAACTAAAAGAAAACATCCATTCCACGCAAAACACACAGGTAATGTCTGATGGAGCAACTAAAAACGACAGTCAAACCGACAGTACTAAAAGAATACAAACTGCCTAGGCAAACAGAGAGCATAGTCTTTTATAGCAGTACCCGAATTAGAGAATAAGCGATTAGATGTTCAGATCCATGCTATCCGCATCATCTCTCCTCGGTGTTTGTCAAGAAGGAGGACGAATCGCCGCAGAGTGTTCGCCTGCGCAGCGTCGCAGAGAACCACCCATTGCTGCAAGATCCCTTTTAACTTGGCAAGACCGCAGTCCAGTCCTCTCCATGTGCGTCCGTGGGAACAAAATTCATTCCTCAGTCACCATATGCTCCACAAGGAGGCAACAATTACCAGGTTAAGCACATGTCTTTTTTTGTTAAATTTTCACGAGGAGATATCAGCAAAGCAGTTAATTCTACAGAGATGAAAACAAATCCAGATATTGACGATCAGATACTACTAGCATTGATACAGTCAAAGAACAAATGTTGAATAGACCCATCTTCATTACAAAACAAACGGGATAGATCATCAACTATCTTTCTTTTAGAGCTCTTTTATGGTACCCTAGGAGAAATATGGCACATCCATTTGTGAAATCCAATGGTGGGGAGCGATCTGTACTGCTCCAGTTTTGCTAGTGGAATTGCACGCGGTATAGCTTGCATCGGATCGCTCTGTCCTCTAGTATACGAGTGTTGAGTGCATTTTGGGAAGTAAAAAACTGAGCTGCTGAACCCACAAGGTTCTGGCAGCCGCGACGTGCGCCTGACCACCTATGGCGGATCAGTTGGCTGCCGAGTTAGGCCCTTTTCCTCGTCATCAACGCCCCGCTTCTCTCCCATGTCCCTTCCTCCTCTTCCTCCTTTCGGGAACCGGTCGAGGACTCGCCGCCCGACGTCGCTGCTCTTCTGAGACACCGTCACGCCGGTGCTCACCCGCGACTGCTACCTCCTTGTCTTCGTCTACGTGAAGGTCCATGTCGACGGCGTTGGAGTTGTGCACCCGTCTACTTCGCCGACCTCCCCTCCAGTAGCACACCGCGACCTCACGCCAGTTTGGCCGCCTCGCCCACTTCAGCCCCGCTGTCTCGTCCTCCGTGGGACTGGACCGCTGCTCGGTGCAGGACCTCCGAACCTACGTCTGCTCCTTCCGTTCATCCAATTGCTCCAGTCGCACGCTGCTCCTCCGTGACGGCGGCTGGCCGTCCCGGTCAGATGACAACATGGCGGTTGACATATCCTGCCCGCCATGTTGGATTCTTGCCGCTAATAGCAAGAGCGCGTCTTGATTTCTAGTCGCCTCGCTACAACATGTTCCTTCGCCACCCCGGCTACCTTTTTCCGCCTTGTTTTTGGACCGGGTGGTCGGCAGCGTGGTGCAGGTCTCCCTCGACCGGCCGTGAGGCATCAACATACGCCTCTCCCATGGCTGAGCGCCCCAACATCGCATTGGTTGAGGCCACTACTAGCGACGGGCGACCACAGGAAGAAGGAGGCAAAACAGATCAATAGGCCAAGTCAAGTGTTGCGTAGAAAACAAAAAATGTCTATCCTGCCCTTAGAAAATCGACAGTCAGATTTGAATATACCGCTCCCTCTCTCGTCAGCAGTATAGGGTACTGTAAAATTGGTCTTCTTTTAGTAACATTATCTCTAGTTAAGATTTTATTGTATAAACACAACTACAGGAAGATATGAATATTTGTGGACGCAATGTTTTCCAAAGAGTATCTTCAAAAGGAGAAACCACACCACCAAAGTTAATGCAGCTGTAAAAAGATTTAACCTAATATACTTTTCATTAGGTTCTAGCAGCCAGACAGGCAAGTCTTGGAAGTTCGACAAAAGGAAACCATTTATATGTTTGATAAGTTGCACCCAGCTTTCCATACCCCTTTGCTCAACACACCGCCTAAAGAGCAGCACACCATTCGCTGTCTGCAACCCGTCAACCCGTCAGTATGCTCCCCTTTCGATGATTTCTAATAATCCGTTCTTGGCAATGTACCCTCACCGCCCTACCGGAGAGTACAGACTACTCACCTATCCGCGCCGGAGGTCAACTCTGACCAGTCAAGTTGACTGCTACGTCTTTGCATTGGGGTACGATCGACCATCCGCCTAGGAGCATCGGGTGGGTGGGCGTGGAGGGACTGAGATTCAACACCACATCTCTGCTTCTTCATGGTAGTCTATATTGGTACCGATGGCAGCATGGAAGCGAAAGAAACATGATAATTGAGTTCGACACCGCAACTGAGTCATTCCGTTATTGCGCGCTCTTGTTTTTCCTCGCTGCCATGACCCGTTTGAGATGGATGGCATGCTCGGCATGTCCATCTTTAACATGGGAGCGACGGTCGTTCATATTTGGGTGTTGCGGGACTATGAAAGAGAGGTTTGGACCTTCAAGTGCTAGATTGAAATGCCCGTTATGGAGATCAAGGCGCGGTGTGGGAGTCATGAAGATTTTTGGAATGTGGTGGTTGTTCCTAGGGATGACGAGTTGTTTGTGCTGCTCAGATTTGCCGAGTGGCTTTTGCAGGTTGACATGGACGGCAAGTTAGTTGCCAGTTTCCATCGCAAAGGCGTTGGTCCTACTAACCTTCAGCTCAAACAAACTCTTGTTCAAGATGCCTTCTTTCCAACACTAGAAGGCTATGTTGTGAATGATTTTCCTCTCATCTGAAGGCTATTGGTAGAGCTGATGCTTTTTCATGTCCTAGATGTTTGTATCCTCATAAGCTGTGATATGTTTGAATTGGATCCACTATGAGCCTACTAGCTTCTTGTGTCGACGCATGTAAAATTCTAATCAAGTATCTCTGGCTGTTGCATAGTTTTATGAAATGCTTGTGTTGATACTCTTTTTGGAATTAATGGATTATTGTGATGTGTTGATGCTAAAATTACCAAGTTATTTTGGTGTGTTTGAAATATGTTCTAACTAATCTGCCCCATATCTCTATTTCCTTGAACTGGATAATTAACTTAGTTTTCTTCATGTACGCCTCTATGAGTCTTCTTAGTACTTGCTAATAGCTAGCAATTTACGTGCTTCGTGTCTCTGTTTTTATGTAGGTCTTTCTTTTGTGAGAGACTATTTGGTGACCTCCTTAATAATCAATAATTAGTAGTGTGTGTGTGTTTCCTGTTTCTTTGTTGTTTCTGTTAATGGCGAAAGGCGTCCAATAGTTGTCTACGTTAACCTGCTAGCTGCACCTTCTTTTCAGAAAAGCGTGAGCACTCCTCAAATTTGTTAATATGACCCTTCCCGGACCCTGCACAAGCGAGAGCTAAGTGCACCGAGCTGCCCTTTTTTAATACTTTGAGGAGTAGTGCTCCATTAAAACCAGCCTCAGGTAACTTGTCTCACTCCTGCCTGCAAACCATTTTAATGAACACTTCATGTAACTTGTTCATGGTCATAGCCAGGCTCAGGTTTCACATTATGTTCCTCTTGAGGCGCTCCACAGTTGCCATCCATGAGCCATGTGTAAGTTTGTGATAAGATTCTTACCTCGTTAGAGGCACGCGATGCGTGTTATATAACAGGGGCGTGATACGTCTCCATCGTATCTACTTTTCCAAACTCTTTTGCCCTTATTTTGGACTCTAATTTGCATGATTTGAATGTAACTAACCTGGACTGACGCTGTTTTCAGCAAAATTGCCTTCGTGTTATTTTTGTGCAGAAACCAAAGTTCTTCAAACGTCCTGAAAATTTACAGGGAGCAGTTTTGGAAAATAAGAAAAATATTTGCGTCAAGTTCCACCTCAGGGGGTGGGCCAGTGGGCCACAAGCCCTGGCTCCGGCACCACCCCCTGATGGCGGTGGGCAGGCTTGTGGGGCCCACACAGCTCTGTCGCCCCCAATTCCAGCTCTATAAGATTCCTTTCGTCCCAGAAAAAATAAAAAAGAGAAGTTTTCGTCGCGTTTTCGATACGGAGGCGCCGTCACCACCCGTTCTTCATCTGGAGGGCAGATCTGGAGTCCGTCTTGGGCTCCGGAGAGGGGAAATCGTCGCCATCGTCATCATCAACCTTCTTCCCTCTCCAATTCCATGAAGCTCTTCGTCGTTCGTGAGTAATCTATTCGTAGGCTCGCTGGGCGGTGATGAGTAGGATGAGATCTATCATGTAATTGAGTTAGTTTTGATAGGGATTGATCCCTAGTATCCACTATGTTCTGAGATTGATGTTGCTACTACTTTGCCATGCTTAATGCTTGTCACTAGGGCCCGAGTGTCATGATTTCAGATCTGAAATTATTATGTTGTCATCAATATATGTGTGTTTTACATCCGATCTTGCAAGTTGTAGTTACCTACTATGTGTTATGATTCGGCAACCCCGGAGTGACAATAACCGGAACCACTCCCGGTGATGACCATAGTTTGAGGAGTTCATGTGTTCACCAAGTGCTAATGCGTTGGTCCGGTTCTTTATTAAAAGGAGAACCTTAATATCCCGTAGTTTCCTTTTGGACCCCGCTGCCACGGTAGGGATGGACAATAGATGTCATGCAAGTTCTTTTCCCTAAGCATGTATGACGACACATGGAATGCATGCCTACAACACATTAACGAATGGGAGCTAGCCACATATCTCTCCGTGTTATAGCTGTTGCATGATGAATATCATTCAAACAAATCACCGGCCCATTGCCTACGAGTTTGTCCTACTGCTGTTACTTGTCTTGCTCTGCTGCTGCTGCTACTAGTGTTGCTACTGCTGTTACTTGTTTTGCTCTGCTGCTGCTGCTACTGTTGCTACTACTGTCGCTTGCTACTGTTGCTACTTGCTACTGCTGTCACTACTGTTGTTCCTTGCCACTGCTATTGCTCGTTACACTGCTGCTACCTGCTACAATCTTGATTCGCTGATCGTTGACGGGAACTGACAATTTTCGTCAACGAGGCAACTTGGCGCCATTGATACAATCGTTAGGAATAGTCTGCCGTCAACAGATCGTTTCTGACACCGTTGTTATCATACTACTTTGCTACTGATACTTTGTTTGCAGATACTAATCTTTCAGGTGTGGTTGAATCTGACAAATTCAGCTGCTAATACTCGAGAGTATTCGCTCACCTCCTGCCTGGCGTACCAACAAATTTGGGTCGAATACTCTACCCTCGAAAACTGCTGCGAACCCACGGGCTGGTGGGCCATCAACAACATTCTTCTAGTTCCGTTGCCGGGGAGTGCTAGCAGCATTGTTCTGGTGCCGTTGCAGGGGAAGATTTGTTGTCATCAGCATTCGTCTAGCCATCGCCAGAGATTGCAATCAGGGCGCACGTCCCTGGATAGCGCATACATGCAGTTCGGATTACAACTCGAGGATCAAGAAAGAGAGGAGGAGATAGAGTCGGCTACAGTGGAGAGAAGATAAACCTCCCTAACCGTAACGGCTGATCTAGGATCTATCCCTATCTCCTAACTTACATCTCGTTTAACATCCTTCCTAAATCACAACTTCATCAAGTTGAGATTATGTTTGAACTCCTCAAAGTTTCTTGTAGGTAAAGCCTTTGTGAAACCATCTGTAATCCGGTCCTTGGAATGCACAAATCGAATTTCAAGTTGTTTCCTCGCAACCCTTTCCCCGACAAAATGAAAGTCAATCTCAATGTGCTTGGTTCTGGCATGAAACACTGGATTAGCTGATAGTAAGTTGCACCCAGATTATCACACCATAGACACGGAGGCTTGATATTTTGAACACCAAGTTCCTTTAGCATAGATTGAACCCATATTACTTCAGCCGTGGCATTTGCCAAAGCTTTGTACTCTGCCTCTGTGCTTGACCTGGAGACAGTTGCCTGTTTTCTTGCACACCACAATATGAAATTGGGACCAAAGAACACAACAAAACCACCAGTGGATCGCCTATCATCCACAGATCCAGCCCAATCAGAATCTGAAAAGGCACTGACAAGTGTGGATGGTGACTTGCTGAAATTTAGGTCAATATTGAGAGTATTTTGACATGTGTGACTATACGTTTTGCTGCAGTCCAATGAACAGTAGTGGGTGCATGTATGAACTGGCAAACCTTGTTAACATCAAAGAAATATCAGGTCTTGTAAGTGTCAAATACTGAAGTGCACCTACTAGACTCCTGTATTTTGTGCTGTCATCTTGACTCAAGGCTTGTCCCTCTGTAAGAGATATTTTTTCTGAACTAGACAAGGGGATGAGTGAGGGTTTACAACCTTGAAGCCCAGCCTTTTTGACCAGATCTATTGCATATTTTTTTGAGAGAGATGAAGTTCATCTCCATGCTTCTTAACTTCTATCCCAAGAAAATAATGCAAATTTCCAAGGTCTTTAAGAGCAAATTCTGCACTGAGATCCTTCAAGAGTCCTGCTATAGCTTCATCAGATGAACTTGTAACAATAATGTCATCAACATATATGAGAACAAATATGTGTGTGTTACATTTATTGTAAATGAACAAGGAATTGTCAGACTTTGAAGGAGTAAAACCAAGTGTTTGCATTTTGTGACTGAGACGTGAGTACCATGCCCTTGGAGATTGCTTTAACCCATATAGCGCCTTGTCAAGCTTGCACACATATGAAGGTGCATGTTTACTTTCAAACCCAGGAGGTTGTTTCATGTAGACTTCCTCTTCTAGAATGCCATGAAGAAACACATTTTGAACATCTAGCTGTCTAAGACTCCAACCTTTAGAAATAACAATAGACAAAACAAGACGAATGGTGACAGCTTTTACAACAGGACTAAAAGTATTCTCATAGTCTATACCATACCGTTGTTTGAATCCTTTTGCCACAAGTCTTGCCTTATAACAATCAATAGTTCCATCAAATTTTTGTTTAATTCTGAATACCCACTTGCAGTCAATAAGATTTTTACCTTGTTGTGGTGGAACTAAATGCCATGTGTTATTTCTCTTTAGGGCCATGTATTCCTCTTGCATGGCCTTCTTCCAGTGTTCATCACAGTGAGCTTCCTCAAGTGTATGAGGTTCGCCTGGTTCACCTGTGGAACACATCATTCCATATTTTGTGATATGTTTATAGTCAACAGGTTTAGTTACCCCTTTTTGTAGCCGTGTGCGACGAGGGGGTGATGCAACCAGCTTATGTGTCGAAGAAGATGCAGGAGCAGCATCGGTTGCAGCACCAGCAGCGTCGGCTGCAACACCAGTATCTTTTGTGATCACCTGTGTCATGCTGTGGCGTGATGAGGCCGGCGCAGAGGATCCCGCTCCCACCGCCTGACCAGGGTCATTATGAGAAGCGCCTGCCTGTCTCGCAGGCGTAGTTGTGGCGCTGGTTGGCCGACAAGTGTAGTGCACCGGTTCGGCCGAATAGCGAGCACGAGCGACATGCGGAGTCATGGCGCGCCATGACTCGAGGACATGGATGGAGGCTGCAGGCGCACCTGGCGCAGCACCTGGCACGTCTCCCGAAGTGGATCCGATGGGGATGTATGGCGTAGCCGTAGTTACGGATCCCGAGGGAGATTTGCTCCCTGGATTGGGGCACATGGAATAATGCCCATTTGGGGCACTTGCCGAAGGATTTTGGCAGGGTTTCTCCATGGTGTTCCCTGTAACAGTACAAGGCTCATGCAATTCGGTGAGAGGATCAGTCATTAAGTGATCATCAGAGTTATTGTCCCCCGACACAAGCATGGCAAGATGAGGAGGTAGGAGGAGAATTTCCTCTCGAAGGAGAGCACCAGTATTGGGATGCAAGTCAGAAAAGGGAAATTTAGTCTCATAAAAAACGACATCACGAGAGATGTAGACTCGTCTTGTAGAGACATGGAGACACCTGGCCCCTTTATGCTGAACACTATAGCCAAGAAACACACATTGTGTGGAACGTAACATAAGTTTTCGCTTGTTGTAGGGACGAAGATTTGGCCAACAGGCACAACCAAACACACGTAAATAAGTGTAGTCTGGTTTGATATGTAGGAGCCGTTCCATAGGAGTTTCATCATTGATAACACGGCTAGGAAGCATGTTAATGATGTGGACGGCTGTAATAAAAGCTTCATCCCAAAATTTGAGGGGCATGAAGGCTCCTGCCAGAAGAGCCAACCCAACTTCGACTATATGTCTATGTTTGCGTTCAGCTGACCCGTTTTGTTGATGAGCACGAGGGCAAGGCACAGGATGAGAAATGCCGAGTGTTTGGAAGAAGGAGTTGAGTTTTTCATATTCCCCTCCCCAATCATATTGAACAGTGATAATTTTACTGTCAAACTTCCGTTCAACAAGTGACTCCCCAATCATATTGAACAGTGATAATTTTACTGTCAAACTTCCGTTCAACAAGTGATTGGAAATTTTTGAAGACTTGAAAAACGCCGGATCTCTTCTTAAGAAGATAGATTCAAGAGAATTTGGTGTAGTCATCAATAAAACACACATAATATGTGTGTCTACCAACTCAGCTAGGGGGCGGACCCCATACATGAGAAAATATTAACTGTAAAGGATGAGTAGAAACACTGGTATATATAGGATATTGATGACTTTTTGCTCTGTGGCAAGAATCACAAATAGACTCAATATTGCGCTCACCAACAAGCGGGAGCCTATTCTTTCCAAGCAAACTTTCTACTAAGGAAAAAGAAGCAGGTCCTAAACGATCATGCCATTGGGTGGATGAAAGCTTGATATCACCACAAGCTTGTTTATTGTATCTTCTAAGCTCCGGAATCAACGGGTAAAGACCCCGAACACATCTACCTCGATAGAGTACTTTCTTCGTGGCCTGATCCTTTATCAAAAAGAAGAAATGATGAAACTCAATGAAAACATGGTTATCAATGGTGATGCGATGAACGGGGAGAATATTTTTGCGGGCACTAGGTACATGCAGAATTTTCCTAAGATGAATTTTACGGGAAGGGGTACGAATAACTGAATGACCAATATGACAAATCCGCATACCTGCACCGTTGGCTGTGTGAATCTGATCCTTCCCTTGGTATTTCTCTCGGAGAGTCACCTTTTCAAGCTCACCGAAGAGATGGTTTGTGGCACCACTGTCAAGGTACCAGTTGGTGTCGACGCCATAGGAGCTATCAGCAGTAGCAACCTTCGTATCATCATCGGAAGTTGCTCCATCCTCGTCAAAGCGGTACCAGCAATCCTTGGTGATGTGGCCAGGCTTGCCACAGATTTGGCAATGCATAGGGTCCTGGCGGGAGTTGCGGGAGCCACCATGGCGCCCCCTATTGTTGGTGTTGGGGGGGGCATTGCGGGAGTTGGTGTTGCCTGGCTTGCCCTTGGAGCGAGGAGAGCCGCGGGAACTGGAGGAAAAACCACCACGTCCACGAGTCGCCGCTTTAGCGGAAGACTTGAAGCCGCCGCCCGAGCTTTGAAACTGGGCGACGCGTTGATCGAAGTTGCTGAGCATGGCGTAGAGCTCGTCGAGGGTGATCGGTGTCACCCTGGCATCGAGGGGGGAGATGAGTGGCTGGTAGTCCATGTCCATCCCATGAAGAAGGTAGGAGATCAGGTCATCATCCTTGATTGGCTTGCCGACGGTGGCAAGCTCGTCGGCAAGGCCGCGCATGAAGGCGAAGTAGGTGGCCACCGATTGGTTGCCCTTCTGCGCGTTGATGAGGGCAGTGCGTATGTTGTTGATGCGGCTCAAGGACTGCGACGAGAACATGCGTGCCAGTGCCACCCAGAGTGCGTGCGCGGAGGTGACCGCGGTCACCATGATGAGAACCTCTTTTGTGAGTTTGTTCAACAGGTACCCAAGCACCTGCTGATCCTCTCGGACCCAGATTGGGTGGAGAGGGTCGGGCTCAGCGGTTTCCTTGCCGTCCTTATCTTTGGCGGCGAGAAACTTGGCCGGCTCCGGCGAGGTGCTATCGGCATAGCCGAAGACACCGGCACCCCTTAGCTGCGACGTGATTTGAGCACGCCACAACACGTAGTTCGTGCGAGAAAGCTTCTCCGTGACCTGCCCATTGAGGCTCGGATGGGAAGCACCGGAGGAAGACATGGCTGGCGCTAGGTTTGGAGGTTTGGAGCTAGAGATTGGAAAATGAGGCTTTGATACCATGTAAGACTGCGGTAAGCGTCTTACCTCGTTAGAGGCACGCGATGCGTGTTATATAATAGGGGTGCACTTCCCTGGATAGCGCATACATGCAGTTGAGATTACAACTTGAGGATCAAGAAAGAGAGGAGGAGATAGAGTCGGCTACGGTGGAGAGAAGATAAACCTTCCTATCTAGGATCTATCCCTATCTCCTAAGTTACATCTCGTTTAACACCATGTTCATCTTTATATGTAAGTGGCGCTAGACCAATTCAATCGCCAATAATTGAAAGTGCCGTGTCTCAATCAGTGGACAGCACCAGGAATTAAGTGGGCAATGCTGTTGTAGATCTCTCCCCTGCTTGAAGGTAATCCAGTTACCATAATGTGACCTCCAAAGATAATTATATGCTTGCATATTCTGTTCTGCCATGATGTTTCTTCCACATCACGGCACGTGGGCGCGTATAGAATTTTTTTAGAAGAACCTGGAGCAGTTCCCCTTAACTAATATGTGCACCATAGTTATTTTTTCTTCATGAATCCTTGTCATCTGGTCAGGCACGGAGAGTAAGCTCACCATTATAGCGAAACTCCACACATAAGGACATGCTTATATATATCTCCTTGTACTTGCAGGCATTTATATTTTCCTAGGAAGGAAAATTGTTGGTACTGTACTAGGTAGTTGATATCTATGTTGTTGCAGACACTGGTTAAGTCGGAAATCTGCACTCATGGATAAATTAGTAGCTGGGATTTGACAGCAAAATATTGTGCATGTTGATGTTATTCTTCCTGAAGACCACCCTCTCTGCCTTTAATTTGGAACAGGGATAATATACACTCATCCTTGAGCAGATGTCCAGCAGTAATAGTGCTTTAGGGGCTGCCTGCATTGCGGTCTCTGGCTGCACCTTTGTACCTCCATCATCTACCCTATACCTCTCATTTCTCATCTGAGCTGCAAACAGAAATTTGTACTTTCCCATACAGTTTCTGTTAAAAAAATTGCAGTCATCCACTTCATGCATTATTCCTACAGCTACTGATATAGTTTCGCCTGCTGTATGTTATTGTTGATGCACTCCAGTACAGGTTAAACTCCTCGTCTTTTGTTGTTTGTTTGCGGAATATCAACCATTGTGGGTTTGCTTTTGGATCAATTTTTTGCTCGGCTGTTTTTAGAGATAGGTCTTTTTTCACTTGAATTTGTTATCACCAGACTTTGCACTGTAAATGTACTTATGTAGCTGCCTCAATTGTGAACAAATTAGTGTCACTTTCGGTCTCCATACAAAGGCTGCTGATCAATCCTATTTTGTTGTTGCAAAACCTGAGTAGTAGTAGTTACCACCGAAAGTGCTTATCTGAGCTCCAGCTCATGTGAACTCGAGTGAATAGTAAAATTGTTTTTTTTTAAATGCTGATATATTTTTTGTAGCAAACATTGGCAAATGTTTTGGTTGCTTGCAAAGCTTCACCATGAAATGACATGCATGGAAGACATGACAAAAAAAAAATCGGTGCTCCAAAATGTTTTTGTAAATAATAATACTTTTAGAGCATCATTTTTTGTGTTTTTTTCTTTTGCCACAAATGTCATCCGATGTTGAAACCTTGCAAGCAATCAGAACATTTGTCAATGTTTGTTACAACAAAAATGAGAATTCTCAATGCTGCATAACCAATAGTCGCAGTAACAGTATTCCATTTTCTTAGGATTTTTGTTCTACTTCCTTATGGTCTCTTGGAAAAAAAATTTATACTATCTTTTTTTTAGGATAACTTGTGTACATATCTTATAATTTGGGACGAGGAAGATTTTTTTTTTAGAATAACCTTTTTAGGGGTTTTTGAGAATTTTTATGGCTTTTTGAGAATCACCTTTGTACTACTCCCTCTGTATCAAAATATAAGACATTTTTTAAGGTCAGTTCAGCCTACCAAAATTGCAATCTCATTCTGGGCTAAACCCAGCCGGCAAATAAAAGGGCCAAGCCAAGCCCATTTTAAACTAAAAAAAACCTATGCTAAGCCCATTCCATGTCCGCTCACCGCTCTTGCTGCATCCATGCCCCTCCCCTCCGCCGCCGGCACAACCGCAGCTCCACCTGTGGACGGGAGCAGCAGCAGCCAGGATGAGCTCCCCGCCGGCGACGACCATGGAGGAGGCTGAGGCGGAGGCCGCAGCAGCAGGAGCCGCGCCTCTCATCCGCGGCCTCCCAGACGAGGTCGTCATCTGGGAGATCCTCGTCCGCCTCGACCCCAAATCCCTCCTCCGCTGCCGCGCCGTCCGCCGGGCCTGGCGCCGCGCCACCTCCACCCGCGACCTCCTCCTCGCCCACCACGCCCGCCAGCCCTCCCTCCCCGTCCTCTACGGTTACAGCTGCGTCGGGAACGACGTCTTGTCCATATCCATCACCCCCTTCGACCACCGCTCAGACCTCGCCGCCGGCGGCCAGCTCCAGTCCGTCGCGCGCCTTGGCCCCTCCCTCGTCCGTCCGGAGGCCTCCTGCGACGGCCTCCTCGTCCTCTCCATCGTCAGCACCTACTTCGCCATCTGCAACCCCGCAACTCGTCAGTACGCTCCCCTCCGTATGATTTCTGGCTTCAGGATCTTGGGAATGTACCCTCACCCGCCTACCGGCGAGTACAGACTGCTCCTGCACTCTTTGGAATCCACGAAATCCACGGAGCAGGTCCATGTGCTTTCGCGTACCCGCGCCAGGCAGGCACCTCGGAATCAAGTTGGCTGCTACGTCCTATCACTGGGCTCTGGCCAGCCGCCGAGGTACATTGAGTGTGCAGACTCCAAGGAACTGAAATTGAGCAACAATCATGTGCTATTTCGTGGTTGCTTGCATTGCTACCCAGTGCGACATGGAAGCGGTAGCATCATGATAGTGGTGTTCGACACCACAGCCGAGTCGTTCCGGCTGATGCGCGCTCCGGTTTTTCCTGGCGGCTGCGGTGACCTGTTTCAGATGGATGGCATGCTCGGCATGTCCAGCTCTAATTTTGCAAAGACAATCATGGGCATCTGGGTGCTGCGGGACTATGAGAGCGAGGACTGGATCTTAAAGTGCAAGATTGAATTGCCGGTTATGGAGATCAGGGTGTTGTCGGATAATCATGACCATGACAATTTTTGGGATGTGGTGGTCGTGCCTGGTGATGGTGAGTTTCTTGTGCTGGTCAAATTTGCGGGGCTGCTACTTCAGGTTGACATGGATGGCAAGCTGGTCACCACTTTCCATCGCAAAGGCATCCATCCTGCTCAATTACAGCTCAAACAAAGTCTTGTTCCACATGCCTTCTTTTCATCACTAGAGGGTTATGTTGTGAACGATTGGCCTTTCATCTGAAGGCTGTTCAGTGAGCTGGTGCATCTTAATGTCCTAAATGTTTCTATTCTCATTCTGGTGTGCGTTTGTAATACTTCCTCCATTGCTACATATAAGTCTTTTTAGAGATTCCACTACGAACTACACATGGATGTATACAAACATACTTTAGAGTACATATTCATTCATTTTGCTCTGTATGTAGTCCATAGTGAAATCTCTAAAAAAAATTCTATTTAGGAACAGAGGTAGTATGGGATAACTAGTCTGCCCCATGTATCTATTTTCTTGAACCGGAGAACTGACTTTGGTTCTTTACCTCGGCCTCTAGGGGTCTTCTTGCTACTTATTACTTGCAATCTACCTCCTTGGTGTCTCGGTTTCGTGAACTCAAGAATTGTCTTTCCCTTTTTATCCAGGACTTCTGTAAGGAGAGATTATCTGGTGGTTTCTTGAAAATCAATATTTGGCATGCAAGTTGCACCTCAGTTTTAGAAGTGCTTGGATCCCTACTACATGAGTTTCCTCTTATTTTTGTTCTACGTAGTGATGAGATGTGGCAAATTATCCTCTATGTTGACTTGCAAGTTGCACCTCAGTTTTAGAAGAGCTTGGACCCCTACTCCTTTATTAAATGATTGCACCATAGATAATTTTCTTTATGAATCCACTGCATATGGTTAGCTATGAGGATTGAGCTCACCAGTAAAGCAAGAGTTAATTATAGCAGACATGGTTAAGCAGTTGCTGTAGTTTTTCTTTCTAAGAAAAAAAAAAGTTCTACAACAATGTCCTTGTTGCAACATTAGTTGATCCGTTGAAAAATCGAATTGGAAGGTTAATTTTGTGTTTCCATGCCTTGTTCAGAATTATCTTACATCATTTCACTTCAGGTGCAAACCGTCCTAAGTAATACTTCATGCAATTGGTTCATGGTCATAGCCAGGCTTATGTCCCTCATTTTGTTCCTCTTGAGACACTGCGTAATTACCTTATTTTCACCATGTTTATTTTCATCTGTATTTGCCATTAGACTATTTTGATTACCAAATATTGGAATCAGAATCGGCCTGTCTCGAGCAAAGACAGCACCAGGAATTATGTGAGAAATGCTTTTGTAGAAGTTGAAGCAAGTTACAGTGTATTTTTGCTGCCGCAAGACAACTGATCATTCCTTACTGCGGATGCTTTATGTACCGTAGCAGAGAGTTGCTCAGCTAATCAAATTTAGTCTACTCAACAGTGAAGAATCTACTGTATGACCCTTTTTGGAGTACCTGGTTACATTTTATACCATCGAATGCAGCACATGAGTTCAACGTTCAGATCCTCTCCAGGCCCTCGTAGCAAGTGTCGTACCCTGTTGGCACACGTGTGGGGAGAGCAAGGAGGGAAAATGTGGCGGGAGATGGCTGGGTGGATCAGGCTCGACGTTTAGGTCCTCTCCGCAATAAAGGTTTGGTGGCGCAACCATCACCGCCTTTCAATATGTTTTCACTTCTCTGAATATACCTTGGGGGTTGTTACTAGTTTGTTAGTAGGAAGCATGGCTGAAAACATTGTATATATCATCTAATTGCCAGCATTAATTCTCAGTCTCTAAGTAAAAAAATTCCTATTTGTTATTTTCTGTGTTTGGAGCTACAGCTTCAGTTTTCACTTTGGTAACATGTGGTGCTTTAGTTCACTCGCCTCAATGTATGTTTTCAAAAAAGTAGAGAAGCTAATATAGACAGTTTCCGTAGGTAGCAGCAGTCCATATGCAATGGTTCGAGTATAAGCTTTAATTCAGGAAAGGTGAAAGCAACATGTTAATCTTAGTGTCATCTCAGCTGCTTGGCTCTTTTACAAGTTCACTTATACACAACGGTGTTTTGATTTATGGAAAACTTGCTTTAGAAACGGCAAGTAATAATGGGGTCTCTAAAGCTCTCCACTGTTTTTCAGAGCACCAGACATTCAGAATTCAGATGAACAGTCTTAGCCATGATTGTTTAGGGTTGTTCAGCTACGATTGTATTGCTATTATCTAGACTGTTTATTCGCACCGTCAGTAATATCTACATTCTATTATTGCCATTATTCCTATGTTTTGGTCATTAAGCTGAGCTGCTTTATAGTTTTTTCAGGGTTTGGAAAATTTTCTGGATCGTCACATTGTCAAACTCTGGACTGATTTGTATTGTTTGATAGATAAATGTACCAACGGTTGGCTTTCTTCAGGTATCACGATTCACATTAGTCTTCCCTTCTACATTTGGGGGAAAGAAACCTTTTCTGCCAATTACTTTTGGTAGAATATCAAGACATGATGCTTCTAGTAGTATGCTTGTGGTTGGTGGAAAGAATGTTGTGGCCATTCAGTTTTCAGCCAACAGTCTACTAAAACGTTAATGTCAAAACATTATGCTTCTTATTCTTCTACTTCCTGTCAGTGAAAGCAAGAATATCTAGTGCTTTCATTTTTGGGGGTCTACTAAGCACTATAAGAGCTTACAACCAAGCGGACCTAGGCGAGCTTAAAATTACGCGATACTAGCTAATCCCATCTGCTTCACATTATGTGCCAAATTGAGTGGAGGTTATTGCCTCACAACCTGTGCCCATTGTTAAAATCAAGACGAGTTCTATTTTCCATGTGCACCCATGCTTTCTTGGGAGAGAGGTTAATGACATTCTTGTTTGACTTTGGCTGCATTTTTTCCCCCACCAACCAAATGGGTGAACATTGAACTAGATGCTTAACTTTAAGGCCCTGCTTGTTATGGGTGTAAATTTATACATCCGGATTTAATTTACAGGTGTATATTACCGTCTGCCTTTAATTTTTGCCTGGAAACTGAAACGACGCCAAGAGGTCTGTAATCTTTACGGGTGTATTCAGAAGCCAACCAACGATCCAAGCGGGACCTAAAGCTTTACAACTTATCTTGTTTCGGAGGCTTGCCAGAATCTGTGGACTGGCATGTCGTGGGAAAACAACTAGAGACGTCCACCGAGGGAAAGAAATGATTAAGTTTGAGTGAACTTTTGCCATAGGTCTCGTTTGACTGAGTACGAAATTCCGCTTCCCTATTACGCGTGCAGCTCATAAGTTGCTGTAAAAAGTAGTGGATAAATCAATAGCTGGGCCTGCTGCCAAACATTGAAGGAACAGTTGTATAGTCTTACACCTCATGGCCCCTGGTTTGACGTATTGGCAAATGTTTGGTATGTGCATGAGTGCATCTTATGGACCATGCATGATGTGGTCTCATCCGACAGCATTAAGCCTCCAATGTCTCATTGGAGTTGAGTCTAAACACTTAGGCCCCGTTCACTAAAATTATAAGTCAAAGTTTGACACGAACGAATAAAAATGGAGGGAGTAATCTACATGTGTTTTACAGGAGCATTGAAGCTACATATGTACGTATTACAACAAGTCCACTAACTATTACTAGTTACAAGCGGTAAATAAGTGGGCTTGGATTTGACCTTTGGCTGGCATATTTGCAGTGAATCATCGAATGCTGTGTGTTTGTTGGATCCCTGCGATTGTGTCGCCGTTCCTACCTGGATGTACTGAGTCAGAAAGCTGTGCTGCCAAATGCTTGGTGTATTCATCTCTAAACTGAAGGATGCTAAGTTAAGGTTGGTACCTGGATGCAGGAGTCCCACTGGAGGAAGAGCGCCTCTGGTCTCGCTGTTTCTGACGACAATTGTGGGATGTGGTGGTCATGCATGCGGATGGTAATTTGCTCGTGCTGGTCAAGTGTACCGAGTGGCTACTTCAGGTTGACATGGATGGCAAGTTGGTCGCCACTTTCCATCACAAAGGTGTCCGTCCTACTCAATTGCAATACAAACAAAGTCTTGTTCAACATGCCTTCGATCCATCACTGAAGGGTTATGCTGTGAACAATTCGACATTCATCTGAGGGCGATGTTGGGTGAGCTGGTAGATTTTAATGTTCAAAATGTTTATATCGTCATGAGCTTACATATGAATTGGATCCACTAGGAACCTACTATTTTTCTTTGTTGATGCATAAAAATGTAATCAATAAGCTCTATCTTTGATTGTTACATTGTTGCATGAAATATATGCTTCTGCCTATACCCTTTTGGAACGAAGGGAATATTGCTTGTGTCCATTACCAAGTCATGTTCACTACAGGATGTCATAAAAATTACCAAGTCATGTTCACTATAGGATGTCACGTATATGCCGACAGAAAAAAAACCCATTGGCAAAGCCCTGCAAACATTGGGCATAGCCTATGTGGCCATCCCCATATACTCGCCCACTACTGCGAAAATGTTAGTAGTGGCCGGTGCAAAATATCCATCAGTGGTGGTCTAGGGACCCAAGCATGCCCGCCATTGACCTCCTGCCACTGCTAATAGGTCACCGAGCGGTTTTCCATCACGGTTAATTTATGTTTTGTGGCGGGCATGCTGCAGGACTGGCCACTACTAGCGGGGTCCATGAGAGCAAGGTTGCATCGTAGCAGATGCTCTACTAGTGAGCACCGGCTGCTGCCCGCCATTGCCAATAATATTAGTATTAAAAAATATATGCATGTACTGTTCTATGTATACAACACAATACAATTCATGTATATATATTGTTCACATGTACATACATATAGCATATAAGCTTGCATCCATTTTACATACATCATCATCATCCAATTTACATACATCAGCATTGAATTACAATTTTAGATAGGCTTGCACAAAGATCATCAATGTTTGTAATCGATAAGAACGAAAGTAGGAAGAATGAAATGGCAGAATATGGTAGATATTGCTTCTTCTACTTAACCATTCTTTTCCGATTGGATATCACCTGCAAACGAGATAATAGTAAGCCATAAAGCCACAAATACATGAATCAAAGAAAAAATGAATAACTTCACAAGAGATGCATGTATGGAAGGCCCGTCGCCCATGTTATCACTCTTCCCTCGCTTCTGAAGTATGGGACGAGAGAAAAATGGGCATAAGTTGTTTTATCTAACAAAGAGTGAATGTAACATAAATTGTTTCTTTTGTTCATTCTGGAGTCATTCGAGAGTAACCCTACAAGAGATGTATGCATCGCTGCCAGAATTGATTCAAGAACCTTTATGTACTATAGGAGAAATCATTTATTACCATGTAATTATCCTTCATATGGAATAAGTGCATAAATTACTGTATAATTATCACCGTTCATTTGTTGTGTTCATAAAGGAGATTCCTATGGCCTATGTGTAGAAATTAAACCTGCTTATTTACCACAGAAAGGCATATAGATAACATAAGTTCACACTGATCATATAAATAACATAAGAAGCATGAAATTACATAGAATCCAACAAAACAAATAGACAAGCTTATAGTCACCTTCCTGACAACTATTGTCGCTACACCTACAATTCTGATGTTGTGTTGTGCATATGAGCTTTCATAAGGAAAGAAACAGGCATATCGAGACATAAAACAAAGGGTATGTACACGACGACCTCATAGCTTCTCTAGCAGACCCCGTAAAACACCGACCCGCAAAACTCGTTTACAGTTTCCGAAGAGTCGGCTACGCGGGGTCTGCTCGGCCGCAGCCCGCTTCGGTCTGCAAAAAGAAAAACCCAGATTAGCCAATTTGACAAGAATTCTGACAATTGAGTTCAATTTCGAAGAATAAAACATAGTTCGCGTGCAAATAAGAGCATATTTTTTTATGACAAACGCCAAAGGACTTCATGCAAAAGCAACGACCACCTCCATCATCATCTTGGTCGCTTTTCACCCGTCATCATGATCTTCACTGTGCACCACCGCCATCGATGCCATCTCCGCCCTGAGTTCATCACCGGTACTTGTTTAACTCCGGCAACGAAAGCATAGCCGGACACACTAAAAGCATCATCAGCACTGGTTCCAACTCCTGATGGGGAAACATCTCCGGCATGCAAACATCCACCGGCCACCGTTACCATCCTCCTCTTTAAAATGTCTCTCCTTGCCATATCATATGCCATTCTTTGGTGACGTCGTTCATGTCATCGCGGTTCTATGACATAATCTTGATCTCCTCGACAAGAAGCTTGGCCATGGCTTTGGTCTCATCGGCAAAGACTCTTCTCTCCTTAATGGCCGCCTTGCACGGTCCTTGAGAAATTGCCACTTTTCTTTCTTCTCTCATGCCTTCTTCTCTGCCAACTCTTTCTTGCTTCTATCTTGTCCCGCAAGCTCGATGCCTCGTGTTCCCTCTTGATCTTCTCCCTCACTTGCGGTGGAAGTAGCGCTATTGAAGGGCATCGTCGGGATACCTGTTGCCGGGGCGGAGGGAGAGGATGAAGTCGCCGACCTTTCCGTAGGAACCTTTTTGCGCTTTACCCTCTAAACCTTGCCCTTCTTTTTCGGCGGCAGCCTGGTAGATCGTGCAGCGGCCGCGTCGCTGGCACGCGTGCCTTCCCGGCGAGCGGATTCCCGCCCTGCACGACGACATTGCCCTGTCTCTTGCGGACAGGCGCAATGGTGCCTTGAGCGACGACGGGGAAAACATGGCCGATGACGAGATCTGTTAGAGGGGATAGCGCATGCGCGACAACTACGGTAACGGGGGATGGCTGGGAGGCTTCCAAGGCAGCAAAGAATGGTCGGGGAAGATGGACTGGAGCGGGCGGAGGAGGGGCAATGTCGGCGAAGGGGGTGGGAAGCCAGAACCGTTGCGTGCAAATTTTGCTCGCACCAAATCTCGCCGCGGATAGGGGACGAGCTCGGGTAGGTCTCCCACCCCGTGAATCTAAAGGTTGAGGACGAATTTTCGCCATTCCCTGCAAGAAAAATTACAGGTCAAGGCCCGACACGGGTCTAAACAGGCAGCTTTTTTCGAACGGACCCGTATTTTGACGATTATTTTATGGGTCGGAGTATTATACATGTTCTTCTAGAGACGCTCTCACATAGGTATTTTTCTGCTGTTTGCCTTACTTGGATTATGAAATTGGTGAATTTTGTTATCAAATTATATTATGAAAAATAGAAGATGAAGATGGGCTAGCTAGGTGGCTACTACAAGTTTGCATGCAACGACTAGCGCATGTGTTTGCGGCAGCTAACGGCCAGTTAGCAATTTACGTTGCTGGGCATAGCATGCAACAACAAACATTACCTTTGTGTTACTGGTACTTGAAAATGCTTTGATATATAAAAATCACATGTTAAAATCCACGGTATATTGTACCCATAGTCAAAATCCAAACACAACATTAATGTCTGATTAGGGTGTGATCTATTATTAATTTTGAGGCGTTTGACCCCATATCTATTATTAATTTCCGGAAGTTAAGAATATGAGAGAAGAGGACTACCCCACAATGATTTTTTTTAAAAGAATGTCGGCAATAGAATTGTCAAATTCATTGATCAGAAAAAGGTGTTACAAGAGCCCTCCGAAAAGAAAAGCACTGCAAAAGGCAACGCAAAAAAGAAAAGAAAGAAAAATGATCCGCCAGCAGTACCACAAACCCACAGTCTACCTTCAAACGAGAACACCATCAGAACCCATCGTCAGGATCTCCAAGGTGACGCCTTCAAGAAGAAAAATGATGTTAAAGACACCGTCGTTACCCGATCTCGCACTGCCTGATTTTAGGTTTTCACCCGGAGATCACACGCTATATGGTAGGAAGGACAAACGACTCCACAACGATACCTCTAAGAAGAAAGATGACACCCTAGGGCGCCATTACCGCCGGCAACGATCGAGTCGATGCATGATTTTCATCCGTAGTCGGGCCTTCCACCAACAATGCCGTGATCCAAGGCCATCAAAGCCAAGTAGCAGCACAAGCCCAAACAAACACTATAGAAACGACATACTCAAAGCCGCACACAAAAAACTCGTCGAGCATGCGCCAACCTGACTGATTCGGACCTCGGACCGCCGCTCGCAAGCCTTGGGCGAGCTAAGCTGGATCTGGCCAACTTCGACCTCCGTGCGTAGAACTTGACGATCCTCCGCACCGCAGCACACCGGAAAGGTCGAAGGAGAGCCGAACATAGCCGATCCGCACAGCCGCACGTAGGAATAAACGGGATCCAAGCTAAACTACGCAGCTCGCGCCGCCGCAATCAAGAAAAGGACCATTCGTGCTAGATCTGGTCTGTCCGAGACTCTTGTAGCACCCGACAAACTAGACGGTGGCACACCTCGAGGAGCCAGGCGTGGACACGCTTGAAGGAGAGACACCCCCACCGCTACAGCCACCACATGCCAAAGGCAGCCGAACCAGGCGCCCAACGCAGCCATGATTCAATGGCGCCTGAAGCCATCCCTTGCGAGGCACTCCAGCCACAAGCTGGCAGAGACTAGATCAGGCCCGGCTAGCAGCAGTGCCTAGTATCCCCACAACATGCGAATGCGCAGCCGTCATGCGGGCAACACGCCCATGTGCCCGCTGCACCCTGCCAAGCGCCATGGCACTAGCAGGCCACGACGCCGCGCCCGACGTGTCCATCGGTAGCCCGCCGCCGCAACCGAACCAGATTGGCCTTGCCCCGTGCACTCCTCGTCAGATCCACGCGTGCCAGACCCGCGCCTGCAAAGCACACCGTGCCGTTGCGCTCCCCGCGGCCACCGCATCCTCCGGCGCCAGCACGACGCGGCCGCCGCGCCCTAGCACCTCTCCTTGTCGAGCGGCCCTGCGGCCCTGGCCTCGCGAGAGGGTAAAGGAAGAAGCGCCGCCGCCGCCGACGCCGCACGGGCTTTGGCCGGCGGCGCTTGCCGACGGCGGCGAGGGGAGGAGGAGATCTGGAAGGGTGGTTTGTGTGACGGCTAGGGTTTCGCCCAGGCAGCCCGCGGGGAGGGCGGCACGAGCAACAATGCCATGCTTAAAATCTAAACCTCCTCCACAATGATTTTTGAGGGGAACAAGTCGACACCAAAGACAATTACTTTATCGTCACTCTGCACCTGATCACCCGTACACTATGGACAAGATGCAATTTGGGACTCAGATTGCAGATTGATGTATCATGCAAATATCAGCAAGGGCCTTCATATTGAAAGCATCATCGGCAGTGGTTTCAACTCCTGATGGGAAAACATCACGGCCATCAAAACACCCACCGGACACCGCTACCATCCTCCTCTTCAAAATGTCTCTCCTGGCCATATCATGCCATTCTTTGGTGACTCTTTAATGTCATAATCTTGATCTCCTCGGCAAGAAGCTTGGCCATGGATTTGGTATCATCGATAAAGACTCTTCTCTCCTCAATGGCCTCTTTGCGCAACCCCTCGTCCTTGAGAAATTGCCACTTTTCTTTCTTCTCCCGTGCCTTCTTCTCTGCCAACTCTTTCTTGCTTCTATCTTGTCTCGCAAGCTTGATGCCTCATGTTCCCTCTTGATCTTCTCCCTCGCTTGCGGTGGAAGTAGCGCCGTTGAAGGGCATCGTCGGGATACCTGTTGCCAGGGAAGAGGGAGATGATGAAGCCGCTGGCCTTTCCGTAGGAACCATCTTGCGCTTCACCCCCGAAATCTTGCCCTTCTTCTCGGGGGATAGCCGGGCAGATCACGGAGCGGCCGTGCCGCAGGGCACGCGTTCCTTCCCGGCGAGGCCAGCCGGATTCCCGCCCTGCACGATGACGTTGCCTTATCGCTTGCGGACAGGTGCTTTGGTGCCTTGTGCGACGGCGTCGGAGACATGGCCGGCGACGAGATCTGTCGGAGGGGATAGCGCGTGCGCGACAACCACGGTAACGGTGGATGGCTGGGAGGCTTCCATTGTGGCGAAGAATGGCCGGGGAAGATGGACGGGAGCGGGCGGAGGCGGGGCAATGGCGGCGAAGGGGGTGGGAAATGGGAACGGTCGCGCGCAAATTTTCCTCGCACCAAATCTTGCTGCGGTTAGGGGGCGAGCTCGGGTAGTCCTCCAACCCCGTGTATCTAAAGGTTGAGGGCGAACTTTTGTCATGCCCCACAAAAAAATTACAGATCGTGGCCCGATACGGGGTCTGAATGGGCAGCTTTTTTTTTCCGCACGGACCCATATTTTGACGGTTATTTTACGGGTCGGGGCATTATACGGGTTTTTAGAGAGATCTCACATAGGTATAATTTTCTGCTGTTTGCGTTACTCTGGATTATGAAATTGTTGAATTTTGTTAGCAAATTATATTACTCCCTCTGTTTCAGTTTATAAGTCCGGCACGTGTATCTAGGTGGTCAATTTAACCAACTTAATAAGAGGCATATATTACAAAAAATATATCATTAGAAATTTTAGATGTTCTATTTTGTAATGATATAATTTTTATGTTAAACACCATATTTTATATAAGTCAAATTGATGAACTAGATACACGTGCATGCCTTATAAACTGTGATGGAGGGAGTATGAAAAATAGACGATGGAGATGGGCTAGCTAGCTGGCTACTACAAGTTTGCATGCAAAGACTAGCGCACGTGTTTGCGGCAGCTAACGGCCAGTTGGCAATTTATTGTCGCTGGTCATAGCATGCACTAGCACACATAACCTTTGTGTTACTGATACCTTTAAATGTTTTGATTTATAAAAATCACATGTTAAAATCCACAGTATATTGTACCCATAGCTAAAACATTGTAATGATTTCAATACCGGGGTTTCGATAATACTTTCACCATGCACAAGATGCAACTCTTTTTTGGGGCCAGGCCTGTTGATGGTTGACGATGACGAGGCCACCAATGATGGAAACACCATGGCTCAAGATATCATGACATGAGTGACCAGGAAGCGTGAGTGTGGACAGAATGGATTACCTAGGCCTAACATGCATGTTCGATTTCTTGTACCCGAACGAGTAGGGGATGAAAGAAGGCAGCAAGCGATTGCATTGATTTTTATGTACACGAGCAATTCGGGTTGCTGGTTGAGCAACTTGGGCGGTAAGGCCATAAAGTATTTTCATACCCAAACAAACATATTCATCAATATAACCCCAGCTCATTCGTTTATTAATATAAGATATGGTCGACGTACATCTGATTCTGCCAAAACAAACAAAGCTAAACATCGATCAACAGAGAACATGACTAAGACCTTAACCAAAACCTAAGACGAGATGAGAGACTCTTGTATCTTTATTATCACTTTTGGCTACCGCTGGGGGCGGGCTGGGGGTAGGGTAGTTTTACGAAACATCCTCGAATTTTACAGTGGTGCCTTCAACGATGTCGTAGTAATCCATGGTGTTGCGGTTCTGAAGCTCCTTGCTCCTGATGAAGAGCCGCAGCCAAGAACTCGACTCGATGCCGAATTTCTCCCGGATGAGGTCCTTCAGCTCCCTCACGGTGGTCGAACGACCAACCTCTGCGGTGAACCTGCGACTTCCGGACCCAGTCTCGACGATGTACACCTCCATCGCAATTCGCACGGCTGGCTTTTCCTACCGGGTGTGTGTATTGGATCTCGATTGGTACGGTCATATTTATACACACACAATTCCTAGATGCATGCATGCGTCGTCTACCAGCTGGGAAACAAAACAGACGTTATCATACGGTAATTAATTTGTGAGATTTTGTGACGATAAGATTCCGATTTATGAGGATATGATGCCGTTCGTTGATGGAAATTTTAACAGATGGAGGGAAACTGATTGATTTAGTACCTATAATATACCAAGCGATCAGCCAAAAAATTGCAATCACTCATAAATGAAGCCCGGGATTTAGTACTAGTACCTAATATATATATGAGAAAAGTCCGGTTGATTTGGCCTGTAATTTCGTACTGGCTAATAACCTTGTTAACGTATACGTAGGTTATATCAATGGCAACACACGGTTAATAAATGAAGCCCGGGATTTAGTACCTACTATATATATGAGAAAAGTCGGTGCACCGGTTGATTTGGCCTGTAAATTACTACCCTGTTAACGCACACACTAGTAGAAAAGGGTCTTTCGGCCATTGTCCCGGTTCGGTTCACTTCATTAATGTCCGAGCCACATTACTTAAGCTTTCTCCTCTCCAAGCTCGACCTTCAAACTTCATTTTCCTCACTATTTTCTAGGTTTAGTCGTGCACTAACTGCACAAGTGTTTTAAAAGGTTCGCTACTTTATCCTTTCATCTGTCAGTGCTAGTTTAGCTCATTTCAAATGCTCAAATTAACTTCTTAGAGTCTGCACATGTGTGGGGTGTCGTCCCGTGCCCATCCTCACCATTGTCAATCGTCCCGCGCCGATCTCGTTGCGAGCACCCACTAGTAGAAAAATGGTGTTTTGGTCGAGAGCCGAAAGACCATTAGTCCCGGTTCAAACAAAAACCGGGAACAATTCCAGCGGTTCGTTTCACCTCATTAGTCCCGGTTCGGGGCAATACCCGGAACTAAAGATCCAGCGACTGCCACGTGGCGTGTCGTGGAGCACTAGTCCCGGTTTGTGGCACGAACCGGGACTAAAGGATAGGCTATTAGTCCCGGTTTTAGACAAAACCGGGACTAAAGTTCTGCCTATATATACCGTTGCCCTTGACTACCCTCTCCTCTGTTTTTTGGCTGTTGAGTGTGCCCATGCCATGCCCTTGCCACTCTAGTTCATGCACATGACGTCTTCGATGAAATGCCCGAGCCACGGTACTTACGCTTTCTCCTCTCCAAACTCGACCTCCAAAGTCCATTTTCCTCAATATTTGTCTAGGTTTAGTCGTGCACCAACTACACAAATGTTTTAAAAGGTTACCTACTTCATCATTTCATCTGTCACTGCTAGTTTAGCTCATTTCAAATGCTCAAATTAACTTCTTAGAGTCTGCACATGTGTAGGGTGTCGTCCCGTGCCCGTCCTCACCGTTGTCGATCGCCCCGCGCTGATCTCGTCGCGAGCACCACCGTGGTGAGCCTCTTGTTCTTATCTTCTTTTTAAAAGAAAAAAAATCTTACTTGTACGATTTAGATACATACTTGTATAAATTACTTACTTTCATTATTTTTTGTTATTATATAGTGTGATGGTTTTGGTATCCGCCTCCGTTGGCCCTCGTCCTATCTATGATTCGGATGTGGTATATATTATATTTTATAACTATTTGTTTTATTTAGTGTTCATGACAATTATGACGTCCAACATGACATATATTTTTTAATCTAGGAGGTATGTGAACCGAAAATTCCAAGCCACATAGAAATTCTTGTCGTGAAGTTAAATTTGGTTGAAAAAGAAAACAAATACTTGAAGGAAAAATGGAAAATAATTGAGGATAAGAATATGGAACTGGAGTTGCATGTCGCCGATGTCATCGATGATCGAAAGATGAAGATCGATGCGATGCGGATGAAGATGGTTGCAGTGCGCTTGAAGATGGATGAAATGCGCTTGAAGATTAGGAATATTAGAAAATATGCCATTGATAAAGAGGCTTGATATCATTATGTTCTTGGGTCAATTATTACCTTAGTTGCGATTTTGAACGCATTTGTTGTTGCATTTAAATGTTTTACAAAGGTGTATGTTGTTTTATGAGAGAACTTTATGTATTTATTTTTGCAATAATAACATTTGATCACTACTGTGCTTTGGTTTTAATGTGATGATTAACTTGTATTAATTTGGTCATTTCTCTAATCATGATGTTCTGAAATGGTTTTTTTATATACTTAATTTCATAATACAGATAAATCGCCAATGGATATACGGTGACTAATGTCCGAGTCACACTTAAGTTCACACAAAATGATATCCTCGACCGAGGTTAGCAACCTTATCCTTTTCATCTCTAATTGATACAAAAATATTGCATGTGTCAATGTACGGTGGTCATTTCACTATTCATGTATGATGCCAGATCGATGCACGGAAGCGATGGATGTACGGCGAATGACGTGGTTCCGGATTTATAAAAGGCCTGCATAAATTTATCGATGTGGCTGAGGCAAACTAAGTGGATAATTTTATGCCTTCTCCATGTGTTGTCTTTCAAAACGTGAAGGAGTACTCTAGCTAAAAAAACATTCATCTCCACTTGCTTTAGAGAGGTTTCATGCCCACATATTATTGTTGGACCATGCATGGAGAAAGAGGGGTTAGGATGGAAGACAATGAAGAAGAAGATGATGATGACAAGTATCCTATGTTCACTCAAGAATACGGTGATACTACAATGGAAGACAATGAAGAAGAAGGAGGTGAAGAACAACCGGCATCAGATGAGCCCGCTGATGGTCTTGGTCGGGTCATTTCTGATGCAAAGAGAGAATGCGATATAGAAAAGGAGAAGCTGAAATTGGAGGCCATGCTAAAGGATCATAAAAAGTTGTTGTACCCAAATTACGTACATGGCAGCACAATGCTCGGTACTACACTGGAACTGTTGAAATGGAAGGCAGAAACTGGTTTATCTGACAAGGGATTTGAGAAGTTACTGAAAATATTGAAGCCGAAGCTTCCAAAGGATAACGAATTGCCCGAGACTACGTATGAAGCAAAGAATGCTATCTGCCCTCTTGGATTAGATGTGCAGAAGATACATGCATGCATTAATGACTGCATCCTGTACCGCGGTGAGAAGTACGAGAATATGGATAAATGCCCGGTATGCACTGCATGTCGGTACAAGATCAGACAGGATGACCCTGGTGATGTTGAGGGCGATGACGAGCCCTCCAGGAAGAAGGTTCCTGCTAAGGTTATGTGGTATGCTCCTATAATACCACGGTTGAAACGTCTGTTTAGAAACAATGAACATGCCAAGTTGATGCGATGGCACAAAGACGACCGTAAGAAAGACGGGAAAAAGTTGAGACACCTCGCAGATGGGTCGCAGTGGAGGAAAATTGAGAGGAAGTGGCCGGACTTTGAAGATGACCCAAGGAACTTATGGCTTGGTCTAAGTACAGACGGCATGAATCCTTTTGGGGAGCAGAGTTGTAGTCACAACACCTGGCCCGTGACTCTATGTGGCTACAACCTTCCTCCTTGGTTGTGCATGAAGCGGAAGTTCATTATGATGCCAGTGCTCATCCAAGGACCGGAGCAACCCGGCAACGACATTGATGTGTACCTAAGGCCATTAGTTGATGACTTTTGCAGTTGTGGGCCACACCAGGTGTACGTGTGTGGGATGAGCACAAACAGCAGGAATTTGACCTACGAGCATTGTTGTTCGTAACCATCAATGATTGTCCTGCTCCTAGTAACATTTCAAGACAGTCAAACAATGGATACAATGCATGCACGCACTGTTTAGATAAGACTAAAGGTACATATTTGGAAAAATCTAAGAAGGTTGTCTACCTGGAGTGTCGTCAATTTCTTCGGACCAATCATACCGTAAGAAAGAAAGGCAAGCATTTCAACGGTGAGGCAGACCAGTGGAAGAAGCCTAACCTCCCTACTGGTGATGAGTTATTGGCTATGGTCAAGGATTTGGATCAAATAGTAATCTTTTGAAAGGGTCCTGGCGGTCAATGTGGTCTGAAAGACGAGGTTACCAGACACGTGCCCATGTAGAAAAAGAAATCTTTATTTTGGGAGCTACCCTATTGAAAACACCTAGATGTCCGGTCTTCAATCGACGTGATGCACATGACGAAGAATCTTTGCGTGAACCTGCTAGACTTCCTGGGAGTGTATGGAAAGACAAAAGATACAACAGAATCACGGGAGGAGCAACAACGTATGAAAGACCCATACAACAAGAAGACTGATAAGGTGCGTCAATACTTAAGCAGTTACGGTCTTACCAAAGCAGAGAAGGAAATATTTTTTGAATTCCTGGGAGTGTATGAAGGTCCCCGCTGGCTTCTCGTCTAATATAAAGATAATAATAAATATGGCAGAGAAAAAAATTCCAGAACCTGAAGTCTCATGATTGCCACGTGATTATGACGCAATTGCTTCCGGTTGCATTGAGGGCGCTTCTACTGGAAAATGTTTGATTACCAATTGTGAAGTTATGTGCCTTCCTCAATGCAATATCTCAGAAGGTTATCGATCGAGAACGTCTGGAAAGGCTATAGAAGGATGTGGTCCAATGTCTTGTCAGTTTTGAGTTGGTGTTCCCCCCGTCCTTCTTCAATATTATGACGCATCTCCTTGTTCACCTAGTCAACGAGATTTCCATTTTTGGTCATGTATTTCTACACAATATGTTCCCCTTCGAGAGGTTCATGGGAGTCTTAAAGAAATATGTTCATAACCGTGTTAGGCCAGAAGGAAGCATCTCCAAGGGCTATGGAACAGAGGAGGTCATTGGGTTCTGTGTAGACTTTCTTCCTGACGTTAAGCCGATTGGTGTTCCTGAATCGCGGCATGAGGGGAGACTAAGTGGAAAAGGCACATTAAGAAAGAAAGCAATGATATGCAGGGACGGGCATTCTTTCACTCAAACACACTATACGGTTTTTAAAAGTTCCACCTTCGTGGCTTCGTATATCGAGGAGCACAAGAATTTTGTACGCTCCGAGTTCCCGGGGAAGGCTATCTCGATCCTGGATTGAAGAAAAACACATGGATACTTTCGGCACTTGGTTGCGAGCACGTCTCATGAATGACAACACTCTTGGAGATCAACTCTATTGTTAGCCCCATCACCTTCTTCGACTGTATTACATTTACAAGGGTACGAGATAATCGGGAATATATTTTACACCACCGCCCAAGATAAAAAGAGCACCAACCAAAACAGTGGTGTCCGCTATGATGCAACAGACAAGAATGGGAAAAGGACACATACTATGGTTACATAGAGAAGATATGAGAACTTGACTACGGACCTACTTTTAAGGTCCCTTTGTTTCGGTGTAGTTGGGTGAACATGAATGGAGAAGGGGTAAAGGTAGACCAGTTGTACGGAATGACAACAGTTTATCTCAAGAGTCTTGGTTACAAAGACGAGCCATTCGTCCTAGCCAATGATGTGGCTCAGGTTTTCTACGTGAAAGACATGTCCTCCAGACCGAAAAAGAAAAAATAAGCAAATGAATACATCGGACGATGAGCCAAAGCGTCACATAGTTCTTTCAGGGAAAAGAAACATCGTGGGGATCGAGGACTAGACACACATGTCAGCAAATTATAATAAGTTTGATGAAATTCCGCCCTTCATAGTGAGAATTGACCCAAGCATCCCGTTAAATAATGAAGATGCTCCATGGTTACGGTCAAAGCGATCATAGACAAGGGATCAAAATATAAATCTATGTAATGTATTAAACTTTATGTGATGTGTACTAATGTATTAAACTTTATGTGATGTATTAAACTTTATGTGTTGTGTACTATGAAGTGCATCCAGTTTTTGGCTTAACCCTCTCAACTTTTTAGCACATGCTATGTGGGTGAAATGATAATACCATGCCAACTTTAGACATTTTCAGAGTTCATTTATAGTGATTTTCAATTTCAGGATCAACTAGCTCAAAAATATAAGTAAATGCACGGAAAATACCAAATGAAGTCAGAAGTTGTTAAAAAAAATTCATGTGCCTTTGAATGGTGCATTTTGAACAAACAAAAAGTATGGAGTTCAAATAAGTTCAAAAAAAATGAAATCCCTTTGTAACAGATGAGTCCTCGTTCGAAACCCTGATACTTCGAGAGAGATTGTCCGTTTTGTACACGAAGTGCATCCAGTTTTTGCCGTAACCCTCTCAACTTTTTAGCACATGCTATGTGGGTGAAATGATGATACCATGCCAAGTTTCAACATTTTGAGAGTTCATTTGTAGTGCTTTTTAATTTCAGGGTCAACTAGCTCAAAAAAATAAGAAAATGCACGGAAAATACCAAACGAAGTCAGAAATTGTTGAAAATTTGTGATGGGCCTTTGAATGGTGCATTTTGAACACACAAAAAGTATGGAGTTCAAATAAGTTCGAAAAAATGAAATCTCCTTGTAACAGATGAGTTCTCATTCGAAACCTAATACTTCGAGAGAGATTGTCTGTTTTGTACACGAAGTGCATCTAGTTTTTGCCATAACCCTCTCAACTTTTTAGCACATGTTGTGTGGGTGAAATGATGATACCATGCCAACTTTCAACATCTTCAGTGTTTATTTGTAGTGCTTTTCAATTTCAGGGTCAACTAGCTCAAAAAAATGAGAAAATGCACGGAAAATACCAAATGAAGTCAGAAATTGTTAAAAATTGGTGATGTGCCTTTCAATGGTGCATTTTGAACACACAAAAAGTATGGAGTTCAAATAAGTTCAAAAAAATGAAATCACTTTGTAACACATGAGTTCTCGTTCGAAACCGTGATACTTCGAGAGAGATTGTCCGTTTTGTACACGAAGTGCATCCAGTTTTTGCCGTAACCCTCTCAACTTTTTAGCACATGCTATGTGGGTGAAATTATGATAATATGCCAAATCTCAACATTTTCAGAGTTCATTTGTAGTGCTTTTCAATTTCAGGGTCAACTAGCTTAAAAGAAATAAGTAAATGCACCAAAAATATCAAATGAAGTCAGAAATTGTTGAAAATTTGTGATGTGCCTTTGAATGGTGCATTTTGAATACACAAAAACAATAACTAAAAATAATCAACTAAAACATTAACTAAAAAGAATGAACTAAAATTAGCATAGTGTTTTATTTGTTAAAATTAATCAAGTAAAACATTAACTAAAAAAACAAAAAAAATCAACTCAAAAGAACCTTCATAAAGTTTTTTTGTTAAAATCTTAAATAGAAAACTAAAATAAAAGAGAAAAAAAAATCTTAAATAGCAAAGAATTAAAATATAAACTAGGACTAAAAATTATTAAAGTAAAAAAATGCCGCCTATTGGACCATGACGGCGTGCATACGACTAGAAACCCTATCCGACAAGTGGGCCCGGATGCAGGCCCGTTGGCCCAATAGGCCCAACACGCAACGAGAAGAGATTTATGCTCATAGGCCTGCAATAGAGAGAAGCTCAACTGAGCTGGTGCGGTAGAGCTTATAAAGCAGTGCCAGCGCTCCTCGCTCGGCGAGGTGGGACTAAATATTTGCACTGCACCGCACCGGAGCCAGCCCAGGCCTTTAGTCCCGGGTCATGGCTCGAACCGGGACTAAAGCCCCTCGTTTCCCGCCTCCTCGCCTGCTGAAAAGGGGTCTTTAGCCCCGGGTCGAGGCTAGAACCGGGACTAAAGACCCCCCCTTTAGTCCCCGTTCTAGCCACGACCCGGGGCTAAAGGTCTTCCTATATAAGCAGCAGTTCGAAGTTTCCAACCCCTCTCCTCTCATTTTCTTCCTCCTCTCGCTCTCGCCTGCGCACCGGACGACGACGCGCTCGACGCCGCCAGGCTACCGGACTTCCGCCTCGCTCTCGCTATCGCCGACGCCCGCCGTCCTCCTTGCCGACACCGGATCTACGTGCGGGCCCCTCTTCTCCCCCGAGGTAAACCACTCTCTCCTCTCCCTCTCCTCCTCAAGCCCGGCCGGCCCCCTCGGCCAGCCCGTCCGCGATTGCCGCCCCTCCCAGAGCCCATCCCCCACCTAGCCACCACCAAAGATGCCCGATCCATCTCCGGCGTAGGAGCCCCGCCGCCCCGTCCATCTCCGACGTTGGAGCCCCGCCAGTGCCGCAAATTAACACACACACACACACACACACGTACACAGGCACACACAAACACACATGTACACACACACACATTCTGTTAAAAAAATTGTTGTTTTATGTTTTAGTTTTTTAGTTAATTAAGTATTCATATTGTTAATTTAGTTGTTTTAGTTGTTTAGTTAATTTAGTTGTTTTATTTGTTTATAGTTAATTAAGTATTCATATTGTTAATTTAGTTGTTTTAGTTGTTTAGTTAATTTAGTTGTTTTATGTTTTATTTGTTTCAGTTGTTTAGTTAATTAAGTATTCATATTGTTATATATTTGCAATTAAATGTTAAGAGAATCAATTAGACATGTTTTAGAGTATATATAGGTTCACGCATTTTGCTCCGTATGTAGTTTATTAAACAGTAGGAATTAATTTAAATAGTAGGACATACGATGCCCGGCCAGCATCCTCGTCGTCGACTCGGTGGCGACCACCTGCTTGATAGGCGCCAGCGTGTGCGGGATTAGGCTCCGTCGGGCTGGCACTAGGAGGAGTTACCTTCGAGGGCGCGCAGCTTGGCAAGGAACCAGGCTCCCATCGTCGACCCGGAGCTTCTTTGGTGACAGTCGCGGGGGTCACTGAGGGTGCAGAGGTTGCCGGCCCCCGAGGAGGAGGTACGTCATCGTGTCGGGGAGGAGGACGAGCACGTCCGTCGCTACATGGAGGCGTTGGATGCGAGGTTCGAAACGACCTGGCAGGTTCTTCAGGGATCTCACCCGAGCTATAATTCAGTGATGTTCCCTGCTCTTTGGGTGTCCACCGCCCGCGCTTCAGTAGTACGACGGATCTTTGTTGACTGATGAGTTATGTATTATTCGATGTATTACTGTATTTGAGAGATGTATAATTATTTATGTATTCCAGATTATATATTCGATAATATTAAGTGTATTATTCGATGATGCATTAATTAAGTGGATTATTCAATGTATATAGTTTTAGTTGTTAGTAAATTTAGTTTTTTTATGTTTAATTAATTTGTAGATACTATGGATCCAATACACGACAGAGACGAATATCAGGAAGACGTGATGCGTGTCATCCGCAGGGATGGTATTTTAGTTCGCGATGTCGATGTCACCAATCAGGTTCTGAACGAGTCCGACGAGGAGATGAGTCTCTCAACACACAAGGTAGAAGCTCCGGTGAGGTAGACGCCCACGCCTCGGGCGAGGAAGGAATCGACGGCTCCAATGAGGAATAAGCCGAAGAGGGAGAAGCCGACCGCTCCGGCGAGGTGTATATATATATATATATTAATAAATTAATCCTCTGCTATCTATATACATATATTAACGCTCTTTCTTTTAGCCCTCCGGATCAAGCAAATCTTCAATACGGACGAAACGAGGCAGAACCAAGAAGCTGGATGACGGTGAGAGATATAGGATCGAAACAGTCTCAAATATTGGGCAACCAATTGCTCCCACAGATGTAAAGCATAAGTTTGTGAAGGCATGCGGAGTTGTTTTTAGGGACCACATCCCTATCACCACTCGAGAATAGATTAAGCCAAGGGAGGAAGGAGTCTCATATGTCGGCACAGCAGCCAAAGAAAACATTTGGAGAAAGCTCATGCTTCATTTCACCCTGCCGGCACCAGAGGTGGATCCAGATGAGGAGGAGCCAAATGAGAGAAAATTAATAGGCTAAAAGAGGTCCTAGAGAAAAAAGTCAAGGAGTGGGCTCTTAAGAAGATGGTCGATCTTTTCAGGGGCTGGAAAAAAAGATTGCACCAGGATTTTATCTTGAAAGATAAGACTCCAGATTTCGATCACAGCTATGAGAAGATTAAAGACTACTGGGCTGAATTTGTTGCGTACAAGAAATCGGAGGACGCCTTGAAAAAGTCTGCAACAAATAGGATGAATGCAGGTAAGAAGAAGTACCACCATATTATGGGGCCTGGTGGCTACGGCGCTAAGATGGCTAAGTGGGAAGCACTTGAGGCATCATTTCTGGACAAAAATATCACTTGAGAGCCCTTAAAATGGCTCGAACGGGCAAGAAACTGGTTTTGCAGGCATGGGGGCTTGTTGGACGCAGAAGGGAAGGCAATATATAGCCAAAGACACAAAGATAATCCCCTACCCGTCGAGGAGATTACACGTGCAGTACAGGATGTTGAAGAGGGACAGTTCTTACCCGATAGGGAGAACGACGAGCTCACACGCGCCCTTGGGAATAAGGAACATAAAGGGCAGGCACGAGGCTTACCAGGCTCCCCGCCGTGGATTCTTGTGTTCTTCGAGGAAAGGAAGAGATTTCCCGATAGAAGCCATCAGAGGAGAAAGGAAAAGGAGGCATGTGATAAAGCGGTTGAGGCAGACCGACTTCATAATCTAGAAGAAGCAGTAAAGCAGCTGCAGCAGGATCAAATCGATAAACAACAAGGTAGCGGCCAATCTCAGTGGCTCATGATAGAAGCTGCATCGAATCGGAAAAGCAGTGTCGCTTCCACGCAGCTCCAGGATGAGGGTGATGATGCACTGATGACGGATCCTCCTCGTCGCTACCAAGTGGATGATATTACAGATAGCACACCTTGTCAGCTAAAGGTGAAACTTGCTAACTTAAGGTTGACGGTGTCGGTTGGCATGGCCATACCAATTGGACGAAATCCAACTTGGCATTGCTCTCCGGTTCCACAAGGGTACGCTGTCGTCGCAGTGGATGAAGTGATGAAAGATTATGAGGAGCTGAAGCTCGACCAACCTACAGGTGAAGATAGGGATTTGACTCAACTTGGAGAAGTCAAGAAACAAACCGTTGTATGGCCAAAGGAGGACATCTTCCTTCCAAATTGGACGCCAAGTCCACCGACTCCGCATAGCAGCAATCCTTCTTCGCATCCACCTCACCAGTCTCCAGCGCAACCGTCACCTTCGCCGCCTCACCAATCTCCAGCGCAGCCGTCGTCTTCGCCGCCTCACCAGTCAACAGCGCAACCGTCTTCACTGCCGCATCACCTGTCTCCACCACCCCGTTAGTCGTCTCCATCCACTCAGGATCAGAGCAAAAAGCGGAAACATACCCCGCTAGTAGTGGCGGCAGAAAGGGGATCCGATCACCAAAACGTATGTTGTCGCCCCTCCCAAAAGTACCTCATAAGAATATGGTGAAGAGACCTTGGGACTTTACTGGAGAGGACAATATTAAGAGGGCAGACACCCATCATGAACAGTGGAAGGATTAAGTGGCTAACAAGGATAAACTGAAAGACCAAGAGTACCCGGCCACCGTAGAAGATCACGCCGCATGCGTGAAAATGGTGAAAAACCTTACAGATCCCCCACCACCGTTGCCAGCAAACTATGAACGCTCTATTATCAAGTCGGCTCAGGCAAAAAAGTAGCGGTTGAAGAGTAGTACGTCCAGCAGGAAATCAGTTGCCCAGCTCGGACAACAGAAAAACCAATCATGCCCCACGCTCAAAGTGTATTCCGATACAAATGTGTGCTCGAGCGGAGCTGCGGTCCAGCAGAGGAATGATAAAACAGCTGACATCGATCCGGAATTTCTTGCATGCTACGGAGAAGCGGCAAGGCTCAAGACATGTCTATTGATGAGTACTTAAACCATTTGGAGGTATTCACTGACGTAGAATACACGTACCGGTATGGGCGTCCTCTGGTCAAACCTGAGTTAGTCAAAGAGCTACCAACAAAAATGCGAAGATTGCATGACTGGTACATGCAAGCATGTGATAAACAGAAAAATTGGCTCTACGTTGCATATGAAGACAAGCATTTCGGGACTGGACGAGGCGCGATTATGATTGAATTCGACAAATTATTTCAGTTATACAAACAAGACTCCCTCGACAAATCTATCATCAATGCCTATTGTTTGTAAGTATTATTAATTTATGTCATTAAGTCTTACTCGGCTCGTTGTTGCATGTATAATCTTACTTGTATGATTTAGATACATACTTGTATAAATTACTTACTTTCATTATTTTTTGTTATTATATAGTGCGAAAAAGATCACACCAAACATGGCCGGTGAACACTACTACCTCTTGAGCTTGCGTTGGTTTTCCCTTGAAGAAGAAAGGGTGATGCAACATAGTAGCAGTAAGTATTTCTCTCAGTTTTGAGAACTAAGGTATCAGTCCAGTAGGAGAATCAAGCCAAGTGTCCAGAGTACCTGCGCAAACACAAACGAGCTTGTACCCAACGCTATAAAGGGGTTGTCAATCCCTTCAAGATTGATTGCAAAGTGAGATCTGAAGGCGAAAAGTGTAACAAAGTAAAAGTGTAAGGCTGAAAATATGAGGTGAAGTAGACCCGGGGGCCATAGTGTTCACTAGAGGCTTCTCTCAAGATAGTAAATATTATGGTGGGTGAACGAATTACTGTCGAGCAATTGATAGAACCGCGCAAAGTCATGATGATATCTAAGGCAATGATCATACATATAGGCATCACGTCCGAGACAAGTAGACCGATACTTTCTGCATCTACTACTATTACTCCACACATCGACCGCTATCCAGCATGCATCTAGTGTATTGAGTTCATGACGAACAGAGTAACGCCTTAAGCAACATGACATGATGTAGAGGGATAAATTCATGCAATAGATATAAACCCCACTTTTTACCCTTGATGGCAACAACACGATGCTTCCCTCGCTACCCCTTCTGCCACTGGGTGAGGTCACCGCACGGTATGAACCCAAAACCAAGCACTTCTCCCGTTGAAAGAATCATAGATCAAGTAGGCCAAACAAAACCCACAACTCGAAGAGAATTACAAGGATATGAAATCATGCATATAAGAGATCAGAAGAAACTCAAATAAGATTCATAGATAATCTGATCATAAATCCACAATTCATCGGATCTTGACAAACACACCGCAAAAGAAGATTACATTGGATAGATCTCCATGAAGATCATGGAGAACTTTGTATTGAAGATCCAAGAGAGAGAAGAAGCAATATAGCTACTAGCTATGGACCCGAAGGTCTATGGTGAACTACTCACGCATCATCGGAGAGGCAATGGTGTTGATGAAGAAGCCCTCCGTGTCCGAATCCCCCCTCCGGTAGGGCATCAGAACGTGCCCCAGATGGGATCTTGCGGAGACAGAAGCTTGCGGCGGCGGAAAAGTATTTTCATGGATCTCTCTCGTGGTTTTGGATTTTTCGGGCATTTATAGGCGGAAGAAGTAGGGCAGACGAGCCACAGGGGGCCCACAAGCCTGCTAGGCGCGCCCCCCTGGCCGCGCCTAGGGGGCTTGTGGCCTCCCCTGGTGGCCTCTACCTTGGCTCTCACGCCCCCTGCGTATCTTTTGTTCTGGAAAAAATCTTTTCGCAAGTTTTATTCTATTTGGACACCGTTTAATATTCTCCTCTGAAAAGGGTCAAAAACATGGAAAAAACAGGAACTCGCACTTGGCACTAAGTTAATAAGTTAGTCCCGAAAAATATATAAAAGGCATACAAAACATCCAAAGTTTGACAAGATAATAGCATGGAACTATCAAAAATTATAGATACGTTGGAGACGTATCAAGCATCCCCAAGCTTAACTCCTGCTCGTCCTCGAGTAGGGAAGTGATAAAGACTGAATTTTTGATGTGGAATGCTACCTAGCATATTTGTCCTTTGTAACTTCTTTCATGTGACATGAATGTTCAGATCCGTAAGATTCAAAACAATAGTTTGCTATTGACATGAAAACAATAATACTTGAAGCAAACTAGCAAGGTAATCATGAACTTTTGAAATAACAAGGCCAAAGAAAGTTATCCCTGCAAAATCATATAGTCTGGCTATGCTCCATCATCCCCACACAACTAATTTAAATCATGCACAACCCCGGTATTGGACAAGTAATTGTTTTCGCACTCTTACTTTCTCAAACCTTTTTCAACTCTCACGCAATACATGAGCGTGAGCCATGGATATAGCACTATAGGTGGAATAGAGTGTGGTAGAGGTTGTGAGACAAAAAAGGAGGAGATGCTCACATCGACTCGGCGTATCAAAGGGCTATGGAGATGCCCATTAATAGGTATCAATATGAATGAGTAGGGATTGCCATACAACGGATGCACTAGAGCTACCAGTATGTGAAAACTCAAAAGGAGAACTAGTGGGTGTGCATCCAACTTGCTTGCTCACGAAGACCTAGGGCAATTTTGAGGAAGCCCATCATTGGAATATACAAGCCAAGTTATATAATGAAGATTCTCACTAGCATATGGTGGTGACAAAACGAGAGACTCTCAATCATGAAGGACATGGTGCTATTATGAAGCACAAGTGTGGAAAAGATAATAGCATTGTCCCTTCTCTCTTTTTCTCTCTCTTTTTTTTGTTTGGGCTCTTTGACCTCTTTCCATATCTCTTTTTTTTGTGTGGGCAACTTTGGCCTCTTCTTTTTTTATTTCCTCACATGGGACAATGCTCTAATAATGATGATCATCACACTTTTATTTACTCACAGCTCAAAGCTTAGAATGATGATGACTCTATAGGAAATGCCTCCGGGAGTGTACCGGAATGTGCAACGATCTAGCTTGGCGTATGACGTTGAAACATCTCGCTAGCTATCTTACGATCATGTAATGGCAATATGAGAGTGACGGCACAAGTCATGAGACGGAATGGTGGGAGCTGCATGGCAATATATCTCGGAATGGCTATGAAAATGCCATAATAGATAGGTATGGTGGCTGTTTTGAGTAAGGTATATGGTGGGTTTGTGCACCGGCAAAATTGCACGGCACTAGAGAGGCTAGCAATGGTGGAAGGTGAAAGTGCATCTATACCATGGACTCACATTAGTCATGAAGAACTCACGTACTTATTGTGAAAGTTTGTATTAGTAATCAAAACAAAGTGCTAAACGCATACTCCTAGGGGAAGGGTTGGTAGGTGTTAACCATCGCGCGATCCCGACCGCAACACAAAGGATGACAAACAATAGATCAATTATGCTCCGACTTCCTAACATAGCGGTTCACCATACGTGCATGTTACGGGAATCACTAACTTCAATACAAGTATTTCTAGATTCACAACACCCTACTAACATAACTCTTAATATTACCAAATCCATGTCTCAAAACTAATTGAGAGGAATCAAACTTCTCTTTCTAATCAATGCACATGAACATGAAATTTTTATTGTATCCTCTTTGGGTTCCTATCACCTTTGGGACTACTTTCATAGCACAAGCCAACTACCAAGTTACGCACCTCCGTGCTCTAAAAGATCTAAGTGAAGCACATAGAGCAAAGTTATCTAGCTCAAAAGATATAAGTGAAGCACATGTGAGCTAAATTGCCTAACTCAAAAGATATAAGCGAAGCTTAACGAGTATTCTAGCAAATTCACCATGAGTGCATGTCTCTCTCAAAAGGTGTGCAGCAAGGATGATTGTGACACAACAAAAAGAAAAGACTCCTACGATACAAGACGCTCCAAGCAAAACACATATCATGTGGTAAATAAAAATATAGCTCCAAGTAATGTTACCGATGGATTGAAGACGAAAGAGGGGATGCCTTCCCAGGGCATCCCCAAGCTTAGGCTTTTTTGTGTCCTTTAATTTGGCTTGGGATGCCTTGGGCATCCCCAAGCTTTATCTCTTTCCACTCTTTATCCCTTTGTCCATGAGAACATCACCCAAAACTTAAAAACTTCACAACACAAAACTTAAACAGAAACTCGTGAAATCATTAGCACAAGAAAACAAACTACCACCTTTTGAGGTACTGTAGCAAACTTGATTTCTATTTATATTGGTGTTAGATTACTGTATACTCACTTTTCCATGGCTAGTACCCCCCCGATACTATCCATAGTTTCATCAAAACAAGCAAGCAACACAACAAAAACAGAATCTGTCAGAAACAGACCAGTCTTTAGCAATCTGTATACTTCGTATACTTATGGTATCTCAACAATTCTGAAAAATTACGACAGTTTGGGAAAATGGCATATAAACCAGCAGCAAAAAGAATCAACTCAAAACATCTTTTTGGGTAAAAATGAAAAATAATTTCGTGAGCGAAAAGTTTCTGTCTTTTTCCAGGAGGATCAAACAACCAACACCAAACTAGTCATACAGGTTTTGCTTGGCTCAAACACAAAAAGAAACACAAAAAACACAATCATAATAGAATTATTATGGTGTGGACGCAACAAAACAGAAAGAAAAAAAGCAAAGATAAATTCATTGGGTTGCCTCCCAACAAGCGCTATTGTTTAACGCCCTTAGCTAGGCATAAGGTGACAGAATCACGTATAGTCGTCTTTGGTACTCAAACCATAAGTAGCCCTCATCATGGATTCATAAGGCAATCTTATTTTCTTTCTAGTAAAATGATCCATGCCCTTCTTTAAAGTAAATTGAAATCTAATATTCCCTTCCTTCATATCGATGATAGCACCAATAGTCCTTAGGAAAGGTCTACCAAGAATGATAGGGCATGTAGGATTGCAATCAATATCAAGCACAGTGAAATCCACGGGTACATAGTTCCTATTTGCAATAATAAGAACATCATTGATACTTCCCATGGGTTTTTGGATAGTAGAATCCGCAAGATGCAAATTAAGAGAGCACTCCTCAATCTCATTAAAACCTAGAACATCACATAAAGATTTTGGAATCGCGGAAACACTAGCACCCAAATCGCACAAAGCATCGCATTCATAGTTTTTGATCTTGATTTTGATAGTAGTTTCCCACTCATCATGAAGTTTTCTAGGAATAGAAACTTCCAACTCAAGTTTCTCTTCAAGAGGTTTTCTCACAGCATCGACGATATGATCGGTAAAGGCCTTGTTTTGGCTATAAGTGTGTGGAGAATTTAGCATTGATTGCATCAAGTAAAGATGCTAAAAAATATGCAAGCTCCAGCGATCCTTCTATGGACTGGTGCAAGCATCTCGGAGTTGGAATATACACTTTGATGAGATGATCAAAGCTTTTTGGTTTGTACAAGATTTATGAGAAACTTGTATTTCCAAAGAAGTGAGTGGGAGCATTATAGAATTTCTGATAAGTATATGTGGTTGACATATTGTAGATCAGAAGTAATGTAGAATTTCTATGAAGTATAAAGGGTTGTTTGAAAGGAGTTTTTCAAAGGAAAACCTGGATAGAGCTACTTGAGCATTGAGCATCAAGATCTATAGAGATAGATCAAAATGCTTAATAGAACTTTCAATGAAATGCATGCCTTAACAAGTTTTTGAAGGAGTTCAAAATAGATCAGCAAAGAAGGAGTTCTTGGTTATGTTGTAAGGTGTGAATTTGAGTAAGACTCAAAGCCCAACCACGGCAGAAGAAAGAGAAATGACGAAGGTCATCCCCTATGCCTTAGCCGTAGGCTCTAAAGTATGCCAAGCTGTGTACCGCACCTGATGTGTGCCTTGCCATGAGTCTGTCAAGGGATACAAAAGGTGATCCAGGATTGAATCACTAAAACAGCGGTCAAAGTTATCCTTAGTAACTAGTGCGCTAAGGAATTTTTCTCGATCATGGAGGTGATTAAAGAGTTCGTCGTAAAGGGTTACGTCGATGCAAGCTTTGACACTAATCTTATTAACTCTGAGTAGTAAAATGGATTCGTATAGTAGAGTAGATATTTGAAGTATTTCCGAATAGCACGTAGTAGCAGCATGTATAAGATGACATAAAAATTTGTAAAGCACACACGGATATGAAAGATTCAGAACCATTGACTAAAATCTCTCTCACAAGCAAGACATGATCAAATCCCAGAACTATATGGGTGTTGGATTCGTTAAAATCACATAGTGATGTGAACTAGATTATTGACTCTAGTGCAAATGGGAGACTGTTGGAAATATTCCCTAGAGGCAATAATAAATTAGTTATTATTATATTTCTTTGTTAGTGATAATTGTTTGTTATCCATGCTATAATTGTATTGATTGGAAACATAGATACATGTGTGGATACATAGACAAAACACTGTCCCTAGTAAGCTTCTAGTTGACTAGCTCGTTGATCAAAGATGGTCAAGGTTTCCTGACCATAGACAAGTGGTGTCGCTTGATAACGGGATCACATCATTAGGAGAATCATGTGATGGACTAGACCCAAACTATGTACGTAGCATATTGATCGTGTCATTTTATTGCTATTGTTTTCTACGTGTTCAGTATTTATTCCTATGACCATGAGATAATATTTTTTGCAAATATAACTCACTGCACCGGAGGAATACCTTGTGTGTATCAAACATCACAACGTAACTGGGTGACTATAAAGGTGCTCTACAGGTATCTCCGAAGGTGTCCGTTGAGTTAGTATGGATCAAGACTGGGATTTGTCACTCCGTGTGACGGAGAGGTATCTCGGGGCCCACTCGATAATACAACATCACACACAAGCCTTGCAAGCAATGTGACTAACTGTAAGTCATGGGATCTTGTATTACGGAACGAGTAAAGAGACTTGCCGGTAATGAGATTGAAATAGGTATGTGTTGGAAATATGCCCTAGAGGCAATAATAAATTAGTTATTATTATATTTCTTAGTTCATGATAATCGTTTATTATCCATGCTATAATTGTATTGATTGGAAACACAATACTTGTGTGGATACATAGACAAAACACTGTCCCTAGTAAGCCTCTAGTTGACTAGCTCGTTAATCAAAGATGGTCAAGGTTTCCTGGCCATAGGCAAGTGTTGTCACTTGATAACGGGATCACATCATTAGGAGAATCATGTGATGGACTGGACCCAAACTAATAGACGTAGCATGTTGATCGTGTCATTTTGTTGCTACTGTTTTCTGCGTGTCAAGTATTTATTCCTATGACCATGAGATCATATAACTCACTGACACCGGAGGAATGCTTTGTGTGTATCAAACGTCGCAACGTAACTGGGTGACTATAAAGATGCTCTACAGGTATCTCCGAAGGTGTTAGTTGAGTTAGTATGGATCAAGACAAGGATTTGTCACTCCGTGTGAACGGAGAGGTATCTCGGGGCCCACTCGGTAATACAACATCACACACAAGCCTTGCAAGCAATGTAACTTAGTGTAAGTTGCGGGATCTTGTATTACGGAACGAGTAAAGAGACTTGCCAGTAAACGAGATTGAAATAGGTATACGGATACTGACGATCGAATCTCGGGCAAGTAACATACCGAAGGACAAAGGGAATGACATACGGGATTATATGAATCCTTGGCACTGAGGTTCAAACGATAAGATCTTCGTAGAATATGTAGGATCCAATATGGGCATCCAGGTCCCGCTATTGGATATTGACCGAGGAGTCTCTCGGGTCATGTCTACATAGTTCTCGAACCCGCAGGGTCTGCACACTTAAGGTTCGACGTTGTTTTATGCGTATTTGAGTTATATGGTTGGTTACCGAATGTTGTTCGGAGTCCCGGATGAGATCACGGACGTCACGAGGGTTTCCGGAATGGTCCGGAAATGAAGATTGATATATAGGATGACCTCATTTGGTTACCGGAAGGTTTTCGTGCATTACCGGAAAAGTTTCGGGCTCATCGGTAGTGTACCGGGAGTGCCGGGAGGGGTGCCGGGGACCATCGGGAGGGGTGTCACGCCCCAAGGGGTCTCATGGGCTATGGGAAGAGATAAACCAGCCCCTAGTGGGCTGGAATAAGTTCCCACTAAGGCCCATAAGGTTTGAGAAGGAAAAAACACAAGGTGGAAAGAGTTTCCAAGTGGGAAGGTGGAATCCTACTCCAAGTAGGATTGGAGTAGGACTCCTCCACCTCCAATTTCGGCCAAACCTTTAGGTTTTGAGGCTGCCTCCTCCCCTCCCTCCCACCTATATATACGGAGGTTTTAGGGCTGATTTGAGACGACTTTTCTCACGGCTGCCCGACCACATACCTCCATAGTTTTTCCTCTAGATCGCGTTTCCGCGGAGCTCGGGCGGAGCCCTGCTGAGACAAGATCATCACCAACCTCCGGAGCGCCGTCACGCTGCCGGAGAACTCATCTACCTCTCCGTCTCTCTTGCTGGATCAAGAAGGCCGAGATCATCGTCGAGCTGTACGTGTGCTGAACGCGGAGGTGCCGTCCGTTCGGTACTAGATCGTGGGACTGATCGCGGGATTGTTCGCGGGGCGGATCGAGGGACGTGAGGACGTTCCACTACATCAACCGCGTTCTCTAACGCTTCTGCTGTACGATCTACAAGGGTACGTAGATCACTCATCCCCTCTCGTAGATGGACATCACCATGATAGGTCTTCGTGCGCGTAGGAAATTTTTGTTTCCCTTGCGACGTTCCCCAACAGTATGTGGATACCGACAATCGAATCTTGGGCAAGAAACATACTGAAGGACAAAGGGAATGACATACGGGATTATATGAATCCTTGGCACTGAGGTTCAATCGATAAGATCTTCGGAGAATATGTAGGATCCAATATGGGCATCTAGGTCCCGCTATTGGATATTGACCGAGGAGTGTCTCGGGTCATGTCTACATAGTTCTCGAACCCGCATGGTCTGCACACTTAAGGTTCGATAATGTTTTAGTATGGTTGAGTTATATGTGTGGTTACCGAATGTTGTTCGGAGTCCCGGATGAGATCACGGACGTCACGAGGGTTTGCGGAATAGTCCGGAAACGAAGATTGATATATAGGATGGTTTCATTTGGTCACCAGAAAGTTTCGGTCATTACCGGCTGTGTACCGGGAGCGACGAATGGGTTCCGGGTGTTTACCGAGAGGAGCCCACCCACCCGGGAGTGAGCCCAAGGCCCTAGGGTGGTGCACCAAGTCTTTAGTGGGCTGGTGGAGTCGGTCCATGAAGGCTATGGCGCCACAAGCAAAAATACCAAAGGAAAGAAGAAAAAAGAGAGGGAGGTGGGAAGGAAGGAGTGGACTCCTTCCCCACCAAACCGAATTGGGGTTGGAGTCCAACTCCTCCCCCTTGGCCGGCGCACCCTTGAGGGCCTTGATCCTCAAGGCTTGCCCCTCCCCTCCTCCTATATATATTGGTGGTTTAGGGCTGTTTTGAGACACAACTTTGCCACGTGCAATTCTAGCATATTCCATATAGTTTTACCTCTAGATCGGATTTATGCGGAGCTCGGGCAGAGCCCTGCAGGAGTAGACCATCACCATCCCCGGAGCGCCGTCACGCTGCCGGAGAACACGTCTACTTCTCCGTCTTGCTTGCTGGATCAAGAAGGCCGAGATCATCGTCGAGTTATACGTGTGCTGAACGCGGAGGTGTCGTTCGTTCGGCACTAGATCGGAACGGATCGTGGGACGGATCGCGAGACGGTTGTGGGATGGATCGTGGGACGGTTCGAGGGACGGATTGTGAAGACGTTCCACTACATCAACCGCGTTTCTTAAACGCTTCCTGCTGGGCGATCTACAAGGGTACGTAGATCTAATCTCCTCTCGTAGATGGACATCACCATGATAGGTCTTCGTGTGCGTAAGAAAATTTTTGTTTCCCATGCAACGTTCCCCGACAGCCCCATGGTGAGGATGAAGGCGGCGACCGGCGGCGGTGGCGCATAGGGCCCCGCGACGAGAGAGCAGATGCCCGCAACCGCCTGCCCTAGCTCCAGCAGCGCGGCCATCATCTCCGCCGGGGTGAAGACGATGGCGGCGGAGACCGGCGGTGGCTAGGCGGGCACGGGGGACGGCCTGGTAAGGGCCGGCACGGCTCCCGTGGTGGCCAGCGGTGTGGTGGTGGTCGACAGCGGAAGGTTGGGGGTGGGCGGAGGTGACGACATGATCGAACCCGAGCTACCTGATACCAGAGTTGGCTTTTTGCCCTCAGGATCGATCACACGATCACCCTGCAGCTCGACTAGTCGTGTACGCGCAACTCCGCTCAACGTATACGAACTAGCTGTAGCACTCGATATCTCGCCGGCGCTTACGCAAACACCGGACCAGAACACACGCACGCAAACACAACAACACGAAGATGGTCAGAGGCACGTGACATGGCTCATAATTATCTCTTTATTACTTTTCTCGTTTTTTGATACTTACAAACTCACGTAGCCTCATGTATATATAGACACATGAAGCCATGACCCAATAACTTGCAACCGACTCAGACTAGTACCTCTCAAAGCTGATTCGAATACAATACTAAACCTGCGTGTACACAAGTCCTATAATATCACGGACAGGCCAAACAAAGCAAAGCTACACACGTATGGAACTTGGAAACTGAGTCAGACTCACCTAAACTAAGCTCACGGCAACGTTGTTCACCAATACTAACCAAACTAACACATACATGTTTGGATTACTCTAACATTCACCCCCTAATCCAAACACTCGACTCATCGACTTGGAACCAACACGTCGTTTGAATTACCAGTCTACGCCGTCACATCTTAGCGTGGTACATGTAGACTAAAAATATAGCCTCTCATGTAGGAAATCAACTTAACTGGTGCGCATCCATCTTCACGCTGGCCTTCGTCTTCTCGCCGAGACACACTAATGACTCAGACACAAACAAAAAACTAAAGACACGACTCTTTTTTTTTCGCCACAGCTTCTTCATCAAAGCAACCCTGGATCGTCATCCACGTCCACTTTAGCTAGTTGCAGAATCTTGTGCTCCTTCTTTGCCTCCTTCCGCGGATTAGGACACTCTCAAGAATAGTGTCCATAGTCTGGATAATTGTAGCATCGAACTTTAGATTTGTCGAATTTTCGACACTTCTGTTTATATTTCTCCCTACTACAAGAGAACATCAACTGGTCTTCTTCTTTGTCACGTTCACGTCCCTTCAACGTCAATTCATAGGTCTTCAGTCGCCCGATCACCTCCATCACCGGCATCTTCGTCACATCGCCCCACTGCTCTATGATGCCAACGATCAGTAAAATCTTGTCGGGAACGGCTCGTAGTAATTTCTCCACAATCATGATATCCTCTATCATTGGTCCGAGAGCTCGCATCTCATTAACTAGGGATGTTAATTTCAATACAAATTCACCGACCCCATCGGATTCTTTCATGCTCATCCTCTCGAACTCCCCCCTTAGAGCTTGAACATGAGCCTTCTTGACACGATCATCTCCAGCATGCATCTCCTTGAGAGCTTCCCAAGCTTCCTTTGTCGTCTCTTTCTCCGATATAGACATGAAAATGGCATCAGACACACCTTGGGGTATGACGGCGAAAGCCTCTTGATCCTTTGTCTCTTCGACCGCGCCATCACCTTCCGCCGCTGCCCAAACTTCACGCGCACGCATGAAGATTACCATCTTCACGGCCCACGCCCCATAATTGTCACCATCAAGCATGGGGTACTGGATGGTCACACAACCACCACTCGCCTTCGAAGTCGACATGATCCTCTTCTTCGATTTTCTGTCGTCCGTGACACAACTTGACGGCGGTGACAACTTCACCGTGACGCAACTTGACGGCAAAGCCTCCACACCTTGCTCTATATATCAATTGTTGACTTTTTGCCCTCAGGATCGATCACACGATCACCCTACAGCTCGACTAGTCGTGTACGCGCAACTCGGCTCAACGTATACGAACTAGCTATAGCACTCGATATCTCGTCGGCGCTTATACAAACACCGGGACCAGAACAGACCGCGAACGCAGCAACACGAAGATGGTCAGAGGCACGTGTCGTGTCTCGTAATTATCTCTTTATTGCTTTTTCGTTTTTCTGATACTTACAAACTCATGTAGCCTCATGTATATATAGACACATGAAGCCATGACCCAATAACTTGCAACCGACTCAGACTAGTACCACTCAAAGCTGATTCGAATACAATACTAAACCTGCGTGTACACAAGTCCTATCATATCACGGACACGGCCAAACAAAGCAAAGCTACACACCTATAGAACTAGGAAACCGACTCAAACTTACCTAAACTAAGCTCACCGCAACGCTGATCACGAACACTAACCAAACTAACACATACGTGTTTGGATTACTCTAACAACCAAGTTGATAGGAACCGAATCACTACGAGGGCGAGGCCTCAGATTATATGGATGAAAGAGAGGTTGGCGGGGCGAGGCGCGCGGCCGGCAGTGACGAGGCGCCGTGATCGCGCGAGAGAGAGAGAGACTCGAGGCAGCTAGGGTTTAGGGCGACGGCTCCCGTTGGGAGGCGGGCAAATATGATTGCTTCTGCTTGATTAAAACTGAGTCCTTACACGAGTATATACTAGCAAAACAGCCCGTGCGTTGCAACGGAAGAGAACACACACTCCTAACGCAATATATTTTCACATGGCATCACATTTGTGTTGCCGACAATGACTTTAGTGCTCACACAACGAAAACGCGTTTGAATGTACAGTCACTCAAAATAAGATGAAAAATATATTGTTTCTCCCTACGAGGTTTTTCAAAGGTGAGCATGTGTGGTTAACGATGTTTTCTTTGTCTCAATTTGGTTTTAATTTAATGGATGTTTATTGCAATTCGTATCATCGCCGGAAAGAGAGAAAAAAAAGGACCACTCTAGATTAAGTTTGCACCAAAAATAATATTTAAGAAGTATTCAACAGCTAAAAATAACATCCTATTTAGATTCTACATATTTTTTTTAATCAAATTTCATATATAAGATGTTAAAATCGGAGTTACGGTTTAAAAGATATGGATAATTTTGTTCTAGATAAAATTTGAATTGATTAACTGAAAAGTTAGGGTTTTTTTTGCTGAAATACGGAGGGCGGGTTGATTACCTTAAACATCAGGGGGTTTTCTGAACAATGCAAAAAACGATTCATTTTCTGACTTAAATCCAAAATGCGGATTGATTTCAGGAAACGTCGGGGACTGTTTTATAAAAATGGCACGACGAAACGTTTTCCTCACTTAAGAAAGGACTGCAGGTTGATTAACTGAAAATGAAGGGACTTTTTTGCAAAAAAGTCACGACGAACGAGTAGAAACCGTATTTGCTTTATTATTAGGGAGAGATAATCTCTCTATGTTAATAAATATGGTAAATTGGGCTAAACCCCTAATAACGATAAGATAGTTGGGCCAGGCCTTTTAACTGCCTGCGTTAGTGGCTCCCCTCCTGATCATAACAACAAGTCCAGTAAAAAAAACATATTTCCAAAAACAGCCAAGCAAAACCTGTACTGGAGTGTATCAACGTGCAGGTGATGAACATGGGAGGTTGCAAATTTTTGAACTGAAACTGTAAAGGAAAGTGCATTTTTCTGATTGGTTCAGCTTTGATGAGAAAGGGGAGGTAACAGTGAGAATTGTGAGTATGAAAACAAACAAGATAACACCTACAAGGAGAAGATCAATAACAAGAGGCACAGTGCTATAGGTAAGGTTTAACCCTCAGGATCACCAATTCTTGCAAGGTCACAATGGATTGGCTAAATCACATCAACTATCCTAAGAAGTACATCAAGTAGTACATTGGTGCACTTTGAGAAGGCAGTGCAGGCAGCCACTAAAACACTACTGCTGGAGATGTGACTGAAGGATGATACCTGTCCAAATGAAGGCAAAGGGTGGTCTTCAAGAATAACATTAACATTACATGCATGCGCCGAATTTTACCGTCAGAGCCCAGCTAGTAATTTATCCATGGGTGCTGATTTCCTATCTAAGTCTATGCAACGAAATAAATTTAACTGCCTAAAACACCAATTTTTTCCAAGGAAATACAACTTCTTGCAATTGCAAGGAGATATTGTCACGCCCAAGATGCGACCCTATCCTCAATTTGGCACGAAGGCCTCGTCAGGGATAGACGCGCATCTCGTCGTGTCGCAATAATGAATATTGTTACAAGTACATGTACTGAAAAAAAAAGATATATATATACAGAGTTGGCTTACACTCGCCACAAGCTACATCAGAGTCACGTCAGTACATTATATAAACATCAAGAGTAAGAGTAGGGTCCGACTACGGACGAAAACAAACGACAAAAGAAGAACGACGTCCATCCTTGCTATCCCAGGCTGCCGGCCTGGAACCCATCATAAATCGATGAAGAAGAAGAAGAAGAAGCAACTCCAAATGTACAATCAACGCGCTCGCGTCCAGTAACCTTTACCTGTACCTGCAACTGGTGTTGTAGTAATCTGTGAGCCACAGGGGACTCAGCAATCTCATTTCCAAAGGTATCAAGACTAGCAAAGCTTAATTGGGTGAGGTAAGGTTAAGTGGTGAGGTTACAGCAGCGGCTAAGCATGTATTTGGTGGCTAACTTACGAGTACCAGAAATAAGAGGGGGAAGATCTACGCATAGCGGACGTGAACTACAAACGATCAAATGAATGATCCTAAACACCTACCTACGTCAGACATAACCCCATCGGTCCTCGATCGGAGAAAGAACTCACGAAAGAGACAGTCACGGTTACGCACACAGTTGGCATGTTTTAATTAAGTTAACTTCAAGTTATCTAGAACCAGTGTTAAACAAAGCTTCCACGTTGCCACATAACCGCGGGCACGGCTTTCCGAAAGATTTAACCCTGCAGGGGTGCTCCAACTAGTCCATCACAAATTACCACAAGCCGCATAGAAATCCTCAATCACGAAGCTCGCGATCTCGTCGGATTCCCTAGTGGAAAACCTCAACTCTGAGATTACCCAAAGCATCACCGGAATCCCGATGCACGTGATATCTCGTCAAAGGTAAAACTAATCCAGCAAGGCCGCCCGACGTGTCGATGATCCCGATAGGAGTCGCGTACCTCGTTCTCAGGACACGACGGATGAGCTAGACGTCGGGATCGCTAAACCTCCGGGTGACCAGAGGGGCGCCGGACATCGCTCAGGTGGGACCAACACTCATGAGGAGCACTGGCCCGGGGGTAGATTAAATAAGTCCGAGGGTGCCGGCGGGTCCCTATGCAATTTTATTAGGTGATTAGGCAAATGTAGTACCAATGTTGGGCCTTGCCAGACCAGCTTTAATCTATAACGAATTATCAAGGGGGTCCCCATAACAACCCCGATCGTGTTAGGAGCGCTCGATTATGGAACATAACACCGGTAGCCGGAAACTAAGAGGTGCAAAGGTGGAACAAAACACCAGGCTAGAAAGGCCGAGCCTTCCACCTTTTACCAAGTATATAGGTGCATTAAATTAAATAGCATTTAAATATGGTGATATAACAAGGAACCCATGTTTTCACATGGAAGCATCAGCACCTGCAACTAGCACGCTATCAACAGGGTTAAGCAAGCAGTAACATAGCCAATCAGTGGTTTGCTAGGTTGAACAGGTTGAAGGTTTCATGGCATTGTTGAGAGGCTGATATTTAACATGTGGTAGGCAACGAGACATAATCGATAGAAACGGTAAACTAGCATGGCAATGATAGTAATGGTATTTGGGGAAATGATCATCTTGCCTGAGATCCCGCTTGGAAGAAGAATGCCTCCGTGAAGCAGACGAACCGACGTAGTCGAACGGGTCCTCACAATCCGGCACGCTGCGGAACTCTATCGAGACGAAGCAAACCAGGAACACAAATTAACACACGAAATTCACCACACGATGCACAACACATATGATGCATAGGCTACTGAATACAAGCAAGTCACGGCATGACAACTGACACAATCAAACATTACACATTAAGTGAAGTTCAATATGCAACGAGTTGCATATTGACGAAACTCCACGTTTATTATTTAGTTCTATCCCGATTAGATACACGGCAATATTAAATGTGGTTAAACATGGCAAGAGGTGAAGCGCAATTAAACTACCTATCTAGGCATTTTAAATGAGGTCGGAAATGACATATAGCACCTCCGAGACGACCTCACATGTTAATTTACAATTCTGTCCAGATCTGAACTAATGCATTTAATTAGTTGTTAAACAGCAAAAAAATAGGTTCACGTGATTCTACGCGTCAAGGCAAGCAATCTACACGTAAAGAACATCTCCAACGGAGCTACGGTTCAAAAGATACAAGCATCGCAAGATATGATGGCATGAATGCAATATGTGTGCAACGACGGCCACGAGCACTTCAAAACAAACAACCAGCAAGTGAAAATGAAACTATACGAGATTCTAAGCAAGTTTAATGTGGGACACGATCAAATCGGAGCTACGGTTCAAAAACTACGAGCAAAACAAGAAATGACTACAATCTGCCAAAATCAGCCACATAGCATTTTTGACGCCCCACAACTACGGCCACACAACTCCGATATGCACAAGCAAGGCATGGCACGGAAGAGGGCAAGAAGCACTACTACGAACAACTAACAACAACTAGCATGGCAGCAAGGAACACTAGGGAAAGAAGACACAAAATGACATCTCACACACTATTTCAGACTTAGTGAAAATTACAGCTCATGAAAGTGCCGTTTTCGATCTGAAGCAATATTGACAGCAGCAAAATCCTAAGCTACAGGTCTCCAAATGGCATGAAACTTCACAGCATGCTAGAGAAACACAAGGGGTACAACTAACTCCATTGGACCAACCTCAAAAGAGCTACAGATCTAAAGCTAGAAGCACAACAAAACAGCAACAAAATAATAACAGATTTCAGACTTAGAAATATTTCAGCACGTCTAAAACAGCACTATTTCTAACAACTTGAGGGCTATCGAAACACACCTACACATGCATTTCTATTGCAACTAAAAATTTCAGGGGCTAGACAAAACATCAAAGAACAACTCCCTAGTTGACAACTAATTCAAACGAGGCACGGAATAAATCCTACGAATTAATCAAAAGGGCAACATAGCAAAATATCTCGCGAACTAACTTACTCGAAAGCTAAAACTAATTGCACAAAAAATCCATGGGATTTTTCTACCCCGGAAACGTATAAAATATGGGGGGTTTGCAACACAAAATAATGCCACACATTAATGCGAGATAAACACCTATATACGAGAAAATAAACTACCGACAAATCCCTACACATAAAAATACAATTGACCGCTCTAAAATACATGGAAAATAGGTTCCTAAATCATGAGCATTTATACTACGACATTCGAACTATACGAACACGTGCGGAAAATATTACGGGACACGAGCATAAAAGGACAGCACGCTAAACTAGGCGTTAGGCACGCTAAACAACTTCAAACAAATATGCAAGTTGTGGAAACAGATTCTACGCGAAATTCTACGCCAAAACCATATAAAGATCACCTCGATCCGACTTACGAGTAAAAAGTTACGGGCATTTTAAATAACTAATAATTCCTGAGATAGAATTAAATTCTAAACCTAAAAACCAATAACGGGCCGAACTAACTGGGCGCAGCATAGCAATCATGCACATGGGATGAGAAATAATGGCTCGGGGGGGCTCTCACCTTGTGGGCTTCGGGCCCATGAGGGGAGGCAACCGGGGGAGCTGGGCCGGCCTGGGCGGCGTGGCGAGGCGGCCCACGTGGCCCCAAGCGGCAGGGCGAGGCTGGCTGTTCCCGTTGGTTCCTCCCGAGCGGGAACCGAAGGCGGCGGCGGCGCCGGTTACCAGCGACGGCACGACGGGGCTGAGGCCCGGGAGGCGGCGAGGACGACCCCTCGAGCCGAATCCGGCGCAATACGGGGGAACGGCGGTGGCGCTTGGCAGCATGGAGCCCGGAGGCCGAAGTGGCGGCGAGATCTGGCGCGGCTAGCTCCGGCGAGGAGAGGCAAGGCGGACGAGGAAGGAGCTGCGGCTCCGGCGGGATGCGGCGGCTCCGGCTGCCGGATGCGGCACGGGCGGCTCCGGGGCGCAGGCGGCCCTTTCCGGTGGGGCTGGCCGGCGGCGCCAGGGGAGCACGGGAGGCAGGAGCGCGGGCGCAGGGGAGAGCGGGGGCATCGGCGGCTCGGGCCCGAGCGGCGGTGCGCAGATGGGCCCGGCGGGCTCCAGATGGGCCTGGGCGGGCCTGCGGGAGGAGAGAGGAGGCTCGAGGTGGATGGCTGCGCGGTTAGGGTTAGGTTTGCACGGATTTCGAGGTGGAGGAGGGAGTGGCTCTCTAATTAATGGCATGGGGGCTATATATAGACAAACGGGGGGGGGGGCTCGGTTATCCGAAATCGCGTTCCGGATCCAACCGCGGGGTCGGATTCGGACGATTCCGAACGCGGTAATGGGTACGCGGCCGTGTAGAGGGGATAACCGGAGACGAGAGGGAGAACGGGCGGCGCGGCGACACAATTTAAAACACCGGAACACGTCCGACGGTAGACCGAATACGGTGCCGCTACGGTCGACCGTTCGGGTACCAGACGGACTCCGATCGCGACGAAATTCGACAGGCGGCCTAGCTATAATAAAATAACACCGCACGTCAAATCTCAACCCAATCAGAGAAAGTTTAACGCACACTTTTAAAACAGGGTTTCGACGGTGCCGCGGACGCGTGCGTGTGCGGTCGGGCTTAGAACGGTCAACGACGAGAATCGGCAACTAACAACGGATGCAACTTTTGAAAACTGGCGGCAACGGAGATGCCGATGCAATGCAGATGATGCGGATGATGCGACAAAAGAAAAAAATAGACACACGACGAAAACGGAAAGAAAAGGGAATCTTCTGAAACGTCGGCATCAGGCTGTCACAGATATATATGTGTGGAGTCCTGCTATAATGCTGAGCTTAGTGTCCATGCCTAACCAGCTGACAAGGATTCATGAACAACAACTGACTATGGTGCACATATTAATTAAGGGGAAGTGCTCCAAGTCTTCTAAGAATCTACATGCACATCAACAAATACGACAGTTTGCCACATTTCATCTTCAGCTAGAACAAAACACAGAAATTTTGCATATAAATCCTGCTAAGTCTCGGCTATTCGCAGTCTAGCTTCGCCCCTGTTCACCGAGTGTTGCTTGTCTGAGGCTAGGTGCTGGCTCAGCACCCAGCTCGATCCAAGGGCAAGCAACTACGCATGAGAGAAAGAAATTCCAGATGTGCACACACGCCATGATGTGGAAGAAACGCCGTGGTAGAACCGTGTATGCATGCACAGTCATCTTTGGGGCTCACCTTGTGGTAACTGAACTACCTTAAGTAGGGGAGGAATCTGTTCACAAACTCTGGTCTGTCACCACCTCACATGATCCTGTATAAATAAGTGGAATCGTGAGATGAAATGTTTTGTACTATACGGGGAACATCAGTACTATAGCTGCAGAGAATTACTTCTATTTGGCCAGTACCAAATACATCATATAGACATGAAGATACCAGGAAGATGAAGTGAGCTGCAGATAAAAGTGAGCCTACCTGCGAAGCAACTTGGTGAGCTTTCAACTTGCTTCTACAAGATACCTTGTGCTGTCCTCTTCTTGAGACAAGGCAATTTTGCTTTCAGTTACTGGCAACCGCAATGGTCTAGCGCCACTTACAGATGCAAAAGAACGTGGCTCATGGATAGCAACTGTGCAGTGCCTCAAAAGGAATTCTTTAATTTGACGAGAAGTGGCTCAAGAGAAACCCTCTAATTTGAGGAGCAATGCTCAAGCTTTTCTTAAAAACAGGAGCAGCTTGCAGGTTAACATAGAGAACTATCTGACACCTTTCACCATTAGCAAAAACAACAAGAAACAGGAAACACATATACATTGCTAAATATTTATTAAGGAGGTCACCAAATACTCTCTCAGAAAAAGAAGACATAGATACAAAGGGGAGCAGAGGCATGAAGCAGGACCTACATAAAAAACCAAAGTCAAGGAAAATATTGACCAACTTGCCATCCATGTTAACCTGAACTAACCACTCAGAGAATTTGACCAACACGAGCAACTTGCCATCCCTAGGCAGGACCACCACATCACAACGGTCATCATGATTTTCACACCGAGCCCTGATCTCCTTGACCGGCAATTCAATTCGGCACTTGAAGGTCCAAGCCTTGCTTTCGTAGTCCCGCAAAACCCAGATATGAATGATTGTGGCTGCATCATTGAAACTGGACATACCGAGCATGCCATCCATCTCAAACAAGTCGGCTCTGCCAGGAACAACAGGGGCACGCATGAGCCTGAACGACTCATCTATTGTGTCGAACACCACTATAATGTTCATTTGGTTCCCAAGTTGCTGTCTGTACCAGTGCAAGCAACCACGGAACAGCAGCGCTCTCTGGGACATCAGCTTCACTCTGCCCGCCCAGTACCCTACATGCCTTGGCGGCTGGCCAGCTCCCAATGCGAATATATAGCACCCATTTTGACTAGCAGCTGCGGGATCCAGATGCTGATAAATTAGCCTGATCTCGCCGGTAGGAGCATGTGGGTACATGCCCATGAGTGTAAATCCAGAGAAACCCCATAGAGGAACATACTGCCGGGTGGCCGGATTGCAGACGCCCAACTGCTCATTGCGGGAGGAGATGACGAGGAGGCCGTCGCAGGAGGCTTCCACGCGGAAGTAGGTGTGGCCAAGTCGCGCGACGGACTGGAGCCGGCCGTCGGCGGCCACCCCTGCCCGGTGATCGAAGTGGATGACGTCCAGGGACTTCGCGTCCTCGTCGTAGCCGGAGAGGAGGGGGAGGGCGGGCTGGTGGGCGTGGTGGGCGAGGAGGAACTCGCGGGTGGAGGTGGCGGCGCGCCAGGCGCGGCAGACGGCGCGGCAGCGGAGGAGGGTTTTTGGGGGGAGGCGGACGAGGATCTTCCCGACGAAGATATCCTCCGGGAAGGCGCGGCGCAGATGCGAAGGTCCACCCTCTCTCGTGGCCTCCGACATGGTCGCCGGCCGGAAGCTGGTGAGTCCTGGTGGTCGATCGATCCGTTGCCGAGCCCGAGCAGAAAGGGCAATGCGATAGGGAAGTGGTGGGGCTGACTCGACTTGGTTGTGATGTGAGGCGCTGCCGGCGGGGGTATTTTGGGGGGGGGGGGGGGGGGGGGGGGGGGAGAAAGCAGGAATTGCTCCAGCCCGTCGCCGCTGCTGCTGCGGGGCGGCGGCGGCGCGGGAGAAACCCTATTCCGGTGAGGGGTGGGGGATGGGAGGGGCTGGGGAAAGGGGAAAGTGAGTGTGGTATGGAAATGTCGTTCTGTGGCTGCGGAGAGGAGGAGGTGAACTACTGCTCCTATCTTTTAAAAGACGAGGTATGTTGAGAAGATTAGTAATTTGGTACTACTGCTCCTATTTTTCAAAAGACGAGGCAAAAGATTTGCTATTTGCAATGAATAAAAAAAAAGAATTGCCCGATTAATTGACGAAAAATCGGACTAAAACCGATAAAGAACACAATCCATATGAAATGGGCATCACTGATCAATCTGGCCACCGACATGGGCCCGAAGCTACAAAGAAGAAAGACATCCGCCGCGGAGTCCCGACGTCGTCGTCATCACCGGTTGCCCCGAACGGGCGACTCTGACTTCACCAACGAGCTCCAACATCAAAGTCATCCCGCAAACAGCTGTAAAAAACCACGACGGCACATGCCATCGAATGACCACGCGCGAGAGTAGCTGACAGTTTCAACCTTGACGATCATAATCACCAGGGAAATATGTAGGACTTACGCCGACAACGTCCTTCGCAAACGACCACCGAGCGCCCGTCATCGTCACCGCCTGAACTCGCTCCACCGCAGCTCCAACTTCAAGCAACCAAGCAACCCATGGAAGATCACCTCGGACACGTCGGAAAGAACATCCACGCCGCGACACGGGCTCCTCGCAACGCCATCATCGTTGCCAAACAGAAACCAGCGCCCCACCTTAGCAAACCATGCGGCGAAGATGCCGCCAACCACGCTAGTCTCCCAGTCGTAGCCGGCTCCGAGACGATGCCCCCAACAAGGAAAAGACGCAGCTACGCCTCCATCGCCCGATCCACTAGATCTGAGGTTTCCCTCCGGAGCTCAGGCCATGGGAAGGAGCAGCACACCTCCACGACGACGCTTCCAAAAAAGATAGAGGCACCCACGGGCGTCGCCGTCGCCGGCTCCGATGAGAACCGAAGCAAGGATTTCTCCCGAAGCTGTGCTGAGCATCCACCGCCACCCACTGCCGCCTACCAACCACCAGTTGCCGAGGCACCTTCTGCTGACCACGGGATCCCACAATCCACCATGGCAAAGCGCACCGCCCTCTGGTCGGAGCCGCTACCACCAAGTTCGGGGTCGCCGCCCCGGCAACCGCAAACCTCCAAAGCTTGGCCGTCGCACACCACCGCGGCCCCCAGCCAGGACAGCCCCCGACGGACCAGAATCGGCTGGAGATGGCCAGATCTAGAAGTCCGCCACATCCGACGACGAGCACACAAGCTCGCACAGGAGGAAAATGGGTCGCCACCCCACCGAGACATGTCGGAGGAGAGCCACCACGTGATGCAGGAGGCCAGTCCTGCGCCGACGATGCCTTGTCGCGAGAGGCCGACCTCCCCTGCCGCGAGAGCGCATCTTAGGGCGAGGAAATGCCACGTCACCGCCGTCTGCCGGCCGGGCTTAGCCTGTCGGCTTCCTCTGGCGACGGCGAGGGAGGAGGGAACAGGGGAGGGGGCGGCGGCGGCTGCGACTAGGGTTTCTCCCAGCCGCCGCCAGGAGCGACGCGGGCGTGAGGAAAGGTAGAATGAGAGATGCTTCCAAATTGTTCCGGTACTACTGCTCCTGCTCCATAAGTAAACTCAATCAAGAAACAGTAATAGTACCCCAGTAATCACATTGCTTTTATTACTCGATGCCCCTCTCCGTCGCCGCCATCGGCCGACGCCGCAGGGCAAAGCCCGTGCGGTACCAGTGGTGGTGGGATCTCTGTTGCTCTCTGATGCAGCGAGGGTCATGGTGGCTTCTCTTTCGACCTCACAACGTTGAACTCGGAGGCCTATCTGAGGCTAGGGTAGGGATCTTCCTATACTGTCTTTCCAATGAGTCCACCTCTTATATGATATAAGATTCCTAGTATTTTTAACTAGTTTTTTGGGATAGACTCCAGATCACTACCAACCACGATCATATTTCACTAGTAGGGAAAACCTTATAGGTAGGAGCCTATTAGTAGCGCTGGAAAATAGCACACATTACTGCTACTTACTAGTAGCGCTGGAAATAGGAAGCGCTACTGCTAATGTCCTTAGCAGTAGCGCTTGCTCGATTTTCAGCGCTACTGATAAACAGGGCCCAACGAGGCCACCCGCGGTAGCTATAGTAGCAGTGATGGTCCTAATCCAGCGCTACTACTAAGGTCTATAGTGGTAGCGCTGCATTGCATCCAGCGCTACTGTTAAAAGGGGTCCAACGAGGCCACCGACAGTAGCTGTAGTAGCAGCGTTGGCATGGTAAAAGCGCAACTGCTAAGTGCAATAGCAGTAGCGCTACTCCTACACGTGGTTGTGGGCAGCTTTTCACCCACACACACCCCTCCCCCTTCCTTCCCCATTTGCCATATCCCCTCTTTTCTCCTTTCCTCTCTCTAAGTTACTTCTCCATCATTGTTGCCCTTCTTCTCTCTTCCTTCTACCTATCACCCACACACACCTCCTCTCGCCCTTCCTCCTCCCTTTGCCCTATCTCCTCCTTTCTCCTTTCCTCCACCATTGTTGCCCTCCTTTCACCCACACACACCCCCTCTCCCCTTCCTCCCCCACTTTGCCCTATCCCCTTCTTTCTCAATGTGAAACGTCTTTGACGCAGCTGAGAAACAACCATTTATATATATGCATGTATTTTTTGTACGAAACAATACATGGTTCCTGTATTATTCCCGCAATGTGGCCGGGAGGGAGAGTTATCGTCGTCGACTGCGTGCGAGGCCTTCGGGATAAAAAAAGGAGACAGCAATACAAAAGAAAAACAAAAGTAAACAAAAAAGGAAAGGAAAATAGTAAAAAGAAAAGAAAAATAAGAAATAGAAAAATAAGAAAGGAAAAAATAAGAAAGGAAAAAATAAGAAAAAAAATGTTATCAGTAGCGCTGGATTTGTCCCAACGCTACTGCTAAGTTAGGCAGTAACGCTGGTTCAAACCAACGCTACTGCAAACTGCCCTAGGGCCAATAGCAGTAGCACTGGATTAGAACCCGTGCTACTGCTAACATAGCAGTAGCGCTAGGACAACTCCGGCGCTACTACTATGTTTCTTAAAACCGGCCCAAAATTTCCCCATCTCCCTTCACTCCTCCCTCTCTCACTAGTAGGGAAAACCTTATAGGTAGGAGCCTAGTAGTAGCGCTGGAAAACATCACGTGCTGCTGTTACTTAGTGATACGTCTCAAACGTATCTATAATTTTTGATGGTTTCATGCTGTTATCTTGTTATCTTTGGATGTTTTATGTACCTTTTATATCTTTTTTTTAGACTAACTTATTAATTCAGTGCCAAGTGCCAGTTCCTGTTTTTTCTGGGTTTTTGGCTCTTTTCAGATCTGATTTTGGAACGGAGTCCAAACAGAATAAAATCCCCAAAATAATTTTTTTCCGAACGGAAGAAGATCAGGGGGCTTGAGGGCCAAGCCAGGAGGGCTACAGGGGCCCCACAAGCCCCCTATCCGCCACCAGGGGGCGGCGGCCAGCAGGCTTGTGGTCTCCCTGGCGCCCCCTGACCTAGCTCTTTCCCCTATATATTCCCTAAAATACAGAAAAAAATCAAGGGATCCACGAAAATACTTTTCCGCCGCCGCAAGCTTCCGTTTCCGAGAGATCACATCTGGAGACCCTTCCCGGTGCCCTGCCGGAGGGGACTTTGGAGTTGGAGGGCTTCTACATCAACATTATCGCCCCTCCAATGACTCGTGAGTAGTTCACTTCAGACCTACGGGTCCGTAGTTAGTAGCTAGATGGCTTCTTCTCTCTCTTGGATCTTCAATACAAAGTTCTCCATGATCTTCATGGAGATCTATCCGATGTAATCCTCTTTGGCGGTGTGTTTGTCCAGATCCGATGAATTATGGATTTGTGATCAGATTATCTATGATATATATTTGAGTCTTTGATGATTTCTTTTATGCATGATTTGATATCCTTGTAAGTCTCTCCGAGTCTTGGGTTTTGTTTGGCCAACTAGATCTATGATTCTTGCAATGGGAGAAGTGCTTGGTTTTGGATTCTTACCGTGTGGTGACCTTGTTGGAATTATGCCCTAGAGGCAATAATAAATATAGTTATTATTATATTTCCTGTATCAAGATAATCGTTTATTATCCATGCTATAATTGTATTGAATGAAGACTCATTTACATGTGTGGATACATAGACAAAACACCGTCCCTAGCAAGCCTCTAGTTGGCTAGCCAGTTGATCAAAGATAGTCAGTGTCTTCTGATTATGAACAAAGTGTTGTTGCTTGATAACTGGATCACGTCATTAGGAGAATCACGTGATGGACTAGACCCAAACTAATAGATGTAGCATGTTGATCGTGTCATTTTGTTGCTACTGTTTTCTGCGTGTCAAGTATTTATTCCTATGACCATGAGATCATATAACTCACTGACACCGGAGGAATGCTTTGTGTGTATCAAACGTCGCAACGTAACTGGGTGACTATAAAGATGCTCTACAGGTATCTCCGAATGTGTTAGTTGAGTTAGTATGGATCAAGACTGGGATTTATCACTCCGTGTGACGGAGAGGTATCTCGGGGCCCACTCGGTAATACAACATCACACACAAGCCTTGCAAGCAATGTGACTTAGTGAAAGTTGCGGGATCTTGTATTACGGAACGAGTAAAGAGACTTGCGGGTGAACGAGATTGAAATAGGTATGCGGATACTGACGATCGAATCTCGGGCAAGTAACATACCGAAGGACAAAGGGAATGACATACGGGATTATATGAATCCTTGGCACTGAGGTTCAAACGATAAGATCTTCGTAGAATATGTAGGATCCAATATGAGCATCCAGGTCCCACTATTGGATATTGACCGAGGAGTCTCTCGGGTCATGTCTACATAGTTCTCGAACCCGCAGGGTCTGCACACTTAAGGTTCGACGTTGTTTTATGCGTATTTGAGTTATATGGTTGGTTACCGAATGTTGTTCGGAGTCCCGGATGAGATCACGGACGTCACGAGGGTTTCCGAAATGCTCCGGAAACGAAGATTGATATATAGGATGACCTCATTTGATTACAGGAAGGTTTTCGGAATTACCGGGAATGTACCGGGAATGACGAATGGGTTCCGGGAGTTCACCGGGGGGGGGGGGGGCAACCCACCCCGGGGAAGCCCATAGGCCTTGAGGGTGGCACACCAGCCCTTAGTGGGCTGGTGGGACAGCCCAAAAGGGCCCTATGCGCCTAGGAAAGAAAATCAAAGAGAAAAGAAAAAAAAAGGAGGAGGTGGGAAGAGAAGGAAGGACTCCCACCCACCAAACCAAGTCCAACTCGGTTTGGGGGGGAGCCTTCCCCCTTGGACTCGGCTGACCCCCCCCCCCCAAGGCAAGGTCCCCTCCCTCCCACCTATATATACGGAGGTTTTAGGGCTGATTTGAGACGACTTTTCCACAGCAGCCCGACCACATACCTCCACGGTTTTTCCTCTAGATCGCGTTTCTGCGGAGCTCGGGCGGAGCCCTTCTGAGACAAGGTCATCACCAACCTCCGGAGCGCCGTCACGCTGCCGGAGAACTCTTCTACCACTCCGTCTCTCTTGCTGGATCAAGAAGGCCGAGATCATCGTCGAGCTGTACGTGTGCTGAACGCGGAGGTGCCGTCCGTTCGGTACTAGATCGTGGGACTGATCGCGGGATTGTTCGCGGGGCGGATCGAGGGACGTGAGGACGTTCCACTACATCAACCGCGTTCACTAACGCTTCTGCTGTACGATCTACAAGGGTACGTAGATCACTCATCCCCTCTCGTAGATGGACATCACCATGATAGGTCTTCGTGCGCGTAGGAATTTTTTTGTTTCCCATGCGACGTTCCCAACAGACCTTTCCCAGTGACAGTAGGGGCAGCAAGGCACACATTGTGTAGTTGCCATCAAGGGTAACAAGGTGGGCTTTATCGTAGATATGAGATTGTCCATCTACATCATGTCATCTTGCTTAAGGCGTTACTCTGTTCTTTTGGACTTAATACACTAGATGCATGCTGGATAGCGGTCGACGTGTGGAGTAATAGTAGTAGATGCAGAAGTATCGGTCTACTTGTTTTGGACGTGATGCCTATAGATATAATCATTGCCATAGATGACGTCACGACTTTGCCCGGTTCTATCAATTGCTCGACAGTAATTTGTTCACCCACCGTCTACTTGCTTTCATGAGAGAAGCCACTAGTAAACACTACGGCCCCCGGGTCTATTCACACCTATCGTTTCCACTTTCGCTTTTACTTTGCTTTGTTACTTTGTTGCTTTCAGTTCTCACTTGGCAAACAATCTATAAGGGATTGACAACCCCTTCATAGCGTTGGGAGCAAGCTTTTCGTGTTTGTGCAGGCACTTGTGATACTCCTTCACTGGATCGATACCTTGGTTCTCAAACTGAGGGAAATACTTACCACCGTTGCGCTACATCACCATTTCCGCTTCGAGGGAACACCAACGCAAGGCTCCAAGGCCACGGGGGAAATCCTTTGCATATTTTCCTAGGAAGTCCCTGAAGGTGTAGCCGTAGTAGAAGGATTCCTGGTGTCGTAGCACGTTTCTGGCACCATTGGAAGGTCTTTTGTTGCAGTAGCACTTAGCAGCAGCGTTGGAAACATTATGCGCTACTGCTAACATTTGTAGTAGTAGCGTTGTATGCATTTGCAGCGCTACTGCTAAACGGGGCCTAACGAGGCCACCCAGAGTATCTGTAGTAGTAGCGCTGGACTTTAAAAAGCGCCACTGCTAAATTTCATAGAAGTAGCGCTTCCTTGGAACTAGCGCTACTGCTAAAAGGGGCCCAACGAAGCCACCGACAGCAGCTGTAGTAGCTGGCTAGGGAAAAGTGCTACTGCTAAGTGCAATAGAAGTAGCGCTCCTCTGGAACCAGCGCTACTGCTACACGTGGTTGTGGGCAGCTTTTCACCCACACACACACCCCCTCTCCCCCTTCCTCCCCTTTGCCCTCCTTTCTCCTTTCCTCCTCCATTGTTACTTCTCCATCATTCTTGCCCTTCTTCCCTCGTCCTTCTACCTATCACCTACACACACACCCTCTCCCCTTCCTCCCCCCTTTGCCCTCTCCCCTCCTTTCTCCTTTCCTCCATCATTGTTGCCCTCATTTCACCCACACACACCCCCTCTCCCCCTTCATCCCCCTTTGCCCTATCCCCTCCTTTCTCCTTTCCTCTCTCTAAGTTACTTCTCCATCATTGTTACTTCTCCACTACTTATCAATGCACAATCTCTCTCATGATATATATAGGCGAGTAAAAAGTTGTGCATTTCAATAATAGGAATATGTCTGTTTGCGATATGAAGGGATTTTTGTGAGTGACATGACCCGTGAATTTCTTACATTTTTCTGAAATTTCGATTTATTTCCATTTCGGCGAATTTCGAGCAAACTCAGTATGTCCTATTTTTAGGCAAGGTCATGCCAAAAATTTATATGCATGCATTTTTATGACCCTTTTGTTGGGGAACGTCGCATGGGAAACAAAAATTTTCCTACGCGCACGAAGACCTATCATGGTGATGTCCATCTACGAGAGGGGATGAGTGATCTACGTACCCTTGTAGACCGTACAGCAGAAGCGTTAGAGAACGCGGTTGATGTAGTGGAACGTCCTCACGTCCCTCGATCCGCCCCGCGAACAATCCCGCGATCAGTCCCACGATCTAGTACCGAACGGACGGCACCTCCGCGTTCAGCACACGTACAGCTCGACGATGATCTCGGCCTTCTTGATCCAGCAAGAGAGACGGAGAGGTAGAAGAGTTCTCCGGCAGCGTGACGGCGCTCCAGAGGTTGGTGATGATCTTATCTCAGCAGGGCTCCGCCCGAGCTCCGCAGAAACGCGATCTAGAGGAAAAACTATGGAGGTATGTGGTCGGGCTGCTGTGGGAAAGTCGTCTGAAATCAGCCCTAATTGCTCCATATATATAGGAGGAGGGAGGGGAGGCTTGCCTTGGGGCTCAAGGAGCCCCAAGGGCTGCGCCACCAAGGGGGGAGGAGTCCTCCTCCAATCCTAGTCCAACTAGGATTGGAAAGTGGAGTCCTTCTCTCCTTTCCCACCTTCCCTTTTTTTTCTTTTCCTTTGATTTCTTATCCTTGGCGCATAGGGCCCTTTTGGGCTACTCCACCAGCCCACTAAGGGCTGGTGCGCCACCCTCATGGCCTATGGGCTTCCCTGGGGTGGGTTGCCCCCCCCCCCCGGTGAACTCCCGGAACCCATTCGTCATTCCCGGCACATTCCCGGTAACTCCGAAAACCTTCCGGTAATCAAATGAGGTCATCCTATATATCAATCTTCGTTTCCGGACCATTCCGGAAACCCTCGTGACGTCCGTGATCTTATCCGGGACTCCGAACAACATTCGGTAACCAACCATATAACTCAAATACGCATAAAACAACGTCGAACCTTAAGTGTGCAGACCCTGCGGGTTCGAGAACTATGTAGACATGACCCGAGTGACTCCTCGGTCAATATCCAATAGCGGGACCTGGATGCTCATATTGGATCCTACATATTCTACGAAGATCTTATCGTTTGAACCTCAGTGCCAAGGATTCGTATAACCCCGTATGTCATTCCCTTTGTCCTTCGGTATGTTACTTGCCCGAGATTCGATCGTCAGTATCCGCATACCTATTTCAATCTCGTTTACCGGCAAGTCTCTTTACTCGTTCCGTAATACAAGATCCCGCAACTTACACTAAGTTATATTGCTTGCAAGGCTTGTGTGTGATGTTGTATTACCGAGTGGGCCCCGAGATACCTCTCCACCACACGGAGTGACAAATCCCAGTCTTGATCCATACTAACTCAACGAACACCTTCGGAGATACCTGTAGAGCATCTTTATAGTCACCCAGTTACGTTGCGACGTTTGATACACACAAAGCATTCCTCCGGTGTCCGTGAGTTATATGATCTCATGGTCATAGGAATAAATACTTGACACGCAGAAAACAGCAGCAACAAAATGACACGATCAACATGCTACGTCTATTAGTTTGGGTCTAGTCCATCACGTGATTCTCCCAATGACGTGATCCAGTTATCAAGTAACAACACCTTGTTCATAATCAGAAGACACTGACTATCATCGATCAACTGGCTAGCCAACTAGAGGCATGCTAGGGACGGTGTTTTGTCTATGTATCCACACATGTAAATGAGTCTTCATTCAATACAATTATAGCATGGATAATAAACTATTATCTTGATATAGGAATTATAATAATAACTATATTTATTATTGCCTCTAGGGCATAATTCCAACACCTTTTGCTTGTTATACCTTGCAGTCATGAAGGTGAGTGGTAGGAAGGTGGAGCGATACTTGTAATCCGCGGTGATGGACATGTATAAAAATAAACGGACTGGGATTAGATGTCTGTGTACAAGATGCAAAGAAGGAGTAATTTTGGACCCTTTTGATCGTGGCAGTTTGAAGGCTCACTTGTTGATCAATGGTTTCATGGATGGCTATACTCTTTGGATAAGTGAAGATGATGATGAGGACGTCCACATGACAGGGAATAATGACATGGGTCTAGACGAAGAGATGACTGATCGATACGAAGACGTTGGCGCCGGACATGACGGCTGTGAAGAGTCCGAACACGGCGGCGGGGAAGAGTCTGGACATGGCGTCGGAGAAGATTCTAGACACGGCTAAGAAGCAGAGTCCGGACATGGCGGAGAGGAGTCGATGGACACGCCGCGGACTTTGATGCTACTAAGTTCAGTCGTGCAGGACCCTCATGTTCGAGACCTCCTTCGCAAGAGTACGAATAGCGACACAGTTGCTTCAAGAGAGGAGGCCAAGCTGGCGCAACTTGAAGTACACTCGAAGACTCCATTATATGACGATTACGATCCCGAGGTTACCCGCTTGAGTTTCACGCTCGAACTTCTAAAGACGAAGGCCAAAAACAAATGGACAAACAAAAGCCTCGATGAGCACTTGAAGTATCTACAAAATAAAGTTCTTCCGCAGGGAACCTGTGTCCTACTAGTGTCGATGAGGCCAAAAATATCGTTTCACATCTGGATCTGCCGCCCATTAGATGCCACACATGCACCAACGATAGCATCATTTATCGAGGTGAGCATGCGGAAAAAACGAGGTGTCCAGTGTGCAATGCTTCTCGATACAAGAAGGCAGGAAAGAAAGCTCCTCAGTAGTTGTATGGTACTTTCCGATAACTCCCCGTCTACAACGGTAGTTTGAGGAGTTCATGTATTTACTATGTGTTAATGCTTTGTTCCAGTTCTCTATTAAAAAGAGGCCTTAATATCCCTAAGTTTCCAATAGGACCCTGCTACCACGGGAGGGTAGGACAAAAGATGCCATGCAAGTTCGTATCGCAAGCACGTATGACCATACATAGAATACATGCCATCCATCGTTGATCCATGTGCCTACACTTTACATATACTTAATTTTGTTAAGTTACTATTGCTTGTGTTGCTATTACGCATGTTACTCAATTGCTACTGTTATCACTGTTATCAAATTGCTGCTATCACTGTTATTGTTATTCCTATCTTTTGTTGTGCTACTAAATCCTTGCTGTAGAGAGATATTCCAGGTGCGGTTGAATTGACCATTCAATTGTTACGGTCAACAAATATTATTTGGCTCCCCTTGTGACGAATCAATAATCTGTCGCGATCTCCTACACTTATGGGTTGTCAGACTCTGTGATAAATACGAAAGTAAAGTGCACACAAAAGTTAGTCAAATGTGAAGCTTTTGAGTGACTAATAGGACCTGATGCATTAATGTCATCGAGGATTTTGTTAATCTGTACTTTATTTTCCACTTTTGAATGAGCAGATTGACGATTTTATTGGGGCCAAGGATTTTCTTCAGGTCCTAGATCTTAGACCTTGCCTCCTCGAGAAAATCAGTAGGAAGGGCCTGATCTGCAGGTCCATAAACCACGCATAAATCCCAAGTAGCTTGGGTGGCTACTGTTAGGATAGAGGCACCGAGGAGAAAAATGACCAAGACTTTAACTTGAGACAAAAGTACTGATTTTTATCAATGCCCAAGAGCTCCTGCAGCCGGCACCCATTGCCAAGCAAAATTTTCTGCGGGCCTATCGATTTGAGCTCAAAGTAGGTGAAGTCGGCTTTGATCGTTTCCTGAAGGGCAACACAATTTAGGAACTCTTTGATTTGCAGGATTTAAAAAACGCAGGAATAGAAAAAGTAAAAAAGTTGGAGTGACATGTTCATTTGAATCCCATAAGATTAGCAAGGAGTGTATGAAGACACAGAAAAAACAAAAAATTGTAAATGATGGTTGGAGTGGATGTTAGATTTTTTATGAAACACAATACAAAAGATTTCATAAGAAAATTTCCTATGAGATCCAATCCAATTAATCAAATGATCAATGTAGAAAAAAATTCCAAGAATTTTAATGCTCCAAAAATCCTATAGAATTCCTTTGACTCAAAGGAGCCCCTATCCTTGGTGCCATGGATTTTGGTGGTGGTTGGCCAGATACGGCTTTAGAAAGTTACATGTGTAGGGCAAATCCAACTTGAAGATGTTTTTTTCTTTCTTCCACTGGAACTTGTTAGCACTATAAATGTACTTACGTAGCTTCCATGCGTTTCTTTTCACTTCCACTCTTCTATGAATCTCATCCTTGATAGATTCTCAAATAAACACAAGTTAACAAGCTCCAACTAAGCAATAATCTAGTACTCCCTCCATCTTTAAATATATGTTTTTCTAAAGATTCCTTAAAGAAAACAAAATGAACGGATCTATACTCGAAAACCACGTTTGAATTATCGTATTTCTACCGGATATACATGTAGAAAATACATGCCTTCGTCTACCAGTATTGTTTCCGCTGAAAATCATTAGTGTTCAGTACAGTACATATGTAAATTTCACATCTCCATATTACAATACACCGCAACCAAGCACGGTCTAAAGTATGTATTCCTGTAATGAAATTTTTAGAAATCTTAAATTTAGAAACGGAGAGAGTAGATTGCAGTCCTTCCCATAGTAGGCATTATGTCTTTCTAGTTTACAAAGATTTCTGATCCATCTTTTTACACACAGAACCCTGAGTAGCTACCGGTCGCCTCGCGTGATGGTTACTTTGACCGTTTCAACTACGCCAGGAAGCACGTCGCCGTCAACGATCACGCTGTCGGTCTCTTCAGACCACGGGATCAGTAATTATGTGCTGTTAAATGTTAATTTTAACCATTTTGTAGTGACTTAATTACTCTGACAAGTCAAGGCCCGCCACATCAATCCTTGTCGCCCAAGAAACCCAAATAATTTTCTAATGCCAGTCAACATCCTTGGGAACTACTCTGCCATTTCACAAAGTGTTACTACTACAAATTCTTTTCGAAATTTTGGCATGTTCACGTAATCGTAAACCCCTAAATTTCCTGGAAGCTTCGCGCACTGACTAACAATCTGCACCACAGAAGCTTGGTGAGCTCAGGATAGTATATAAATAGCCATACTCTTACCGGCGAAAGACTCTGACTCAGCTGCCCCGCAACGATGGCAAGTAGACACGTCGCCCTGTTCCCGCTGCCGTTCCAGGGCCACCTCAGCCCGATGCTGCAGCTCGCCGACGTGCTCCACGGCCGAGGCCTCGCCATCACCATCCTCCACACCACCTTCAACGCCCCCGACACTGCCGCCCACCCGGAGTTCGCCTTCGTCGCCGTGGCCGACGGCGGCATGCCGGACGCCAAGGACGGCCTCGGCAAGATCCTCGCCATGAACGACGCCATGGAGGCGTCGGGGTGCGTCCGCGACGCGCTCGCGGCCCTGGAGCCCCGCCCGGCGTGCCTCGTCAGCGACTCCACCCTCCCCGCCGCGCAGAAGGCCGCGGCCGAGCTCGGCATGCCGACCGTCCTGCTGCACACCGGCAGCGCGGCCGCCGTCCGCCTGTTCCGGTCCTACGCCATGCTCCACGACAAGGGATACCTGCCAGCGCAAGGTTAGTCTAGTCACGCTCACTGCTAATTTTGTGTGCGTTGCGTTGTTCATCGTAATCAAAATCAGTTGCTGAGATCTCTGGATGGAATAATACCCTGCTCAGAGCACGAGCTGGACAGGCCGGTGAGGGAGCTGCCGCCGATACGGGTGTCGGACCTGTTCGACCCCAGCAAATACCCCAACCGAGAAACCGCGAACAAGGTCCTGGACATGACCACCGACATCACAAACAACTCCTCCGGGATCGTGATCAACACGCTCGACGCGCTGGAGACCCCGGAGCTGGAGGCGATCCGGGACGAGCTCGGCGCCAGCGGCGTCGGGGTGTTCGCCATCGGCCCGCTCCACAAGCTCTCCACCATCGGCGGCGCCAGCAGCAGCCTGCTGGAGGCGGACCGGAGCTGCATCGAGTGGCTGGACGCGCAGGCCGCGGGCTCCGTGCTGTACGTGAGCTTCGGGAGCGTGGCCCCGGTGCGCCGGGAAGACTTGGACGAGGTCGCATGGGGCCTCGCCAACAGCGGCAGGCCGTTCCTGTGGGTCGTCCGGCGGGGCCTCGTCGTCGGCTCCGGATCCGAGGACACAGAGCTGCCGGAGGGGTTCGAGCGGGTGGCGGAGGGCAGGGGGAAGGTGGTGAGGTGGGCGCCGCAGCAGGAGGTGCTCGCCCACCGTGCGGTCGGCGGGTTCTGGACGCACAGTGGGTGGAACTCGACGCTGGAGGGCATCTGCGAGGGGGTGCCGATGCTGTGCAGGCCGTTCTTCGGAGACCAGCTGGCCAACGGGAGGTACGTGGAGGAGGTGTGGCGGACGGGAGCCTTGCTGGTGGGCAAGCTGGAACGGAGCATGGTTGAGGAGGCGATAGCGAGGTTCATGGAAGGGGAAGATGGTGCGGCCATGAGGGAGAGAGCAAAGGAGCTTCAGATGAAAGCAATGGAGGCTTTGGGTAACGCCGGGTCAACTCAGCTGGCTGTAGACAAGTTGGTAGATCACATACTATCACTGTGAGTCAAAGTATATGGTGTAGTCAGTCATGACGTGTATGGCTACCGGCATGCAAACAATAATATTGAGTTAGTACATTGGTCAAGCAAGAACTTGGCATAAATGGTAAATTTAATGCTAGAAGTTGCGATGTACATTAAAATAATGAAAAAATTTGATTGTGACGTATAAATACAGTGCTTAGTAACTCATATATATACGGATATATAAATCCCGCCCTAAAAGGAAAAAAAACGCAGGCGTGTGCCTTAAACCAACGACCAACATCTCAACAAGCAAGGCCACTCCACACATCACGTCCGCATATTGAAAGTGCATGGATGAATCCGGATACATATGAGCCCACTTCAAAAAACAAAGTTCTAAATGCTAAAAAAATATGAGAAAGTTTACACAGGTATGTCTTAATGTTTATATACGTGCATAAATTTCCCAGAAAAAATAGTTTTTATGACCTGTGTAAAAAAGACAAAAAAAAAGTGTCGTGAAATGCTAGTTGGAAGCATTGAAATTTATCTTTTTCACGAAGACAAAACAAAAATACATTTTTCATAAAACTTGTATGTGTGAAGTTTGCTTCTTTTTTTTACATTTTGAAACATGCTTAAAATGCATCTTTTCATAAGTGGGTGCAGAGGCCTATGGGTGCTCTTTTCATAAGTGGGTGCAGAGGCCTATGGATGCAGGGTGCCCTCTTGTCCGCATATATGCTACCCTCTCCGTTTTAAAATAAACGACTCAATTTTGTATTAGCTTTACTACCTCTTAATTTTAAAATAAGTAACTTAACTTTGTACTTGCACGTCAAAGTCAAGTTTCTTATCATTTCGATGTACACTACAACTTCTAGCATAAAAGTGACCGTTTGCATCAAGTTCTAACACACCATCAATATAATTTACTCTATTTATAAGTGATATCTGCAAATGATGCTATTTTATACATAAAGGAACGTAGGGAGTAATTCATTACTGATATTTGAAAGGGGTCTGGTGAGTGTTGATAGTTGGCCAGTCGATGGCAAGACATTGACCCCCTCTGCTCGCTTTATCGACCTTCAAGACAGGGAGGTCTCGATTGTTTTGCTGCATTTGATATTCCCCTTGTAAGATCTGTATGTGTGCGGTGTCAAGGCCAAATTCGCCGATGAAAATGGTCCAACCAACTCCGTCGTGGTTGGTAGAAGCTCGAGGACCCAATTAGGTTTATGTAATCTTATTGAAGGGCATATTTGCTTGTATTATGGATCTGTTTGTAATTTTGGAAATTTAGAAGTCTTCCTCTTTTGTTATGATGTAATGACTTTTATTCAAACCATATATAAGGGAACCCAAACCAAAAACCTTACAAGATTATAAGCACATGCACCCGCCGCCTCCTTCTCCAAAAATGCTAGGGTTCCTTTTTCTCCAACCAACGTCGTCGTCGACCGCCTCATCTCCGGTGGCCCTAGGGCCATGGGGGCACGATGGATCCTAGCCCTTGTCGGTGCGAGGGATCGAATTTTAGATGCTTCTTTCGGGTTTTTTATGATTTGTGTTCCGTTTAGAAAGACGAGACGACGGTGGCTCCCTGAAGACGGAATAAGGTTCTCCCCACCTAGGTCCCGTTCTGGTAGTGTCGAAGGGCGTGTGGAGGTGCGTCTCCAGAGGATCTCGCGGGATTTATTCGTGAGTTGTCTTTGGTGGATCTACTCAGATCCGGTCTTTGTTCGTCTACGTTCGTGTATCTTTAGGTTGGATTCTTCCATACGCGTCATTTCGTCACGGTGGCGGTTGATGTTCTGGTCCACTGGTCTTATGGATTCTTAGCACGACGACTTATCGATTGTGTAGTAGAAGAATTTTTCTCCAGCTCAGACGAGGGATGGGCGATGATGACGGTGCGTCTTCGACTCATTTTCAGTATTTATAGTCGTTGCAAGATGGTCTACAAATTTGGCTGTAACTTCTATTATTTATAATATTCACTGTGCTACTATGATTGAAAATGAATAGATCAAAACTTATGCACGAGAGGTTTGATTTTTTGAAAAGGAGGCATCGCCCCGGCCTCTGCATCGAGTGATGCATGCGGCCTTTTAATTGCATATTGTAAAAATAGTCTGATCCGAGTACAGCAATCTAAGAAAAACAAAGAATAAAGATACAAAGCGCCATATGCGCCACAACCAACAATGGTAATAGAACTAGATGACTAGCCACATATCATATTATTGAGTCGTCATCCAAACCGGTTGAAGATATCCTGAGCTACCATCTTTCAGCGGGCACACCCAGTAACCATAGGCTTCCTGGCTTCCGCATGAGTGAGTAATAACCACATGCGGATCAAGGTGATAGCCCTGAAGATAACCTGCAAAAATTTAATAGATTTGCATATGTTAAAAATTAAATCATTCCTGCAGTTCTGTGACAGCCCGATGCCGACGTTCCAGAAGATTCCCCCTTCTTTCCGTTTTCGTCGTGTGTCTATCTTTATTTGTCGCATCATCATCGCATCATGCGCATCATCAGCATTGCATCGGCGTCTCCGTTGTTGCCAGTTTTCTAAACTGGCATTCGTTGTTAGTTGCCGGTTATCGTCGTTGTTCGTTTCGAGCCTGACCACACTCGCACGCGCCCGCGACACCGTCGTAACCCTGTTTTTAAAGCGTGTATAATACTTTCTCCGATTGAGTTGGAATTTGTCGTGCGGTATTATTTATATATAGCTAGGCCGCCTGTCGGGTTTCGTCGCGATCGGAGACCGTCTGGTACTCGAACGGTCGACCGTAGCGGCACCGTATTCGGTCTACCGTCGGACGTTAGTCGGTGTTTTTAAAAATTCGTGCCGCACCGCCCGTTCTCCCTCTCGACTCCCGGTATCCCCTCTACACGGCCGCATACCCATACCCGCGTTCGGAATCGTCCGAATCCGACCCCGCGGTTGGATCCGGAATGCGATTTCGGTTAATCGAGCCCCCCGTTTGTCTATATATAGCCCCCATGCCATTAATTAGAGAGACACACCCCCTCTGCCTTGAAATCCGTGCCACCTACCCGAAACCCTAGCCTCCCACCTGCTCTCTCTCTCCTCCCCCGCGCCGTCGGCCCGCCAGGCCTAGATCGGGCCCGGCCGAGCCCATCGCGCCGCCGCCGTCGTGGCTCGAGCTCCCTGCTCCCGGGCCTCCCTCCCATGGCCGCCCTGCCTGCCCGAGCACCTCCCTCTGGTCGCCGCGCCGCCGCCGGCCATCTTGGCCGTCAGGCCCCCTCCTGCGTCGCCCCGCTGCATCTCGCCGCGCCGGCCAAAGGTCGCCGGAGTTGCTGCCTGTTCCCATCGCAGAACTCCGCGCAGCAGTCCAGATCGAAAGGGGCTTCGGCTCCCGTTGCCCAGATCGCTGCTCCTGGGCCGAGAGCTCGATTCCCAGCGCCGGATCCCGTCAAGGTCATCGCGGAGCCATGCCTCGCCGGGCTCCCCGCCGCCGTCGCCCTGGTTCCCGCTCGGGAGGAGCCCGACGGGAACCACCCCACTTCCTCGCAGCACGTGGGCCAGCTGACCGCCTCGCCCCGCCTGGGCCGGCCTTCGCAGCGGCCCAGCAGGCGTGCCCCAGCAGCCGCCGTAGCCTCCCCCGCATGGGCCGGCCCATCCGCCTCCGAGCAGGCCTGCCTCCTCCCCCAGATCTGGGCCAAGCCCATGGGTGAGCAGCTCCTCCCTCATGCTATCTAGTGCCTGTGCACCATGTTGTTGTTTTGCGCCCCTGTTCGGCCCAAAAGTTTATTAGGTATTTTCGGAATTGTAATTAAATTCCAGAAAATATTACGATATTACAACGCCCGTATCTTTTATTCCGTAAGTCGGAACGAGGAGTATTATATATGGTTTTGGGTATCTTCGCGAGTAGAACACGATTTCACCACTTGCATATTTGTTTGAAGTTGTTTAGCGTGCCTAACGCCTAGTTTAGCGTGTTGTCCTTTTATGCTCGTGTCCCGTAATATTTTCCGCGCGTGTTCGTATAGCCCGAATGCCGTATTAGAAATGCCTACGTTTTAGGAACTATTTTTCCGTGTATTTTAGAGCAGTCATTTGTATTTTTGCGTGTAGGGATTTGCCGGTAGTTTATTTTCCCGTATATAGGTGATTATCTCGCATTAATGTGTGGCATTATTTTGTGTTGCAAACCCCATATATTTTATATGTTTCCGGGATAGAAAAATCCCATGGATTTTTCTGTGCAATTAGTTTTAGCATTAGAGCAAGTTAGTCCGCGAGATATTTTGCTAAGTTACCCTTTTGTTTAATTCGTAGGATTTATTCCGTGCCTCGTTTGAATTAGTTGTCAACTAGAGAGTTGATTTTGGATGTTTTGTTTAGCCCCTGGTATTTTTAGTTGCAATAGAAATGCATGTTTAGGTGTGTTCTGCTTGCCCTCAAGTTGCTAGAAATAGTGATGTTTTAGACGTGCTGAAATATTTCTAAGTCTGAAATCTGTTATATTTTGTTGTTGTCTTGTCTTGCTTGCATCTTGTGATCTGTAACTCTTTTGAGGTTGGTCCAATGAAGTTAGTTGTACCCCTTGTGTTTCTCTAGCATGTTATGAATTTTCATGTCATTTGGAGTCCTGTAGCTATAGGTTTTGCTGCTGTCAATATTGCTTCAGATCGAAAACTGCACTTTCATGAGGTGTAATTTTCACTAAGTCTGAAATAGTGTGTGGGATGCCATTTTGCGACTTCTTTCTCTAGTGATCCTTGCTGCCATGTTAGTTGTTGTTAGTAGTTTGTAGTAGTGCTTCTTGCCCTCTTCCGTGCCATGCCTTTCTTGAGCATATCGGAGTTGTGTAGCCATAGTTGTGAGGCGTAGAAAATGCTATGTGGCTGATTTTGGTAGATTGTAGTCATTTCTTGTTTTGCTCGTAGTTTTTGAACCGTAGCTCCGATTTGATCGAGTCCTACATGAAACTTGCTTAGAATCTCGTGTAGTTTCATTTTCTTTTTCTGGTTGCATGTGTTGAAGTGCTCGTGACCGTCGTTATACACATATTGCATTCATGCCACCATATCTTGCAATGCTTGTATCTTTTGATCCGTAGCTCCGTTGGAGATGATCTTTATGTGTAGATTGCTTGCTTTGACGCGTAGAATCACGTGAACCTATTTGTTTTGCTATTTAACATCTAATTAAATGCATTAATTCAGATCTGGACAGAATTGTAAATTAACATGTGAGGTCGTTTCGGAGGTGCTATATGTCATTTCCGACCTCACTTAAAATGCCTAGATAGGTAGTTTAATTTCCGCTTCACGTCTTGCATGTTTGACAACATTAATATTGCCGTGTAGATAACCGGGAGTGAACTAAACAATTAACGTGGAGTTTCGTCAATATGCAACTCGTGCATATTGAACTTCACTTAATGTGTAGTGTTTGATTGTGTGATTTGTCATGCCGTGACTTGCATGTATTCAGTTGTTCATGCATCATTTGTGTTGTGCATCGTGTGGTTAATTCCGTGTGTTGATTTGTGTTTCCGGTTTGCTCCGTCTCGATAGAGTTCCGCAAGCATGTCGGATGTGAGGACCCGTTCGACTACGTCGGTTCGTCTGCTTCCCGGAGGCATTCTTCCTCCAAGCGGGATCTCAGGAAAGATGATCATTTCCCCAGATACCATTACTATCATTTCCATGCTAGTTTTATCGCTTCTATCGATTATGTCTCGTTGCCTACCACATGTTAAATACCAGCCCCTCAACAATGCCATGGTAACCTTCAACCTGTTCAACCTAGCAAACCACTGATTGGTTATGTTACTGCTTTCTTAACCCTGTGTAGCGTTGCTAGTTGCAGGTGCAGATGCTTACATGTGTAAGCATGGGTTCCTTGTTATATCACCATATTAAATGCTATTTAATTTAATGCACCTATATACTTGGTAAAAGGTGGAAGGCTCGGCCTTTCTAGCCTGGAGTTTTGTTCCACCTCTGCCCCCTTTAGTTACCGGCTACCGGTGTTATGTTCCATAAATGAGCGCTCCTAACACGATCGGGGTTGTTATGGGGACCCCCTTGATAATTCGTTTTAGATTAAAGCTTGTCTGGCAAGGCCCAACTTTGGTACTACATTTGCCTAATAACCTAATAATAATGCATAGGGACCCGCCAACACCCGCGGACTATTTTAATCAACCCATGGGCCAGTGCTCCTCATGAGTATTGGTCCAAAACAGAGCACTGTGCGGGGCCACCGCGAGGAAACTCGAGGTTTGGCACCTGTACGCGTCGCTTATCCATCGTGTCCTGAGAACGAGGTACGCGACTCCTATCGGGATCGTCGACACGTCGGGCGGCCTTGCTGGATTAGTTTTCCCTTTGACGAAATATCTTGTGCATCAGGATTCCCGTGATGCTTTGGGTAATCTCAGAGTTGAGGTTTTTCACTAGGGAATCCGACGAAATCGCGAGCTTCGTGATTGAGGATTTCTATGCGGCTTGTAGTAATTTGTGATGGACTAGTTGGAGCACCCCTGCAGGGTTAAATCTTTTCGAAAAGCCGTGTCTGCGGTTATGTGGCAATGTGGAAGCTTTGTTTAACACTGGTTCTAGATAACTTGAAGTTAACTTAATTAAAACTTGCCAACTGTGTACGTAACCGTGTCTGTCTCTTTCGTGAGTTCCTTCTCCGATCGAGGACACGGTGGGGTTATGTCTAACGTAGGTAGGTATTCAGGATCATTCATTTGATCATCTGCAGTTCACATCCGCTATGCGTAGATCTTCCCCCTCTTATTTCTGGTGCTCGTAAGTTAGCCACCAAATATATGCTTAGCCACTGTTGCAACCTCACCACTTAACCTTACCCCACCCATTAAGCTTTGCTAGTCTTGATACCTTTGGAAGTGAGATTGCTGAGTCCCCTGTGGCTCACAGATTACTACAACACCAGTTGCAGGTACAGGTAAAGGTTACTTGACGCGAGCGCGTTGACTGTACATTTGGAGTTGATTCTTCTTCTTCTTCTTCATCGATCTAGGATGGGTTCCAGGCCGGCAGCCTGGGATAGCAAGGATGGACGTCGTTCTTCTTTTGTCGTTTGTTTTCGTCCGTAGTCGGACCCTGCTCTTCCTCTTGATGATTATGTAATGTACTGATGTGACTCTGATGTAGCTTGTGGCGAGTGTAAGGCAATTCTTTATATATCTCTTCTTTTCAGTACATGTACTTGTAACGATATCCATTCTTGCGACACGACGAGATGCGCTTCTATCCCTGACGAGGCCTTCGTGCCAAATTGAGGATAGGGTCGCATCTTGGGAGTGACAAGTTCCAAATAACCATATGCACGAGAGGTTTGATACAATGACTTTTGCTAATTAATCCAGCTTATGGGTCCTTGGGACCGGTTATACTATATCGGACAACCATAAGCAGTCCCATCGTAAGGTATTGTTGGGCTGGTTTGATGCCACGTTAGGGATTAGTAGTGTGATCCCCGTTCTAAAAATCTTGTTCCATTCTCTCGTTGCTAGCACCCGATCCAAGCGCACTTTCTGTGTACTGTTCGCCCTGCACTTTTTTCTCGAAACTCCAATCCACAACAAGAAGCTACGCAGCAAGGACGCGTTCTCGCGTATGCCACGTAGGCTGCGGGCACTCTTTAGGTGGGGCAAGCAAATGGTGTCCCACCGCTCCTCGTTTGCAGAGAGGGAGTCACCTCGAGCCCCACCCCTTCTCCTTTCTCTCCCACGCAACCTCCCCTTTCCTCATTTTTCCTTCCCAGGGTGGGCGACCAGGGTTGCCGCCGTCACCCTGTCCCCGTCCCCGTCCCATCGTTCCATCCCAGTTCCTCTGACGTCGGCCACCGGAGAAGGCGTCATACTCAGATCCGTTTGTCCCCTAAAACTTCTTTTCTTCGTTTTCCACCCATTCAAGAAGATGGTTGTAGAGGAGGGGGCGGGAAGGAGATGGCGTGGCCATCGACCGGAGGCAGATCACGGTGCTTCCAGTGGGAGAGGCACCCCTCCCTATTTCTCGACGAGTGTGGGCACATCTTCCAGGCCCGCTACTTCATCGAGGAAGACCAGATCAACCTACTCAGGTATGTGGTCGACGCAAACACACAAATCCCACCCTTCTAGACTTCTCTGGTTTGCTTCAGATTTATTGCATACGTTTTGTTTTGTTTTCATCGCATATGGTGATTCTTTGATGGGTTTGATGGGTTCAACCTTCGAAGTTGATAGGCCCGCATAAGAAGAGAACAGAGAACATCCTCTCTTTTACATCTACAATCGAATTTATAGGTGATGGATTCATGGAGTTCAAGTATTTGTCAAATTGCTTGCAAGGCTGATAGTTATATTGATATGCCTCATATGCAAGCTCCTAACCCATTGTAGTTGTCTGTTGTGGAAAAAAATGGATACCAATTTGCATGTATAAAAAAATGCTCTTGTGCAACATATGCTCATTCGCTATCTGATGGTTTCAGCTTAAGGCATGCTAACAAACTTACAGGTTGGAGTTGAAACTCTTCAACTTTGGGTAACAGCATTAGAATTGCAGTCTAGCAGTATCTCAGGTAAGAAACATATTACATGATAAAGAACTAATGTCACTCGGGAGACAGTATGTTAAGACTGGGTTATTGCAAGAAGATAAAGAACATCACCGATAGTTTTTTTAAATCAAATGACATGCTCTGGTTTTTTTTTGCTGGTCACAAAATGCTTTGGATACCATATTAACTTTCGTGAGTTGCATCCCATGTCTTTTATCTCATCTATTTTATTTGGATTAGGAATGGCAAAATAAAGGTACTCATTCTGCATTGGAAATAATTTGTAGTTAAAAAATGATGCGATGGCTTAATGTGATAAACACATGATAAGTCCCCCTTTTGTGAATGTGGGAAAGGAAAACATCATCATCCCGTGCACTTACATTCAGATTTCTGAGCAAAGAGACATTAGCGGCCAAACTGCAGAGCTATCTTTGCCATAGGGCTATGAGTGATGGGAGAGCACTTGTTGTCAGGGTTGGCTATGGCGGCAGCAAGATAACATTCACGATAGTGATGAGCTACCTCACGGCGGCCTCCGACGAGCTCATACTTGGATATGGTGTCAGAATCATAGGTTAGTTGTGCCATACTTTGTATATGCGCTTTGATCCTATGATCCTGTTGGACGCTTCCTTCCTAGCACTTATCAGTCTCCTGCCTTACGGTATCTTCCCTGTCTATTCTTTTTGTTTTGCCTAGACTGGGTGGTGATTTATTTTTTCGGTAACTCTTTTATTAAGAAATGGTTTCTGTAAGTTCGAGTTTGATAAATAACATGACTTCTGAAAACCAATTTGGTCAAATATCGCCTATGAAAAACTAAAATATATTCATCCAGACTCAATGACTTCTGACTTCTGAACTAGGAGTAGCTTACAAAGTTTCATTACATATGCATTTAAAATTACGCAGAGATGTTTTTTTGTCAACTCGTGGCATGTCCCTTATCAGTTTTCTATCTTTGACTATTTGTTATGCAACGCACTTATTTCAGAAGAACTATGTTGATCTCCCCATGTTTATTTGGTGGTGTTAGTGTGTTTGATGTTATGATCTTTGTACTATGGTCTTTGACCATGTTTCTGAGATCAGGTAACTGGACTACTTGACACATGGTTCAGACAATTATATTTCAATAACTGAAACTATTTTTGCATTATAGTTATATTTTAGTAGCCTTTGTACAACGATCCAACATAACAAAGATCAGCTACACAGTTTCCTTGGATTGCATGATAATAACATTTCTTGCTTCGGAATAACATGAACATTCACTCTCATGAAGTACTAACGTTGCTGTTTTTTAGTGACTCATAGTTTAGTTCGGCATCATTATGAGATTCCTCTAGACAAAGTTAGGCATAGACCTGGAATTGCTTCATGTGAGTTTCTCTAAACTGTACTAGGCCTGAATGCTAGCATACATAGGTATTGTCCAGCATTTAATATTAACCTGGAACTTTGTTCAATCTAATGAAAGCTTTACTAAATCCTATATATTAACATGTACTATTTACTCTAGGATGGTGCAGGATCAGCACAGGCCATTGAGGAACAAGTGAGTTTTCATCCATTGTCAAATAGCACTGAAGTTTTGTATATGTAGGGTTAGTCACATGTCATCCGTGCTTTGTTTTGTCTCTCATCCTAGCTGTTGTTTACTTTGCTATTACTACTACAAAGTCATAGTTCCGTTACTCATTTTTAATCACATGTCCATCACAAACTCTTGAATCTGGCAATAAGGTTTTAATCCACACATAAGGACATGTATTCTGTGTATTAGTTGCCCATCAATATTTGCGTTTATTCTCAAAATATATCCCGCGGTATATTTAGAATTGTTGACCTACAAGCTAACTTGCATCATGTATGTATCTTCTATTAGGTATCGTAACAAAGAAAGTTCGAAATACATTCCTTAGGATGGTCCATTATACTCTGGTAGCTCTTTAAGCTCTTTAGGTATCCTATATCTTTTACTTGTGCATCATTTACCTTTGGTAAATTCAGTGCGTTAACCACCAGCGACCACTTTCTTTTCTCTCTATTGGTGCGGTTATTTCATATTCTGTCATCATCATTTCCCTTTCTACTTGCTTGCTCTTTAATTATTTCCTTGAGCTAGGGGATGGCTATTTATACCGGTACAGGTTTTTTATGGCTCTCATTGTTTGTATGGCCTTCCCAGGAGATGCAGGCCTTTATTTTTGCAGTTTCAGGTATTAACTATTTCTTTTCGGTAATTTTATATTTCTTATTGTCTTCAGTTTGTGTCGATTTGGGTCGTATAGTTTAGATTTTAGTTGCAGTGACTCCTCATCGACGACCACAAAACAATGGCTTCCTCCAGCGCCCGTCGGGTAGCCATGCGCCTCAAGCTAATTTTCCTGATCGTCAGCCTCTGAGAAGTCTCCGTCGGTTTGGCTGGCCATCGATGTGCATAAGGCGATCGTCGATAAGTACATGCTGCTTCTGCTCATCATGCCATCGAGGGGTGTGGTGACGTGCCGTGAACTGAGTAAGCAAGCACATCCATTGATATCTAGAATCATACATGGTTGAAATGTGCAAATAGTGTAGGATACATATGTTCGATGGTCTGTTTTGCAGTACAATAGTTGTACGAGATTGTTCGTTACACTAGTGGGGACAGGGCCTATAGCCCCGACACGTAAGGGGCTTTAGTCCCGGTTCACCAACCGGGACTAAAGGGGCGGGACTAAAGGCCTAACCTTTTCGTCCCGGCCCTCTTACACGCCGGGACTAAAGGTGCTCCACGTGGGCGCCTCGTAGCGCCCCAGGGGCAGGCCCTTTAGTCCCGGTTCGTTACACGGTCCGGGACTAAAGATTTTCAGATTTTGCTGGCTTTTGGATTTTTTTTGAATGAAATTATTTTTGGGTTTTAGGGTTTTAGGGTTTAGGTGTTCAGGAGATTAACGTGATGCCTCGTTTTATGTTCGGAAATTAGTTTTCATATAATTTAAAATAGAAATAATTATGCATATATATATATATATAAGATTAACTTATCTTACAAGCGATCATATATATACAATTATATGGAGATCTGAACTATCGGGACTAGAGCCCGTCTATTCGATTACATGGACGAACATGAGTAATGGCCCTTAGCTACATTAAATCGTCCTTTGTCTTCTATAGCTTCCGTCCTCAGAATTCCGCAAGCTCCTCTGCAACACCAATCGCGCGTTGCTCTGGTAGGACCGTCGTCCTCATGGCCGTGTGCTATATAAGAAGAGTAGATGAATATGAATATCAATCATGATAACAAAGAATGACGGGTAAAAATAGAGGTGTGAACGTTCATTGCTTACGTCGAATCTTTGCTCCTTGAACTCAGAGGTAAACATGCGAATGGTCTCGCAAACATAGTATCCGCATAGATGCGTTCCCCGTGGCTGCTCGTCGCACTTTACGAGAATGGAATATATATAACCAAAATAATAATCTAGCATCATAAATGTATTGAAAATTAATAGAAGTATATCATACTACTACTTACCTGAGCCGCTCTAAAGGTCAGCTTCTCAGGAAAGTTACCGGGAGTCACGCACTTGAACCGATTCCAAACCCTGCCCGACAAGGATAATGATTTGCTAAGTTTTTCATTAATTGATATATCAGAAAATCCATCGAAAGAGACCGATAGAGCGAAAGAATGATTAAAATTACCCTTGGAGCATGTCCTGTAGGCTTTGGAACTGTTCCAAGGGTCTCGATAATGGGTCGAAGGCATCAACTCTTCCCTTATCAATTTGAATGTCCAACAGAATCCAATGAAAGCTGCACATGTATATATATATATATATATGTGTGTGTGTGTGTGTGTGTGTGAGCAACTTATCAATTACACTTATAAGTGAATGGACACAACAGAGTAAAGACCCTCACCTGAAGTTGTATGGAAACAGTATGTGGTCACAGAAATTCTGATCTCTTAGAAACCTTAGAAGGTTTTCCTCCGTCTCCTTGGGATAATTAGTTAGCGTCGCTATATGTATTTTATCTGGATCAATAAACCCAATATTTATGATGTTCTTACTTTTACACTCCAGAATCTTCATTCTGCATAATAGAGTACAAGTTATATATAGACAATGAATTGAAATAACTAAACAAGTTATATGTAGACAACGAATTGAAAAACTTACAGACAATAGCAACTCACAAGCGATTTGTCGAGGGCGTCGCCATTGTACATCTGGAAGAGTTCATCAAAGTCGATATGGATTTCTTCGGAGCGGCCGTAGTACTCCTGTGGGACACTCAGCACGATCATCGTTCTCCCATTCTTTGATTCACTTAAGTACCATTTATGCAAGTAACGCATATTTGTTGGGAGATCATCTTTGCTAACCAAAGGCTCCCCCATGACAAACTGTGGCTTAGGGGCTACCACAGCCTTGGGTATCCTGTCGTCTTGGGAAGCCAGCAAAATTTCAACCAAGATACCACATTCATCCGCCAACTCCTTTGCTTTTTCAAAAGCTTGCCCCTGCACCGGAGGGGGAACATTCTCGGTTAACACCTTGAGGGGTGGGATCGACTATTTGGCCTGTTGTCCAAGCTGAGGAACGTCTGATTTTTTCTTGCTTGTAGTTGAACTTGATTTTCTCCCACTTGCACTTGCATGTGACCTGCTCTTTTTCACTTCCTTCTGCAATGTGCGTGTATAGTCATCAGGCTTATAGTGTAAGTCATACTGTGATGGAGTGGTTATGAAGTCTTTTGCCCATGCTATGTTCTTCTCGGTGTATTTCGGGTGGGGCTCGGGTTCCTTCCTTTTCATCTGCGCCTCATGTTGTTCCTTTGCTATCCTGGCGTTTTCCTCGGGGGTACGATAATAAGGTCTGATAGGAAGATTAGCATGAGGTACCTTTGGGAGGGGCGACAGTTTGCGCTTTGGGGAGCTCCGTCCCTTAGAAATCATCGACGAAGCGTTCTTGCTGGCACGCTTCCGCTTAGTATCATCTGCGGGCGGCGGCGGAGACGGACGACCCAAGTCCGACGGCGGTGATCGAGATGGACTCGTGTTGTGCTGGCCGACGTCATGTGGAGGGCTTGGAGGTAATGGAGGTGTAGGTGACCTGCGACGACTCAGAGGCGGTGTTGTCCTTGGGGCCGAGCCTGGAAGCTTGATGTAGTTCTTGTCCCATAGGATGACTCCACCCAATACTTCTCCGAGTGTCCTCTCATCTTCGGGTCCAGCTATGTCGAGCTCCATATCATGAAACCCCGTCATGATTTCATCCACCCCGACTTTAGCAAAGCCAGCTGGAATCTCACGGCCATGCCAGCGTGCATCAGGGCCAGAAGGTAAAGCTTGTCCGACGGCCACCTTCATGGATATGTTCTTGAATTTCTGATGGAGTTCACATGATGTTGACTCCTTGATTCCATCCACGGGGTAGCCGGGACCGCCCTCTATCATTCTTCGTGCATCGTCGGGCGGGGCCTCAAATTCAGCCACGCTGCTTTTCCGCTTAAACGGGGCGCCGGTAATATCAAGTGCAGGATCTTCCTGGCGCGCTACTCCTCTAAGCTCATCAATCTGCTTCTGTTGCTCGTTAATCCTGGCAAGCAACTGGTTGAACTTGTCATTCTCCTCATCCTGCTGCCGCTTCTTTGCTCTCTCTCGGCTTCTGTAAGTGTCTTGGTCTCTGGCAAACCCAAGCCACCACGGGTAAGAAGGACCGAAGCCTCGCGTTCGTCCTCCATGTTCGTCATTGCCGAGGACCAGTGTGAGCAAATCTTTCTCTTTATCTACAGTGAACTTTCTTCTTCCCTCCTTAATTTCTTTCACTATCCTTTTCCAATTCTCCCTGGGTATCCCAAGATTGTCATTGCAGATGAGGTCCCCTGTTGTTTCGTCGTATGACCCATCATGCGCAAGGAACCAATTTCTTGCTCTCAATTCCCACTCATCACGGAGTGGTTCAGGTACGATGCCTTTATCTATCAGATCTTGCTCTTTCTTATCCCACTTTGGGATGGCAGTCTCATAGCCCCCTGGCCCCAGCTTGTGGTGATATATCTTCTTGTCGGCATTTATCTTGTTCTTTTCTGATAATGCCTGGGCATCTTCTGACTCCTTGTACTCTTGAAATGCCTTCCAGTGATTCGCCTGCTTGGCTAGATACCCCTCGAATACTGGCACTTTCTGTGTCTTCAGATAGTTTTTCAATAGCTTCTTCTTCCAGCTACGGAACAGTTCGGCCATCTTCTTCAGAGTCCACTGCTTGACTTTGGCCCTCAGTTTGTCTGCGACGTATTCATTCTCACATTCTGGCAGGTTGAAATGTGACATGAGATCATTCCAAAGATTATCTTTGTACCTTTCGGCGACATAGTCACTATCGGCTGCCCCTTTGCGCTTGTTCCACTCCCGAACGCTGATCGGGACGTGATCCCTAACGAGAACTCCGCATTGCTTCTTGAATGTGTCAGCAGCATTCTTAGGAAGCTTGGGTTCGCTCGTAGGAAATATCACCTCAAATGTGTAATGCGTCCGTGCATCCAACTTTCTAGTCGGGCCTCGTTTCGTAGTTTTGCTCGATGTGGAGGCCTAAGAGGGAGAAACATTCGTCAAATGAATGTATATGTATACAATATAGAGCTATCTCCAATATTTTTCACATATTACGAGTGATTGTCGAACTTCATATGTATACCTCGCCGGACTTCTCCTCTTCACCGGCTTCTCCATCAATGGAGCTATCACCTTCTCCGTCATTGGACCTATCTCCTGCCCCATCGGCTTCATCTTCGTGTCGCTCGACCTCCATTCCAATGTCCTGGTTTAGATATAACGACGGAGATTCAGCTGGTTCAACGTCGGGGCCGTCTTTGATTATATCTTCCAGAAGTTCTTCCTCTTCGAGGTTCCTGATATGTGGATCCATAGTTCTGCAAAAAACGGATTCTCTTAACCTTTGTATCAAAAACCAAAGTAGGAGTACTTTTCCAATTTGAGACTCCTAGATTTCTGCATAGTATTCAAAGTAGGAGTAATTTTCCAATTTGAGCATTCAATAAGCAAAACCAAATTGTAAAATAAAGTAGTATTCAAATTAGCATGCATTCAATTATAAGCTAATACATCATCACTTTTGTCCGTACATCGTCGAATATTATCATTAATACTCCTCGAATACTATCATACATATAGCATCACTAATACATCTAGAACCGTAGCGCCCGACGGGTATCGGCGCGGGCGGTGGACACCCAAAGAGAAGGAACCATCACTGGATCATAGCTCCAGTGAGATCCCCGAAAAACCTGCCAGGTATGCTGGAACCTACCCTCCAACGCAACCATGTAGCGACGGACGTGCTCATCCTCCTCGCTGACACGGTGACGTACCACCTCCGTGGTGTCCGGAAGCCTCGGCACCCTCACTGGCCCACGCGACCGCCACCAAACAAGGATCTGGTCAACGACGGGCTGGCTCCTCACCAACCTACGCCCCCCGGAAGGTAGCACCTCCCAATACCAGCCGGGCGGAGCCCAGTCCCGGACAGGGCCCCTCTGATCAAGCAGGTGTCCTCCGCCGAGTCGAAGACGAGGATGCGGGATAGGCATCGTAAAATGAACTAAAAAAATAAACTAGTTCTATTAATTTTCTTGCTAAAAATAAACTATTAACACTTAAGCATATACAATAGCAAAATTAAACTATTAACACTTATTTTCATTTTTCTTCTCCTCCTCTTCTTTCTTCTCTTCTCCTCCTCTTCTTTTCTTCTCTTCTCCTCCTCTTCTTCTCTTCTTTTCTTATACACTATACACTATATACACTATAGCAAAATTCCTCCTCTCCTTATACACTATACACTATATACACTATACACTTAAGCATATACACTAGACAATATACACTTTTTCTTCTTTTCTTCTCCTCCTCTTCTTATTTTCATTTTTCCTAATCTTATTTTCTTATTTTTGTTCATATTTCTTCTTCTTGTAACCCTAACCTAATTCTAAATATTACTAACCCTAATAATCTAGCACAAACCTAATAACAATAGGAATTAAATGACAAAAAAATCTTTTCTTTTTCTTCTTTTCTTCTCCTTTTTCTTCCTACTTATTTTTTTGAGCTACTTCATTTGGTATATTTCGTGCATTTACTTCTTTTTTTTGAGCTAGTTGACCCTGAAATTGAAAAGCACTACAAATGAACTCTGAAAATGTTGAAAGTTGGCATGCTATCATCATTTCACCCACATAGCATGTGTTAAAAAGTTGAGAGGGCTACGACAAAAACTGGATGCACTTCGTATACAAAACTGACAATCTCTCTCGAAGTAGGAGGGTTTCGAACGAGAACTCATCTCTTACAAAGGGATTTTATTTTTTTGAACTTATTTGAACTCCATACTTTTTGTGTGTTCAAAATGCACCATTCAAAGGCACATCACAAAATTTCAACAATTTCTGACTTCATTTGGTATATTTCATGCATTTACTTATTTTTTTTGAGCTAGTTGACCCTGAAATTGAAAAGCACTACAAATGAACTCTGAAAATGTTGAAAGTTGGCATGCTATCATCATTTCACCCACATAGCATGTGTTAAAAAGTTGAGAGGGCTACGACAAAAACTGGATGCACTTCGTGTACAAAACTGACAATCTCTCTCGAAGTAGCAGGGTTTCGAACGAGAACTCATCTCTTACAAAGGGATTTCATTTTTTTGAACTTATTTGAACTCCATACTTTTTGTGTGTTCAAAATGCACCATTCAAAGGCACATCACAAAATTTCAACAATTTCTGACTTCATTTGGTATATTTCGTGCATTTACTTTTTTTTTTGAGCTAGTTGACCATGAAATTGAAAAGCACTGAACTTATTTGAACTGAAGACTTTTTGTATATATATGTGGTCAAAATGCATGATACCATGAAGTTAGAAAGGGCTAAACCATTCAAAAGTAGCAAATGAAGTTAGAAAGGGCTAAACCATTCAAATTTGGAAACTATAATGGCACAAACAGAAACTAGACATATATAAATTGGTCCAAGAAGTACATGATACTAGCCCAAACAGTACATAATAATAGCTACCATAGATATATATACAAGTGTTAGACGTTCAGAACACTACTCGTCTGAATCATCTAAATCAGAATGTCCAAGTTCCTCGAGGTGACACTGGCCATAGTTGACGACTCGAATCTTGCGGTACAACTCATATGAAACGTATGCATCTTTTGCTGCATACTGAATGTTGATATCATCAAGTGGGCCCTTCTCCCAAAGTTTGTGCTGATACTTTGGGAAACTGGTCTTCATATCACCATATGACTCGTCAAACAAGGCAACTGCCATATGAGCCATTGAAGTCCTGTCATGTCGAAGCCTGAATATCGTTTGGAGATCAACGAGGCAACCAGCTGGTATCTCAATACCGAAGCTGTGCCTCATCTTCAGCCTGTCGTTCCTTATGTCAACGGGAGCAAAAGTGACGCCGCTGCGAAGGAACTCCATGAGTCCAGGACAATGCTTGTCACTCCTGCAAAAGAAACAAATTAGAATGGAACAAATGTTATATACTGCTGCAATAAGGAAACATGTTTCACTACAACTAAAGAGAAACTTATCTTTAGGATTCAAATAGAACATATGCAATGGAACCTAGAGAGATTACTACAACTATTTGAAGCGAACCAACTATGATTCCAATGGAACATATTAAACACTAGTTCATTCTAATACGATTTTTCAGATTATGGAACACTATTCCAATCAGATTGTGTTCCCCTTCAACTAATCAAAATTGTTTCACTACAACTATTTGAAGCGAACAAACTATGATTCCAATGGAACATATTAAACACTAGTTGATTCTAATACGATTTTTCAGATTATGGAACACTATTCCAATCAGATTGTGTTCCCCTTCAACTAATCAAAATTGTTTCACTACAACTATTTGAAGGGAACCAACTATGATTCCAATGGAACATATTAAACACTAGTTGATTCTAATACGATTTTTCAGATTATGGAAGACTATTCCAATCAGATTGTGCTCCCCTTCAAGTAATCAAAATTGTTTCACTACAACTATTTGAAGGGAACCAACTATGATTCCAATGGAACATATTAAACACTAGTTGATTCTAATATGATTTTTCAGATTATGGAACACTATTCCAATTAGATTGTGCTCCCCTTCAACTAATCAAAATTGTTTCACTACAACTATTTGAAGGGAACCAACTATGATTCCAATGGAACATATTAAACACTAGTTGATTCTAATACGATTTTTCAGATTATGGAACACTATTCCAATTAGATTGTGCTCCCCTTCAACTAATCAAAATTGTTTCAGTACAACTATTTGAAGGGAACCAACTATGATAGAAACAAATAAACTTATACAATGTCATTATCTTGGATCAAAGAAAGCCTCAAAACTTACTTCGCCCATTGGAAGATCAAGACATGGCTTGCGAAGCATATTTGGATGACGGCAACACCGCGTTGATCGGCCGTGTACTCCAGATCCAGCCCGAAGAACTTCTCATAAACCGGTGCGTGGTTAAACCATCGTTCCTTCAACTGTTGGAGGAAAAACGGCACCTCCGTGCTCAGGTTCGTGTACACGACACGGAGCTTCGTCGTGCCATGCGCGACCACCTCATGAAAGGTATTTGGCATGGTGGAAGAAGAGAAGAGAAGAAGAGAGGAGAAGAACAGAGAGGGCGACGCGAGAGAGAAGAAGAACAGAGAAGGCGACGCGAGAGAGAAGAGGAACAGAGAAATGGCGACTGTACGCTTCGGTTCGTGCTTTTCATCGCCCGAAACGACGTGGGATGCAAACCGTTTGGGCCTTTAATCCCGGTTTGAGCCATCAACCGGGACTAAAGAGGTATACCAAACGGTTGCCACCACTACGGCAGGCCACTGTTAGGCTTTTAGTCCCGGGTTCAACCACCAGCCGGGACTAAAGAGGTATGCCAACGGTCGCTCCACTACGGCAGGCCACGTGTTAGTCCTTTAGTCCCGGGTTGAGCCACCAACCGGGACTAAAGAGGTATACCAATCGTCGCCACAACCACGACATGCCACGTGTTAGTCCTTTAGTCCCGGGTTGAGCCACCAACCGGGACTAAAGGGTGATACGAACGGTTGCCACCACCACTGCCCGCCGCGTAGCCCTTTAGTCCCGGTTTAGGACATGAATCGGGACTAAAGGCTCCTTACGGGCCGGGACTAAAGCCTCGAGGGAGGCATTGAGAATTGGAGCGACGTGGCCGGGCCTTTAGTCCCGGCCCAGAGACAGGCCGGGACTAAATGGTCCAGGCCAAAGACCCGTTTTCTACTAGTGTTACTTGCTACTGTTCTACAAGATTGTTGCGATTAAGCTTCGCTATATTTGTATGCGACTGTGCTACAGAAGTGAAAGCACATTGTTTAGTATAAAGAGGATCCCCCCCCGGCGAACACACACACCAGTAGTGGGTTCCAAACTGGGCGTGTGCGCCATCGACTGATGAAGCTCTGTCCCCATATTATTATTTTATTGAGGCATGGTTTAGGTTTAATATAAGAGGCCAGCCGGGCTTTGCAGTATTTTCTATGTTCTTTACAACTTGCAAAAAATACATTGGTAAGCCCAGCCCAGACCCCAGAGTCTATCCACAACTCGTCCCGAGAGTTCCTTCCTCTAAAAACGAACTCGTCTCGTTCCTGGAATCCACGGAGGCTGGGACGGAAACCCTACACGGACGAGAACCATGGCGCAGTCCGCGAGTGCAGGGGCGACGCATACCCTTACCCTTGGTGGCCTCCCGGAGGAGATCGTCACCTGGGAGATCCTCGTGCGCCTTCCCCCCAAAGCCCTCCTCCGCTGCCGCGCCGTCTGCCGTGCCTGGCTCCGCGTCACCTCCGCCCGTGACTTTCTCCTCGCCCACCACGACCGTCAGCCCTCCCTCCACTTCCTCTACGGCATCGGATACGGTGGAGGAGTCCGCCACAAAGACATCCTCGCCTTCGAGAACAAGGCCTCCACCGCCGTCCAGCTCCACAACATTGCCCGGCTTCACAAGTACGTCTTACTCCGAGCCTCTTGTGATGGCCTCCTCATCGTCCTCTCGCTTACCTATGGCTTTCATGGCATCTCGTTATTTTGTTGTAACCCGGCCACTCGCCAGTATGCACCCCTGGGGATAGAACTTGGTTAGCACAGGACATGTACGTCGTGGGAATGTACCGACATCGTCCTACCTGTGAGTATCGGTTGTTATTGCAATGGAGTGGGTTTAAGGATTTGCCTGAGGACAAACGAATTGGCTTCTACGTCTTCACGTTGGGCTCCGACCAGCAACCGAGGTACATAGGTTGGCCAGAGATGGGCTCGGCGTACTTCAACGTACCTGCTCGAGTGCGTGATAGCCTGCATTGGTACATCAGGTCCCAAAGCAAAATGATAGTAGTATTTAACACCATAACTGAGTCATTTAAGCAGATGCGTGCTCCAACTTTTTCCATTAGTGAACGACGCATCTCATATATCTTTGAGGCGGATGGCAAGCTAGGGATGCATACCCGTAATAGTGCCATAGAAGAAATTGTTGATATATGGGTGTTGCAGAACTATGAAGCTGAGGTTTGGGTGTTAAAGTGCCAAATCAAACTGCCGCTGGCGGAAGTAATGGGGCGGTTTGAAGGCTGTGATGAATTATGGTATGTGAATGTTGCTTTGGAGCATGGTCGAGTGTTTTTACAGGCGAGTGTGGGCAAGTGGGTGTTCCACATTGACAGAGATGGAAAATTGATAGACAGTTTTCATCGTGGTGTCGGAAGCCTCTGTGAGTATGGATTTCGGCTCAAACAATCTCTCGTTCCACACAGTTTCTTTACGGCAGCAGAAGGTTCTCCTCTGAACGCTTCACCTTTCATCTGATAGATGGAGGCTACAATATCTTTGAACTGAATGAAGTATGAGCCGTCTTGCTTCTTTTTTACGTTGATGTTTCAGTTGCATTGTTTGGAACATCTCTTATTATTACTCCGCTTGTTTATATTTGAAGGACTGGTGCTTCGTGGAATGTTCGATCTTAAGTTTGTGAAGCAAATCCCATTAAAAAAAAAGATTGGGAAGCAAATCTTCTTGTACTAGTGGGCACAAGAAATGTTTTCCCAGATTTTGTTCGTAGATTTTTTTTGAGGAAGCTATTTATTCAGACGTCACAATGTTGACAGGGACGAAGGAAAGGTTTCCCGGATTGCCCAACCAAACATGTCGGCCAATTCCGAGCGAGAGAGTGTGCTTTGCTAGATTGTGAGCTTCATAATTCGAGCTCCTAAATTCATGAACTCTATTACACAAGTGTAGGCTAGCAGAATGTGCCGAAATCTCTTGGATAACTGCTCTGTAAGGCGCCTTCATCCCTTTCTTCAATTCTTGTACCACCGTTTTACAATCCGAAGCGATCTCAATGTCTTGGACATACAAATCCTCAGCCAAAGATAGAGCTTCCCTTTTAGCCATTGCTTCAAGAGTGGGAGGATCTGTGATGAACTTTATTACAATCACTGAAGCTCCAAGGAAAACACCATTTTGGTCTCGACAGATTGCACTAACAGCTCCACATCTCCTTCTTGTTGACACAGCCACATCCACATTGACTTTAGCACTCCCCTGGAATGGTAGTATCCACGAAGATTGTCGTGACCCTGGAACAAAACCGGCTTCAGATCCCGACCATTCGCTTGCTGAACTTCAGATAGATATCCTGCTATGAAACTGTTTGTAGCAAAAGGAGACTGGAAAATATCTTCATATATTGCTTTCCTTATTACACCCCAGATTGCCCAAGCTGTCACCACTAGACGAAGAAACTCCTCAGTAATCAATATCTCATATGGAGCAAAAAGCCACTCCTTCGGATCCTCCTGCTGACAGCATATGATCTTCTCCACGAGTTCATCAGGAGCTAGGGCCCAAACACTTCTAGACAGCGAGCATGTAAGTAGAGCATGTCTCCATGTATCTCTTGCTCCACACAACCTACAAGTGTCCTCATCCGCCATGTGTCTATGTTTCAGCACTTCTGCCGTGGACATGGACTGTCTTGCTAGCCTCCAGACGAACATACGTAGCTTTGATGGAACCTAGATATGTCAAATGGAAGTCCATAATTTACAATCTCTCTCTCAGGTACCAGTTTCTGCATAAATCCAACCTTCCCTACTAAGTTTTGTCCTCAGAACCATCTGATAGGCCGACCGCACAGAGAAAAAACCTCTGGTTTCCTCATGCCAAGCCCAAAAGTCAAATTCCGTGTACACACCTGGATATGAGCCGTCTGGCTTCTTTTTTACGTTGATGTTTTCAGTCGCATTGTTTGGAATATCTCTTACTACACCACTTTGTTTATATTTGAAGGACTAGTGCTTCATGGAATGTTCGATCTTAAGTTTGTGAAGCAAATCCAATAAAAAAAAGATTGGGAAGCAAATCTTCTTGTTCTAGTGGCCACAAGAAATGTTTTTCCAGATTTTGTTCGTAGATGAAGCGTGAAGCGAGCAGGCCATCACCAGGCCAATCTGGTGACAAACTGACAATGCATGCAGTTGTATTCTGATACCGAACATTTTCGATACCGTGTTACTGCTACTTGCATCATGTACATCATTGAAGGTTAATTTGCTTGGCCGCTGACTTACTGTGTGACTTGCGTAGTTGTGTTCTTCTCTTCCGGCGCACACTGTTTTTAGCTCCGATAAACCTTTGTTTTGTGCTCTTTGGTGGAGGGAGGCAGTTCTTCCACAACTCTGTTTTTTTAAGCTGGAGGAGTGCATTGGCCCTGTTTGAATCCATGGACTAGAGTTAAAGTTGATTACATTGGACCGAACTAACCCCAAAACATCCAAACAGGAGGGTTAGAGTTGATTAGATGCGTCTAACCCATCCAAGAGGTGCTTATTTGAGTTAGAGTTAGGTGGGGCTTAGAAAAAGTTACTTTCCCCTTTGCCTTCACTATACAAAATCTTGGATAAACGAGCCAAATGATTAGAAAAATACATTTATTCACAATCTAACCCTGTCATCCAAACACCTTTTTTTTAGAGTTAGTTTAGGGTTAATTTAGAGTTAGAACTAACTATGACCTCTAACTCGATTAAAATATCCAAATAGGGCTATTGAATAGCTGTCAGAAGGGGACAAGTGCCAAGCACGAGGCGATCTTGGATCACTCCACCATGAGTTGGGAGTTGAGACTTGGCAGTGGGAGCGGAGGAACCTGCACGGCAGCTTCGAATCCCATCTCGATCGAGGCCGGCGTAATTGGAAGTTGACGCCGCGAATCTCGACGGCGTTGATCATGTTGATTAATTCGTCGGAAGTTGCCCTATCCGAACTCCCAAGCTCCACCGAGCTCAACTTGGCCCTCCACCCAACCCCATGGCGGACGCCCAAGCCAAATCACTCTCTCAGCTGCTACTAGTCTACTACTGCTACTATATAAACACGCATGGCGATCAAAACCTCGCATCAGTTGCAGAGTGGTAGTAGATCACCAAGTCGTTGTAGCGAACCACGCTCCTGTCAGTAGGAAGCCATGTCGCTACACCGCAGCTCGGCGGCTGCGCTCGCGGCGCTGCTGGCACTGGGGGTGCTGCTGGGCAGTACGGCGGCCGACGATGGCGGCCAGCCCATCGTGGCCCGCGTCAGCAAGGACGCCTCCACCTCCCTCTACAACATCGCCATCAAGGTCGGCGGGGTGCCGCTCCTCCTCGACCTCGCCGGCCCCATGCTCTGGCTCGCCAACTGCCCGTCCCCGCACCGCATCGTTCCCTGTGTCTCCCCCGTCTGCGACGAGGTGTCCACTACGTACCGCCCGCCCGGCTGCCCCAAGCCCGGCCTGCGCGGAGAAGGGCAGTGCGCCTGCCCCGCCTACCCGCGCAACCCGGTCGACGGGCGCTGCCGCTCCGACGACGCCACCACCATCACGCTCGCCGCCAGCACCACGGACGGCCAGAACCCTATCTTCCCCGTCACGTTCCGCGCCGTCGGGTCCTGCGCGCCTGGGGAGCTGCTGGAGTCGCTCCCGGCAGGAGTGGCCGGCGTCGCGGGCTTCTCGAGGCTGCCGCTGTCGCTGCCGACCCAGTTCGCGTCCTTGCTCAAGGTGGCGAACGAGTTCGCGTTGTGCCTGCCCAGCGGCGGCAGCGACGGCGTGGCAGTCTTCGGCGGCGGCCCGTTCCAGCTCCTGGCCGCGCCGCCCGTGGAGCTCGCCGGGCGCCTCCGCGAGAACCCGCTTCCGCTCCTCAAGCACCCCTACAACGGCGGCTACTACTTCAACATCACCGGCATCGCAGTTAACCAACAGCTCGTGCCCACGCCGCCCGGCGTCTTCGACCTCGACGCCAGCAGCGGCACGGGCGGCGCCGTCTTCAGCACCGTGACTCCCTACACCGCGCTCCGCTGGGACATCTACTGGCCGCTCCGCAACGCGTTCGACGCGGCGACGAGCGGCATCGCGCGCGCGGACAAGGTGGAGCCGTTCGACCTGTGCTACCAGGCGTCCGCGCTGACCGTGACCCGGGTGGGCTACGGCGTGGCCAACATCGAGCTGATGCTGGACGGTGGCCGGAACTGGACGCTGCCCGGCGCCAGCTCGCTCGTGCAGGTGAACAACCAGACCGTGTGCTTCGCGTTCGTCCAGATGGCGTCGTCGTCGTCCATGCCCGCGGCGCTCGACTCGCCGGCGGTGATCCTCGGTGGGCACCAGATGGAGAACAACCTGCTGATGTTCGATCTCGTGAAGGAGACGTTCGCGTTCAGTGGGCTGCTCCTCGGCATCCGCACTACCTGCAGCAACTTCAACTTCACCATGGGGAGTTCTTATTAGAAGACTGTCACGTCCTGGTTTTGCGAATGCAGCGTTTTCGTTCCAATACTTCTGGTGGAACGAATGTACCGTTGCAGTGTTGCGTATGTGACGAGAATAAAATTGGATACTGATATAGCTCACATGTGTGGGTATTAAGGGAGTCTTGCGACACGTCCTATGTGTTGTGTAACGAAAACAGCCAACACGTCTATTTGTGGATAAAACAACTAACGCTCATACGTCCATCCTCCTGCCCTCGCGACCCGCACATCCCGCCTGCCACCTCACGGTCTCGCATGTCCACGCGTGACAGTTGTCACGGTTGCTCAACAGCAGTCCTCATGTGTGAACAACTGTATAGTCATGTAACACTAGAAAAACATGACAACTGAGAGGCGAGCGGACGGGTAGGCGCGGGACGGTAGTTTTACCTGGTTGCCATGTAACACTGAAAAATACATGGTAACTGACACGCGTCCGGGCGCGCAACGAGAGTTTCACTCAATTGTTATGTAACACTAGAAAGACATGACAATTGTCAGACATGCAGGCGTATGGGCGCGACGTCAGTTCCACCACACGTCGGGTTGGCAGCCGTTAGCTCTACATGCGTGAAATAGACGTGTGAGCGAACTGATAATACTCCCACACAGAAGCCCAGTCCTACATGGCATAGAAAATTTGACAAAACTTGTCAAGATTTGTGTAATCACAAACGGACGGGAATCCATGAATGTGGGCGAATAAAATTTGGGGCCGAGCATCCATCAGTTTCTTTTAGGGTCCTGATATTGCCCATACTTGTGGGCGTTAAGGGAGTCTTGCCACACGTCTCGTGTGGTGTGTAAGAGAAACAGCCACACGTCTACATGTGGGCAAATCAGCTAACGTCCACACGTCCGGCATCCTATCTCAGGACAAGCACATACTGATTGCCACCTCGCGGCCCCGCATGCCCCCGCGTGACAGTTGTCATGGTTGCTGAACCGTGGCAACTGTTTATTTAACTGCGGTTGTCATGTTAGGACAACTACAGTTGCCATGGTTGCTTAACTGCACTCGCTATGTCTGAACAACTGCATTGCCATGTAACACTAGAAAGACATGACAACTGACAGGCGTGTGGGCGTGCGACGATAGTTCCACCCAGTTACCATGTAACACTGAAAAATACATGGCAACTGACACGCGTGTGGGCGCGCGACGGCAGTTTCACTCAGTTGTCATGTAATACTGGAAAGATAGGACAACTGACACACATGAGGGCGTGTGGGCGCGACGCCAGTTCCAGCACACATCGGGTTGGCAGCCGCGAGCTCTGCGTGCGTGAAATAGACGTGTGGGTGAATTGATAAACATTCACACACGAGCTCGGTCCTACGTGGCATAGAAAATTTGGTAAAACTTGTCAAGATTCGTGCAATCACAAACTTACGGCAATCCATGCGTGTGGACGGTTTCAAACGACCACACGTATGTGCGTTATCTTTTTGATTCTTTTAAAGAAAAATGTTTTACTCAATTTTCCCATTCTTCTCCCTCTCGCTACCACACAGTGTTTTCCTTAGCACTAGCTTGCTACCTCATTCTTTCCTAGATGGCTCAAATTTGGGACTGAAGTGCGTCGGGACGAGAGCGAAGCGGACGCACGTGCCTTCTCGGTGTCCGTCCCATCCACACCTGCTAGTCGTCCAACTATTCGCGGTCAACTTAATTAATGACGGCCATCCTCCACGGGCCCACGCGTGAGTGACTGTGGTCGGTCTTTTTTAATCCAAGGGTGCAGTGGGGTTCGATATTATCTGCTTCCAGACCCTTGTCCCCATCTCGCCACCTCCCTGCTCCCTCGTCGGCGATCAAACCCTAACCAGCAGCCATGACCAGCTTCGACCAGAAAAAGGACTAGGTCCCCGTCGTCTATCGTCACGAGCTGCACCGGAGGAGGTGGCCTACCTCCAGCATAGGAGGGTGCTACGTCTGGCGGAGGAGCGCACACGTGCCGCGCTACCGCCGCCACCAGCACTGCCCGCGCCGGCATAGCCCCCCGACGTCTATCCTCGCGCGCTGGGTCCGGAGGAGGTGGCCTACCTCCAGCATTAGAGGGCGTTGCGCCTGGCGAAGGTGCGCGCCCGTGCTGCACCATCGCTGCCACCAGCACTGCCCGCGCTTGCACAACCTGCCACCTGCGTCGGCACAGCCCGACCTCACCAGCCCCGACGCTGACGACGAGAACGCATAAGGTAGTGCGCAGTTCGGTTTTTTTAGTGTTCAATTGTAATGTAATGGGGACGTGGACTCTTGCCCGCTTTCGTGGCCAGCTTTAATGTTTAATTTATGTGTGTTTTATTATTCAAAAATGTCTGCAAATTTTTTATGTGCCGTCAAATTGAATTGCATCCGCGTTGGACACATGCGCCGACCTAAATACAGAAACGAACGTTGGTGCCCATTAAACTGACCCAAACAAACAAAAAAGGATAAAATCATTGTCCGTTTAATTCAGCCGGTTGGATTTACTCTTAGATCATAGATCATGAATGAATTTGACGCCCGCATCAACAGGTCGAGCGACCCCTCGTGTGCTACATGGCGGTTGTGGGGTTGTTTTGGCTAGTCATGTCGCTCACATTTGATTGTGATTGTGCGTTCTCGTTTGGTAATTGGTTGCGTGGTTTCGTGGTCTTCAATGGCCTTCGGCAACGGTATGTGTGATTCCTCTCCTCTGGCTCAACAAGAACTATGGAGTGCCTCTGACCTCCCTAGCTCCACTATAGACCCGAGCATTTCCAGGCCCATTCAGGTTCGGGCCAGGCTTTAAAATGTCCGACCTCAAAATACCAAGCCCGGGGCCGACCTGGCCTGTTCCACAACCTGATAACAATGCCTATCTTTTATGTTTTAAAGTGATAATTTGCTATTTTTAGGGTAAATGTCACTATAATGTTGTACTCCTTTCATCTCAGTTTACAAGTCCGACAAATGTATCTAGATCGTTAATTTGATCAACTTAACGAGAGACATATATAACAAAAAGTATATCATTACAAAATTTAAAGTCATATTGACAATCTAAATATACGTAAATGTCTTTCAAATTGTGACGGAGGAAGTACCTATGTCTATATGAAAAATCCTAAAATCATGTTGCACCGAGCTTTGGGTCGGCCTGTGGGGGTGGAAAGTGAGGATTGTGCCTAGGCTGGTCATCGGGCTTCCAGCTAGGCCATAGATGTAGGACGTACCTCTACCACCCTCCGCCACTAACCCCTCACTGGTTATCAACGACAGTGATATCGTCCTTGGGGTATGTGTGTAAGCTCCTCTAACCCCTTAGGCTGATTGTAATGGAAGTATCACATACTAGTATCATGCATATGATACTAGTATATGATAATATATCCGTAATGCAAAGTATCATGTGCTAGTATCATAGAACGGTTTATTTATTGACATGCATGACACATAATAGCACAACATTTAATATGATACGGTATCATAATATGATACTCAATCCTCTTTTTCTTCATTTAATTCCATGACACCTCATCAAATATGCCTAGTTGGCATGTATGATACTACTTATGATACTTTCATTACAACCGGCCTTAGGTATAGGCGAATCTGATGTTAATTACCCAGACCACTATCAAATTGATGGTTGACTGAACCGTGTTGAACTATTGGACGCTTCGTGCTGAGAGCCTGAGATGTCGTACGTGCGTGTCCCCAACTCTCCGTCCTAGTGCTCTTTTCTGTCCTCCAATATAACTTTGCTTGCAAGTGGTATTAGTTCCACGCTAGTGGCAGATGTCACATATGTTTTTTCTAGAAAAAGAGGAGTACCTCCGGCCTCTGCATCAGCACGATGCATGCGGCCTTTTTATTAATAAGGAAACAAACAATTTTCGGTTTTACATAGTCTCCGACATAGCAGTGTAGAAGCAAAAGTAAAAAAAAAATGGTACAACTGGTAAAATTGGCCTACATGCCTAACCATCTATTTTATTACTGGACTGTCATCCAAATCAGCTGAAGATATCCTGCGCTACCATCTCCCATCGGGTAGACCCAGTAACCAAAGGCTTCCTGGTTTCTGCAGGAGTGAGTAATGACCATGTATGGATCAATACCGCAGCTCTGTGTAGTACCTGCAAAAAATGTATATGCGTATGTCTGTCAAAAACCACATCATTCGTACAGTTTCATATAGCCCAAAGAAGTGCACAAACTCCAATACGGATGTGTCTAGCAATAATCGTATCCAATACGGATATGTCTAGCAATAATCGTATCAACTCCATCTAGCCACGTTCCAAATAACGTGTCAATGCTATCCGGAGTTATAATATTAAAGGCAATACGAGCTGTCTGTCAAAGAACTCTCGCAAGTCGACATTGGAGAAAGAGGTGTTTAATGTTTTCCTCGTTATCACACAAGCTACACCGAGTACTCCCCCCCCCCAATTACGTTTAGCCAAATTATCCTTAGTTAGAATCACCTTCTTATGCACAAACTACATAAAGACCTTGATCCTTAAGGGTACCTTGAATCTTCAAATATTCATGGACTTGGGGATACTAGTTGTGTCAATAAGATTCAGATACATCGATTTGACCGTAAATATTCCGATATTCGTAAGCTGCCAATGCACCCTATCAGGTTCCTCTGATAGTTGGACATCCATGAGTCTCCTCACAAGGTGGAGCCAATCCGCCCAGCGATGTCATATCAATGACCGTCTGAATTGGATATTTAAAAGATTTGACTGTAAGATTGTGGCTACGTACGCGTCCTTGCGTTGCATAATATTATAGAGAGCTGGATATTGAATGGCCAGAGGCATCTTCTCCAACCACGAATCCTTTGGAATCTCGTACCCTCACCATTTCCAATAATAAGTTTAGTTCTATGGAAGAAGGCTGACCTTACTCTCATCAATCCCTTTTAGAATGGTGAACCATTGGGTCTCGCATTTACCTGGGCTAAGGTTTTAAAATGTAGATACTTATTACGTAAAATTTATACCCACATGCCTTCTGTCTCTATAGAAAGTCTGAAAGCCACTTACTTAACAGACATCTATTCTTTACCTCGAAATTCTCAATTCTCAAACCTCCTTGGTCTTTGGGCCTACAAATAATATCTCATTTAGCTAATATGTATTTCTTCCTATCATCATCACTCTGCCAAAAGAATCTAGATCGATAAAAATCCAACCTTTTGCGTACCCGTACTGGTACCTTAAAGAAGGACAGAAGGAACATCGACATACTTGTAAGTATCGAGTTTATCAGAATTAATCTTCCTCCATATGAGAGCAACTTACCCTTCCTGCAGCTTAGCTTTTTCTTAAATCGATCTTCGATGCATTTTCACTCATTACTGGAAAGCTATCGATGGTGAATAGGTATGCCTAGATAACTGAACGGTAGGCTCCCCAGTTTACTGGATTATAGGTTTGACCAAGATAATAAAATAAATAACAACATTTACAATACCTAATAGATAAAATATGAAACTACTTTTCATTATATATCAAATGATATAAATTTTGTATTGTGCATATTGATATATTTTTCTAAAAACTCAATAAAATATGCAGTCGTTTGACTTTTGAAAAAAAGCTAGTACATCTATACTACTAATAAAAGATCAAACGTAAACTTCCCTATGTACACACAACTATTACCCCCACAAAAACAAACACCAATCACCACCACACAAATAGACAACAAATTACAATCTAACGGCCTTCCACCATTCAGGCAGCACCACCGTGTGCATTTACCAAATAAAATAAGGCTGACCGTGCTCCACCTCCTCGCTCAACCCGCTCGCCTCGCGCCCCCGTCGCCCCCGCTCAGGCCGTAAACACCCCTCCCCACCCACGATCGTAGCCTCTTCCTTCCCCAAACTATCGACGCATCCTCCCCCCGCCACCGCCGGTCCTCCGCCATCGATGCCTACTCCTCCCGCCCCGAGCCCCGCCACCTCGGCCTCCCCATCCCACGATCCCGCGGCCCTCCTCTCCCCGCGCCCCGCCACCGCAGCCTCCCCGCCCCATGCCCCGTCGGCCCTCCTCTGCCCGCGCCCCACCGGCCCTCCTGCCCCTGTGCCCCGCCACCTCGGCCTCCCCGTGTCCCGCCACCGCGGCCTCCACGCCCTGCGCCCCAGCGGCCCTCCTCTCTCCGCGCCCGGCCACCGCGGCCTCCCCAGTCACGCGCCCCGCCGGCCCTCCTCTCCCCGTGCCCCGCCATCGCCGGTCCTCCTCTCCACGCGCCCCGCCTCCTCTGTGCCGCGGCGGCGGGGGATGCGTCGAGCTCGGCCCCGGCGCCCCGGAGGCTGGTGCTCTACACCAAGCCGGGGTGCTGCCTCTGCGACGGCCTCAAGGAGAAGCTGCACGCCGCCGTCCTGCTCGCCGGCACCCCCTACTCCCTCGCCTCCCTCGAGCTCCAGGCGAGCAAACCCAGAACCAGTCCATAATCTCTTTCTCGTCCTGAGATGAATGCTTACTTAGTTACTTTGGATGCTGGATGGACTAATTCGATCAGGAGAGGGACATCACGACGAATGGGAGCGGCTGTACCAGTACGAGATCCTGGTGCTGGCCAAGGTGCTCCCCGACGGCACCGAGGTATCCATCGATCCGCTCGCGATTCACCCTTTTTTTGCCATGTTTTCGGCTACGCAATGTAAGCTTGCACATAGCTAAATTATGATACCAGCATACAACATCCATCTGGCTGTATAAATGTCTCAATTGGATAAACGAAAGCAGACAGTGGCTATGCCTCGCTGGTTCGCTGTAGTTGGTATACTCGCCACAGATAATAAAATCATGGAGAACATAAAAAGAAGATGGTATTGATCGAATCATCTTATTTTCAGGTATAATCAGGATTCATAAGAAAGAAGAAGAATGACATCTCTCTTCCCCTCAATTACTTCTTTGTGTTGTTTGTTTCTTGTATATACTATGAAGAAATTGTATGTTATCCTGGATAACTCAATACTACAATTTTTTAGTGTACAAAAAATTTAGGTGTCACTTGGTTAAGCAACATTTGAGACTATTCTAACACTATTATGGATTATTTTCTATATTTCTTCTTTCCTAATTATCTTCCTTTTACTGAGGATTGCAGCTAAATGTGCTCCTTTTTACCGCAAGGGAAATGGTCATTTGAGTTATTTTATTTCAATTATATTGTAATAGAGCTTCCAGTGGTCCTCCTACATGATTGCATCCCATGTACTCTCAAAATACCCGATTATCCTGAAAGAAAGCATTAGAAATTTATATAAAGATAAAAAACAAATGGGTGTATTATTTGAAGACGAATACAAGTTTGACCTCTTTCTGTAATAAACAAATCCAGACACATCAATTGCAAATGCTCAGGTTAGTGAAGTTTGTGAAGACGATGTTCATGGAGAATCGATGTTCAAATCTGTTTGTAATATCATCTACATTCCATACTTGTTTATTGGCCTAGCGAATCCATATGTACGGCTTGCATTGCCAATTATTGTACTATTTTTCTTGTTTATGTATGGTATTTTCCGCAAAGATTCACATATATGCTGTGAGCTGATTCTAAGTTTGGTAGAAAACCCACATATATGTTAATGGTTAGAACTTCAGTCTATTTTTCTACCTATTCCTTTGTTTGTAGAGTTTAGTTCTGTTCGACCATGTTTCGCTAGGAATAATGTTGATTTGTATTCCTTTTAGACCCAACCTCCAGCCCTTCCACATGACAAGAAGCCCATATCTTCCATTACATAAATCATTTATTAATGGTTTAGGAACTTGAGACTCTCTCTTTATTTTATTTTATTGGAAACTGCATCATATCATGTTCTGAGTATTTAGTATCAGATTAAGGTCTGAATGACGATACATGCTCGTAAATGATAAGCTGGGTTGAAGTATTAGGTTCTTTCCTTTGTTTCATTCGTGGAAAAACACACACACACACACACACACACATTCTATTGTTCATCGCCTTTGCGTGCAGATTTTGTTGCATAGTGCCTTTAGCTATTTTTTCCTATTTTGTTCTTTGTGCAGCACAAGTGGTCCTCATCTCGATGGCGATTTTGTTCATGCTCTTCTCGGTCCAGCGCTTTGGGGCCGACAAGGTCGGATACACCTTTGTGCCAGTCATCTCAGTGTGGTTCCTTCTAATTGCCGGCATCGAGATGTACAACCTTGTTGTTCACGACATCGGTGTTCTGCGGGCCTTCAGTCCGATGTATATAGTGCAATACTTCATAAGGAATGGGAAGAGTGGACGGGTGTCACTTGGTGAGATTATCTTGTGTGTCACAGGTAACCTTTTTGTACTTGAAAATTTTAAAATGACAAGCGGTTGCGTTGCAAACTATAGCCTGTCGAACTGTAATCTGAATTAACTGACTGATTGTCATATGTAACAGGCACAACAGGTATGTTTGCTGATCTAGGACATTTCAACATCAGGGTTGTTCAGGTAACCACATTAATTTTAGATATAAGCTTTCAGAAGTAACATTTTTTCCTGAGGCCTCCCTCAAGAGTTCGAAACAGAAGGATCTCATCTTACAATAGTTTTTGTGCTTACATTTGCATCTCAACTTCAACGACATCGTGTTCCAGTCGGTGGCACTGTGTTATATTGGGCAGGTGGTTTACCTGAGGAAATTCCCACACAACGTTGCAAACACCTTCTACAGATCCATCCCAGGTACAAAGTTTTTTTTGTAAGACTGCAATTTTGCTGAAGAAGGGAGTAGATGCATGCATTTGGTAAATATGGCAGAAGTAACTGAATTGCTTCCTTGTGCAACACCAATGTTCTGGCCAGCCTTCATCGTTGCCATTCTTTCTGGCATCATAGCAAGCCAAGCTATGCTCTCCCGTGCGTTTGCCATCCTCTCCAAGGCTCTCTCTCTCTCTCGTTTGCATGCCAAGGGTTCGAGTGATCCACACCTTGCACAAGTATGAGGGACATGTGTACATTCCTGAAGTGAACTTCCTGATGGGATTGGCGAGCATCCTCGTGACGGTCGCCTTCCGGATGATCACCAGCATCGGCTATGCTTACGGTAAATGGCTGGCCAAGGATAAGGCGTTTGTGTTCCACTCAGGTTTTCACTTTTCAGTGGGATGCTGTCGTGCTGAACATATTTATTCATCGAGCTGATCGACCCGATGTTGGTTATGCGCAGGGATCTGTGTGGTGACCACGTTGCTCTATCATGGATGTTGATTTCCATTAAACAGTATTCTGTATTCACTCAGTTCGGCCTCACTTTCCTCACACATGTTGGCTTAGCTTGGCTTGCTATGATGCCAACACATGGATGTCTGATCAACGCCACTACTCCATTTGTGCAGTTACTAGAGACACACATGTTGTGCTGCAGCCGTGGTGCTCCAGTACACCATAGGCCTCCGTTGATCAAATGCATGATGCTAAGGTTAAATCCTATACGCAGTTTATTTCTACTTGCACACATCAAGTTCAGTTAAATATGTCATGGTTAGCTGAATGAAAATAAAATAATTGAGAGAAGTGGTGCCCACGTGAACAAGCACTCTTTTGGCCGAGCCGGAAATATTGCCTGAAATTATTGTTTCACTTGGTATAATCACTCTCCAAAAAGGTTAGGTAAAATTATGAAAGTATGATTATGCTTTGACAACATTACTTTAGAATGATACATGTGCTGTAATTTTACAAACCTCAATATGATTGATCCCACTTAATATCAATCATAGTTTGGACAACATTCGGACAATCATATTAGAAGATTAAATTGTTATGTTTATTGGTACGTACAATAGTCTGACCGATGCTCCTACTTATATTAATTAAATTCTGGAAAACAGACAAATAATGGAGGTAATTATAGGATTATGTGGCCATTTACCCATGAAACCAATAATTTATTACAAGCTAATATTAGACATCTTCAACAATAGTCAATAATAAGATGTGTGAAAATCCGATCCTGAAGAGGGGATGGAAGAACATGGGCTACATTGAGTGGATGATATCACTACCATTGCCTCACAAACACAAATGTATCACTGAACTTATCCAAGAAATATGCTGTCCCAAATTGCATTTATCTCATTCACGGATAAATGATGGAAGATTTATTTACCTTGCCAAATGAGAATATAGCAGCTAAATATGTACTAAATAGTTTATCTTATTGACCAGAGGCTGTAGTAAAATAGTTTATCTCTTAATAAAAGTAAATGACTTTCAATCTATAGAAAAAGGTAAGTAGGTTTAGTAACCAGCAATAATCACATTTTTGGACTCTTCTTATGAAGTGTGAGCGTGCTGAGGAGACTTAACTACTCAATCATGGGTACTTCAATCTGAGAATTTTTTGCATCCTTGTCGTTTCCTTTCTATATATCCTCTGAAATAACAATCAAGATGTACACCATCAAAATCATGCTAATCCAACTATCTGGTGTGTAGGTCATCATTGTACGACTTCCATTCTGCTCCATACAATATTCATTCTCCATGATTAAGTGGTAGTTTGTTACTGTTTCGAAGAGTCAAGGTAACTCATGTGCTCGAATCATTCTCGCTCTCACATATATGTTCATGCTATACTTTATTGTTTTTTTGGGTCTATTTTACAGGTTTGGAATACAATTTCAGTTGCCTTCATTCATGGTCAAGGCTTCGGGTGAGTTATTGCACACCTCCTTTATAATATTGTAGTGATTTAGTTAATTTCAATTGCAATGCATTCAGCAACATTTATAATGGTTATTCTATGAAGTATTGAAAAATTAGACGCGATCTTTTCTTCAAGATGGTGCGGGTTAGTATTGGTGTTGCGTTTCCATCACATGGGAAAAATCATTTTAATATAATATGAACATTATACCGAGTAACCAGTATTGACGCGTAAGCCCTTAGCTGGTATTGACACAGATCGTCTGCCAATAAAAGGCATTAACATTGAACCATATCCCTATTACAACCATGTATTACATAGAGCCTAGCAGGTGTCGGATGCATTATCTGAAATTCTAAATACTTGCTTAATACTATGTGTATGACCGCTATCATCAAGATTATATTTTTTTTTCCTCTTACAGAATCCTTGTACAATACAAATATGAGAAATTTCATTTATATCTAACATGATACTTGTACTTCTGATTTTGCACACACTTTATTATACCACAGTCAACCAAGTAGTAGCATGCGAGTAAGGCTCAGGGTGGTTCCGGACAAAGAGACCTCATGTATCCTCGGCCTAAAGCAAGATTGGGTATGTGGCATTTTAGAAGATCCATAGTGGCGCTTATCCCCGATTTGTTGCTTTAGACTAAGGAATGGTTGTGAGTGGTTGTACAGGTAACTTTTTCGCCAATAAATGCACCACACAAGTAAGCTTTGAGATTTGGATGACACTCATTTGTTCAGTTAGTTGGATGGAGCGTAGCTTTCACCTGTTGTCCTGTCACTTTTTTTAATTGATTATTTCTTGATAGTCTTCGCCTTTTTGTTTTGTTCTATGGAAATTCATCACCATACACATGAAAAATATTGTATTGACACATGGAGTTATATAGGTAACTTGAGTTATTGTACCTTTTTTCCTTTAATTCTTTTTGTTTGGAATCAACATTCAGTACAAATGCTGCTGAAGTATACCAAATAGCACAACAACTTCTAAAGCATTCATCTATTTCCCGTGCTTTGTCGGATGTTCCAGTGAAACAATGACATGTAATTAATGTATATTGTTGTTCGAGAGATTGTGTATATTTGAACATTATTGTTTTCTTGCAATGAAGATTAGCAAAAAAATACACGTCAAGTTGTCATCTTTGGATAAGTTGTTGGACCACCGACAACATGAAATTAATAAAGATAGTGATGATCACTTTAGTTTGTCCATGTGGTCTTGTTTTTATTTCATCCCAACTAACGTTATTATTGGTTATGAAACTTGTATGGCCAATGGATGGTAGCTAACAGACGGTCATTAGCGGCTAATCAATACCCCCAGCACAGCTCAAACCCTCGCGGCAGGGGTGGAGGACCGCAGGGACATGCTACTTCCAACAGTAGAACAGAGAACACATCAAAGAAACGCTCTTCGCAGGAGGCAGGGATGAGCGAGGACGAGAACGTTGAGGACACGACTGAGAGCCCCATGAAACCAATGCAGATGGAGCAGGACGAGGGGGAACCACCCCAGACTGAATCTTCTGCAGAAAAGCGGCTGGACATGTCCAATGCAACTACAGCAGGGCCGACTGATCTAGGGGATGATCACCAGTCCACGACCAATATGAGGGAGGCTTCTGAACTCCCAGAGCATACTCCACCACCTCCGCGGGCGTACGTTGCACCAAGGGACCGAAAGAAGCACAGGGCAGGTTCTTCACCACATAAAATAACAAACACTATGAGCGATTTGGCGGGCTCCTGCGAGGAGCACCGCCGGGCTCAATGAGTTTTCTATGCTGGAGCTGTCGAGGGGCTGGTAGACCCGAGACAGTTCGTGAGCTTCGCAATCTTGTGAGGCAATATACTCCAATGGTGGCTTGCATTGTGGAAACTCAACTTCCTGGAGGAAGAGTAGAAAGCGTGGCAAGCTCATTAGGATTCGATCTTTCTTTTGCTGTTAGTAGCTCTGGTAGAAGTGGATGTTTAGGGATCTTTTGGAATAATTCAATAAAGCTTGAGATCTTTGGTTACTCTGAATATCACACTGATGCGTTAATCACCATGTCAGGGGTGGAACAATGGAGATTGACGGTGGTTTATGGGGAAGCAAGGGTGGAGGAAAGAGGTATAATCTGGGACCTCTTTCGGTCATTAGCTTCGGCGAATGATCGTCCTTGGTTGTGTTTGGGGGACTTCAACGAAGTCTTGCGTCTGGACGAGTACGAGGGATCAAGCCACCGCAGCATGACACAGGTCAATGGGTTTCGTGACGTCGTTGATGTTTGCGGATTCTCTGATCTGGGATTCACTGGACCGAGATGGACTTTCAAGAGAAGGGTCGCAGGAGGAACCTATACTCGCGTCCGATTAGACAGAGCCTTAGCTACTGCGGAGTGGTTGTCTATCTTCCCAAATGCAAGATTAGCACACAAAGTGGCTGCCACCTCAGATCATAGCCGCATCTTGCTTGAAACCGAATGCCAACTGGGCAGGCTCATACAACAAACTTTTAAATATGAGATGATGTGGGAATCCCATGATGGTTTCCAAGAGGAGGTGCAACAACATTGGCAGGCCCTGGAGTGGCTACAGTAGCAGAACCGAAGGGGAAAATTGATGCTCTGGCAAAAGGCCTCGGGCGCTGGGATAAAAATACTTTTGGCAATGTGAGTAAGGAGATCAAACGACTGAACGGAGATCTGGCAAACCTACAGGCAGACCCAAGGTGTACCCAACCTACTAGGGTTGAAACAAAGATCAGAGATAGATTGTCCGAGCTCTATTACAGAGAGGAGGTGATGTGGCGTCAACGGTCCCGGGTAACATGGCTCAAAGAGGACGGAAATACAAGGTTTTTTCATCTGCGGGCAAGCAATTGTAGACGCAAAAACAAAATTCAGTCTCTGGTACGGGAGGACGGCACTACAGTTGATGATGCCATTGAGCTAGAACACATGGTCACCGATTTCTATAAACATCTATACACATTCGAAGGTACATCAAATATGGAGGAAGTACTTAACATGGTTCCACGTAAAGTCACCACTGAGATGAATAATCTTCTGACATCGGAATTTACTCAAGAAGAGGTGAAGGCAGCTTTATTTCAAATGGCACCCACAAAAGCGCCATGGTCTGATGGGTTTCCCGCCCATTTCTTTCAACGCAACTGGGAAGTATGTGGCACCGAAATCACTACAGTCACCTTAAAAATCCTGAAGGGAGAAGACGAAGTTTCTATCTTGAACGACACTATTCTGGTGCTGATACCAAAGGTAACAAGCCACACACTCCTCACACAATTCCGTCCGAGAAGTCTTTGTAATGTTCTTTATAAAATAGCATCCAAGGTCATAGCAAACAGATTGAAACCCATCCTCCCTGAGATCATATCAGAAGAACAATCGGCCTTTGTTGGAGGAAGAATTATTACAGACAACATAATATCTGCCTATGAATGTGTGCACTTTATGAAACGAAGCAAGTCGAAGAGGAATGGATTCTGTGCCTGGAAACTAGACATGATGAAAGCATATGACCGTTTGGAATGGACATATCTGAGCGCTATGATGACCAGACTGGGTTTTGCACCAGCCTGGGTTGATCTTATCATGGGGATGGTGAGCTAAGTTACTTTTTCGGTCTTATTTAACGGGAAGAAACTGGATCAATTCACTCCTACGAGAGGGATTCGACAGGGAGATCCACTATCACCCTATCTGTTCTTGTTGGCAGCAGAGAGCCTCTCGTGCCTCCTCAAAAACCACAATGAGTCATCACCTATTCACGAAATTAAAGTGGCACCAACGGCTCCGTTGGTAAGTCACTTACTGTTTGCTGATGACAGACTGCTGTTTTTCAAGTCGAGTTGTCAGGGAGCTACTATGGTATCTTCCTTGTTGGAAACCTACTGCAATGCTTCGGGACAGAGAATTAACCAAGCTAAGTCCTCTGTTTTCTTGAGTAAAAGCTGTGCAAATGAGGAGAAGGAGAGTATCAAGAACATTATCAATGTGCACAATGAATGTCTAAATGACAAATATTTGGGCATGCCCACAGATGTGGGTAGCAGCAAAAATGGGGCCTTTAAATATCTGAAAGATAGGGTTTGGGATAAAGTTAAAGGATGGATGGAAAAGATTTTATCCCCAGGAGGGAAAGAAGTTCTTATAAAGTCCATTGCGCAAGAAGTTCCGGTCTTCTCTATGGCGTGCTTTAAACTTCCCCGCGGTTTGTGCCTCCACATCAACTCCCTGATTAGGAAGTTCTGGTGGGGTAGTAAGAACGATGAAAGGAATACTAGTTGGGTATCGTGGGAGGTGATGACACGGCCTAAATATGAAGGTGGATTGGGTTTCAAAGATATTGAACTATTTAATCTCGCCTTACTTGCTAGACAAGCTTGGCGCCTGCTCAAGACTCCGGAATCATTAAGTGGCAGGATCCTAAAGGCACGTTACTACCCCTTCACTTGCTTCCTGGATTCTGAGCTTGGAAATAACCCATCACAAATATGGCATGCAATCATCGAGGGGAAAGATAGTCTCAAGTTAGGAGTGATCAAACGGATCGGCGATGGCTCAACCACAGAGATATGGAACCAAAACTGGCTCCCTAAAGAAGCTTCCATGCGACCTATTGCATGTCTTACGGCCCAACGCCCTACCATGGTTGCCGAGCTCATCGATCATACATCAGCCAGATGGAGGCGGGAGTTGATCACCTCAACTTTTTTATCGATAGATGCTGACGTGATTCTCAACATTCCTCTAAGCACCAGACACTATGAAGATTTCTGGTCATGGTCACAGGACAAGAAAGGCTTGTTTACCGTCAAGTCTTGTTATCGCATGCTCATTACTACCAAGCTTCGACGGGAGGCCTCGCTTGAAGGCAATGGCGGCCCGGCGGACGTCACCAGAGAGAGGAGATGTTGGGATACGATGTGGCGGATCCAAGTCCCTTCGAAAATCAAGATCTTCCTGTTGAGATTGGCCCAGAGCTCGCTACCGACAGCAGACGTTCGACACCATCGCAATATGGCACCCTCCCGGGCATGTGCGATATGCGGGACAGAGGACTCTTGGATCCACTCCCTGCTTACATGCACTATGGCTCGCTGCGTCTGGGTACTACATGATCCAGAGCTAGTCGAGCACATGTTGGCGACTGCGGAACCAGACGCGAAGTCTTGGCTATTCACCATGCTATCATCAGTTTCTGCGACCGAGATGACCAAGATCACAGTAACACTATGGGCGATCTGGTTTGCCCGACGCAAACTGATCCATGAAGGAGAGCATCAAAGTCCAGGGGCTACACTAGCCTTCGCCAACCGATTTATAGCAGAGTTGGAACTGAACAAGCCAACATCGAGATCAAACCCTAGGCCAGTTCACTCCAATACTCGGCGATGGATCAAGCCCCCTGCGGGTTGGACAAAGATCAATGTCGACGGTGCAGTTTGCAAGCCCCCCCCCCCCATAGGAGCGATCAATGCAGTCTGCAGGGACGAACAAGGAGCTTAGCTGGGTTCATCAGCCGTCGTCTTCCATGGGTTAACTGATCCTCAAATTTTGGAAACCTTGGCTTTCCGTGAAGCCCAATCTTTGGGACGAGACTTATTATTGCAAAGGTTGCAGTGGCTTCTGATTGTCTGAATGTTGTTGAAGGAATCAACTCTGGATCTGAAGGAATAACCGGCCCTATTATCAAGGAAATATTTGATGGTAGGAGTGACTTTCAACATATATCGTTTACCCATGAAGAAAGATTATCCAACATGAAAGCTCACCACTTAGCTAGATATGCTCTGCATTTAGGGGAGGGATGCCATGTGTGGCTACTCGAACCCTTTGATACTAATATTATCCCTGTAATCCGCAATAGTGATCAATAAAGCAGTTTTTCACCCCTAAAAAAAAAACTGAGTCTATTAGCTTTTGTTGCCCTTAGCAGCATGGGTGGGTGAAATTACAAATTTGTTATGCAATTCATTGGTCTGAGATATTTCATAAGTAGTGGCCAACTACCACACCTGTTTGATGCTATGATTGGTTAACATGAGTGAGAATGAAAACAAATGAATAAATAAGTCCCTAAAATAGAACAAAAACCCTCGGACTGCCGGACTACAGTGTACTCGCTTGGGATGAGAATGTAAGTTGGGCATGGCTGTGAGGTTGTACGGAATATTGTGGTTTCATTCTTTTATGAAATGAAACGAGAGAGTCGGTCCCTAATTATGTAAATAAAAAAGTCGGAGATTGGTTTAATAAGCGAAAAAATATGTTGTACATGTAACGACCATAACTTTTAGATTCAGTGTCAAACGAAATTTATAAACACATGTTTTTAACGGCATACTGTACATGTTTAACTAGTTAAATATTTCCATCCGGATGGAGTATTAGATTAGATTGATTAGTAACAAAGGATTGGAGCTGTTCATGGTGGTCAACCAGGGATTGATTAAGACGGTCAAAAGGTGCTGCACACAAGCAGTACCTCTCCCGCAAGTCAACCGGTCACTTCATCCGTTGCTTCTGGATCACGCCATGGAGTACCCATTAACCCATTCGCATAATTATTCGATGTAGTGGAATCAAAGACAAATTCATGGACATTCACAGCAAAAAGAAGACCAATCCATGAAGCCATATGTATGGTCCTTGAAGTCGAGGAGGAACTCGTGAGTTGTGAGATGCTTTCTGTATTTGGATGGTTAGGAGGCACTGCCATCTTTAGCTCATGAGTGTTTAAATTATAAATTTGGGACTGATGCTTGCAATTTTTTAAATTTACTTCAGTCCTTCTAAAAATGTGGGTTCTGTAAGAATTAAAAGGAGGCGTTTCTGTCAACTAAGAAGGCATTTGTGATCAATTTTTAGATGATGTGTCGGTTTATTTCTTTCGATGATGCTCATATAGTAGAGCATGCGTAATTCGTAAAGATGAATGTATGTGCGTATGTAAAAACGTATGGATCAATGTTAAAAAGTGCACTTCCTGCGCTACGTGTTGCGATCTGCGGACCGATGGGGCCTGCGAGGCTGCGATGCTAGTTGTGAGCTACATGTACGGACGTGTGCGTGTTGTGTTGGCGAAGACAAATACTACCAGTAGGATGCAACGGCAGATACTCCCTCCGTTTCTAAATATAAGTTTTTTTAAAAGTTACACTAACGGATTACATACGGATGTATATAGACATATTTTAAAACCTATATTCACTCATTTTGCTTTGTACGTAGTCTTTAGTAAAATCTTGAAAAAGACTTGTATTTAGAGACAGAGGGAGTATATATGTATCACATCACATGCATGGCTGATGGCTCGTTGACCTAACCGCGATCAACGGCGGGATACATGCATGCTTTCACTGTGGCTTTCGATGTGTCACACGTACTAGTACGAAACATGCAGGTGAACGCAAAGCGTCTCCGGAGAATGATGGCCTCCACAGGGGAGAATGATGGCCTTTCCCCTATAAATCCCCACGTTCACATGCGCCAAACACCTCACCACCACCACAGGACGACCCATCTCAGCAGTGTGCACGATCTACCAAGAAGGAAGATCCATGGCGCGGCAGCTCGTTGCCGCGATGGCCGCTCTGGTGGCCGCGTGCGCCCTGGCGGCCGCCGCCGGCGTCGAGGCCCAGCCGCCGAGGAAGCTGCCGCCCAACTACCACATGATCACCCCGGGGAAGTTCGGGCAGAGGAGCCAGCAGCTGTCGTGCAAGGACACCAACGGCAAGAAGGCAGGGTGCATGGGCAAGTGCGACAAGCGCTGCCCCAACCAGTGCATCGTCCTCTGCCCCAGCTGCAAGACATACTGCAGTAAGTTTATACATATCCATGTGATGTACTGTACGTACTTCCTTTTCAGGTTAGAGTGAGTGGGCCTCTTTGATTCAAAGGATTTTTCATGGGAATTTGGGGGGTATTGAAATCTTTTAGCATTTTTCTACATGGTTATTAGTTCGATTCGTAGGAATGAATTTTGTAGAAGAATGATCTGGAAAAGGCTCGAACTTTCGTTTTTTTACTATGAACGTTTTTATGGCAATGTACTGACGCAAGGGTGGCAAGTTTAGCTGACACACAAATCTTTGCTCAGTGTATTTTATGCTTGAACTTATCGTGTGTGCGAATTAAACTTGTCACACTAAAGTTATCATATAAGACGTTCAATTTGTCATGGTCAAATCCCAAACATTTGTTTTCGTAGAAAAATTTATGTGCCCCAGCCACAAGACATACGTATGTACTTTCCTTTTGAAACGGAGGTAAGAAATTTGCCTCATTTATTAAATAAGAAACGAGCATAACGCGAGGGTGTTCTGACAAAAGAGCGTTCCTCCGCACATCCTGCTTAATATAAGAGCATCTCCAACGGCAGCGCAAAAAATCCGCGTCCAATAATTTTTTTAGCGCGCCACTGTAGCAGTTTTGAAGCGCGGGGACGGAGCATCTCCAACAGACGCGCGCTAGTGCGGCGCCCAATCCATTCCGATCCAGCGGTCCCATCTGCAGCAGCTCAGAGTTTGCTGCGCGCGCAAGCCGGCGCACCAAATATGCTGCGCGCGATAGCGTTTTTGAGCATGTGTCCAAAAGTTTTTAGCGCGCGCAGTGTTTTGCAGCTTCTGCTGGAGCAGTCCGGCGCCCAAAAAACGGATCTTTTAGCGGGCGGAGCAGTTTTTGGGCGCCTGTTGGCGATGCTCTAATAGTCGAAGAGGCCAACCTTTGGATCAAAGCAGGGGCTAAGAAGTTAGGGTTTTTCTTATTGCAAGAATGATTTTCAGGCCGTAACTTGGGTGTGTTGTAACATACGTATATACTCATGCACTACTTTCTTTGTAGTAAATATGTACACTTTTAGTCCCATTTGAATTGGGTGTGATTTTGCATGCGTATTTTGGCTTAAGTTTGAACTTTGGAGGACATCATGCCTTTTCTGTACGTTTGTGGTGCCATTGACTTCACTCTTGATGCGTCCCTTGGTTCCAGTGTGCGACTTCTACGCGGGCGTGTCTTGCGGTGACCCGCGTTTCACCGGCGGCGATGGCAACAACTTCTACTTCCACGGAAAGAAGGATCAGGACTTCTGCATCGTCTCCGACGCCGACCTCCACATCAACGCCCACTTCATCGGCAAGCGCAACCCCTCCATGAGCCGCGACTTCACCTGGATCCAAGCCCTCGGCATCCGCTTCGCCCACCACCGTCTCTTCATTGGAGCCCAGAAGGCCACCAGCTGGAACGGCGACGTCGACCACCTCGAGATGTCCTTCGACGACACGGCCCTCGAGATCCCTATCGAGACCGGCGCGCTGTGGAACTCCGCCACGGTGCCAGGGCTGTCCGTCGCGAGGACGGCGACCACCAACGGGGTGAGGGTGCACCTGAGGGGCGTGTTCGACATCATGGCCAACGTGGTGCCCATCACCGAGGAGGACTCACGCATCCACAACTACGGCGTCGCAGGGTCAGGCGATAGCCTGGCGCACCTGGACATCGGGTTCAAGTTCCACGACCTCACCGACGACGTTCACGGCGTGCTCGGCCAGACCTACCGCTCCGACTACGTGAACGGGATGAGTGTGCGCGCCAGCATGCCCATCATGGGCGGCGCGCCGAACTATGTCTCCTCCGACATCTTTGCTTCTGACTGCGCCGTCTCCAGGTTCGGTCGCAACACCGGCATCTCCATGGTCACCGGCAAGACCGAGTGAACTATACAAATACATTGCAGACGTGAGCTTTGCGGTCACCTCCACTGCTTCACTACTATACCCTGATCACGCAATTACGACAAATTTCTGCTTTGCGCAATCAACCAAATTAGTGGTGTAATGAGGAAGTAAATAAAAATGTAACGCTAGAGGCAAGATCAATTGTCAGCTGGTCGATGTACTTCGTTTCATTTCATGATCTATACAAAAGAGACCATGTGTTGCAACGGGATAGCTCTGAAGTCGTGCGTCCATGAAACCATGGACTGGCAAACTTACCGACGTACCGCGAGGAAGATGGGAAGCAATGTGAGAATAGAAACCCCAACGCGTGGTTGCTCTGTTTATTATCGTTGATTGATTGATTGATAGGGAAGTCGTGAGCCGACCAAAGTCCAAGAGCCGAGCGGCGTCAGCCGAGGGGAAGGATTTGGCTCCGAGAGAGATGAGGGTGGTAGGGGTGAGGAGGGGTTTGTTTACAAAAATGCTAGACATACAAAGAGTTACATAAGATTATACGCTGACTATAATTCTTTTTTTCTAACTTTTCAAGGGGTGGGGCCCTCAGTCCCCTTAATCTCCAATCGAAATCCACCTTTTTATAAAATCTATGTAAACTTGTGTATGTATAGCATTGTTGGGTTTGTTTGACCACAATCCTTCATCAAGTAGTACTTTTTGATGACTTCCTAAACAGAAGTACCCCCCCCCCCCAAATTTACTTTTATAAGATGTAAGACGTTTGTAGACATTTTAAACATAGTTTAAAACAGTTCAATCCGCTGCCTGGAACGTGTTATAAAAAAGAGCGGAGAGTGAAATCTCTTTTAAACCTCAAGGTTGTATAGGTCGACGTAAATGAACCCCGACCTTTAAATCCCTGAAGTATATACCATATACTTAATGATCACGGTCAATTATAACCCTAAACCTAACCTAGGCCTATTTGGAAAATTAATCCCGACCGGGATCGTTCGTTTCTCTCATTGACCACATGAACCACATGTCATATTCATCTTCTTCATCAACTTCTTTACGCCTTGCCGGTTCCGCGTCTACCTCGACTCTCTATGGTTCTCCGGAAGACTCTAGCATCCTACCGTGAAGCCCCATGCATAGCTAGCTAGCTTCCATGTGAATGTGAATATATGTGCCCGCCGGGTTCGTCTCCAGCGCCACGCGACACGGGCGCGACGTGCCCGTGCGCTCGGTGTCACCACGTCCATGATTTCTTCTCATGTGCAAATCTAGCTCAATGGCTTCGGCTGATTGATTTTTGTGTGATCGATGTGCAAAGCAAAGCCGAACCGTAATAGCCAATCGATCATACACACATAGATGAGCGTCGGCGTTGACAATTTTCTCACAATTTCAGGACGCCTGCGGAGGGACGGAAGGAAATGGCCCGTCGAGGGAGTAGCTTCGCAGCCCCTGAAACCTCTCTGTTGTTCCATGCGCGGTCAACTTCTCCATCATTTTTAGTCTACCGCGTCGAAATATTATCCTCAGCCATCGTGGCCTTCTTCCCGTGTGTGCTAGCTTAAGAGGGGATGGCTGGGATAGACGATAAATATGACAGGTGGGCCAACTTAGTCAGTGAGAGTCGCAATTTATCGTGGCCAGGATTATCTTCTTCCCGGTACGCCAGACGGATTTAGGGTCTAAATTGATCGGGATGGACGATTACAGGGTATCGACTTCAGGGATTCGAAGGTTGGAGTCCATTTGGGTGGTCCTTTACAACCTTAGGGTTTAAAACAGACTTCACTCATTCAAACCTGCTCCTTCAGGGTACGACGTTACCACGTACTCCTATCAAAAGAACATGCGGTTCGTAGCTGCAATAACGTTCAGAATAAAAGGAATTCCGTAATTGTCCGCTCCTCTTAAGAGCATCTACAACAACAACAAGTATCAAAATTGGCATCCTAAATACCCATGAATGCGTCCGGAAGCGTTTGTGCATAGTGAGCGAATGTCGCATAAAAATCATCCGCTGCATTCATGCACATCAAGCCTCATATCTTAAATCCACACAAACCAAATGGATTAAAAACCTACTTAATATTTATAGTTGGAGATGTCCACGATCTTCGTGTCCGACTCTGGATGGATGGGTAACTGCAGCCTGCAGCAGCTATTCCGCATGCGGTAGCTCCGTCACATTGTCATAGGAACTAGGCGAAAAGAGCTCTTCGATCTCTGCCCTCTACAGCCGGATGAAGCATCGGTTGGCCTCCGCATAGGCCTTATCCTGGATGGACTCGAGGATGTTTGTCTGCTCCGCCATCTGCTCCGCCCGGACGACCTCAAACTATGCCATGGCGTCCTCCACAGAACTTGCAGCCGGCTCCGCTTCCTCATCTAGCTCCACCACATCGTCATCCCCCAGGTCCGCTCACTGCATGGGTTGGGGGTTCTGCTCCACCCCCGGCTTGTACTTCCCCTCCTCCTCCAACCCCGGCTCCGACGAATCTAGAGGCAGGTCAGCTATGATACGAGCAGCGCAGCTTGCACGGATCTCCTCCTCGAGCTGCAGCCAAAGTTCACGCGTCAACATGGCGTATGTGGTGATCGTTTGCTTGGCCATGGAAATAGCCTATGGTGAGGGGATGGGAGCAGTGGCGTCGGTGGGAGGAAAGGACATGAATGGGAATGGGCCAGGGCTTAACTAGCCGTACATGCTCCCTCGAGCGGCACCCCGGAGCGGCGTCACATGACACGAAGTGGAAGGGGCACCGTCGGACTATCGGTCGCTCCCTGTCTCGTGTGGGCCCTATGATCAGTCTAATGTGGCTCCCGCATCCGGTCGAATCTGCACCCCCTCTATCCGCCCTAGTTATGTGTCGGTATAGGAAGTGCCATTGAGTGTGAACATTTGGGACGGATATGGTGCATCTGGTTGGGTGTGATTTTTTCATCTAGGGAGTGATTGACAGTCTGCCTAGGAGTTGATGGCAGGTACAAGGTTTAGTAGAGTAGATGCTCGGCTTCTCGAAAGCCGAAGTCAAGAGCATCTACAACCATGAGTAGAAAATTCCAGCCCTAAACGCTTGCGTATGCGCCCACACACGTCCATGAAAAATGACCAAACAGAACACAAAACTTCTCCTTCACAACCGGATCCACTAAACCAAATCCCCAAATCCATATTGTTCTCATGCAACGTATGTAGCTAAACACATGTAATCGTATTGTTACAAAAAAGTTGACATGTTCTACTAACTATGAACAAATATATGATAAAATAAGTTCATCCACAAGCACCCTTGCCCTTGCCTTTGCCCTTTCTGCCATCCGTGCGATAGTAGGAAACGAATACGTCGAACGGATCGACACGGTCTGCTCACTGTCTGAGCTATCTAGATCTGTCGTCGTCCTCTTTCTTGTCCTCCTTGCGGGAAAAGTACTTTCAGATCACCCTAGTTTGCTCTTTTGACAACTCCTTCGTCACCCTCCTTCGCCACTTCTTAGCTATGTGGCCACGGAGGCTTCCTCCGATACCGTTTCTCAAGATGTCAAAGTCGTGTCCTTGTCAAGGCTGCCATTGCAGCATCCATCACGAGGGTTGCCTCTGTCGCCTCCACTTGAAGTCGCACCTGCAGCCTCGTGCGGCGGGCTTGCTGTGCCTTCTTTTTGGATTGGGGTCGTGTCACGCCCCAAGATGCGACCCTATCCTCAATTTGGCATGAGGGCCTCGTCAGGGATAAAGCGCATCTCATCGTGTCGCACGAATGGATATCGTCACAGTACATGTACTGAAAAGAAGAGATATATATATAGAGTTGGCTTACACTCGCCACAAGTTACATCAGAGTCACATTAGTACATTACATAATCATCAAGAGTAAGAGCAGGGTCCGACTACGGACGAAAACAAACGAGAAAAATAAGAACGACGTCCATCCTTAGTATCCCAGGCTGCCGGCCTAGAACCCATCCTAGATCGATGAAGAAGAAGAAGAAGAAGCAACTCCAAATGAACAATCAACGCGCTCGCGTCAAGTAACCTTTACCTGTACCTGCAACTGGTGTTGTAGTAATCTGTGAGCCACAGGGGACTCAGCAATCTCATTTCCAAAGGTATCAAGACTAGCAAAGCTTAATGGGTGAGGCATGGTTAAGTGGTGAGGTTGCAGCAGCGGCTAAGCATATATTTGGTGGCTAAACTTACGAGTACCAGAAATAAGAGGGGGGATGATCTACGCATAACGGACGTGAACTACTGATGATCAAATGAATGATCCTGAACACCTACCTACGTCAGACATAACCCCACCATGTCCTCGATCGGAGAAGGAACTCACGAAAGAGACAGTCACGGTTACGCACACAGTTGGCAAGTTTTAATTAAGTTAACTTCAAGTTATCTAGAACCAGTGTTAAACAAAGCTTCCACGTTGCCACATAACCACGGGCACGGCTTTTCGAAAAGATTTAACCCTGCAGGGGTGCTCCAACTAGTCCATCACAAATTACCACAAGCCGCATAGAAATCCTCAATCACGAAGCTCGCGATCTCGTCGGATTCCTTAGTGGAAAAACTCAACTCTGAGATCACCCAAAACATCACCGGAATCCCGATGCACAAGATATTTCGTCAAAGATAAAACTACTCCAGCAAGGCCACCTGACGTGTCGGCGATCCCGATAGGAGTCGCGTACCTCGTTCTCAGGACACGACGGATGAGCTAGACGTTGGGATCTCTAAACCTCCGGGTGACCAGAGGGGCGCCAGACATCGCTCAGGTGGGACCAACACTCATGAGGAGCACTGGCCCGGGGGTTGATTAAAATAGTCTGCGGGTGCCGGCGGGTCCCTATGCATTATTATTAGGTTATTAGGCAAATGTACTACCAAAGTTGGGCCTTGCCAGACCATTCTTAATCTAAACGAATTATCAAGGGAGTCCCCATAACAACCCCGATCGTGTTAGGAGCGCTCATTTATGGAACATAACACCGGTAGTCGGAAACTAAGGGGGCAAAGGTGGAACAAAACACCAGGCTAGAAAGGCCGAGCCTTCCACCTTTTACCAAGTGTATAGGTGCATTAAGTTAAATAGCATTTAAATATGGTGATATGACAAGGAACCCATGCTTTCGCATGGAAGCATCTGCACCTGCAACTAGCAACGCTAACACAAGGTTAAGCAAGCGGTAACATAGCCAATCAGTGGTTTGCTAGGTCGAACAGGTGAAGGTTAACATGGCATTGTTGAGAGGCTGATATTTAACAGGTGGTAGGCAACGAGACATAATCGATAGAAGCGATAAAACTAGCATGGTAATGATAGTAATGGTATCTGGGGAAATGGTCATCTTGCCTGAGATCCCGCTTGGAAGAAGAATGACTCCGTGACAATCCGGCACGCTCCGGAACTCTATCGAGACGAAGCAAACCGGAAACACAAATCAACACACGGAATTCACCACACGATGCACAACACAAATGATGCATGAGCAGCTAAAAACATGCAAGTCACGGCATGACAATTCACGACAAACAAACACTACACATTAAGTAGAGTTCAATATGCAACGAGTTGCACATTGACGAAACTCCACGTTAATTATTCACTAGTGGAAAACGGGCCTTTGGCCTGGACCCTTTAGTCCCGGCCTGCCTCTGGGCCGGGACTAAAGGCCCGGCCACGTCGCCCCAATTCTCAATGCCTCCCTCGAGGCTTTAGTCCCGGCCCGTAAGGAGCCTTTAGTCCCGGTTCGTGTCCCAAACCGGGACTAAAGGGCTACGCGGTGGGTAGCCCGCATGTGCGCCACCTTTAGTCCCGGTTTGTGTCTCAAACCGGGACTAAAGTCCTCTGCCTATATATAGCACAGCCCCCCTCTCCCCTCTTCCTTGCATTTTTCTTGGATGGAGGATTGTGGCTGGGTGCTTGCTCTCCACTTTTTTTTATGCACTAGAGGTGTTTGTTGAAATGTGTGTTAGAGCGATGCCGCTTCAGTTCACCGAACACAACTACGATATGAGATGCCTGAGCCATGCTTAAACCTCTTCCTCTTTATTTCTACTTATTCTAAAAGGATAGCAACTATATTTCCTCGTTTAGACGGTGCGGTAGTAATTTTTAGGATCGTGATTGTATTTGATATACTGTCGTATAACACAGATGAGTCATCCATGGATGTACGGTGATCGATGCACAACCGCTTACAGAGAAGGCGTGCATTCTTTTCGAGATGCAGCCGATGCGAACAAGCATGGTGGTGGCTATATGTTTGGTCCAATGTCTGGTCAGCTTTGAGTTGTTGTTCCCGCCATCCTTCTTCAATATAATGACACACCTCCTAGTTCACCTAGTCGAAGAGATTAGAATTCTCGGTCCGTTGTTTCTACAATATATGTTCCCCTTCGAGAGGTTCATGGGAGTCTTAAAGAAATATGTTCGTAACCGTGCTAGGCCCGAAGGAAGCATCTCCAAGGGCTATGGAACAGAGGAGGTCATTGAGTTTTGTGTGGACTTTCTTCCTGACCTTAAGCCGATTGGTGTTCCTGAATCTCGGTATGAGGGTAGGCTGACAGGAAAAGGCACACTAGGAAGGAAAGCAAAAGTATGTATGGACGGGCATTCTTTCTCTCAAGCACACTACACAGTTCTACACAATTCCACCGTGGTGGCTCCGTATATCATGAGACACAAGAATATTCTACGCTCTGAAAACCCGGGGAAGGCTGACTCTTGGATTAAAGGGGAACACGAGAAGACTTTCGACAGTTGGTTGCAGACACATCTCATGAATGACGACACCGTTGGAGATGAGCTGTACTGTTTGGCCAGGCCACCATCTTCGACTATATGTACTTTCCAAGGGTATGAGATAAATGGGAATACATTTTACACAGTTGCCCAAGATAAAAAGGGCACCAACCAAAATAGTGGTGTCCGCTTTGATGCAACAGACGAGAATGGGCACTGTTTGGAAACATATTACGGGTACATAGAGGAGATATGGGAACTTGACTATGGACCTACTTTTATGATCCCTTTATTTCGGTGCAAATGGGTGAAGCTGACAGGAGGCGGGGTAGTTGTAGACCAAAAGTACGGCATGACAACAGTGGATCTTAACAATCTTGCGTACATGGACGAACCATTTGTCCTAGCCAATGATGTCGCTCAGGTTTTCTATGTGAAGGACATGTCTACATTAACGAGAAAAAGAAATCAGCAAAAGAAGATATCATCCGATGAGCCAAAACGCCACATAGTTCTTTCAGGGAAAAGAAACATTGTGGGAGTAGATGACAAGACAGACATGTCAGAAGATTATAATAACTTTCATGAAATTCCGCCCTTCAAAGTGAAAACTGACCCAAGCATCCTACTGAATGATGAAGATTCTCCATGGCTACGACCCAGAAGAAAACAGAAATAATAGATAGGAATATTGGTGCAATAATGTAATAATGTATTAAACCTTTTATGTAATGCATGTATGGAACGTACTAAATTTCAAACACTTTTCATTTTTATATTATCCATGTAAGAGATGAGTTCTCGTTCGAAACCCTAATACTTCGAGAGAGATTGTCCGTTTTGTACACGAAGTCTATCCAGTTTTTGTCGTAGCCCTCTCAACTTTTTAACACATGCTATGTGGGTGAAATGATGATAGCATGCCAACTTTCAACATTTTCAGAGTTCATTTGTAGTGCTTTTCAATTTCAGGGTCAACTAGCTCAAAAAAATAAGTAAATCCACGAAATATACCAAATGAAGTCAGAAATTGTTGAAATTTTGTGCTGTTCCTTTGAATGGTGCATTTTGAACACACTAAAAGTATGGAGTTCAAATAAGTTCACAAAAATGAAATCCCTTTTGTAAGAGATGAGTTCTCGTTCGAAACCCTGATACTTCGAGAGAGATTGTCCGTTTTGTACACGAAGTGCATGCAGTTTTTGTCGTAGCCCTCTCAACTTTTTAACACATGCTATGTGGGTGAAATGATGATAGCATGCCAACTTTCAACATTTTCAGAGTTCATTTGTAGTGCTTTTCAATTTCAGGGTCAACTAGCTCAAAAAAATAAGTAAATCCATGAAATATACCAAATGAAGTTAGAAATTGTTGAAATTTTGTACTGTGCCTTTGAATGGTGCATTTTGAACACACAAAAAGTATGGAGTTCAAATAAGTTCACAAAAATGAAATCCCTTTGTACGAGATGAGTTCTCGTTGGAAACCCTGATACTTCGGGAGAGATTGCCCGTTTTGTACACGAAGTGCATCCAGTTTTTGTCGTAGCCCTCTCAACTTTTTAACACATGCTATGTGGGTGAAATGATGATAGCATGCCAACTTTCAACATTTTCAGAGTTCATTTGTAGTGCTTTTCAATTTCAGGGTCAACTAGCTCAAAAAAAATAAGTAAATCCACGAAATATACCAAATGAAGTCAGAAATTGTTGAAATTTTCTGTTGTGCCTTTGAATGGTGCATTTCGAACACACAAAAAGTATGGAGTTCAAATAAGTTCACAAAAATGAAATCCCTTTGTAAGAGATGAATTCTCATTCGAAACCCTGATACTTCGAGAGAGATTGTCCGTTTTGTACACGAAGTGCATCCAGTTTTTGTCGTAGCCCTCTCAACTTTTTAACACATACTATGTGGGTGAAATGATGATAGCATGCCAACTTTCAACATTTTCAGAGTTCATTTGTAGTGCTTTTCAATTTCAGGGTCAACTAGCTCAAAAAAATAAGTAAATCCACGAAATATACCAAATGAAGTCAGAAATTGTTGAAATTTTGTGCTGTGCCTTTGAATGGTGCATTTTGAACACACAAAAAGTATGGAGTTCAAATAAGTTAACAAAAATGAAATCCCTTTGTAAGAGATGAGTTCTCGTTCGAAACCCTGATACTTCGAGAGAGATTGTCCGTTTTGTACACGAATTGCAAAAAATAAATACATAAAGTTCTCTCATAAAACAACATACAACTATGTAAAACATTTAAATGCAACAACAAACGCGATCAAAATCGCAACTAAGGTAACAATTGACCCAACAACATAATAATACCAAGCCTCTTTATCAATGGCATATTTTCTAATATTCCTAATCTTCAAGCGCATTTCATCCATCTTCAAGAGCATTGCATCCATCTTCAACCGCATCGCATCGATCTTCATCTTGCGATCATCGATGACATCGGCGACATGCAACTCCAGTTCCATATTCTTATCCTCAATTATTTTCAATTTTTTCTTCAAGTATTTCTTTTCTTTTTCAACCAAATTTAACTTCTCGACAAGAATTTTTATGTGGGTTGGAATTTCCGGTTCACATACCTCCTAGATTATAAAAATATATGTCACATTGGTCGTCATAATTGTCATAAACACTAAATAAAACAAATAGTTATAAAAGATAATATATACCACATCCGAATCATAGACAGGACGAGGGCCGACGGAGGCGGATACCAAAACCATCGCACTATATAATAACAAAAAATAATGAAAGTGAGTAATTTATACAAGTATGTATCTAAATCATACAAGTAAGATTTTTTTGATTTTAAAAAGAAGATAAGAACAAGAGGCTCACGATGGTGGTGCTAGCAGTTGGTGCACGGCCAAACCTAGACAAATATTAAGGAAAATGGAGCTTGGAGGTCGAGATTGGAGAGGAGAAAGCTTAAGTAGAGTGGCTCGGGCATTTCATCGAACACGTCATGTGCATGAACTAGAGTGGGAAGAGCATGGCATGGTCACACTTCAACAAGCAAAAAACAGGGGATATGGTGGGCAGGGGCGAGGGTTTATATAGGCAAAACTTTAGTCCCGGTTCTTTCCACGCCCCGGGACTAAAGGCCCCCTTTAGTCCCGGGCCGTGGCTCCACCCGGGACTAAAGGGGGTCTTTAGTCCCGGATCGAGCCACGCCCCGGGACTAAAGGCCCCTGCTTCCCGCCTTCTGGTCAGCCGAAAAAGGGTCTTTAGTCCCGGGTCGTGGCTCCACCCGGGACTAAAGGGACCCGGGCGAATCCAAGCTTCCTAAGAATGCTGCTGACACATTCAAGAAGCAATGCGGAGTTCTCGTTAGGGATCACGTCCCGATCAGCGTTCGGGAGTGGAACAAGCGCAAAGGGGCAGCCGATAGTGACTATGTCGCCGAAAGGTACAAAGATAATCTTTGGAATGATCTCATGTCACATTTCAACCTACGAGAATGTGAGAATGAAGACGCCGCAGACAAACTGAGGGCCAAAGTCAAGCAGTGGACTCTAAAGAAGATGGCCGAACTGTTCCGTAGCTGAAAGAAGAAGCTATGGAAAAACTATCTGAAGACAAAGAAAGTGCCAGTATTCGAGGGGTATCTAGCCAAGCAGGCGAATCACTGGAAGGAATTTCAAGAGTACAAGGAATCAGAAGATGCCCAGGCATTATCAGAAACGAACAAGATAAATGCCGACAAGAAGAAATATCACCACAAGCTAGGGCCAGGGGGCTATGAGACTGCCATCCCAAAGTGGGAAAAGAAAGAGCAAGATCTGATAGATAAAGACATCGTACCTGAACCACTCCGTGATGAGTGGGAATTGAGAGCAAGAATTTGGTTCCTTGCGCATGGTGGGTCGTACGACGAAAAAACAGGGGACCTCATCTGCAATGACAATCTTAGGATACCCAGGGAGAATTGGAAAAAGATAGTGAAAGAAATTAAGGAGGGACAAAGAAAGTTCACTGCAGATAGAGATAAAGATTTGCTCACACTGGTCCTCGGCAATGACGAACATGGAGGACGAACGCGAGGCTTCGGTCCATCTTACCCGTGGTGGCTTGGGTTCGCCACAGACCAAGACACTTACAGAAGCCGAGAGAGAGCAAAGAAGCGGCAGCAGGATGAGGAGAATGACAAGTTCAACCGGTTGCTTGCCAGGATTAACGAGCAACAGAAGCAAATTGATGAGCTTAGAGGAGTACCGCGCCAGGAAGATCCCGCACTTGATATTACCGGCGCCCCATCTAAGCGGAAAAGCAGCGTGGCTGAATCTGAGGCCCCGCCCGACGATGAATGAAGAATGATAGAGGGCGGTCCCGGCTACCCCGTGGATGGAATCAAGGATTCAACATCATGTGAACTTCATCAGAAATTCAAGAACATATCCATGAAGGTGGCCGTCGGACAAGCTTTACCTTCTGGCCCTAATGCACGCTGGCATGGCCGTGAGATTCGAGCTGGCTTTGCTAAAGTCGGGGTGGATGAAATCATGACGGGGTTTAATGATATGGAGCTCGACATAGCTGGACCCGAAGATGAGAGGACACTCGGAGAAGTACTGGCTGGAGTCATCCTATGGGACAAGAACTACATCAAGCTTCCAGGCTCGGCCCCAAGGACAACACCGCCTCCGAGTCGTCGTAGGTCACCTACACCTTCATTACCTCCAAGCCCTCCACATGACGTCGGCAACACAACACGAGTCCATCTCGATCACCCCCACCGGACTTGGGTCGTCCGTCTCCGCCGCTGCCCGTTCCGGATACAAACCCTGAGCCTGCCACGGATACAAAGCGGGAGCGTGCCACCAAGAACGCTCCGCCGCTGCCCGCTCCGGATACAAACCCTGAGCCTGCTACGGATACAATGCGGGAGCGTGCCACCAAGAACGCTCCGCCGCTGCCCGCTCCGGATACAAACCCTGAGCCTACCACGGATACAAAGCGGGAGCGTGCCACCAAGAACGCTCCGCCGCCGCCCGCTCCGGATACAAACCCTGAGCCTGCCACGGATACAAAGCGGGAGCGTGCCACCAAGAACGCTCCCCGCCGCCCGCTCCGGATACAATCCCTGAGCCTGCCACGGATACAAAGCGGGAGCGTGCCACCAAGAACGCTCCTCCGCCGCCCGCTCCGGATACAAAGCCTGAGCCTGCCACGGATACAAAGCGGGAGCGTGCCACCAAGAACGCTCCGCCGCCGCCCGCTCAGGATACAAAGCCTGAGCTTGCCACGGATACAAAGCGGGAGCGTGCCACCAAGAACGCAACGCCGCGGCACGCTCCGGATACAAAGCCTGAGCCTGCCACGGATACAAAGCGGGAGCGTGCCACCAAGAACGCTCCGCCGACGATTCCTAAGCCACAGAGCACCCCAAAGCGCAAACGGTCGCCCCTCCCAAAGGTATGTCATGCTAATCTTCCTATCGGACCTTATGATCGTACCCCCGAGGAAAACGCCAGGATAGCAAAGGAACATCATGATGCGCAGATGAAAAAGAAGGAACCCGAGCCCCGCCCGGAATACACCTAGAAGCAAATAGTATTTGCAAAATACTTCACGACCCTTCCATCACAGTATGACTTACACCATAAGCCTGATGACTATACACGCACATTGCAGAAGGAAGTGAAAAAGAGCAGATCTCGATCACCGCCGCCGGACTTGGGTCGTCCGTCTCCGCCGCCGCCCGCTCCGGATACTAAGCGGGAGCGTGCCACCAAGAACGCTCCGCCGACGATTCCTAAGCCACAGAGCACCCCAAAGCGCAAACATTCGCCCCTCCCAAAGGTACGTCATGCTAATCTTCCTATCAGACCTTATGACTTACACCATAAGCCTGATGACTATACACGCACATTGCAGAAGGAAGTGAAAAAGAGCAGTTCAACTACAAGCAAGAAAAAATCAGACGTTCCTCAGCTTGGACAACAGGCCAAACAGTCTATCCCACCCCTCAAGGTGTTAACCGAGAATGTTCCCCCTCCGGTGCAGGGGCTAGCTTTAGAAAGAGCAAAGGAGTTGGCGGTTGCATGTGATATCTCGGTTGAATAATTGCTGTCTTCCCAAAACGACAAGATACCCAAGGCTGTGGTAGCCCCTAAGCCAAAGTTTGTCATGGGTGAGCCTTTGGTCAGCAAAGATGATCTCCCAACAAATATGCGTTACTTGCATAAATGGTACTTAAGTGAATCAAAGAATGGGAGAACGATGATCGTGCTGAGTGTCCCACAGGAGTACTACGGCCGCCCCGATGAAATCCATATCGACTTTGATGAACTCTTCCAGATGTACAATGGCGACGCCCTCGACAAATCGCTTATGAGTTGCTATTGTCTGTAAGTTTTTCAATTCGTTGTCTACATATAACTTGTTTAGTTATTTCAATTCATTGTCTATATATAACTTGTACTCTATTATGCAGAATGAAGATTCTGGAGTGGAAAAGTAAGAGCATCATAAATATTGGGTTTATTGACCCAGATAAAATACATATAGCGACGCTAACTAGTTATCCCAAGGAGATGGAGGAAAACCTTCTAAGGTTTTTAACAGATCAAAATTTCTGTGACCACATACTGTTTCCATACAACATCAAGTGAGGGTCTTTACTCTGTTGTGTCCATTCACTTATAAGTGTAACTGATAAGTTACTCACACACACACACACACACACACACACACACATATATATATATATATATATATATATATGCATATGCAGCTTCTATTGGATTCTGTTGGACATTCAAATTGATAAGGGAAGAATTGATGCCTTCGACCCATTATCGAGACCCTTGGAACAGTTCCAAAGCCTGCAGGACATGCTCCAAGGGTAATTTTAATCATTCTTGTGCTCTATCGGTCTCTTTCGATGATTTTCTGATATATCAATTAATGAAAAACTTAGCAAATCATTATCCTTATCGGGCAGGGTTTGGAAGCGGTTCAAGTGCGTGACTCCCGGTAAATTTCCTGAGAAGCTGACCTTTAGAGCGGCTCAGGTAAGTAGTAGTATGATATACTTCTATTAATTTTCAATACATTTATGATGCTAGATTATTATTTTGATTATATATATTCTATTCTCGTAAAGTGCGACCAGCAGCCACGGGGAACGCATCTATGCGGATACTATGTTTGCGAGACCATTCGCACGTTTACCTCTGAGCTCAAGGATCACAGATTCGACGTAAGCAATGAACATTCACACCTCTATTTTTACCCGTCATTCTTTTTTATCATGATTGATATTCATATTCATCTCCTCTTCTTATATAGCACACGGCCATGAGGACGAAGGTCCTACCAGAGCAACGCGCGATTGCTGTTGCAGAGGAGCTCGCGGGATTTCTGAGGACGGAAGCTATAGATGACAAAGGACGATTTAGTGTAAATAGGGGCCATTACTAATGTTCGTCCATGTAATCGAATAGACGGGCTCTAGTCCCGATAATTCAGATCTGCATATAATTGTATATATATGCTCGCTTGTAAGATAAGTTAATCTTATATGTATACGCATAATTATTTCTATTTAAATTATATGAAAACTAATTCCCGAACACCAAACGAGGCATCACGTTAATCTCCCGATCACCTAAACCCTAAAACCCCTAAAACCCAAAAATAATTTCATTCAAAAAAAATATCCAAAAACCAGCAAAATCTGAAAATCTTTAGTCCCGGCCCGTGTAACGAACCGGGACTAAAGGTCATGCCCGTGGGGCGCTACGAGGCGCCCACGTGGAGCACCTTTAGTCCCGGCTTGTAAGAGGGCCGGGACGAAAAGGTTAGGCCTTTAGTCCCGCCCCTTTAGTCCCGGTTGGTGAACCGGGACTAAAGCCCCTTACGGGCCGGGGCTATAGGCCCTGTCCCCACTAGTGATTTAGTTCTATCCCGATTAGATACACGACAATATTAAATGTGGTTAAACATGGCAAGAGGTGAAGCGTAATTAGTCTACCTATCTAGACATTTTAAATGAGGTCGGAAATGACATATAGCATCTCCGAAACGACATCACATGTTAATTTACAATTCTGTCCAGATCTGAACTAACACATTTAATTGGTTGTTAAACAGCAAAAAAATAGGTTCACGTGATTCTACGCGTCATTTCAAGCAATCTACACATAAAGAACATCTCCAACGGAGCTACGGCTCAAAAGATACAAGCACCGCAAGATATGATGGCATGAATGCAATATGTGTGCAACGACGGTCACGAGCACTTCAAAACATACAACCAGCAAGAGAAAATGAAACTACACGAGATTCTAAGCAAGTTTCATATAGGACATGATCAAATCGGAGCTACGGTTCAAAAACTACGAGCAAAACAAGAAATCACTACAATCTGCCAAAATCAGCCACATAGCATTTTCTACGCACCACAACTACGGCTACACAACTCCGATATGCTCAAGCAAGGCATGGCACGGAAGAAGGAAAGAAGCACTACTACAAACAACTAACAACAACTAGCATGGCATCATGGATCGCTAGGGAAAGAAGTCACAAAAAGGCATCCCACTCACTATTTCGGACTTAGTGAAAATTACACCTAATGAAAGTGCAGTTTTCGATCTGAAGCAATATTGACAGCAGAAAAACCTATAGCTAAAGGTCTCCAAATGGAATCAAAATTTACAGTATGCTAGAGAAACACAAGGGGTACAACTAACTCCATTGGACCAACCTCAAAAGAGCTACAGATCAGAAGATAGAAGAAAACAAAACAAATACAAAAAATAACAGATTCCAGACTTAGAAATATTTCAGCACGTCCAAAACAGCACTATTTCTAGCAACTTGAGGGCAATCAAACCACACCTAAACATGCATTTCTATTGCAACTAAAAATACCAGGGGCTAGTCTAAACACTCAAGAACAACTCCCTAGTTGACAACTCCATCAAACGAAGCACTGAACAAATCCTACGAATTAAACAAAAGGGCAACATGGCAAAATATCTCGCGAACTAACTTACTCTAATGCTAAAACATGGATTTTTCTACCCGGAAACATATAAAATATGTGGGGTTGCAAAACAAAAATAAAGCCACACATAAATGCGAGAAAATAACCTATATACGGGAAAATAAACTAGTGGCAATTCCCTACACGCAAAAATACAATTGACCGCTCTAAAATGCATGGAAAAATGGTTCCTAAAACATGGGCATTTCTAATACGGCATTCGGGCTATACGAACACGCGCGGAAAAATAATACGGGCTATATTCTATTTGGACAACACACTAATCTATGCATTCGGCACGCAAGACTACATCAACCAACTATGCAAGTTGTAAATACGTGATCTACGCGAAAAGTTACACAAGATACATATGCTACACGTCGCAATCCGACACACGAGTTGGGAACTACGGACGTTTAAATATTTACCTATTTTCTGGAATTTAATATATTCCGAAAATCCCTAAAAAGGAAAAATACTACTCGGCCTAATTTACCTAATGCTACAAGGGGGGGGGGGAGAGGCTCACCTTGGGCCGCCACTTGGGCCGGGGTGCTGGAGGCGAGGCGGCTGGTGTGGCCACCTGGGCCTCGCATGGCCAGGCCGGTGGAGGCCGAGATGGGCCGCTGCTGCTGGGCCTCGGGGCACCGGCTGGCCCACTCGACCGGCGCTGGCGCGGGCGAGGAATTGCACGGGGCTCGATCCGATTTGGATCGGAGCCACCGGCGGGGAGGCGTTGCAGACCCGACGGCAGGGGCCGGGGCGGCCGGATCTGCTCGCAGCGGAGGCAGCACGGTGGCGGAGTTAAACTCATGGAACAGAGCTACTGCTCCTGGCGGTGGCTGGGCGAGGACGCTGCTCGGGCCGGCGGGCTGCGGAGGTGGCCGGTGGCACGCTGCGGGCAGGGAGGCAGGGCGGCGGGGCCGAGCTGCGACGGCGCGCGCGAGGCGGCTAGGTCCATGGCGGCGGCGCGATCTGAGGCCGGGGCGAGGCGGCTTCGGCGGCGCACGGGATAGGAGATCGGGCAGGCTGTGCGAGGCGGCGGCGGTGCGATGGGCTCGGTCGGGCCCGATCTGGACCTGGCGGGCCCGCGGGAGGAGGGGAGGAGAGAGGCTGCGAGGTGGGAGGAGAGAGCGTGGAGAGGTGGGGCTGGCAGCTGGGCACGGAAAACGGGGGAGAGAGAGGATTGTTGTCTAATTAGTAAGGGCTACCTTCCTTTTATAGCCGGGGTAGCTAGGGTTTGGGTTTTCCGCCCCGATTTCAACCACACGATCGCAATCGAATGGTCACGGACGCGGGAGGGTCTAGGTGGCTGTGCAGAGTGGCTAAGCGGAGGTGAGAGGGAGACGGTGCGCCGTGGCAACACGATTTACAAAACCGAAAAACGTCCGATGATAGACCGGATACGGTGCTGCTACGGTCGACCGTTCGGGTACCAGACGGACTCCGATTGCGACAAAACTTGATAGGCGGCCTACCTATATAAAAATACCACCGCACATCAAATCTCACCCCGATCAGAGAAAGGTTTACACACATTTTTAAAACAGGGTTTTGACGATGCCGCGGGCGCGTGCGAGTGCGGTCGGGCTCAGAACGGACAACGACGTGAGCCGGCAACTAACAACGGATACAAGTTTTGAAAACTGGCGGCAACGGAGATGCTGATGCAATGCAGATGATGCGAATGATGCGATGATGATGCGACAAAAGAAAATAGACACACGACGAAAATGGAAAGAAGGGGGAATCTTCTGGAACGTCGGCATCGGGCTGTCACAACTCTCCTACACTACAAGTGGATCTCGCCCCGAGATCCAAGAATGAAAGGGGGAGAGGATGAGAAAGAACAAGAGGTAAAAACTTAGTCACTTCTTTGACAAACGAGTGAAACCAACGATCCTTGAAGGTTGCAAAGATATGAGGAATGATATGAGAAAGAAGCAAGAAATTCACGGAAAATTTCGGCAGCACTTCGGTAGGAAAATGGGACAAAAAATTCGATAAGAAGAGAGAATTAGACAATATACACAACAAACAACTAAATAGAACAAGGGAACACCATGATCTTCATAGAACAAGAAGCTAGACCCAAAAGATCAACATCACAAAGCCTCCGGAACAATAGAATAGGAACTAGCTCATACGGAAGAACAGAATGAAGAAAAGAATGACAACTACTATCTCAATGAACTTGGCAAGCATCCTTGCAAGAAGAATTGGACGGTGTTGTTGGAAAAAACAACAACGAAAGAACAAGATAGCAGTGGGCTTATGGGAACCTTTCAAACTAATGAAGTGACAACCAGCCACTAACAGAAACAAGGATTGTTTGAGAGAAACAAGATATGAACAATTTCTTACACCAAGAGGATACATTGAGAACTTGGATTAATGACAAGCACCATGATTGCAACAAACCATAGGAAAAGCTTTAGGTGACATCCAAACCAAGATAGCTCAATGAAGAAATCATGGGTTGAAAATATCTCATGATCATAGAATTGGTGGGTTTAATTATCTCATTCCTAAAAGAAAATCTCTTCGAGACTCCTACACTAACAAGAATGCTATAATACCACCTCAAAGGATAAAGAAGAACAATTGCACATAGAAATGGAAGAGAAAGAATAGTTGAGGTACTCCAACAGAAATCTTGAAGAACACTTTGAGAAAAATCATATCCTTGAAGAACCACCATGACGAGCCTCCGTATCAAAAGGATGATGTAAAGATAAACTTGGAACTCCGGAAAAATAAAGATAAGCACACGAGAAAAGAATTGAAACCATGAGCCACTCCGGAAGAAGAATTCAGATTACTATGAACAAGAATAAGAATTATGTTATGCTTATCCTTCATCAAGTTTAATTGATGACAAGCAACGGATTTAGCGTAGCACTTATCCTTGTAGAAAGAACTTTAAGAAAGAGGGAGATATGCACCACATGAAGCATAATTGAAGGAAGCACCGGTGAGCATTGGATTGAATGGGGATACCAAGAATTAATGGAGATACATGAGAATGAAGAGATCATGATCCACCTGAAAGAAAACTTGAACAAGGCACCGGATAATTGAGAGACGAACGAAGAGACAACAATTGAGAAGAATTGAGGATGAAAGCTGAAAGTTGAGAACGAAGAATCTTCTAAAATGATGGCCTTCGGAGGATCGAGAATAAAAACAACTCAGAAATGCACCGGATAGCCAGAAAGGGATTACTCATGATTGGAACAAATAAGATGACGACACCAAGCTGAAATGATGAATCTCCAAGAGAATGGACAAGATTAAGAGAAACACCCCTTCAAATTGCAAGCTGAGAATGATGACGAGAAACAACACCACGAATAATTGAGACACTCCGGAATGAAGAAGAATGCAAGATTGAGCCAAATATGAGAATTAATTCAAATTGATATTGAAGAAGGAATATGACTGATGAAAATCATACTTATGTCATAGTTGAGAAGAATTAAAGATCTCCGGAAAGATTAGAAGAGACATATAAGATCCAGGGAAAACGTTGTGGGTTATGGGGCCACTCGAAGAAACCACCGTTAGAAAAGATTGCTTAGAAGAGAGATATTGCACCGGTATGAAGAGAACTAGATGAGGTTAGCACCTCGAAATAATTAAAAGAATTGAAAACGAGAAACTACTGAAATATCTTTAACACTCCGGATAGAAAGAGAAAAATGAATGACAAGATAGGCTGAAAAGAATTTCCAACATGGGAAAGAATTGCAGGGATGAATAGGATATAATGAACACGGATAGCTTGAACTGAATTCACCAGAAAAATAACAAGAATGAATAAAGGTGAACACGAAACTTCTGAGAATCTTCACAATGAATCACCGGGTAAGAGAGAAAAGAACAAGCAGCGGAAGCACAAAGAAAAAAAAACTCCTGGATAAAAATTGAATCACTCAGAAAAAGGGCGGGAGGGTGGGGAAAAACAAAGACAACTTTGGCTAGATGAGACAACTCCGGAAAGAATTTAGAGAATGATCTTGCAAAATAGGAGAGGATGGAATTCACCGAAGAGAAGCACACCGGTTGGAAAAGAATTAACATGACGACTCCGGTTGACAAGAATTAACAAGAGAATTGATTTGAGCAAAAGAATTTGCATTCACATAAAAATATGAGAACACCTCTTAGGAAAGATCTGAAATCACCACTTGACATCGAAGAAACACGAATTACCACATTCAACAAAACAAAGGGTGCGGCTTGCAATTAGCCAGAACAAACTCATGAGAAAGATATCGTCCGATATTTTCATGGACAGGATCGCACGGGCTCGATTTTACAGTAGCCATCAAGTGCAAGGCAGTGCACCCGACATACGAAGTGTCCCCGAGTCGTAACAAGCTACAAGGACTCTTTAAGACACAACGTGTACCGCTGTAAGTCGACCGTGAACAAAAAAATCCACTAGATGTCGAACCCCAACCTAACATCATGTATTTGTTGGAAGATTGTCCTATAAGCAACTACTTGAATTCTCACCTATGAATTGCCGAAATATCTGGTCATGCAATCTGGTACACGGATACAAGGAGTAATATCACACAACTCCTATACTAACCCGTCACCTGTATCATATCCGTCAACACACAACCAGAATCTCGGACCTTCATCTACCACAGACCCTCGTGATCACAACGATACAAAGTATGGCAGTACTCCCGAACAATCTGCACCAGTACTGGGGACATCGGGGTTATCTCGCCACTACTAGTATTGAAGCAATTACAAACATCCTTCGTTCTTAGATACTAAGAAATCTGAATGATAACAATGTGCTCAAGAATCCCCTGGAGCTCAACTCCCCTGAAACTCAAAGCAGATAGGAGGCACCAAGACAGAACTCCGTCACATCGGCATCATATAGATTCCAAAAATATCCGCGTGATCCTAAATTTTTTTTGAGTGAGAAGAGGAGTAGAATTAAATTATTACGTCAAGATTCCTCACCAGAGCATAGAAGAGGAGAAAAAAGAATCCTACACTTAAATATATAACTAGACTCAAAACAGTTTTTCACTAGACTCGACACGGCCAAGTTCGATCAATCAAGGGGGCTCCTAGCTCGGTACTGCTCTGATACCAACTTGTCATGCCCCAAGATGCGACCCTATCCTCAATTTGGCACGAGGGCCTCGTCAAGGATAGAAGCGCATCTCATCGTGTCGCAAGAATGGATGTCGTCACAAGTACTTGTACTGAAAAGAAGAGATACATATATATAGAGTTGGCTTACACTCGCCACAAGTTACATCAGAGTCACATCAGTACATTACATAATCATCAAGAGTAAGAGCATGGTCCGACTACGGACGAAAACAAACGAGAAAAATAAGAACGACATCCATCCTTGCTATCCCAGACTGCCGGCCTGGAACCCATCCTAGATCGAAGAAGAAGAAGAAGAAGAAGCAACTCCAAATGAACAATCAACGCGCTCGCGTCAAGTAACCTTTACCTGTACCTGCAACTGGTGTTGTAGTAATCTGTGAGCCACAGGGGACTCAGCAATCTCATTTCCAAAGGTATCAAGACTAGCAAAGCTTAATGGGTGAGGCATGGTTAAGTGGTGAGGTTGCAGCAGCGGCTAAGCATATATTTGGTGGCTAAACTTACGAGTACCAGAAATAAGAGGGGGATGATCTACGCATAACAGACGTGAACTACTGATGATCAAATGAATGATTCTGAACACCTACCTACGTCAGACATAACCCCACCGTGTCCTCGATCGGAGAAGGAACTCACGAAAGAGACAGTCACGGTTACGCACACAGTTGGCAAGTTTTAATTAAGTTAACTTCAAGTTATCTAGAACCAGTGTTAAACAAAGCTTCCACGTTGCCACATAACCACGGGCACGGCTTTTCGAAAAGATTTAACCCTGCAGGGGTGCTCCAACTAGTCCATCACAAATTACCACAAGCCGCATAGAAATCCTCAATCACGAAGCTCGCGATCTCGTCGGATTCCTTAGTGGAAAACCTCAACTCTGAAATCACCAAAGCATCACCGGAATCCCGATGCACAAGATATTTCGTCAAAGGTAAAACTACTCCAGCAAGGCCACCCGACGTGTCGATGATCCCGATAGGAGTCGCGTACCTCGTTCTCAGGACACGACGGATGAGCTAGACGTCGGGATCGCTAAACCTCCGGGTGACCAGAGGGGCGCCAGACATCACTCAGGTGGGACCAACACTCATGAGGAGCACTGGCCCGGGGGTTGATTAAAATAGTCCGCGGGGGCCGGCGGGTCCCTATGCATTATTATTAGGTTATTAGGCAAATGTAGTACCAAAGTTGGGCCTTGCCAGACCATTCTTAATCTAAAACGAATTATCAAGGGGGTCTCCATAACAACCCCGATCGTGTTAGGAGCGCTCATTTATGGAACATAACACCGGTAGTCGGAAACTAACGGGGCAAAGGTGGAACAAAACACCAGGCTAGAAAGGCCGAGCCTTCCACCTTTTACCAAATGTATAGGTGCATTAAGTTAAATAGCATTTAAATATGGTGATATGACAAGGAACCCATGCTTTCGCATGGAAGCATCTGCACCTTCAACTAGCAACGCTAACACAAGGTTAAGCAAGCGGTAACATAGCCAATCAGTGGTTTGCTAGGTTGAACATGTGAAGGTTAACATGGCATTGTTGAGAGGCTGATATTTAACAGGTGGTAGGCAACGAGACATAATCGATAGAAGCGAGAAAACTAGCATGGCAATGATAGTAATGGTATCTGGGGAAATGGTCATCTTGCCTGAGATCCCGCTTGGAAGAAGAATGACTCCGTGAAGCAGACGTACCGACGTAGTCGAACGGGTCCGCACAATCCGGCACGCTGCGGAACTCTATCGAGACGAAGCAAACCGGAAACACAAATCAACACACGGAATTCACCACATGATGCACAACACAAATGATGCATGAGCAGCTGAAAACATGCAAGTCACGGCATGACAATTCACGACAAACAAACACTACACATTAAGTAGAGTTCAATATGCAACGAGTTGCACATTGACGAAACTCCACGTTAATTATTTAGTTCTATCCCGATTATATACACGGCAATATTAAATGTGGTTAAACATGGCAAGAGGTGAAGCGTAATTAGTCTACCTATCTAGGCATTTTAAATGAGGTCGGAAATGACATATAGCATCTCCGAAACGACCTCACATGTTAATTTCCAATTCTGTCCAGATCTGAACTAACACATTTAATTGGTTGTTAAACAGAAAAACAAATAGGTTCACGTGATTCTACGCGTCATTTCAAGCAATCTACACATAAAGAACATCTCCAACGGAGCTACGGTTTAAAATATACAAGCACCGCAAGATATGATGGCATGAATGCAATATGTGTGCAACGACGGTCACAAGCACTTCAAAACATACAACCAGTAAGAGAAAATGAAACTACACGAGATTCTAAGCAAGTTTCATATATGACACGATCAAATCGGAGCTACAGTTCAACAACTACGAGCAACACAAGAAATCACTACAATCTGCCAAAATCAGCCACATAGCATTTTCTACGCCCCACAACCACGGCTACACAACTCCGATATGCTCAAGCAAGGCATGGCACGGAAGAGGCAAGAAGCACTACTACAAACAACTAACAACAACTAGCATGGCATCATGGATCACTAGGGAAAGAAGTCACAAAAAGGCATCCCACTAACTATTTCAGACTTAGTGAAAATTACACCTCATGAAAGTGCAGTTTTCGATCTGAAGCAATATTGACAGCAGAAAAACCTATCGCTACAGGTCTCCAAATGGCATGCAAATCTACAGCATGCTAGAGAAACACAAGGGGTTCAACTAACTCCATTGGACCAACCTCAAAAGAGCTACAGATCAAAAGATAGAAGCTAAACAAAACAGCAACAAAAAATAACAGATTCCAGACTTAGAAATATTTCAGCACGTCCAAAACAACACTATTTCTAGCAACTTGAGGGCAATCAAACCACACCTAAACATGCATTTCTATTGCAACTAAAAATACCAGGGGCTAGTCTAAATACGCAAGAACAACTCCCTAGTTGACAACTCCTTCAAACGAAGCACGGAACAAATCCTACGAATTAAACAAAAGGGCAACATGGCAAAATTTCTCGCGAACTAACTTACTCTAATTCTAAAACTAATTACACAGAAAAATCCCATGAATTTTTCTACCCCCAAAATATATAAAATATGTGGGGTTGCACAACAAAAATAAAGCCACACGTAAATGCGAGAAAATAACCTATATACGGTAAAATAAAATAGTGGCAATTACCTACACGCAAAAATACAAATGACCTCTCTAAAATGCATGAAAAAATGGTTCCTAAAACATGGGCATTTCTAATACGGCATTCGGGCTATACGAACACGCGCGAAAAAATAATACGGGCTATATTCTATTTGGACAGCACACTAATCTATGCACTCGGCACGCAAGACTACATCAAACAACTATGCAAGTTGTAAATTCGTGATCTACGCGAAAAGTTACACAAGATACATATCTACACGTCGCGATCCGACTCACGAGTTGGAAACTACGGACGTTTAAATATTTACCTATTTTCTGGAATTTAATATATTTCGAAAATCCTTAAAAAGAAAAAATACTACTGGGCCTAATTTACCTAATGCTACACAAGGGGGGGAGAGGCTCACCTTGGATCGCCACTTGGGCCGGGCGCTGGAGGCGAGGCGGCTGCTGTGGCCACCTGGGCCTCGCGTGGCCAGGCCGGTGGAGGCCGAGATGGGCCGCTGCTGCTGGGCCTCGGGGCACCGGCTGGCCCACTCGAGCGGCGCTGGCGCGGGCGAGGAACTGCACGGGGCACGGTCCGATCTGGATCTGGATCCGGAGGGCGGCGACGAGAGGCGCCGGCGGGGAGGCGTTGCAGACCCGACGGCAGGGGCCGGGGCGGCCGGATTTGCTCACAGCGGAGGCAGCACGGTGGCGGAGTTAAACTCATGGAACAGAGCTACTGCTCCTGGCGGCGGCTGGGTGAGGACGCTGCTCCAGCCGGCGGGCTGCGGAGGTGGCCGGCGGCACGCTGCGGGCAGGGAGGCAGGGCGGCGGGGCCGAGCTGCGACAGCGCGCGCGAGGCGGCTAGGTCTATGGCGGCGGCGCGATCTGAGGCCGGGGCGAGGCGGCTTCGGCGGCGCACGGGACAGGAGATCGGGCGGGCTGTGCGAGGCGGTGCGGCGCGATGGGCTCGGCCGGGCCCGATCTGGGCCTGGCGGGCCCGCGGGAGGAGGGGAGGAGAGAGGCTGCGAGGTGGGAGGAGAGTGCGTGGAGAGGTGGGGCTGGCGGCTGGGCACGGAAAACGAGGGAGAGAGAGGATTGTGGTCTAATTAGTAAGGGCTGCCTTCCTTTTATAGTCGGGGTAGCTAGGGTTTGGGTTTTCTGCCGCGATTTCGACCACACGATCGCAATCGAATGGTCACGGACGCGGGAGGGTCAAGGTGGCTGTGCAGAGTGGCTAGGCGAAGGTGAGAGGGAAACGGTGCGGCGCGGCAACGCGATTTACAATACCGAAAAACGTCCGATGATAGACTGGATACGGTGCCGCTACGGTCGACCGTTCGGGTACCAGACGGACTCCGATTGCGACGAAACTTGACAGGCGGCCTACCTATATAAAAATACCACCGCACGTCAAATCTCACCCCGATCAGAGAAAGGTTTACGCATATTTTTAAAAACAGAGTTTTCACGATGCCGCAGACGCGTGCGAGTGCGGTCGGGTTCAGAACGGACAACGACGTGAACCGGCAACTAACAACGGATACAAGTTTTGAAAACTGGCGGCAACGGAGATGCCGATGCAATGCAGATGATGCGAATGATGCGATGATGATGCGACAAAAGAAAATAGATACACGACGAAAACGGAAAGAAGGGGGAATCTTCTCGAACGTCGGCATCGGGCTGTGACGGGTCGCCCGACACATATGGCCTCTGTTTCGGCTCCTAACATGACGGGCACGTAGTGCCACCTAAACAGCTCCGGCAGCTCAACGGGGTTGCATCATGCGTTAGTCGAGGCCGCTGTCACGCATCGGGATCCACCGTCCTTGAATCTAAGTGCCATCTGGCCAATGGATGCCTCTGAAGATGGTGGGAGGGCACACTCCCACCGGGAGCAACGAAGAGCAACGCAGAAGACCATCTCCTCCTCAGTTTTCTTTTGTTGTCGTTACGGTTTTCTTTCATTTTTCATGGTTCTTACCTGTTTTTGTCCAGTTTTTTCTTGTTCGCTGTTTTCTCTTTTTTGGCAATTATTTCCATTTTCAGTATTTTCTTCTTCTGTTCATTTTCCTATTTCATTTTGAGTTTTCTTCAGTTTTTCTTGCTTCTTTGTCTTTTCTTGGTATACCGTACACATTCAACAATTTTTGTATATATCAGAAACATTATAAAGATGCATGATCGACATTTTTAAATACGTGAATAACCTTTTTTTAAATCTTATATTTTTTACGTCTACTATTTTTCAATCACAATGTACTTTTTTCATCTATCTAATATATGCTTCTACTACACATGGACCATTTTTGAAAAACAAGTTTAACAATGTTTGAATACATGGTCAATATCTGTTCCATACAAGTTTTAAACCTTTTTCAAATGCTTGATTGGCATTTTTAAATTGTACATCATTTTGTGAATACATGATTGACATTTTTTCTATTCAAATTTAACATTTTCAAATACTTGATTGACATTTTTTAATACAAGGTTAACATTTTCTAAACACATTTATTTTTCAAATGTTTGATAAACATTTTTCAGGTGCTAGATTATTATCTCTAAGTAGATGGTCATTTTATCTATACACAGTTAACATTTTTAGAGGCTTGATTCTAATAAATGTTTAATTTTTTTAATTTTTAATTTTCTTTTTAAAAATACATGATAAACATTTTCCATGCACATTATTTTTCTGTATACATCAAAAATATTTTCTCTCACTACAGGAATCAGTAAATTTGTCGTCTTCGAAGACCATTTTGTCGTTAGCTACAAACGACATAGAATGACTAATAACAAAAAAAAATACTTGGTTGTTTACAGAAAAAATAACATACGGCAAACACCAAACATATACTTTGCCTCTATTATTTCTTCGCACATGGGAAAGAAGAAACACATTCACGTAGATCCATTCCACGGATCATGACACTGCCCTCCCATTCTCTTTCTCACCACACTCACCTCAAACCCCTGGCCACCCCCCCACCATGAGGGTCTTTCACGCATGCACCCCGACCACTCCGCCATCACTCAATCGAATCGGGGGTGTTCCACACATACGCCTCGCCTTCCACCCGTCGCAGGACCAAGCCGCCACTCGTAGGACTCCCCTCGTTACCACCCTTCGCAGGATCACGCCGCGTCCCCCCTGACCCACAGACGCCTCACTTGTACCTTCGAGCGAGCTACGCCACTTGTGGGACTCCGCCGCCGTCACCCCTCATATAGGACCACGTCTCACGACCCCTCGCAGGACCACGCCATGCGCTCCTCACTTGACCCCGTCACTGCCCAGGTCGTCTCTCTCTCTCTCCCTCTCACTCTCTCCCTCCCTCTCTCCCACCCTCCCTCCCTTCCTCCCTACAAGACCTGGTCATAGACAATACCGACGATGATCACGGTTGCGAAGGGCGGGTGGGCGCGTCTGAACCCGACCCAGTGTGGATCGATGCTGGGGACATTGGGGACACATGTGTTGATGTCATCTTGAGGTGGGGCTTGGCTGGAGAAGACGGGCGATCTCGATCTGGTTTTGTCCCGATCCAAAGCAAGGCGGGTGCAACTCGAGCAAGCACCTCTGCTCCTGTACCCCCGTCATACGTTGAACCAGGAGTTCTTTTTAATTTTAAAATAAAAGTAACTCTTTGTCGTATGTTGACTATGAGGCTGATGACAAAGCGATGTGGGGGCTCACCTGCTAGAGAAACTCTAAAACCTACTTTGTCGTTTGTCACGGGAAAAACCCTGACAACAGAGTATTTGTCGTCGGCCCAATGAAAACCTGACGACAAAGTAGCTATTATTGATTTATAGTTTGCCGTCAATCTTTATGGTTAGCTGGCTGGCGTCAAAATCTTTGTCACCTGTATTCCTGCATTTCCGTATGTATTTGTTCAACGGCAAACTGTTTGATTCTAGTAGTGTCTATACACACATTTAACCTTTTTAAAATGATTGGCTAATATTTTTCAAATGTTTTATGTAAAATGAGTTCTGTAATAAATTTATTTAGCATATTTGAAATTATAAATAAAATTTTCAACAAAAACAAAAAAGTGAAATAAATAAATAACTAGGTTGTGGGCTTCCGTAGGCCTGGGCTGGCCCATCTCGATGCTCTCTTCAAGTGAGGCATCACTTGAAAAACCAGAGGAGGCCTTTTCACCCGTCTCTTGGCCTCGGAGCTGCGCGCCTCAACGCAAGAGCTATATCTTGGGTTATGCTAGAAAAGGGAAGAAGCTGGGTCCGAACCCTAGTATCCAGGCATATTGCTAGAGTACCTAGCCACTCCGACCAAATATCTGGAAAACTCTACGCTTTGTGCCAAGCGGTGTCTGGCCTTTGCACAGAGCGGGAGGGGGATCGATTTCAAATGGGCTGACCTATTTAGGGAGGTGCAGTGCCTTAGTTTTGAGAACCTTCTAGAGGTTCAGTCTTTTTTTCGGTCTTCGGAAACTTCTAGAAGATTCTCTGAACCAGTTTTTTCAGTTTCATTTTTCATTATTCTTTTCAGTTTCTGTTTCAAAAAAGTTCTCAATTTTAAAAAAATGGTCTGTATTTTCCAAAAAATGTTCTCAGTGTCAACATTTGTTCTTAAGATTCAAATTCGTTTTCGCTTTAAAAATTTGTTATTAAGATTCAAAAAATGTTTGTGCTATAAAAAATTTGTTCAGGTTTTTTTCACAAAAATTCTCCGTTTCAAAAATTTGTTGTTAGGACTAAAAAAATGTTTGTGCTTTAAATAAATGTTCGCGCTTCCAAATTTATTCACGGTTTTTCAAAATTGTTCTTGATTTCATAATTTATTCTCAAAATTCAAAAAATGTTTGTGCTTTCAAAATTTGTTCAAGGTTTTTGAAAATTGTTCTCCCTTTCAAAACTTTATTCTAAAGATTCAAAAAAATGTTCATGCTTTAAAATTTTGTTTGTGTTTCCAAATTTGTTAATGATTTTTCAAAATTGATCTTTGTTTCAAAATTTGTTATCAAAACTCAAAACAAGTTCGTGCTTTCAAATATTTACGAGAATTTTCAACATTGTTATACTTTTCAAAATTTTGTTCTGAAGATTCAAAAAAAAATTGTGTTTTAAAAAATTGTTCACGCATCCATTTGTTTACTATTTTTCAGTTGTTTTAAAAATTCGAAAAATGCTTTTGCTTTAACTAAAAAAGAAAAATAAAAAGGAAAGAAAAACCAAACCAAAAAAGGAAATAAACCAAAAAAAAGTACAGAAAAAATTAAAAAACTGGGCTGGTCTAGTCGGGTGCCCGCCCTGTGCGTCGTAGCTGTCCCTGGCCCAATTAGCGGCATGTAGGTGGTCCCAAAATATCATTCCTGTTAACTTGTAGGGTCACGTCCTACTTGACGCTATTCGAGTTGTTTTTTTTTCATTATTTTCTTTTTATTTTGATTATTTTGTTTTTCCTTCCTTGTTTTTTTCATTCTTGTCTTTCTTTTTGTTTCTTCTTTTTTCATTTTCTCTTTTACTTTTTTTATTTTGTTTCTATTCTATGATATCTTTGTTATTTTTGTTTAGTATTTTGTATATATTTTATATGTGTCAACAACATTTTTTAATAAAATTAAACATTTTTCTAAAAGAAGGTCAGCATTTTTCTACAAAACATTTTAGAAAAAAAATTCAAATGCTTCATTTAGATTTTTCAAATAGAAGACTAAATTTTTTATATACATTTTAAATATTTTTTCATGCTTGATTAAAAGTATTAAAGTAAAACACATTTAAAAATTAATACATGGTTAACAAATTTTCTGGGCACATTTCACATTTTATAAATGCTTGATTGACATTTTTCAAACACCTATTCAACATATTTTTTAAATGCTTGAATAAAATTTTCATTGACATGATAAAAAATCATCATTTTTAATAGATGGTCAATATTTTTCTGTACACATTTAAAACTTTTCTAATATTCTTCACTAACATTTTTTGAATACTTTTTCGACATGTTTGAAATGAGTGATTACCATTAATTTTTCTTAATACGTGGTCAACATTTTTCCTGTACACTATTAATATTTATCAAATGCTTGTTTAACATTTTTTAAATCCTTGTTCAAAATTTTATTTTCAAATGCTTGATTAACATTTTTATATACATTATAAAAATCATCATTTTTAATACATGATCAACATTTTTGAAATACATGTTCAACATTTTCAAATGTTCTTTTTAGAGTGGTTTTTGTAATATAAATATTCAGAATATTTTAAAATATAAAAAAATAACAAAAAAACAGAAAAAACAGAAAAAATGAGTTTGTAGTTTGCCCTTTGTGTGGGCTGGCCCATCTCGGTGGCCCTTTAGTGAGTCCAAAGTTGGACTCATTGAAGCAGAGCATAGGAATGCCCAACATGGTTGTGAGTACATTCGTCCTCGGTCCTTCGGGCAAGGGCGCCGAACAGTTGATCCGGTGGGACTTTTTCAGCCACATCTCCGAATGTGTAGAAAAAGAGAGATAAGGGCCTTGATAAAAGAGGGAAAAAAATGAACACATAATAAAATCTTACCGGTCCAAGTCTTGTGCGGCTTGAACAACACCTTCCACAACTTCTCGTGCGTGATGCGGAAGAAGTTCCGCATCGTGGCCGGGTCGCTCGGATTGTAAGACCACAACGGAGCAGATCGATGTTGACACGGGAGGAGGGGGCGATGTAGCATGATGTGAACTACATTGCTGCGCTCGATTTTCTTTTCCAGCAAGACAGAGATGCATCTTTTCAGCGCCTTCACCACCGTAGCCTCCCCCCAATTGAGGGACTTCTCTGTCCAGGACACTAGCCGAGTGGGAGGACCAGAACTGAATTCACGAGGTGCAGCCCACCCTGCGTCGCGTGGCTCGGTGATGTAGAACCACTCCTTCTGCCATGTCATGACAGTGTCTATGAAAGTCCCGTCCGGCTATTGGACCACGGGGAGCTGGCTAATTTTTGCTCCCCCGGAGTCTGCCTCCTCGCCATCGACTACCTTCGGCTTATCGTTGAGGACTTTCAACCATAAGCCGAACTGGGGTGGGACCCTCAAAAAAGCCTCACAAACTATGATGAAGGCCGAAATATGCAAAAAGGAATTTGAGGAGAGATCATAGAAGTCTAACCCATAATAAAACATTATACCCTGAATAAAGGGGTGGAGAGGGAAACCAAGGCCCCAAAGAAAGTGGGGGATAAAAACCACTCTCGCCTTCTTTAGGCGTAGGGATGACCTGGTCCTCCCCCGAAGCGTGGTGGACTATGTTTGCGACAAATAGCTAGGGCTCTTCAACTCCAAGATGTCCTTCTCGATGAAACAAGAGACCTCTCACTCGCCTTCTGAGCCCGAGCTTGCCATGGCCGAACTAGGGAGGGGTTCGAGGGGATTGGGGAAAGGAGGGAGCTTGGAAGTTGGAGCTCTGAGGATTGGGAAATACAACAACGGTGTGCGATATCGAAAGCGTATGGAGGCTGTGGTGGTGATGGGGTTGTACATTAGGGATAGGCCTACGGGCCTGCTTCCCTACGCCCACATAGGACCTCTCACTACTAGAAAAAAGGCTGTTAGTGGCGCACCTATTTTGGATATTAATAGCGCACTATAGGTGCACCACTATTATCACGTCACTACTAATAAATAGTAATGGCGCACGCCTGGTACGCCACTGTTAATATACATAACAGTGGCGCACCACCTGGTGCGCCATTACTATCCCAGACACTAATGGCGCAGCACCTGATGCGCCACTAAAGTGCAATTTGGTGCGCCACTACTATGAATATTAGGATTTTTTTTTGCTTTTTTGATATTTGCACAGGTTACAAAATACATTATAGCATAGAATATAAACAGCACACCATATAAACAACAGATTTATCGAATACAATAGAAGATTAGTTTCCGAATACAATTCATCATATTAGTCTCCGAATTCAAAATAATGAACAAAGTTAGAACATTACAAGTCTCGAGACCGCGAGTAGCGAGTTTTGTTGGGGAACGTCGCATGGGAAACAAAAAATTTCCTACGCGCACGAAGTCCTATCATGGTGATGTCCATCTACGAGAGGGGATTTCCGATCTACGTACCCTTGTAGATCGCATAGCAGAAGCGTTAAGAAACGCGGTTGATGTAGTTGAACGTCCTCACGTCCCTCGATCCGCCCCGCGAACCGTCCCACGAACCGTCCCGCGATCCGTCCCACGATCCGCTCCGATCTAGTGCCGAACGGACGGCACCTCCGCGTTCAGCACACGTACAACTCGACGATGATCTCGGCCTTCTTGATCCAGCAAGAGAGACGGAGAGGTAGATGAGTTCTCCGGCAGCGTGACGGCGCTCCGGAGGTTGGTGGTGATCTAATCTCAGCAGGGCTCCGCCCGAGCTCCACAGAAACGCGATCTAGAGGAAAAACCATGGAGGTATGTGGTCCGGCTGTCGTGGCAAAAGTTGTCTCAAATCAGCCCTAATTGCTCCATATATAGGAGGAGGGAGGGGAGGCTTGCCTTGAGGCTCAAGGAGCCCCAAGAGCTGCGCCACCAAGGGAGGAGGAGTCCTCCTCCAATCCTAGTCCAACTAGGATTGGAAAATGGAGTCCTTCTCTCCTTTCCCACCTCTTTTTTTTTCTTTCTCTTTGATTTTCTATCCTTGGCGCATAGGGCCTTCTTGGGCTGTCCCACCAGCCCACCAAGGGCTGGTGCGCCACCCCCAAGGACTATGGGCTTCCCCGGGGTGGGTTGCCCCCCCGGTGAACACCCGGAACCCATTCGTCATTCCCGGTACATTCCCGGTAACTCCGAAAACCTTCCGGTAATCAAATGAGGTCATCCTGTATATCGATCTTCGTTTCCGGACCATTCCGGAAACCCTCGTGACATCCGTGATCTCATCCAGGACTCCGAACAACATTCGGTAACCAACCATATAACTCAAATACGCATAAAACAACGTCGAACCTTAAGTGTGCAAACCCTGCGGGTTCGAGAACTATGTAGACATGACCCGAGTGACTCCTCGGTCAATATCCAATAGCGGGACCTGGATGCCCATATTGGATCCTACATATTCTACGAAGATCTTATCGTTTGAACCTCAGTGCCAAGGATTCATATAATCCCGTATGTCATTCCCTTTGTCCTTCGGTATGTTACTTGCCCGAGATTCGATCGTCAGTATCCGCATACCTATTTCAGTCTCGTTTACCGGCAAGTCTCTTTACTCGTTCCGTAATACAAGATCCCGCAACTTACACTAAGTCACATTGCTTGCAAGGCTTGTGTGTGATGTTGTATTACCGAGTGGGCCCCGAGATACCTCTCCGTCACACGGAGTGACAAATCCCAGTCTTGATCCATACTAACTCAACGAACACCTTCGGAGATACCTGTAGAGCATCTTTATAGTCACCCAGTTACGTTGCGACGTTTGATACACACAAAGCATTCCTCCGGTGCCAGTGAGTTATATGATCTCATGGTCACAGGAACAAATACTTGACTCGCAGAAAATAGTAGCAACAAAATGACACGATCAACATGCTACGTCTATTAGTTTGGGTCTAGTCCATCACATGATTCTCCTAATGATGTGATCCCGTTATCAAGTGACAACACTTGCCTATGGTCAGGAAACCTTGACCATCTTTGATCAACGAGCTAGTCAACTAGAGGCTTACTAGGGACAGTGTTTTGTCTTTGTATCCACACATGTACTGTGTTTCCAATCAATACAATTACAGCATGGATAATAAACGATTATCATGAACAAAGAAATATAATAATAACTAATTTATTATTGCCTCTAGGGCATATTTCCAATAGTCTCCCACTTGCACTAGAGTCAATAATCTAGTTCACATCACCATGTGATTCCAACGAATCCAACACCCATATAGTTATGGGGTCTGATCACATCTTGCTCGTGAGAGAGGTTTTAGTCAACGATTCTGAAACTTTCAGATCCGTGTGTTCTTTACAAATCTTTATGTCATCTTATAGATGCTGCTACTATGTGCTATTTGGAAATACTCCAAATATCTACTCTACTATATGAATCCGTTTCACTACTCATAGTTATTCGGATAAGTGTCAAAGCTTGCATCGACGTAACCCTTTACGACGAACTTTTTAACCACCTCCATAATCGAGAAAAATTCCTTAGTCCATCAGTTACTAAGGATAAATTTTGACCGCTGCTAGTGATTCAATCATGGATCACTCTCTGTACCTCTCATCAGACTTTGAGTTAAGGTACACATCAGGTGCGGTACCTAGCATGGCATACTTCAGATTCTACGGACAAGGCATAGAAGACGACCTTCGTCTATTCTCTTTATTCTGTTGGGGTTGGGTTTTGAGTCTTACGCAAATTCACACCTTACAACGCAACCAAGAACTCTTTCTTTGCTGATCTATTTTGAACTCCTTCAAAAACTTGTCAAGGATGCATCTTGTTGAAACTTCCATTAAGCGCTTTCGATCTATCTCCATAGATCTTTGATGCTCAACGTTCAAGTAGCGCAATCCAGGTATTCCTTTGAAAAACTCCTTTCAAACAACCTTATATGCTTTATAGAAATTGTACATTACTTCTGATCCACAATATGTCAACCACATATTCTTATTAGAAATTCTATAGTGCTCCCACTCACTTCTTTGGAAACACAAGTTTCTCATAAACCTTGTACAAACCCAAAATCTTTGATCATCTCATCAAAGTGTATATTCCAACTCCGAGATGCTTGCACCAGTCCATTGAAGGATCGCTAGAGCTTGCATACTTGCTAGTATCTTTAGGATCGACAAAACCTCCTGGTTGTATCACATACAATGTTTGCTCAAGGAAACCGTCGAGGAAACAATGTTTTGACATCCTATGTGCAATATTTCATAAATAATGCAGCAACTACTAACATAATTCTAACAGACTTTGAGCATCGCTACGAGTGAGAAAGTCTCATCATAGTCAACTGTTTGATCTTGTCGGAAACATCTTTGCGACAAGTCGAGCTTTTCTTAATAGTGACTTATCACCATCATCGTCTGTCTTCCTTTTAAAGATCCATCTTTACTCAATAGTCCTATGACCATCAAGTAGTTCTTCCAAAGTCTACACTTTGTTTTCATACATGGATCCTCTCTCGGATTTCATGGCCTCCAGCCATTTGTCGGAATCCGGGGCCACCATTGCTTTCTCATAACTCGTAGGTTCACTGTTGCTCAACAACATGACCTCCAAGACAGGGTTACCGTACCACTCTGTAGTAGTACGCGACCTTGTCAACCTACGAGGTTTGTAGTAACTTGATCCGATGCTCGATGATCACCATCATCAGCTTTCACTTCAATTGGTGTAGGCGCCACAGGAACAACTTCCTGCGCCCTCCTACATACTGGTTGAAGTGATGGTTCAATAACTTCATCAAGTTCTACCACCCTCCCACTCAATTCTTTCGAGAGAAACCTTTCCTCGAGAAAGGATCCGTTTCTAGAAACAAACACTTTGCTTTCGAATCTGAGATAGGAGATGTACCCAACTGTTTTGGATATCCTATGAAGATGCATTTATCCCCTTTGGGTTCGAGCTTATTAGACTGAAACTTTTTCACATAAGTGTTGAAGCCCCAAACTTTCAAGAAACGACAGTTTAGATTTCTCTAAACCTCAGTCTATACTGTGTCATCTCAACGGAAATACGCGGTGCCCTATTTAAAGTGAATGCGGTTGTCTCTAATGCATAACCCATAAACGATAGTGGTAATTCGATAAGGGACATCATAGCATGTACCATACCAAATAGTGCGTGGCTATGACGTACAAACACATCATCACACTATGATGTTCCAGGTGGCATGAACTGCGAAACAATTTCCACATTGTCTTAACTGCGTATCAAATCTCGTAACTCAGATATTCATTTCTATGATCATATCGTAGACAGTTTATCCTCTTGTTACGATGAACTTCACTCCTGAAACAGAATTGAACTTTTCAATATTTCAGACTTGTGATTCATTAAGTAAATACTCTTGTATCTACTCAAATCGTTATTGAAGTAAGAACATAATGATATCCACTGCGTGCCTCAGCACCCATTGGACTGCATACATCAAAATGTATCACTTCCAACAAGTTACTATCTTGTTTCATCTCAATGAAAACAAGGCCTTGCTCATGTCGTATGATTTGCATGTCACTAGTGATTCAAAATCAAGTGAGTATAAACATCCATCAGCATGGAGCCTCTTCATGCAATTTATACCAACATGACTCAAGCGGCAGTGCCACAAGTAAGTGGTACTATCATCATTACCTCGTATCTTTTGGCACCAATATCATGAACATGTGTAACACTACGATCGGGATTCAATAAACCATTGAAGGTGATTATTCAAGCAAATAGAGTAACCATTATTCTCTTTAAATGAATAATTCGTATTGCAATAAACACGATCCAACCATGTTCATGCTTAACGCAAGCACCAAATAACAATTATTTAGGTTTAACACAAATCCCGATGGTAGAGGGAGTGTGCGACGTTTGATCATATCAACCTTGGAAACACTTCCAACACGTATCGTCACCTCGCCTTTAGCTAGTCTCCGTTTATGCCGTAGCTTTCATTTCGTGTTAGTAATCACTTAGCAACCGAACCGGTATCCAATACCCTCACTCTACTAGGAGTACTAGTAAAGTACACATCAACAACATGTATATCAAATATACTTCTTTCGACTTTTGCCAGCCTTCTTATCTACCAAGTATCTAGAGTTGCTCCGCCTCAGTGACCGTTCCCCTCATAACAGAAGCACTTAGTCCCGGGCTTGGGTTTAATCTGGGGTCTCTTCATTAGTGCAGCAACTGCTTTGCCGTTTCACGAAGTATCCCTTCCAGCCCTTGCCTTTATCGAAACTTAGTGGTTTTACTAACCATCAACTATTGATGCTCCTTCTAGATTTCTACTTTCGCAGTGTCAAACATCGTGAATCGCTCAAGGATCATTGTATCTATCCTTGATATGTTATAGTTCATCACGAAGCTCTCACAGCTTGGTGGCAGTGACTTTGGAGAACCATCACTATCTTATCTGGAATATCAACTCCCACTTGATTCAAGCGATTGTCGTACTCAGATAATCTGAGCACACGCTCAACGATTGAGCTTTTCTTATTTACTTCGTGGACAAAGAATCTTGTCGGAGGTCTCATACCTCTTAACAAGGGCACAAGCATGAAATCACAATTTCATCTCTTTAGAACATCTCTTATGTTCCGTGACATTTCAAAATGTCTTCGGCGCCTTGCTTCTAAGCCATTAAGTATTTTGTACTGAACTATCATGTAGTCATCAGAAACGTGTATGTCGGATGTTCACATCATCTACAGACGACGCTCGAGGTGCAGCACACCGAGTGGTGCATTAAGGACATAAGCCTTCTGCGCAACAACGAGGACAATCCTCGGTTTCACAGACTCAGTCTGCAAAGTTTGCTACTATCAACTTTCAACTAAATTTTCTCTAGGAACATATAAAACAGTAGAGCTATAGCGCAAGCTACATCGTAATTTGCAAAGACCATTAGACTATGTTCATGACAATTAGTTCAATTAATCATATTACTTAAGAACTCCCACTCAAAAAGTACATCTCTCTAGTCATTTGAGTGGTTCATGATCCAAATCCACTATCTCAAGTCCGATCATCACGTGAGTCGAGAATAGTTTCAGTGGTAAGCATCTCTATGCTAATCATATCAACTATACGATTCATGCTCGACCTTTCGGTCTCATGTGTTCCGAGGCCATGTCTGCACATGATAGGCTCGTCAAGCTTAACCCGAGTGTTCCGCATGTGCAACTGTTTTGCACCCGTTGTATGTGAACGTTGAGTCTATCACACCCGATCATCACGTGGTGTCTCGAAACGAAGAATTGTCGCAACGGTGCACAGTCGGGGAGAACATAATTTCGTCTTGAAATTTTAGTGAGAGATCACCTCATAATGCTACCGTCGTTCTAAGCAAGATAAGGTGCATAAAGGATTAATATCACATGCAATTCATAAGTGACATGATATGGCCATCATCATGCGCTTCTTGATCTCCATCACCAAAGCACCGGCACAATCTTCTTGTCACCGGCGTCACACCATGATCTCCATCAACGTGTCGCCATCGGGGTTGTCGTGCTACTCATGCTATTACTACTAAAGCTACGTTCTAGCAATATAGTAAACGCATCTGCAAGCACAAACGTTAGTTTAAAGACAACCCTATGGCTCCTGCCGGTTGCCGTACCATCGACGTGCAAGTCGATATTAACTATTACAACATGTTCATCTCATACATCCAATATATCACATCACATCGTTGGCCATATCACATCACAAGCATACCCTGCAAAAACAAGTTAGACGTCCTCTAATTGTTGTTGCATGTTTTACGTGGTGACCATGGGTATCTAGTAGGATCGCATCTTACTTACGCAAACACCACAACGGAGATATATGAATTGCTATTTAACCTCATCCAAGGACCTCCTCGGTCAAATCCGATTCAACTAAAGTTGGAGAAACCGACACTCGCCGGTCATCTTTGAGCAATGGAGTTACTCGTAGCGATGAAACCAGTCTCTCGTAAGCGTACGAGTAATGTCGGTCCGAGCCGCTTCGATCCAACAATACCGCGAAATCAAGAAAAGACTAAGGAGGGCAGCAAAACGCACATCACCGCCCACAAAAACTTTTGTGTTCTACTCGAGAAGACATCTAAGCATGAACCTAGCTCATGATGCCACTGTTGGGGAACATCGCATGGGAAACAAAAATTTTCCTACGCGCACGAAGACCTATCATGGTGATGTCCATCTACAAGAGGGGATTTCCTATCTACGTACCCTTGTAGATTGCACAGCAGAATCGTTAAGAAACGCGGTTGATGTAGTGGAACGTCCTCACGTCCCTCGATCCGCCCCGCGAACCGTCCCACGAACCGTCCCGCGATCCATCCCACGATCCGTCCCACGATCTAGTGCCGAACGGACGGCACCTCTGCATTCAGCACACGTACAGCTCGACGATGATCTCGGCTTTCTTGATCCAGCAAGAGAGACGGAGAGGTAGATGAGTTCTCCGGCAGCGTGACGGCGCTCCAGAGGTTGGTGGTGATCTAATCTCAGCAGGGTTCGCCCGAGCTCCGCAGAAACGCGATCTAGAGGAAAAACCATGGAGGTATGTGGTCGAGCTGTCGTGGCAAAAGTTGTCTCAAATCAGCCCTAATTGCTCCATATATATAGGATGAGGGAGGGGAGGCTTGCCTTGAGGCTCAAGGAGCCCCAAGGGCTGCGCCACCAAGGGAGGAGGAGTCCTCCTCCAATCCTAGTCCAACTAGGATTGGAAAGTGGAGTCATTCTCTCCTTTCCCACCTCTTTTTTTTTCTTTCTCTTTGATTTTCTATCCTTGGCGCATAGGGCCTTCTTGGGCTGTCCCACCAGCCCACCAAGGGCTGGTGCGCCACCCCCAAGGGCTGGTGCGCCACCCCCAAGGACTATGGGCTTCCCCGGGGTGGGTTGCCCCCCCGGTGAACACCCGGAACCCATTCGTCATTCCCGGTACATTCCCGGTAACTCCGAAAACCTTCCGGTAATCAAATGAGGTCATCCTGTATATCGATCTTCGTTTCCGGACCATTCCGGAAACCCTCGTGACGTCCGTGATCTCATCCAGGACTCCGAACAACATTCGGTAACCAACCATATAACTCAAATACGCATAAAACAACGTCGAACCTTAAGTGTGCAAACCCTGCGGGTTCGAGAACTATGTAGACATGACCCGAGTGACTCCTCGGTCAATATCAATAGCGGGACCTGGATGCCCATATTGGGTCCTACATATTCTACGAAGATCTTATCGTTTGAACCTCAGTGCCAAGGATTTATATAATCCCGTATGTCATTCCCTTTGTCCTTCGGTATGTTACTTGCCCGAGATTCGATCGTCAGTATCCGCATACCTATTTCAATCTCGTTTACCGGCAAGTCTCTTTACTCGTTCCGTAATACAAGATCCCGCAACTTACACTAAGTCACATTGCTTGCAAGGCTTGTGTGTGATGTTGTATTACCGAGTGGGCCCCGAGATACCTCTCCGTCACACGGAGTGACAAATCCCAGTCTTGATCCATACTAACTCAATGAACACCTTCGGAGATACCTGTAGAGCATCTTTATAGTCACCCAGTTACGTTGCGACGTTTGATACACATAAAGCATTCCTTCGGTGTTAGTGAGTTATATGATCTCATGGTCACAGGTACAAATACTTGACACGCAGAAAACTGTTGCAACAAAATGACACGATCAACATGCTACGTCTATTAGTTTGGGTCTAGTCCATCACATGATTCTCCTAATGATGTGATCCCGTTATCAAGTGACAACACTTGCCTATGGTCCAGAAACCTTGACCATCTTTGATCAACGAGCTAGTCAACTAGAGGCTTACTAGGGACAGTGTTTTGTCTATGTATCCACACATGTATTGTGTTTCCAATCAATACAATTATAGCATGGATAATAAACAATTATCATGAACAAAGAAATATAATAATAACTAATTTATTATTGCCTCTAGGGCATATTTCCAACAAGTTTGTCTTCACATTACAAGTCGATATCTGAACTACCATCACATAGAAGAGGGTTGCGGTCACGATGAGCATCATCGCGATGAAACTGATCTTCGTCCGGTTCGTCCACCGCTCCCTCCTCCCTCCCGCTAGATAGCGCGCGTATCTAGCTTCCGCCTCCACCCTAGTGGTGTACCCTTTGTAACTGTTACCGCTGAAACAGTGAACCTGTCTCCGACACTCCTCTCAGTCGTCGTAGACTCCGGGAACCTCACCCTTGTACACGACATATGATGGCATCTCTATGCACTAGACAAACAAAATGTTAGTAGAAATTCACAGATAATATATAAGCAATATATAAGTATGCAACAAAAGGATCGGAAGAGAAAAGCAACACATTAATAGCACGATTCATGGTCCTACTAATAAATAGCATCGACTACATATAAGTTGAACGACTGTCCAAACTAAAAAGACATACAAGTTCATTAAAGTTTAATTACAATATGAGCTAATCGATATTTCAGAACTACATAGCATCAGTACTTTCGACTCGACTCAGGGACTGGAGCGTGGATGAAGCCGCCGTCTTTCGTGAAGGTCATGAATGTGCGATCGTTGTCAGCCTGCATTTGTAGCGTTGTGTCAATTTCACTGTTGGACGGTTGACAGTTGAGGTAGAACTGCCCCGATCTAGGAAGGATATCTTGATAGATGATTTCCACAAACTCCGACTGGATGCGAAAGAATTCTTGTCTGATGTCCTCGTCCTGGATTGCCGATAAGCGTGCGACCCATTCTTTGAGATCATTTGGTAGCATACGGTGATGATGGTCCTGTACGATCGCCCGCATGTGATGGAGGGCGTAGTAGGCATCCTTCTGACTGCCAGGCGGCTGCTTGATGCAGTGGAACGTCGTTACGTGGGTGAACACGTGCTTGTCGTACCTAAGAATTGGCCTCCTGAAGGTGCCTCCAGATTTGGCGTAGCCGGGGAGGACATCATCAAGAACTTTCTTGATATTTGTGTAGTCTTTCTTCGACTGACGGTCCGAGTCGAAATACGTGGCCATGGAATATTTCGGGCTTAAGAGGATAAGTGTGCAATGTGTGTCACTGCACAAAACACGGAATGTTAGAAAAAAACGATTGAAATCTAAGAAATCATATGTTACGGGGCGATGAGGGGATGACTTACTCGGAAAAGTAAGGCACGAGGAAGTTATCCTTATCTGCGTTCGCCAGAATGACGCCTTCGAGGTATGAACTCACGACTTGTCGGTCCCCAGCGCTGCCCAAGATCTTCGCACGCATGTAGAAGGGGTCGACTATCACGATGTCCGGTGTCTTGTCTCTAATGATCCACATATCCATACTGAGCGAAAATAGCCGAATGAAGGTGTAGTGCAGCGGATAAAGGTTAAGCATAGCGAAGATGTCATCAAACCGCAGGACGATCATACGCCCGATGGTGCTATCGATAAAGCCCTTGCCCTCTGGCACCTTGGCCACGAAAACCGGGTATGTCGCATCATTCTCGGAGAGACGCCGCTTCTCCATATAAAGAACAAGGTCATGCAGAATCCACATAGCACCGGTTGCAGCATTGAGCAGATTAGTCGGTAGCATCGGCCTACCCGCCACATGCACCCTCCTCTCAATATCCTTAGATATTGGTGGCCCGTCCTGAGCACGGATCGTACTCGGTGCCGGCTGGCTCGCACCCTTGTTATTTTTTATTTCCGTCCCTTCTGCTTCTTCTGCTGTAATGGGATCGAGTTCTGCTCAGAGACCACCTTCTTGAGTGTGTTGGGGCTGATAATATTTCGCACCTCGGATATTTGAGTCTCGGTGAAGGCGGCAGCTGGAGGCGTCTCCTGAGAACTGAATAGACGACGCCTGTTGCAATTGTGTTTCTCCGCGATACCAGCTAGATCGCCATCATCTTTTGCAGGGTTGGATTTTTGAGAAGGAGGCCCGAACAATTCGTCACCGTACCCATGTTCGTTGATGTACTTATCGACGTTGGAAAATGTACCGTCGTCGTCGTCCGGATCTTGTGCCACGACTGGCGGTGTTGTCTGTGGGGTGATGTCCCCTGCCCCCAAATGAATTTGGCTCTTCGGCCAAAGCATGGACCAGTTTTAGGAGGTGCTGAGGGTCATCACATCATCTTCGTCGGCCGCAGGGGGTCGATACGGAGGTAACAAGTCATTGCAGCCCCGCAGCACCCGAACCAGTTGAACCCTATACACGATGGGTGGCATCGCATTGCCGTGGAACACGCGGTTGTTTGGTTCAACGATTTTGGCCTTGGCGACATCGATCAACTCGTCGTCCACGAAGTGCAGGAGAGTGCATGGAATGTTGGCGGCGCCCTGCGAAAACATGTAGGGCGTCAGGGATGCCCAATCAAAGGCAAGGAGATGAAGTCATCGGCCGAGGCTTAGTTACCGTGTTGGCGTCGAGCTCGGCTAATGTTGAGGACCGCCAACGGCGGGCGTGCATGTGACGGAGGGGCCGCTTGCTGCCGAGGTGCCACCGGCGTATTCTTCCCACACACGGGTGCATTAAGCTCCAATACCGGCGCCGACGCCGGAGGCACCTGCAATGTCGTCTCCGCCGGAGACACCGATGCCGGCGCGTTGTGCGAGTTGCTGCCCATGAAGCTGGGAATCGGGGGCGGCCCTTGTTGGCCGCCCGCAATCCACCCCCGTGATACGTCTCTAACGTATCTATAATTTTTGATGGTTCCATGCTATTATCTTGTCAACTTTGGATGTTTTGTATGCATGAATATGCTATTTTATATCTTGTTTGGGACTAACCTATTAACTCAGTGCCAAGTGTCAGTTCCTGTTTTTTCCGTGTTTTTGACCCTTTTCAGAGAAGAATATTAAACGGAGTCCAAACGGAATAAAACCTTCGGAATGATTTTTTCCGTAACAGAAGATACGCAGGGAACTTGAGAACCAAGGCAAAGGACCCCGTGGGAGGTCACAAGCCCCCTAGCCGCGGCCTCGGGGGGGGGGGGGGGCGCCTACCAGGCTTGTGGGCCCCACATGGCTCCTTTGCCCTACTTCTTCCGCCTATAAATTCCCTAAAAATCCAAAACCACCAGAGAGAGCCACGAAAATACTTTTCCACCGCCGCAACCTTCTGTCTCCGCAAGATCCCATCTGGGGACCGTTCTGGTGCCCTGTCGGAGGGGGATTCAGACACGGAGGGCTTCTTCATCAACACCATTGCCTCTCCGATGATGCGTGAGTAGTTCACCACAGACCTTTGGGTCCATAGCTAGTCGCTAGATGGCTTCTTCTCTCTCTTGGACCTTCAATACAAAGTTCTCCATGATCTTCATGGAGATCTATCCAATGTAACCTTCTTTTGTGGTGTGTTTGTCGAGATCCGATGAAGTGTGGATTTATGATCAGATTATCTATGGATATTATTTGAGTCTCCTCTGATCTCTTATATGTATGATTTCGTATCCTTGTAATTCTCTTTGAGTTGTGGGTTTCGTTTGGCCAACTTGATCTATAATTCTTGCAATGGGAGAAGTGCTTGGTTTTGGGTTCATACCATGCGGTGTCCTCACCTAGTGACATAAGGGGTAGCGAGGCACGCATCGTGTTGTTGCCATCAAGGGTAAAAAGATGGGTTTTGTATCTATTGCATGAATTTATCCCTCTACATCATGTCATCTTGGTTAAGGCGTTACTCTGTTTGTTATGAACTCAATACACTAGATGCATGCTGGATAGCGGTCGATGTGTGGAGTAATATTAGTAGATGCAGAAAGTATCGGTCTACTTGTCTCGGACATGATGCCTATATGTATGATCATTGCCTTAGATATCATCATGACTTTGCACGATTATATCAATTGCTCGACAGTAATTCGTTCACCCACCGTAATACTTGCTATCATGAGAGAAACCTCTAGTGAACAATATGCCCCCCGGGTCTACTTCACATCCTATTTTCAGTTCCACAAAATTACTTCGTTGCACTTTTCACATTCAGATCTCACCTTGCAAATAATCGTGAAGGGATTGACAACCCCTTTATAGCGTTGGGTGCAAGTTTGTTTGTTTTTGCGCAGGTACATTGGTAACTTGTCTTGATACTCCTACTGGATTGATACTTTGATTCTCAAACTGAGGGAAATACTTACTGCTACTGTGCTGGATCACCCTTTCCTCTTCAAGGGAAAAACCAACGCAAGCTCAAGAGGTAGCACCCTGCAGCCCCTCAAGCAAGGAAGGCATAATGGCGGGGATCGTCGCTCCCAGTTGGTCTCGCACTTGCTCTTGGACTATTTCTGGAATCTGTGCCACTTGTGCCTTAAGTTCTTTAACCTCGTGCTCCTGGCTTTCCGAGCTGGTCTTTCTCTCCTTTCGCCCAGCCTTATAGTATTCCGACCGTTTCGTGGACAAGCCTTCGCCGGCCACACGGCCAGCTGACGACGGCTTACTGAGCTTATCCTTGTGTTTCATTACGTTTAACGCCCTATTTAAAGTGGTGTCCCAAGGGGCAGACAGGGAGCTTTGAGACCCCGCGCTACTGCTTTCAGTTTCCCGCGGAAGGAACATGAACCATTTAGAAATTTGGCTTCATTAATTAGAATGCAACCATATGGAGCTAATTACGCGGGGGTGTATTCCTTACCAGAACACGCTCAAGATCCTTCACCTTCGGATCCGTGGTAAGCTCCTTTGTTACCGGGTCCACCTTGTATTGGGCCCTGACATAGTTCCTGGTCTGCTTTTCATTGTATTTATCGAAGAGGGGCGGTAGGCCTTGCTCGGCACGCTCCGCGTCCTCCTTATCCCATTTAGGTTCTGCCATTCTGTAACCACCGGGACTGAGTTTGTGGACCCCTAAGTTCAAGTCCCGCATATCTTTCCCCCACTGACTTGATTCCACGGATGCGTTGCTCTCGCACTTGATCTTGAACTCCAGGTAGTCAGCTTCGCTGATCGAAGGATTTGTCTCCTTGATCTTCTCATAACTATCACCTTTTAGAATCCTTCTCTTCACCAAGGCTCTCCGAGTAGCCAAGGCCGTGCTCATCTTCGTGAGGGCGGCACTGTTCACTTTATTCCCTGAGAGGCGTGTGTTTGCGACGTCACCGGGGAACTTGTATCGTTCGTGCAGTTTCGTGAAGAGGAGGTTGCGCAAATTCGCTCGGCCTTGATGCCTTAGGTTCTCGGTGTTGATCGAGACGGTGCTCCGGAGAATGCACCCGAGTTGTCCCGCGTACCCACCGACTAATTCTTTGGGTGTCGTTGGATGCCCACTAGAGGACACTTCAGTAAATTCCTCCTTGACGGTGCTGAGCACGTTAGGGCGCCGGTCCTTCCGTTGCTTCTTCGGTTGGCTGCCATCTGTGCGTTTGCTGCCATCATCAGTGGTGGCATCCCCGGCGGCACCATCAGTGGTGTCATCCCCGACGCCACTAGGGGTTGTGTAGTCGGGATCGGTGTCTTCCGCGGCGTCCTCATAGCGGTGAGGTTCTTCCTCCAGCTCTTGGGACAGCTTCCAGAATGGCTTGCCCGAACCGCCGGCCTCATCGTTGTTGGCCATGTTCGCTCTAAATAGGAAAAAGGCTACTAGAGTTATTGGATGAGATTAGGGTAGTATCTATTTTTCTCAGATTTAGAGGAAAACTGAGAATAAAACACGCAAATTGATATGGTGAAGATGAAGATTTGGGAGAAGAGCTTAGGTTAGAGAAGATGCGGAGATCAACATATTGAAGAATTACTCGCCCCGCCTCGGAATATGAGTCCCAGTTTTTTTAGCTTTTTTAGGTTTCTAAAATAAGCAGTCCTCAACTAAAAATATTTTTCTAAAAGTCTAGTAATCAAGTCTTAATTAGTAGACTTTGCTTCGGTTGAGAATCGGGCACCTTCTAGGTCAAGAAAATTGGGCATGACCTTTGCTAATTTTCTTGACCTAGGAGTGCCCCATCCTCAACCGAAACGGAAATTAATCAACGTTTCAGGAGAAAGGGGTGCAAAATCTCTCTTAACTGGATGTACTTATTTAGGCCAAAAATCATTAATATCCTTTCAAACCTTAACTTTACTCTGATTAAAGCCTATTTGACATTCAAGCATCATTGGAACAGAATCATATTTGGCAATGGCTTGCCCAATAATTAAGGAGCAATAAACGTATCTTCACGTAAAATATTTGATTGGAATCCGCATGCATGCATATATTGAAAACACAACAAAATGCTTTGGCTCAACGTGACAAAGAAAAACATGGTCCAGATCTATTCAACTGCCAACATATGGATGATTATTCAAGGAGAAGTGAACAAGTACGTCGGCTAGATTTCTAGAAAAAACATCCCTACGGCTATAACACTATAACTATGCGATTCCTCCGCATTTTATATTTCAGTTTTCTGACACCAGCATACAGCTTGAATAAGCAATAAAGAAGCTCAGCATTTTACAGTTAGGTAGTCTAAATTTTGATCGAATAGGATACATTTCACTGCTGAAACAAATCATCAGGGCTGAACAGTTTCTTAAGAGATTGTCATTTTGCAACCTAAGCTACTGCAAAAGCCTTTGAACCACTGCTTCCTCAAATGATATGACTCACATGGCATAAACTAAGGATAGTCGCAACCTACGTTACTGCAAATGCTTTCGAACCACCGCTTCCCCACTGATATGAGACACATGGCATATAAGAGGGTCAAATGTACCAAGTTACTAACTACCAACAAGATTTTAGGAATATTTCTGTCCAAATTTTTTTTTAGGAAGATAAGCAATGATGTGCCCAAAAAAACCTGACAAGGATCCAATAAAGTTCAACTGTTTCTCCTTTCTACCACCTAGATTTTGTTCTCCAATTTAACCTCTGTGTTGCCTATTTTCCTTCGGTGCATTCATGTTCCCTGAATGCCCACTGCTATGTAACCTATGTTAAATAGTTCATTTTCCAACCAAGTTATTGCCATATTCATTTTGAATTAAACGATACCAAATGTACACTGTTTGCGATTAAACCAAAGGCAGAAGTATCGTGAAACAAAGTTAGTGGGCAATAAATCGTACGTGTTCGAGCAGGATGTCGACGATCTCGGCGCTGCCACTGCTGGCCACGGAGTGAATCGGCGCCCACCCTTCCTCGTCCTTCCCATTCACGGCGCTCGCCACGGCATCGCCCCCCGCAGCCACAAGCGCGGTGACGGCCTAAAACATCAAACATGCCCCCAAAGCCAAAAGGGTCAAAACCCTAAACCCAGAGGCCGAGCAGATTCGGGGGCTAATCGCGCGGGGAGGCGACGACGCTTGCCTTGGGGTGGCCGGAGGTGGCGGCGACGTGGACGAGGGGACCGTCCTCGTTGCAGAGGGAGAGGGCAGCGACGAGGTCGGCGGGGGTGAGGGAGGCGAAGACGCTGGCGGCCCCGAACTCCGCGACGAGGGAGGCGAAGACGCTGGTTCCAGCGAGAGGAGAGGTGGGGAGAAACGACGGGCTGTGGGGAGAGTGAGGGGAGGGGGGAATGAATTGGTATAGTGAGGGGAGGGTTAGCAATGGCGCACCATTTAGGGGTGCGCCATAAGTAAGGTGATAGCAACGGCGCACCTTCTAGTGGTGCGCCATAAGTAAGGTGATACAATGGCGCACCTTCTCCTGGTGCGCCATTACTAATTTTTTTATTATTTTTTTGGATTTTTAGTTGCATGTAATAATTTCTCCGCCTATCTAGTATACTTTGTATTTAGTTCATCTATTTTCTTAATAAGAACTATGTCCTTTGGGACATATTCTTCTATATATTTATAGGTTTGGTCCACATTCGAATGTTGATCTACGTAGTAGCATCCTTTGTATGGATTTGGTTGGATCTTTGAGGACTACAACCATGCGTGAGGACAAATAAAGGGTGGCTAATCACTATCCATGGCCGTCTAAAGGGGCATATTTGGAAACCCTGGTTATAGATACGGTGACAACGTAGAGATAAGTACCATGTGAACTGGTTGTAGATAAGTATTCCCCTCGCTCGCATGATCTCATCTTTTCATTTTCTCAAAATGAATGCATTTTCAACATCTGGAATGGTTGAACCAAAAGGTCATAGCCCATGAGCTTAATGTGTGCTCGATAACTCCGCTACTTAAGCTTGCAACTCGCTTCTTAATGAAAAGATTCAATCACTCATTTCCACTTGTTTAGCCAATGGTTTACACCTAACCCATCCATAAAGCTCAGGGAGAGAGACACTTACAAAAAATCATGTTATGAGGTGATATCACATTGTGCAAAGATTTAGAATTAGATGACATGGTTGAAATCAAGTGACATGAAATAACAGTCATCAAAGATTGAGCTTGCCACTGACACACACACGTGGCCGACACGTCGTGATTCGATCTTAGCTATCTTTTCACAATGATCTTCTTGCCCTTCTTTCTCGCGGTTGAATAATTTATCCCCGGAACCCTTTGAATTCTTCTCTTGAACGGACGTCCTTTAGGTAGGGTGGTCCTGCTTCTTCTTGTGGTGTGTGCTACTTCATTGTCGTCGTCATCTTCCATCTTTGGGTCGCCGTACTTGTCGAAGTCTTGATCATTGGAGACTCCATCCATTCCAATGATGTTCCTTTTGCCTCTCCTCACGACAACACGACTGGGCTTTGACGGGTCGGTAATGAAGAAGCATTGGTCCACTTGGCAAGCGAGTACCCATGGCTCATTTTTCACGGTGACGTTTGCGCCCGCGGTCTTGGATTTGGCTTCATGTATAACCATGGTGGTGAAATACCTGTCTTATTTTAGGACGCTCTTGGCCTATCTGACACGGAACATCGGAACCTTCTCTCCAGCGTAGCTCAGCTCCCAGATCTCCTCGATCCTTCCGTAGTATCTGTCCTTGTCGTTACCGGTGTAGGATTCCATTGTTACCCCAGAGTTCTGATAATCGCTCTTCATGTCCTTTTCCTCGGTGTAGAATGTGTAGCCGTTGATATTGTATGCCTCATAGGTCATCAGGTTGTGCTCGGCGCCCTGTGACAAGGCGAATATGAGTTTTTCTTCCGCGGAAGAATCCTCATGTAAAGGGTACGACAGAAGCTTGTCCTTGAACCAACGCGTGAAAGATAAGTTGTGCTCTTTGATTATATCTCCGTCCGTCCTCTGTTGGCCTCGGTCATTGTACGTCTTCTCAATAAAGGTTTTGTGCTCTACCACCCAAGGATCGACCACGTCTATGTGTTATAGCGCGACTAGGTTTTCTCCTTCAAAGTCGGCGAGTCGACCCTTGAAGTCGACATGCATTTCGCGACGACCCTCGCGGTGACCCCATCCAGCGAGCCTGCCGAGGTGCCTGTTGACGGGTAGACCAACGAGGTTCTCGATGCCTAGATAATTCATGCAGAAGGAGATGCACTCTTCGGTCAGAAAGCCTTATGCTTCCATTTGGACGTGCCCTGTTGCGAACGTATCCTTTGATGACACCATTCATCCTTTCGAACGGCATCATGCTGTGGAGGAACGTCGGCCCGAGTTGGATGATATCCTCCATGATATGGACCAGCAGATGCACCATAACGTCGAAGAATGCAGGCGGGAAGTACATCTCAAGCTCGCATAGTATCACCACGATCTCTTCCTGTAGCCTTATGAGTTGCCTCACGCCAACCGACTTCCGAGAGATGACGTCGAAAAAGTTGCATAGGCCAAATAGCGTTTCATGGACGTGCGCGTCCATGATCCCACAAATTGCAACTGGAAGTATCTGCGTCATCAGCACGTGACAGTCGTGAGACTTCATCCCGCTGAACTTCTGCTTCGCTGAGTCTAGGTATCTGCTTATCTTCCCCGCGTAACCGTAAGGAAGTTTTACTCCTACGAGGCAGGTGAAAAACTGCTCGATCTCCTTTTGACTTAGAGTGAAGCACGCGAGAGGGCAGTCATATTCGATCTTCTTGGCCTTTTTGCCTTTGCGACGACTTTCCGTGTCCTTCGCCTCATCATCATCATCATCATTAGGGCGTTTTGCATGAAGCTCCTCCCTGATGCCCATTGATTGCAAGTCTGCCCTTGCTTTTGGCCCATCTTCGGTCCTCTCTGGCATGTTGAGCAGGGTACCAAGTAGACTCTCGCACACGTTCTTCGTGATATGCATGACATCAAGGTTGTGAGGCACACGGAGGATCTTCCAGTACGGAAAGTCCCAGAAAACATACCTCGTTTTCCATACCTTCAGCAACGGCTCTGGCACCTTTCCCGGCGGTGGGCACTCTTTCCAATTTTTCAACAGGTCGTCTATTTCCTCGCCGCTCCTCGTACGTGGGGGTCTTCGGGGTTCGGTTTCACCATCGAACAGATCCTTGCGTTTTCTCCATGCGTCATCGTCGCGAAGCCACCTTTGATATCCCATGAACACGGTTTTCGAAGACCCGGGATCTCTATCTAGCTGGCGATACGTTGTGTCATCCATGCACCTGACGCATGCACAAAATCCATGGACCCACCTGCCCCGCGACATATCCGTAACCAAGATAGTCGTGCACCGTCGTGAGCAGTGCGGCTCTCATAGGGAAATATTGTTTCGCTGCGGCATCCCACGTATTGGCTGGTGCTACCTCAAAAAGATCCCCGACAACGGTGCCGGAAATACTTCTGATTGTTCTGCTGTGTATCCCTTGCAACGGCTCGAGGAAGTAGTTGTGTCAACGGCACAAGGAATCCTTCAGCTACGGCTACGCCTTAAGGGACTTCCTAGGCAAGTATGCAAAGGATTTCACCCGTCGACAGATACTTTCTGCAACTACTACTATTAATCCACACGTCGACCGCTATCCAGCATGCATTTAGTGTATTAAGTCCATAAGAACAAAGTAACGCCTTAAGCAAGATGACATGATGTAGAGGGATAATCTCAAACCAATGATAAAAACCCCATATTTTTACCCTTGATGGCAACTGCTTGATGTGTGCCTTGCTACCCCTACTGTCACTCGGAAAGGTCACCACATGGCAGAACCCAAAACCAAGCACTTCTCCCATTGCGAGAATCATAGATCTAGTTGGCCAAACAAAACCCAAGATTCAGAGAGACTTACAAGGATATTAAATCATGCATATAAGAAATTAGCAAAGACTCAAATATATATCATAGATAATCTGATCACAAGTCCACAATTCATCGGATCTCGACAAACACACCGCCAAAGAAGATTACATCGGATAGATCTCCATGAAGATCATGGAGAACTTTGTATTGAAGATCTAAGAGAGAGAAGAAGCTATCTAGCTACTAACTACGGACCCGTAGGTCTGAAGTGAACTACCCACGAGTCATTGGAGGGGCGATGATGGTGATGAATAAGCCCTCCACCTCCAAATTCCCCTTCGACAGGGTGCCGGGAAGGGTCTCCAGATGAGATCTCGCGGAAACGGAAGCTTGCGGCGGCGGAAAAGTATTTTCGAGGCTCCCCTGATTTTTTGAAGAATATTTGGGAATATATAGGCGCAAGATCTAGGTCAGGGGCGGCCAGGGTGGCCACAAGCTTGCTCACCGCCACCTCCCCCTGGTGGCGTGGTGGGAGCTTGTGGGCTCCGTGGGGCCCACCTGGCTTGGCCCAAAGGCTCCCTGGTCTTCTTTCGTTTGGGAAAAAATCATTTTGGGGTTTTTATTCCGTTTGGACTCCGTCCCTAAATCAGATCTGAAAAGAGTCAAAAACACGGAAAAAAACAGGAACTGGCACTTGGCACTGAATTAATAAGTTAGTCCCAAAAAGATATACAAAGGTACATAAAACATACAAATAAGACAAGATAACACCGTGAAACCATCAAAAATTATAGATACATTTGAGACGTATCAAGCATCCCCAAGCTTAACTCCTGCTCGTCCTCGAGTAGGGAAGTGATAAGAATGATTTTTTGATGCTTTCATGCTACCTAGCATAGGTGTCCTTTGTAATTCCTCTTATGTGACGTGAATGTTCAGATCCATTAGATTCAAAACAATAGTTTGCTGTTGACGTGGAAACAATAATAATTCAAGCAAACTAGCAAAGTAATCATGAACTTTCAAAATAACAAGGCCAAAAGAAAGTTATCCCTACAAAAGCATATAGTCTGGCCATGTTCTATCATCATTGCACAACGAATTTAAATCATGCACAACCCCGGTATTGGCCAAGTAATTGTTTCGCATCTTTACTTTCTCAAACATTTTCAACTCTCACGCAATACATGAGCGTGAGCCATGGTTATAGCACTATAGATGGTGTGGAATGTGGTGGAGGTTGCAAGACAAAAAGGAGAAGATAGGCACATTAACTAGGCATATCAATGAGCTGTGGAGATGCTCATCAATAGATATCAATGTGAATGAGTAGGGATGCACTAGAGCTACAAGTATGTGAAAGCTCTTAAAGAAAACTAGTGGGTGTGCATCCAACTTGCTTGCTCATGAAGACCTAAGGCAATTTTCACGAAGCCTATCATAGGAATATACAAGCCAACTTATCTAATGAGAATTTCCCACTAGCTATATGGTGGTGACAAAACGAGAGACTCTCAATCATGAAGATCATGGTGCTCAATATGCACAAGTGTGGAAAAAGTGGTAGCATTTTCCCTTCTCTCTTTTTCTCTCATTTTTTTTATTTTGGTGGGCTCTTTGGCCTCTTTTTTATGGGCTTCTTTGGCCTCTTTTATTTTCACACATGGGACAATGCTCCAATAATGATGATCATCATACTTTCAACTCAAAACTTAGAGAAATTATGACTCTATATGGAATGCCTTCGGTAGTGTACCGTGGCAATGATCTAGCATGGCAATAGTCATCAATGGAAACATCATGCTAGCTATCTTACGATCGTGCAAAGGCAATGTCGACGTGGTAGCACATATCATGGTGGTAGTTGCATGGCAATATATCTCGGAATGACTCTGAAAAAGCCATAGTAGGTAGGTATGGTGGCTGTTTTGAGGGAGACTAATGGTGGGTTTTGTGCACCGGCGAGAGTTGCACGGCATTCAGAAGATAGTGATGGTGGAAGGTGAAAGTGCATCTAAACCATGGACTCAACATTAGTCATGAAGAACTCATATACTTGTTGCAAAAGTTTTATTAGTAATCGAAACAAAGCATTCAACGCATACTCCTAGGGGAAGGGTTGGTAGGTATAAACCATCGCGCGATCCCGACCGCCACGCAAAGGATGACAATCAATATACAAATCATGCTCAGATTTCATCACATAGCGGTTCACCATACGTGCATGCTACGAGAATCACTAAATTCATCACAAGTATTTCTAGATCCACAACACCTTACTAGCATGACTTCAATATTACCATGACCACAACTCAAAACTAATTGAGATGAATCAAACTTCTCTAACTATTCAATGCTCATGAAGGTGGAAGTTTTCATATCCCTTTGGATAACTACCCCTTTTGAGACTACTTTCAAAGCATAGATCAACTACCAAGCCACGCACCGCTGCGCTCTAAAAGATATAAGTGAAGCACATAGAGCAAAAGTATCTAGCTCAAAAGATATAAGTGAAGCACATAGAGCAAAAGTATCTAGCTCAAAAGATATAAGTGAAGCTCGAAAAAATCACGATGTATGCATGTCTCTCTCGATAGGTGTGCATCAAGGATGATTGTGACACAACAAAAATAAAAGACTCCTACGATAGAAGACGCTCCAAGCAAAAACACATAACATGTGGTGAATAAAAATATAGCCCCAAGTAACGTTACCGATGGATTGAAGACGAGAGAGGGGATGCCTTCCTGGGGCATCCCCAAGCTTAGGCTTTTACGACATCCTTGAATCTCTTGTGGTTCCTTGGGAATCCCCAAGCTTGAGATCTTGCCACTCTTTATCTCTTTGTCCATAAGAACTTCACCCAAAACTTGAAAACTTCACAACACGAAACTTAAACAGAAACTCGTGATAAATTAGTACAAGAAAGCAAATCACCACTTCCTTAGGTACTGTAGCAAACTCAAATTCTACTTGTGCTGATGTTGGGTTACTGTACTTTCAATCTTCCATGGCTAATACCCCCCGATACTATCCATAGTTTCATTAAAATAAGCAACCAACACAACAAAAACAGAATCTGTCAACAGCAGACCAGTCTGTAGCAATCTGCATGTTTCGTATACCTCTGATACTTCACAAATTCTGAACAATTACTACAGTCTAAATAATTTGCGTAGGAATCAGCAGCAAAAAGAATCAACTCAAAAGCTCTTACCGAAAAAAATGAAAATTCTTTTCGTGAGCAGAAAGTTTTTCTCTTTCCCAGCATGACCAAACGATCATCCTCAAGACTAATCATAACGGTTTTGCTTGGCAAAACCGCAAAAAAAAACACAAAAAACACAATCATAACAGAACTATGAAAGTGTGAAAACACAAAACAGAAAGAAAAAGGATAGATTCGTTGGGTTGCCTCCCAACGAGCGCTTTTGTTTAACGCCCTTAGCTAGGCGAAAGTGATGGAATCACGTATAGTCATCTTTGGTGCTCAAACCATAAGTAGCGTGATCATTTATCATCTTAAGATTTTCAACTTTATTAGATGACTCACCACTAGCTCTAGGAACAAAAACAGGCTTGACAATCTTTTTGATAGTAAGATTTGGAGTATTTTGCACAGCGGCAAAAGCGGAACCCAAGTTGGTTATGACATCTTCTAATTTGCCAATTCTAGAAAATCATTAACTACAAGTTCCTTCGACTTTAAATTTTTCAAAAAGTTTCCCACTTTGGATCCGTACTGAGCAATTTGATTGTGGATCTTTCTATCCAAACCCTCAATAAGTTCAACTGTGACAATTTTGTTTTCAATAGCGTCAAGCCTTTGCATCACGTGTTCCAAGGTCAAGATAGTTCCATTAACCATGAGCGGGGGTGAGCCTACCGAATTAATGATAGCTCTATAGGAGTCAACAGTATGGCTCCCCAAAAAGTTCCCGCCTACAATGGTATCAAGTATATACCTATTCCAAGGAGAAATTCCAACAAAGAAACTGCGAAGGAGGACGGTAGTGGATTGCTTATGAGTAGATCTACTTTGAGCATTGCAAATCCTGTACCAAGCGTCCTTCAAATTTTCTTCCTCATTCTGCCTGAAATTGAGAAATTCATTTTCAGGGGTGTCGTTTGGAGTGGTGGGTCTAGCCATTGATGGACTATCTCACACACAAATGAGAAGGAAGAGAGAGTGAAACGGGCAAAAGAAGACAACAAAAGGCAAAAGAAAACGGCGAAGGCGAAAGGCGAATGAAAACGGCAAATGTGAAGTGGGGGAGAGGAAAACGAGAGGCAACTGGCAACAAAAGTAAATGCAAGAGAAGAGTTTGTGAGACCTACTTGGATAGATCTTAATTTCTCCTCCCCGGCAACGGTGCTAGAAATACTTGTGCTACCTCAAAAAGATCCCCGGCAATGGTGCCGGAAATACTTCTGATTGTTCTGCTGTGTATCCCTTGCAACGGCGCCAGGAAGTAGTTGTGTCGACGGCACGAGAATCCTTCACCTACGGCTACGCCTTAAGGGACTTCCTAGGCATGTATGCAAAGGATTTCCCCCGTGGCCTTGAAGCCTTGCGTTGGTGTTCCCTCGAAGCGGAAAGGGTGATGTAGCACAGTGACAGTAAGTATTTCCCTCAGTTTGAGAACCAAGGTATCAATCCGGCGGAAGACTATCTCAAGATCCTGCACAAACACAAAAGCTTGCACCCAACGCTATGAAGGGGTTGTCAGTCCCTTATAGATTGTTTGCCAAGTGAGAACTGAAAGCAACAAAGTAACAAAGCAAAGTAAAAGCGGAGATGTAAATGAAGGATGTGAATAGACCTGGGGGCCGTAGTGTTTACTAGTGGCTTCTCTCATGAAAGCAAGTAGACGGTGGGCGAACAAATTACTGTCAAGCAATTGATAGAACTGTGCAGAGTCGTGACGATATCTATGCAATGATTATTTCTATAGGCATCACGTCTGAAACAAGTAGACCGATACTTTGTGCATCTACTACTATTACTCCACACGTCGACCGCTATCGAGCATGCATCTAGTGTATTAAGTCCATAAGAACAGAGTAATGCCTTAAGCAAGATGAAATGATGTAGAGGGATAATCTCAAACCAATGATAAAAACCCCATCTTTTTACCCTTGATGGCAACTGCTTGATGTGTGCCTTGCTGCCCCTACTGTCACTGGGAAAGGTCACCACATGGCAGAACCCAAAACCAAGCACTCCTCCCATTGCAAGGATCATAGATCTAGTTAGCCAAACAAACCCCAAGATTCGGAGAGACTTACAAGGATATCAAATCATGCATATAAGAAATCAGCAAAGACTCAAATATATATCATAGATAATCTGATCACAAATCCACAATTCATCGGATCTCGACAAACACACCGCCAAAGAAGATTACATCGAATAGATCTCCATGAAGATCATGGAGAACTTTGTATTGAAGATCCAAGAGAGAGAAGAAGCCATCTAGCTACTAACTACGGACCCGTAGTTCTGAAGTGAACTACTCACGAGTCATTGGAGGGGCGATGATGATGAAGAAGCCCTCCAACACCAAAGTCCCCTCCGGCAGGGCGATAGGAAGGGTCTCCAGATGAGATCTCGCGGAAACGGAAGCTTGCGGCGGCGGAAAAGTATTTTCGAGGCTCCCCTCATTTTTTGCGGAATATTTCGGAATTTATAGGCCAAAGACCTAGGTCAGGGGGCGGCCAGGGAGGCCACAAGCCTGTCCACCGCTGCCTCCCCCTAGTGGCAGAGTGGGGGCTTGTGGGCTCCCTGGAGCCCACCTGGCCTGGCTCAAAGGCCCCCTGATCTTCTTCCGTTCGGGAAAAAATCATTTCGGTGTTTTTCTTCCGTTTGGACTCCATCCAAAATCAGATCTGAAAAGAGTCAAAAACACGGAAAAAACAGGAACTAGCACTTGGCACTGAATTAATAAGTTAGTCCCAAAAAAGATATAAAAGGTACATAAAACAACCAAAGAAGACAAGATAACAGCGTGAAACCATCAAAAATTATAGATACGTTTGAGACGTATCAAGCGTCCCCAAGCTTAACTCCTGCTCGTCCTCGAGTAGGGAAGTGATAAGAATGAATTTTTGATGCTTTCATGCTACCTAGCATAGGTGCCCTTTGTAATTCCTCTTATGTGACATGAATGTTCAGATCCATTAGATTCAAAACAATAGTTTGCTATTGACGTGGAAACAATAATAATTCAAGCAAACTAGAAAAGTAATCATGAACTTTCAAAATAACAAGGCCAAAAGAAAGTTATCCCTACAAAAGCATATTGTCTGGCTATGCTCTATCATCATTGCACAACGAATTTAAATCATGCACAACCCCGGTATTGGCCAAGTAATTGTTTCACACCTTTACTTTCTCAAACCTTTTCAACTCTCACGCAATACATGAGCGTGAGCCATGGTTATAGCACTATAGATGGTGTGGAATGTAGTGGAGGTTGCAAGACAAAAAAGGAGAAGATAGTCACATTAACTAGGCATATCAATGAGCTGTGGAGATGCTCATCAATAGATATCAATGTAAATGAGTAGGGATTGCCATACAAATGATGCACTAGAGCTACGAGTATGTGAAAGCTCTTAAACAAAACTAGTGGGTGTGCATCCAACTTGCTTGCTCACGAAGACCTAATGCAATTTTGAGGAAGCCTATCATAGGAATATACAAGCCAACTTATCTAATGAAAATTTCCCACTAGCTATATGGTGGTGACAAAACAAGAGACTTTCAATCATGAAGATCATGGTGCTTAATATGCACAAGTGTGGGAAAAGTGGTAGCATTGTCCCTTCTCTCTTTTTCTCTCATTTTTCATGATGGGCTCTTTGGCCACTTTTTTTCGGTGGGCTTCTTTGGCCTCTTTTATTTCCTCACATGGGACAATGCTCCATTAATGATGATCATCACACTTTCAACTCAAAACTTAGAGCAACTATGACTCTATATGGAATGCCTTCGGTAGTGTACCGTGGCAATGATCTAGCATGGCATAGACATCAATGGAAACATCATGCTAGCTATCTTACGATCATGCAATGGCAATGTAGACGTGGTGGCACATGTCATGGTGGTAGTTGCATGGCAATATATCTCGGAATGACTTTGAAAAAGCCATAGTAGGTAGGCATGGTGGCTGTTTTGAGGGAGGCTAATGGTGGGTTTTGTGCACCGGTGAAAGTTGCACGACACTAAGAAGATAGTGATGGTGGAAGATGAATGTGCATCTAAACCATGGACTCAACATTAGTCATGAAGAACTCATATACTTGTTGCAAAAGTTTTATCAGTAGTCGAAACAAAGCATTGAACGCATACTCCTAGGGGAAGGGTTGGTAGGTATAAACCATTGCGCGATCCCGACCGCCACACAAAGGATGACAATCAATATACTAATCATGCTCAGATTTCATCACATAGCGGTTCACCATACGTGCATGCTACGGGAATCACTAAATTCAACACAAGTATTTCTAGATCCACAACACCTTACTAGCATCACTTCAATATTACCATAACCACAACTCAAAACTAATTGAGATGAATCAAACTTCTCTAACTATTCAATGCACATGAAGGTGGAAGTTTTCGTATCCCTTTGGATAACTACCCCTTTTGAGACTACTTTCAAAGCATAGATCAACTACCAAGCCACACACCGCTGCGCTCTAAAAGATATAAGTGAAGCACATAGAGCAAAAGTATCTAGCTCAAAAGATATAAGTGAAGCATATAGAGCAAAAGTATCTAGCTCAAAAGATATAAGTGAAGCTCGACAAAATCACGATGTGTGCGTGTCTCTCTCTATAGGTGTGCAGCAAGGATGATTGTGACACAACAAAAATAAAAGACTCCTACGATACAAGACGCTCCAAGCAAAAACACATAACATGTGGTGAATAAAAATATAGCCCCAAGTAACGTTACCGATGGATTGAAGACGAGAGAGGGGATGCCTTCCCGGGGCATCCCCAAGCTTAGGGTTTTACGGCATCCTTGAATCTCTTGGGGTTCCTTGGGCATCCCCAAGCTTATGCTTTTACGGCATCCTTGAATCTCTTGGGGTTCCTTGGGCATCCCCAAGCTTGAGATCTTGCCACTCTTTATCTCTTTGTCCATAAGAACTTCACCCAAAACTTGAAAACTTCACAACACGAAACTTAAACAGAAACTCGTGATAAATTAGTACAAGAAAGCAAATCACCACTTCCTTAGGTACTGTAGCAAACTCAAATTCTACTTGTGCTGATGTTGGGTTACTGTACTTTCAATCTTCCATGGCTAATACCCCCCGATACTATCCATAGTTTCATTAAAATAAGCAACCAACACAACAAAAACAGAATCTGTCAACAGCAGACCAGTCTGTAGCAATCTGTATGTTTTGTATACCTCTGGTACTTAAAAAATTCTGAAACATTACGAAAGTCTGAATAATTTGCGTAGGAATCAGCACAAAAAGAATCAACTCAAAATCTCTTTCCAAAAATAAATGAAAATTCTTTTCGTGAGCAGAAAGTTTTTGTCTTTCCCAGCATGACCAAACGATCATCCTCAAGACTAATCATAACGGTTTTGCTTGGCACAAACGCAAAAAAAAACACAAAAAACACAATCATAACAGAACTATGAAAGTGTGAAAAACACAAAACAGAAAGAAAAAAGATAGATTCGTTGGGGTGCCTCCCAACGAGCGCTTTTGTTTAACGCCCTTAGCTAGGCGAAAGTGATGGAATCACGTATAGTCATCTTTGGTGCTCAAACCATAAGTAGCGTGATCATTTATCATCTTAAGATTTTCATCTTTATTAGATGACTCACCACTAGCTCTAGGAACAAAAACAGGCTTGACAATCTTTTTGAGAGTAAGATTTGGAGTATTTTGCACAGCGGCAAAAGCGGAACCCAAGTTGGTTATGACATCTTCTAATTTGCCAATTCTAGAAAATCATTAACTACAAGTTCCTTCTCCTTTAAATTTTTCAAAAAGTTTCCCACTTTGGATCCGTACTGAGTAATTTGATTATGGATCTTTCTATCCAAACCCTCAATAAGTTCAACTATGGCAATTTTGTTTTCAATAGTGTCAAGCCTTTGCATCACGTGTTCCAAGGTCAAGATAGTTCCATTAACCATGAGCGGGGGTGAGCGTACCAAATTAATGATAGCTCTATAGGAGTCAACAGTATGGCTCCCCAAAAAGTTCTCGCCTACAATGGTATCAAGGATATACCTATTCCAAGGAGAAATTCCAACAAAGGAACTGCGAAGGAGGACGGTAGAGGATTGCTTATGAGTAGATCTACTTTGAGCATTGCAAATCCTGTACCAAGCGTCCTTCAAATTTTCTTCCGCATTCTGCCTGAAATTGAGAAATTCATTTTCAGGGGTGTCGTTTGGAGTGGTGGGTCTAGCCATTGATGGACTATCTCACACACAAATGAGAAGGAAGAGAGAGTGAAACGGGCAAAAGAAGACAGCAAAAGGCAAAAGAAAACGGCGAAGGCGAAAGGGGAATGAAAACGGCAAATGTGAAGTGGGGGAGAGGAAAACGAGAGGCAACTGGCAAAAAAAGTAAATGCAAGAGAAGAGTTTGTGAGACCTACTTGGATAGATCTTAATTTCTCCTCCCCGGCAACGGTGCTAGAAATACTTGTGCTACCTCAAAAAGATCCCCGGCAATGGTGCCGGAAATACTTCTGATTGTTCTGCTGTGTATCCCTTGCAACGGCGCCAGGATGTAGTTGTGTCGTCGGCACGAGGAATCCTTCAGCTACGGCTACGCCTTAAGGGACTTCCTAGGCATGTATGCAAAGGATTTCCCCCGTGGCCTTGGAGCCTTGCGTTGGTGTTCCCCCGAAGCGGAAAGGGTGATGTAGCACAGTGACGGTAAGTATTTCCCTCAGTTTGAGAACCAAGGTATCAATCCGGCGGAAGACTATCTCAAGATCCTGCACAAACACAAAAGCTTGCACCCAACGCTATGAAGGGGTTGTCAGTCCCTTATAGATTGTTTGCCAAGTGAGAACTGAAAGCAACAAAGTAACAAAGCAAAGTAAAAGCGGAGATGTAAACGAAGGATGTGAATAGACCCGGGGGCCGTAGTGTTTACTAGTGGCTTCTCTCATGAAAGCAAGTAGACGGTGGGTGAACAAATTACTGTCGAGCAACTGATAGAACTGTGCAGAGTCGTGACGATATCTATGCAATGATTATTTCTATAGGCATCACGTCCGAAACAAGTAGACTGATACTTTGTGCATCTACTACTATTACTCCACACGTCGACCGCTATCCAGCATGCATCTAGTGTATTAAGTCCATAAGAACAGAGTAACGCCTTAAGCAAGATGAAATGATGTAGAGGGATAATCTCAAACCAATGATAAAAGCCCCATCTTTTTACCCTTGATGGCAACTACTTGATGTGTGCCTTGCTGCCCCTACTGTCACTGGGAAAGGTCACCACATGGCAGAACCCAAAACCAAGCACTTCTCCCATTGCAAGGATCATAGATCTAGTTAGCCAAACAAACCCCAAGATTCAGAGAGACTTACAAGGATATCAAATCATGCATATAAGAAATCAGCAAAGACTCAAATATATATCATAGATAATCTGATCACAAATCCACAATTCATCGGATCTCGACAAACACACCGCCAAAGAAGAATACATCGAATAGATCTCCATGAAGATCATGGAGAACTTTGTATTGAAGATCCAAGAGAGAGAAGAAGCCATCTAGCTACTAACTACGGACCCGTAGTTCTGAAGTGAACTACTCACGAGTCATTGGACGGGCGATGATGATGATGAAGAAGACCTCCAACACCAAAGTCCCCTCCGGCAGGGCGACGGGAAGGGTCTCCAGATGAGATCTCGCGGAAACGGAAGCTTGCGGCGGCGGAAAAGTATTTTCGAGACTCCCCTCATTTTTTGCGCAATATTAGGGAATTTATAGGCCAAAGACCTAGGTCAGGGGGCGGCCAGGGAGGCCACAAGCCTGTCCACCGCTGCCTCCCCCCTGGTGGCAGAGTGGGGGCTTGTGGGCTTCCTGGAGCCCACCTGGCCTGGCCCAAAGGCCCCCTGATCTTCTTCCGTTCGGGAAAAAATCATTTCGGTGTTTTTCTTCCGTTTGGACTCCGTTCCAAAATCAGATCTGAAAAGAGTCAAAAACACGGAAAACACAGGAACTGGCACTTGGCACTGAATTAATAAGTTAGTCCCAAAAAAGATATAAAAGGTACATAAAACAACCAAAGAAGACAAGATAACAGCGTGAAACCATCAAAAATTATAGATACGTTTGAGACGTATCAAGCACCCCCAAGCTTAACTCCTGCTCGTCCTTGAGTAGGGAAGTGATAAGAATGAATTTTTGATGCTTTCATGTTACCTAGCATAGGTGCCCTTTGTAATTCCTCTTATGTGACGTGAATGTTCAGATCCATTAGATTCAAAACAATAGTTTGCTATTGACGTGGAAACAATAATAATTCAAGCAAACTAGCAAAGTAATCATGAACTTTCAAAATAACAAGGCCAAAAGAAAGTTATCCCTACAAAAGCATATAGTTTGGCTATGCTCTATCATCATTGCACAACGAATTTAAATCATGCACAACGCCGGTATTGGCCAAGTAATTGTTTCACAACTTTACTTTCTCAAACCTTTTCAGCTCTCACGCAATACATGAGCGTGAGCCATGGTTATAGCATATAGATGGTGTGGAATGTAGTGGAGGTTGCAAGACAAAAAAGGAGAAGATAGTCACATTAACTAGGCATATCAATGAGCTGTGGAGATGCTCATCAATAGATATCAATGTGAATGAGTAGGGATTGCCATACAAATGATGCACTAGAGCTACGAGTATGTGAAAGCTCTTAAATAAAACTAGTGGGTGTGCATCCAACTTGCTTGCTCACGAAGACCTAAGGCAATTTTGAGGAAGCCTATCATAGTAATATACAAGCCAAGTTATATAATGAAAATTTCCCACTAGCTATATGGTGGTGACAAAACAAAAGACTTTCAATCATGAAGATCATGGTGCTTAATATGCACAACTGTGGAAAAAGTGGTAGCATTGTCCCTTCTCTCTTTTTTTCTTGATGGGCTCTTTGGCCACTTTTTTTTGGTGGGCTTCTTTGGCCTCTTTTATTTCCTCACATGGGACAATGTTCCATTAATGATGATCATCACACTTTCAACTCAAAACTTAGAGCAACTATGACTCTATATGGAATGCCTTCGGTAGTGTACCGTGGCAATGATCTAGCATGGCATAGACATCAATGGAAACATCATGCTAGCTATCTTACGATCATGCAATGGCAATGTCATGGTGGTAGTTGCATGGCAATATATCTCGGAATGACTTTGAAAAAGCCATAGTAGGTAGGTATGGTGGCTGTTTTGAGGGAGGCTAATGGTGGGTTTTGTGCACCGGCGGAAGTTGCACGACACTAAGAAGATAGTGATGGTGGAAGATGAAAGTGCATCTAAACCATGGAATCAACATTAGTCATGAAGAACTCATATACTTGTTGCAAAAGTTTTATTAGTAGTCGAAACAAAGCATTCAACGCATACTCCTAGGGGAAGGGTTGGTAGGTATAAACCATCGCGCGATCCCGACCGCCACGCAAAGGATGACAATCAATATACTAATCATGCTCAGATTTCATCACATAGTGGTTCACCATACGTGCATGCTATGGGAATCACTAAATTCAACACAAGTATTTCTAGATCCACAACACCTTACTAGCATCACTTCAATATTACCATAACCACAACTCAAAACTAATTGAGATGAATCAAACTTCTCTAACTATTCAATGCACATGAAGGTGGAAGTTTTCGTATCCCTTTGGATAACTACCCCTTTTGAGACTACTTTCAAAGCATAGATCAACTACCAAGCCACGCACCGCTGCGCTCTAAAAGATATAAGTGAAGCACATAGAGCAAAAGTATCTAGCTCAAAAGATATAAGTGAAGCATATAGAGCAAAAGTATCTAGCTCAAAAGATATAAGTGAAGCTCGACAAAATCACGGTGAGTGCATGTCCCTCTCTCTAGGTGTGCAGCAAGGATGATTGTGACACAACAAAAAATAGAAGACTCCTATGAGACAAGACGCTCCAAGCAAAAACACATAACATGTGGTGAATAAAAATATAACCCCAAGTAATGTTACCGATGGATTGAAGACGAGAGAGGGGATGCCTTCCCGGGGCATCCCCAAGCTTAGGCTTTTATGGCATCCTTGAATCTCTTGGGGTGCCTTGGGAATCCCCAAGCTTGAGCTCATGCCACTCTTTATCTTCTTGTCCATAAGAACTTCACCCAAAACTTGAAAACTTCACAACACGAAACTTAAAAAGAAACTCGTGATAACATTAGTACAAGAAAGCAAACCACCACTTCCTTAGGTACTTTCGCAAACTTAAATTCTACTTGTGCTGATGTTGGGTTACTGTACTTCAATCTTCCATGGCTAATACCCCCCCGATACTATCCATAGTTTCATCAAAATAAGCAACCAACACAACAAAAACAGAATCTGTTAACAGCAGACCAGTCTGTAGCAATCTGTATATTTTGTATACCTCTGGTACTTCAAAAATTCCGAAAAATTACGACAGTCTGAAGAATTTGCGTAGTAATCAGCAGAAAAAATAATCAACTCAAAACCTCTTACAGAAAAAATGAAACTTCTTTTCGTGAGCAGAAAGTTTCTGTCTTTTCCAGCATGACCAAACGATCATCCCCAAGACTAATCATAATGGTTAAGCTTGGTACAAACACAAAAAAGAAACACAAAAACACAACCATAACAGAATTATGAAAGTGTGGAAAACATAAAACAGAAATAAAAAGGATAGATTCGTTGGGTTGCCTCCCAACAAGCGCTTTTGTTTAACGCCCTTAGCTAGGCGAAAGGTGATGAAATCACGTATAGTCATCTTTGGTGCTCAAACCATAGGTAGTGTGATCATTTATCATCTTAATACTTTCATCTTTATTAGATAACTCAGCACTAACTTTAGGAACAAAAACAGGCTTGACGGTCTTTTTGAGAGTAAGATTTGGAGTATTTTGCACAACGGTAAAAGCGGAACCCAAGTTGGTTATGACATCTTCTAATTTGCCAATTCTAGAAGAATCATTAATTTTAAGTTCCTTCTCCTTTAAATTTTTCTAAAAGTTTCCCACTTTGGATCCGTACTGAGTAATTTGATTGTGGATCTTTCTATCCAAATCCTCAATAAGTTCAACTATGGCAATTTTGTTTTCAATAGCGTCAAGCCTTTGCATCACGTGTTCCAAGGTCAAGATAGTTCCATTAACCATGAGCGGGGGTGAGCCTACCAAATTAATGATAGCTCTATAGGAGTCAACAGTATGGCTTCCCAAAAAGTTCCCGCCTACAATTGTAACAAGGATATCCTATTCCAAGGAGAAATTCCAACATAGAAACTGCGAAGGAGGACGGTAGTGGATTGCTTACGAGTAGATCTACTTTGAGCATTGCAAATCCTGTACCAAGCGTCCTTCAAATTTTCTTCCTCATTCTGCCTGAAATTGAGAACTCCATTTTCAGGGGTGTCGTTTGGAGTAGTGGGTCTAGCCATTGATGGACTATCTCACGCACAAACGAGCAGGAAGAGAGAATGAAATGGGCAAAAGAAAACGGCGAAGGAGAAAGGCAAACGAAAACGGCAAATGTGAAGTGGGGGAGAGAAAACGGGAGGTAACTGACAACAAAAGTAAATGCAAGAGAAGAGTTTGTGAGACCTACTTGGATAGATCTTGATTTCTCCTCCCCGACAATGGCGCCAGAAATGCTTCTGATGTCACCTATGCTAATGCACAAAAGTCCTTCCAATGGCGTCAGAAACAGGTGTGTTGACGGCACCAGGAATCCTTCAGCTGCGGCTACGCCTTAAGGGACTTCCTAGGCAAGTATGCAAAGTATTTCCCCCGTGGCTTTGGAGCCTTGCGTTGGTGTTCCCTTGAAGCGGAAAGGGTGATGTAGCACAATGACAGTAAGTATTTCCCTCAGTTTGAGAACCAAGGTATCAATCCGGTGGAGGAGTATCATAAGATCCTGCACAAACACAAAAGCTTGCTCCCAACGCTATGAAGGGGTTGTCAATCCCTTATAGATTGTTTGCCAAGTGAGAACTGAAAGCAACAAAGTAAAAAAGCAAAGTAAAAGCGGAGATGTAAACGATGGATGTGAATAGACCCGGGGGCCGTAGTGTTTACTAGTGGCTTCTCTCATGAAAGCAAGTAGACGGTGGGTGAACAAATTATTGTCGAGCAATTGATAGAACCGCGCAAAGTCGTGACGATATCTATGCAATGATTATATCTATAGGCATCACGTCCAAAACAAGTAGACCGATACTTTCTGCATCTACTACTATTACTCCACACCTCGACCGCTATCCAGCATGCATCTAGTGTATTAAGGCCATAAGAACAGAGTAACGCCTTAAGCAAGATGACATGATGTAGAGGGATAATCTCAAACCAATGATAAAACCCCCATCTTTTTACCCTTGATGGCAACTACTTGATGTGTGCCTTGCTGCCCCTACTGTCACTGGGAAAGGTCACCACATGGTAGAACCCAAAACCAAGCACTTCTCCCATTGCAAGAATCATAGATCTAGTTGGCCAAACAAAACCCAAGACTCGGAGAGACTTACAAGGATATCAAATCATGCATATAAGAAATCAGCAAAGACTCAAATATATATCATAGATAATCTGATCACAAATCCACAATTCATCGGATCTCGACAAACACACCGCCAAAGAAGATTACATCGGATAGATCTCCATGAAGATCATGGAGAACTTTGTATTGAAGATCCAAGAGAGAGAAGAAGCCATCTAGCTACTAACTACGGACCCGTAGGTCTGAAGTGAACTACTCACGAGTCATTGGAGGGGCGATGATGATGATGAAGAAGACCTCCAACTCCAAAGTCCCCTCCGGCAGGGCGTCGGGAAGGGTCTCCAGATGAGATCTCGCGGAAACGGAAGCTTGCAGTGGCGGAAAAGTATTTTCGAGGCTCCCCTCATTTTTTGCAGAATATTTGGGAATTTATAGGCCAAAGACCTAGGTCAGGGGGCGGCCAGGGAGGCCACAAGCCTGCCCACCACCGCCTCCCCCCTAGTGGCGGAGTGGGGGCTTGTGGGCTCCCTGGAGCCCACCTGGCCTGGCCCAATGGCCCCTGATCTTCTTCCGTTCGGGAAAAAATCATTTCGGTGTTTTTCTTCCATTTGGACTATGTTCCAAAATCAGATCTGAAAAGAGTCAAAAACACGGAAAAAATAGGAACTGGCACTTGGCACTGAATTAATAAGTTAGTCCCAAAAAAGATATAAAAGGTACATAAAACAACCAAAGAAGATAAGGTAACATCGTGAAACCATCAAAAATTATAGATACGTTTGAGACGTATCAATCAACTTGCGGGTTTGTGACATTGGGAACCTATGCATATGGGTTGGCACACGTTTGGATATTCATGTGAGTACTCGATGTATGTTTTGGTGATCAACTTGCGGGTTTCGTGACAATGGGAACCTATGCATATGGGTTGGCACACGTTTTGACTCTCCGGTAGAAACTTCGGGGCACTCTTTCAAGTTCTATGTGTTGGTTGAATAGATGATTCTGAGATTGTGTGATGCATATCGTATAATCATGCCCATGGATACTTGAGGTGACAATGGAGTATCTAGGTGACATTAGGGTCTTGGTTGATGTGTGTCTTAAGGTGTTATTCTAGTACGAACTCTATGATGGATTGAACGGAAAGAATAGCTTCGTGTTATTTTACTACAGACTCTTGAATAGATCGATCAGAAAGAATAACTTTCTGGTGGTTTTGTACCCGACAATAATCTCTTCGTTTGTTCTCTGCTATTAGTGACTTTGGAGTGACTCTATGTTGCACGTTGAGGGATATTTATATGATCCAATTATGTTATCATTGTTGAGAGAACTTCACTATTGAAAGTATGAACCCTAGGCCTTGTTTCCACGCATTGCAATACCGTTCGTGCTCACTTTTACTACTAGTTACCTTGCTGTTTTTGTAATTTCAGATTACAAAAACCTATATCTACCATCCATATTGCACTTGTATCACCATCTCTTCGCCGAACTAGTGCACCTATACAATTTACCATTGTATTGGGTGTGTTGGGGACACAAGAGACTCTTTGTTATTTGGTTGCAAGGTTGCTTGAGAGAGACCATCTTCATCCTATGCCTCCCGCGGATCGATAATCCTTAGGTCACCCACTTGAGGGAAAATTGCTACTATCCTACAAACCTCTGCACTTGGAGGCCCAACAACGTCTACAAGGAGTAGGTTGCGTAGTAGACATCATGCTCTTTTCTGGTGCCGTTGCCGGGGAGGCTAGGTAAGCGGCACTCACCTCCCGTCAACGAAGCTCTTTTCTGGCACCGTTGCCGGGGAGGTTAGCGCTTGAAGGTATATCTTTAGATCTTGCAATCGAATCTTTTTTGTTTCCTCTTCTTTCTCTAGAAAACTACAAAAAAATGGAATTGAGGATGCCTCATATGCTCCCTCTTTTTAATGTCTTCCGTGAGCATGATGGGAAGGAAAATTGTGCTCAAGTGCTGAAAGAAGAATTACATAGAATGCTTGGCATAGAATATGTGAATGGTGAGCATGATTGCAATGTTGTTAGCATGATTTCTTTGAATACCCATGATGCTAATGATATGCAAATCCACAAGCTTGGGGTTCTATATTTGATGAAGATGATATTTTTAGTTCTTCCACTTTGAATGATCAAAATCATTTGGATGAAAGCACGCCCCCTGTCTATGATATTATTGTGAGGATACTTATGCTATAAAGAAGAGTATTGATAAAACTTGTCATACTCTCGAGAACCCCTTTTCTAAACCTTGCTTTTTCATTGTGGACACAATTTGTAGTGCTCAAGTCTTTTACGATACTGCCACTACTATTCTTGAGAATAGATTTCCTTATGTGGAGAGTAGTAAAATTCCTATGCATGTAGATCATGAAAAGAAAGCCTTAGGTGCTGGTTATATTGTTGAATTCATTCATGATGCTACTGAAAATTATTATGAGAGAGGATCATATGCTTCTACATATGGCAACAATATCAAGTTTCCTCTCTATGTGTTGAAATTTTTGAAGCTTTGCTTGTTTTACCTTCCTATGCTAGTTGATTCTTGCTCCAATAAGTTGTTTGATCACAAAATCCCTATGCATAGGAAGTGGGTTAGACTTAAATGTGCTAGCCATATGCTCCATGATGCTTCCATTATGTTTCAATCCTTATCTTTTATGTGAGCATCATTGAAATCATCATGCCTAGCTAAGGGCGTTAAACAATAGCGCTTGTTGGGAGGCAACCCAATGAATTTATTTTTGCTTTTTTGCTTTCTGTTTTGTTTTGTCAACACCATCATAATTCTGTTATGATTGTGTTTTTTGTGTTTCTTTTTGTGTTTGTGCCAAGTAGAACCTTTAAGATTCGTTTTGGTGATATTTGTTCAATCATGCTGAAAACGAGAGAAACTTTGTGCTCACGAAATTATTTTTAGTTTCTATCCAGAAAGTTCTTTTGAGTTGATTCTTTTTTCTGATGATTGATATGAAAATTTCATTAATTTTCATAATGTTTCAGAATTTTTGGAGGTGCAGAAGTATGGTTAGCAGTCAGATCATTACAGACTGTTCTGTTTTTGACAGATTCTGTTTTCAATGCATAGTTTGCTTGTTTTGGTGTTTCCATAGATTATATTGAGTAATATAAATTGTGGAAATAGTAAGATACAGTAGGAATTGTGTGAAAATAATTATGACTCTTGTTTTGATAGTACCCAAGTGATTGATTTGCTCGTTATCATACTAACCCATCTCACGAAGTTCCGTTAAGTTTTGTGTTGTGAAGTTTTCAAGTTTTGGGTAGAGTTTCGATTGACTATGGAACAAGGAGTGGCAAGAGCCTAAGCTTGGGTATGACCAAGGCACCCCAAATCCATATTCAAGGACACCAAAGAGCCTAAGCTTGGGGATGCCCCGGGAAGGCATCCCCTCTTTCGTCTTCAATCCATCGGTAACTTTACTTGGGGCTATATTTTTATTCACCACATGATATTTGTTTTGCTTGGAGCGTCATTTTATTTTGTTAGAATAAGGTACTTAGGATCTGAAATTCTTAGATGGGAGATTCTCCACATAGACAAATAGTTGTTCAACTACTGATTGAGCTTCACTTATATCTTTTGGAGTAGTTTGTCTTTTGCTCTAGTGCTTCACTTATATCTTTGTAGAGCATTGCAATGGTTCTATTTTATAGAACTAGTTGAACTCTCGTGCTTCACTTAGATCATTTTGAGAGTCTTAAACAACATGGTACCTTTCTTAGGTTATGAATCTAGTCCTTATATGATAGGCATCCAAAGAGGATAAAAACCTTCATATACATGTGCATTGTTTAGTAAGAGAAGTTTGATTCCTCTCAGTTTGTTTTCAGATATGGATATGGTAATATTAGAGTTATGCTAGTAGGGTTTTGTGAATCTAGAAATACTTTGTGTTGAACTTAGTGATTCCCGTAGCATGCACGTATGGTGAACCGCTATGTTAGGAAGTCGGAGCATAATTGATTTATTGATTGTCATCCTTTGTATGGCGGTCGGGGTCGTGCGATGGTTAACACCTACCAACCCTTCCCCTAGGAGTATGTGTTTAGCACTTTGTTTCAATTACTAATAAAAACTTTCGCAATAAGTATATGAGTTCTTCATGACTAATGTGAGTCCATGGTATAGATGCACTTTCACCTTCCACCATTGCTAGCCTCTCTAGTGCCGCGCAACTTTCGCCGGTGCACAAACCCACCATATACCTTCCTCAAAACAGCCACCATACCTACCTATTATGGCATTTTCAAAGCCATTCCGAGATATATTGCCATGTAACTCCCACCGTTCTGTCTCATGACTTGTGCCGTCTCTTCCATATTGCCATTGCATGATCGTAAGATAGCTAGCGAGATGTTTCAATGCCATACGCTAAGCTAGATCATTGCACATCCCGGTACACTACCGGAGGCATTTCCTATAGAGTCATCATTGTTCTAAGTATTGAGTTGTAAGTAAATAAAAGTGTGATGATCATCATTATTAGAGTATTGTCCCATGTGAGGAAAAATGAAAAGAGGCCAAAGATGCCCACCAATATATATATAGGGGCGCGATATTCGTCACCCTGGGTGAGGAATAGTTATTCTTCACCCCCCTCTATTTTCACATTAATACACCGTAATTTTACGTTTCTGAAATTTTAATCTTATCTCATACGTAAAAAGAGACCGTAAAAAAATACATAGTCACCGTAAAAAATATTTTATGTCACGTAAAATTACAAACATACAAACATAGTTTAAATTATACATAAAATGCGATTTTTCTGGTTTTATGATCTATATTTTTGTTTTCTTATGGCAAATTTTCCGTAGTTAATAAATATAAATGTATCTATTTGCATTTCAAATTTAATTTATTTATGAAATGGTCGTAAAATTACCTCGAGTGAGGAATAATTTATTCTGCACCCTGGGTGATGAATAGAGTTTCTATATATATATATATATATATATATATATATATATATTTATATATATATATATATAAGAAAAGAGGCCAAAGAGCCCAAACAAAAAAAATGAGAGAAAAAGAGAGAAAGGACAATGCTACTATCTTTTTCCACACTTGTGCTTCACAATAGCACCATGTTCTTCATGATAGAGAGTCTCTTGTTTTGTCACTTCCATATACTAGTGGGAATTTTCATTATATAACTTGGCTTGTATATTCCAATGATGGGCTTCCTCAAAATTGCCCTAGGTCTTCGTGAGCAAGCAAGTTGGGTGCACACCCACTAGTTCTCCTTTTTGAGCTTTCACACACTTATAGCTCTTAGTGGATCCATTGCATGCTAATCCCTACTCATCCACATTGATATCTATCGATGGGCATCTCCATATCCCTTTGATACACCGAGTCAATGTGACCATCTCCTCCTTTTTGCCTCACAACCTCCACCACACTCTATTCCACCTATAGTGCTCCATGGCTCACGCTCATGTATTGCGTGAGAGTTGAAAAAGGTTTGAGAAAGTAAGAGTGCGAAAACAATTACTTGGGCAATACCGGGGTTGTGCAAGATTTAAATCCGTTGTGTGGGGATGATGGAGCATAGCCAGACTATATGATTTTGTAGGGATAACTTTCTTTGGCCATGTTATTTCAAAAGTTCATGATTACTTTGCTAGTATGCTTGAAGTATTATTGGTTTCATGTCAATAGTAAACTATTGTTTTGAATCTTACGGATCTGAACATTCATGCCACAAGAAATAAGTTACAAAGGACAAATTTATTAGGTAGCATTCCACATCAAGAATTCGGTCTTTATCACTTCCCTACTCGAGGACGAGCAGGATTTAAGCTTGGGGATGCTTGATACGTCTCCAACGTATCTATAATTTTTTATCGTTCCATGCTATTATCTTGTCAACTTTGGATGTTTTATATGCATGAATATGCTATTTTATATCTTTTTTGAGACTAACCTATTAACTCAGTGCCAAGTGCCAGTTTCTGTTTTTTCCGTGCTTTTAACCCTTTTTCAGACGGAGTCCAAATGGAATAAAACTTCCGCTATGATTTTTTTGGACCAAAAGAGACCCCCGAAACTTTGGAAGAAGGCCAGAAGAGCCATGAGGGAGTCACAAGCCCAGGAGGCGCCCCCACCCCCTAGGCCGCACCTACCAGGCTTGTGACCTCCTCGTGGGCCTAACCGACGTAATTCCACCGCCATAAATTCCTATAAATACAGAAACCCCAAAAAAGAAACCTAGATCGGGAGTTTCGCTGTCGCAAGCCTCTGTAGCCACCAAAAATCAATCTGGAGCCCGTTCCGACACCCTGACGGAGGGGGAATCCATCTCCGGTGGCCATCTTCATCATCTCGGCGATCTCCATGACGAGGAGGGAGTAGTTCTCCCTCGGGGCTGAGGGTATGTACGAGTAGCTATGTGTTTGATCTCTCTCTCTCTCGTGTTCTTGAGATGTCTTGATCTCGATGTACCGCAGGTTGTGCTACTATAGTTGGATCATATGATGTTCTTCCCCCTCTCCCTTCTTGTAATGAATTGAGTTTGACCTTTGAAGTTATCTTATCGGATTGAGTCTATGAGAACACTTGATATATGTCTTGCACGTGTCTATCTGTGGTGATCAACTTGCGGGTTTGTGACATTGGGAACCTATGCATATGGGTTGGCACACGTTTGGATATTCATATGAGTACTCGATGTATGTTTTGGTGATCAACTTGCGGGTTTCGTGACATTGGGAACCTATGCATATGGGTTGGCACACGTTTTGACTCTCCGGTAGAAACTTCGGGGCACTCTTTCAAGTTCTATGTGTTGGTTGAATAGATGATTCTGAGATTGTGTGATGCATATCGTATAATCATGCCCACAGATACTTGAGGTGACAATGGAGTATCTAGGTGACATTAGGGCCTTGGTTGATGTGTGTGTTAAGGTGTTATTCGATACGTCTCACACGTATCTACTTTTCTGAACTCTTTTGCCCTAGTTCTGGACTCTAATTTGCATGATTTGAATGGAACTAACCCGGACTAACGTTGTTTTCAGTAGAATTACCATGGTTTTGTTTTTGCGTAGAAATAAAAGTTCTCGAAATGACCTCGAAATTTACGGGGATTTTTTGTGGAATATATAAAAAATACTGGCACAAGAATCAACCGGAGGGGTGGAGCTGAGAGCCCACAAGCCCACCAGGCCCGGCCCCCCTGGCCGCACCTGGCAGGCTTGTGGGGCCTTCATTGCTCCACCGCCTCCAATCTCAGCTCTATTCAGTCCCTTTTGTCCGGAAAAAAATCAAGGAGAAGAGTTCATCGCGTTTTACGATAGGGAGGCGCCGCCACCTCCAGTTCTTCCTCTGGAGGGCAGATCTGGACTCCGTTCTGGGCTCCGGAGAGGGGAGATCGTCGCCATCGTCATCACCAACCTTCCTTCATCGCCAATTCCATGACGCTCTTCACCGTTCGTGAGTAATATCATCGTAGGCTTGCTGGACAGTGATGGGTTGGATGAGATCTATCATGTAATCGAGTTAGTTTTGATGTGGATTGATCCCTAGTATCCACTATGTTTTGAGATTGATGTTGCTACTACTTTGCCATGCTTAATGCTTGTCACTAGGGCCCGAGTGCCATGATTTCAGATCTGAACCTATTATGTTGTCGTCAATATATGTGTGTTCTTGATCCTATCTTGCAAGTTGTAGTCACCTACTATGTGTTATGACCCGGCAACCCCGGAGTGACAATAGCCGGAACCACTCCCGGAGATGACCATAGTATGAGGAGTTCATCTATTCACTAAGTGTTAATGCGTTGGTCCGGTTCTTTATTACAAGGAGAACCTTAATATCCCGTAGTTTCCATTAGGACCCCGCTGCCACGGGAGGGATGGGCAATAGATGTCATGCAAGTTCTTTTCCCTAAGCATGTATGACTACATACGGAATACATGCCTACATTACATTGACGAACTGGAGCTTAGGGAAAAGAACTTGCATGACATCATGAGTAACATCCGGCATAATCATCCGTCACCGATCCAATGCCTACGAGTTTTTCCTACTTATCCTTGCTACGTTACTTTGCTCCTACTGCTGTCACTGCTGCTACTGTTACTCTGTTGCTACTGTTGTTACTTTGCTGCTAATGCTGTCACTTTGCTGCTACTGGTTACTGTTGCTACTGGTGCTATCATACTACCTTGCTAATGATACTTTGCTGCAGATACTAAATCTTTTAGGTCTGGTTGAATTGACAACTCAACTGCTAATACTTGAGAATATTCTTTGGCTTCCCCTTGTGTCGAATCAATAAATTTGGGTTGAATACTCTACCCTCAAAAACTGTTGCGATCCCCTATACTTGTGGGTTATGAAGACTATTTTCTGGCGCCGTTGCCGGGGAGGCATAGCTATATTCTCTGAGTCACTTGGGATTTACGTCTGCTGATCACTATGAGGAATCCGAAAGATCCAAGAACTAAAGTCTTGCCCTCAACTACGAGGACCAGTAAGGAACTGCCATCTAGCTCTGCATTTGATTCACCTTCAATTATGAGTAAGTTTGCAACACCACCTCCTGCTAGAAATGTTGATATGTCGCCTGTGCTTGATGATGTTACTTCTGTTGTCCATGATAATTGTGACGATGCTATGCTTGATACTGCTTTGCCACTAGGTGCATTCCTTGATGCACACATTGCTAGAGTTGCTGCTAGATGTGATGATACTTCTGAAACTCCTGATATTATTGAAGTAGAACCTGCTATTTTGCCTGTTAGAACTAGCTCTCCTAGATATGAATTGCTTGATATGCCTGAGGGTTATGTTATGGAGGGAGAGATAGCTGAGGACTTTCTTTCTTGTAAGGATAGCTATGATGTTGAGAAATTACTGCTCAAGTGGAAAGAAAAATCTCTGAACGCTAGGATGAAATACGACCCGAAGTTTGCTACTTCGCCTATCTTTGTGACCGATAAGGATTATGAATTCTTCGTCGACCCTGAGTTAATCACTCTGGTCGAATCTGATCCTTTTCACGGTTATGAGTCTGAAACGGTTGTAGCCCATCTTACCAAACTGCACGATATAGCCACCCTATTCACTACTGAGGAAAGATCCGCCACTACTATATCCTTAAGTTGTTTCCTTTCTTGCTAAAGGATGATGCTAAGACTTGGTTCACTTCTCTTTCTCCTGGTTATGTGCATAGCCCCCATGATATGATCTACTACTTCTCTGAAAAATATTTCACTGCCCATAAGAAGCAAGCTGCCTTGCAGGAAATATACAACTTTGCGCAAGTTGAAGAAGAGAGTCTCCCACAAGCTTGAGGGAGGCTCGTCCAACGACTCAATGCTTTGCTCGATCATCCTCTTGAGAAGAATGAAATACTTGATATCTTCTATAATGGACTAACTGATGCTTCTAGAGACCACCTAGATAGTTGTGCTGGTTGTGTCTTTAGGGAACGAACCGTAGAACAAGCTGAGATCTTATTGAATAATATCTTGTGCAATGAGAATGCTTGGACTATTCCCGAACCACCTCCTAAGCCAACTCCGAAGAAAAGAGGTATTCTATTCCTCAGTCCTGAAGAGATGCAGGAAGCTAAGAAATCTATGAAAGAGAAAGGCATTAGAGCTGAAGATGTCAAAAATCTACCACCTATCTAAGAGATCCATGGTCTCGATAACCCGATACAGGTAGTAGAGGTAAATTCTCTTCGTAGATTCAATGAGAGTGATATTCCTTTTGATAAACCTGCTAGCTTATGCCTGGATGAATTTGAGAGCTTTGTTGCCAAACAACAGAGTTTCAATGATTATGTTAGCAGACAATTGGAACAGAATGCTTGTATGCTTAGTCATTTAAGTGCTTGTGTGGATAGAATCGTCAATGATCTTAAGCTCTTGAGTAAACATGCCTCTATGGTTACTACTCAAGTAGAACAAGTACTTAAGGCTCAGAATGACTTGCTCAATGAGTTGAATGACAGTTCTGTCAGAGTAGTCACTAGAGGCGATAGAATGACCTAGGAACCTTTGTATCCTGAGGGTCATCCTACAAGAATTGAACAAGATTCTCAAGGAGTTAGCACTGATGCACCTAGTCATCCTAGGAAGAAGAAGAAACATGATGGGAATTTGCACGTTAGCAACCCTGATGCTGTTACACCCGAGAGTCAAAACGATGTCTCTGTTTCTGATACCGAAACGCAATCTAGTGATGAACATGAGCCTAATGATAATATCGATAGTGATGTTCATGTTGATGCTCAACCTAGAAATGATAAGGATGTGGAGATTGAACCAGTTGATCTTGATAACCCACAACCTATGAATAGGAGATACGATAAGAACGACTTGGCTGCTAGGAAGCATGGTAAAGAAAGGGAACCATGGGTTCAGAAACCCATGCCCTTTCCTCCCAAGCCATCCAAGAAAAATGATGATGAGGATTTTGAGCGCTTTGTTGAAATGATTAGACATGTCTTTCTGCAAATGCGTTTGACAGATATGCTCAAAATGTCTCTGTATGCTAAGTACATGAAGGATATTGTGACTAATAAGAGCAGGATACCTGAGGTTGAGATTTCCACCATGCTTGCTAATTATACCTTAAAGGGTGGAACTCCTAAGAAACTAGGTGATCCCGGAGTGCCCACTATACCTTGCTCCATTAAAGGAAACTACGTTAGAACTGCTTTATGCGACCTTGGATCCGGTGTTAGTGTTATGCCTCTCTCTCTTTACCGTAGACTTGAACTGGATAAGTTGACACCCACTGAAATCTCCTTGCAAATGGCCGACAAATCAACTGCTTTCCCTATCGGCATTTGCGAGGATGTACCTGTTGTGGTTGCGAACGTTACTATCTTAACAGACATTGTTATCCGGGATATTCCCGAGGATGATGCCATGGTGTTCATCCTTGGAAGACCCTTTTTAAACACTGTAGGGGCTGTTATAGATTGCAACAAAGGCAATGTCACTTTCCATGTCAATGGTAATGAGCATATGGTGCACTTTCCGAAGAAACAATATCGAGTACATTGCATCAATGCTATCGAAAAAACTTCATCGATTCTTATTGGGAGCTTTGAATGCCCTATACCCACTGTCAAGATGAAGTATGATTTGCTTGTTGGGGATATGCACATCCCTATTGAGGTAACTGATGGCCCACAAGCGTATGGGATCGCAACAGTTTTCGAGGGTAGAGTATTCAACCCAAATTTGTTGGTTCGCACGACGGGAAGCGAAAGAATATTCTCAAGTATTAGCAGCTGAATGTGTGAGATTCAACCACACCTGAAAGATTAGTGTCTGCAAGCAAAGTATCAGTAGCAAAGTAGTATGATAGCAACGGTGCCAGAAACGATCTGTTGACAAGGCAGACTATTCCTAACTGTTGTATCAATGACGCCAGTAAAAACACGTTGACGGGAGATTATTCTTGAGAAGAATGCTTCCCCGGCTACGGCTCCAGAAAAGTCTTGCAACAAGTAATAGCGAAGCAGCAAGGAACAGGAGTAGCAGCAGCAGCAAAGTGACAGCAGTAGCAACAGTAGCAGCAAAGTGGCCCAATCCCTTTTGTAGCAAGGGACAAGCCTAGACAAAGTAATGTAGCAAGAACCAGTAGTAAAAGACTCGTAGGCAGTGGATCGGTGATGGATGAGTATGACGGATGTGATTCATCATGTAACAGCTATAACATGGAGAGATATGTAACTAGCTCCCATTCGTCAATCTAATGTAGGCATGTATTCCGTATGTAGTCATACGTGCTTAGGGAAAAGAACTTGCATGACATCTATTGTCCATCCCTCCCGTGGCAGCGGGGTCCTAATGGAAACTATGGGATATTAAGGTTCTCCTTTTAATAAAGAACCGGACCAACGCATTAACACGCGGGATACATGAACTCCTCATACTATGGTCATCTCCGGGAGTGGTTCCGGCTATTGTCACTCCGGGGTTGCCGGGTCATAACATATAGTAGGTTACTACAACTTGCAAGATAGGATCTAAAACACACATATATTGGCGACAACATAATAGGTTCAGATCTGAAATCATGGCACTCGGGCCCTAGTGACAAGCATTAAGCATAGCCAAGTAGTAGCAACATCAATCTAGAACATAGTGGATACTAGGGATCAATCCACGTCAAAAACTAACTCGATTACATGATAGATCTCATCCAACTCATCACCGTCCAGCAAGCCTACGATGAGATTACTCACGATCGATGAAGAGCATCATGGAATTGTCAATGGAGAAAGGTTGATGATGACGATGGCGACGATTTCCCCTCTCCGGAGCCCGAAACGGACTCCAGATCTGCCCTCCAGATGAAGAACAGGATATGGCGGCGCCTCCGTATCGCAAAACGCGATGAAACCTTCTCTCTGATTTTTTTCCCGGGCGAGAAAGAAGATATAGAGCTGAGTTTGGGGGGGTGGTGCACGTGGGCCCCACAAGCCTGCACGGCGCGGCCATAGGCACTACTGAAATTCAGAAATTTGCCGTCTGCCAAGGCAGACGGCAAAGGGGGCAACCACACACGGCAAAGGCTTTTCCGTCTGCCCCCTCATGGCAAAGTAGACGGCAAAAAAAATCCGGTGAAGAGGCTCTTTGCCGTCTGCTTTCACAAAGCGGACGACAAAGAATCTTTGCCATGAGGGGGCAGACGGCAAAGTAAATGGGACGGCATATATTGCAACATCCCCGTTAAGTGTTAACGGCAGGCCTCCTCTCTTTGCCGTCTGCCTTCCCCCCTTTGCCATGTGTTGGCAGACGGCAAAGAGGGGAGAGAGAGGGGGCAGATACCCTCTTTGCCGTCTGCCTTCCCCCCTTTGCCATGTGTTGGCAGACGGCAAAGAGGGGAGAGAGAGGGGCAGATTCCCCCTTTGCCATGTGCCTTCCCCCCTTTGCCATGTGTTGGCAGACGGCAAAGAGGGGAGAGAGAGGGGGCAGATTCCCCCTTTGCCATGTGCCTTCCCCCCTTTGCCATGTGTTGGCAGACGGCAAAGAGGGGAACCAGCCCCTTTTTTATTTATTTTTTGTTATATCCAGCATTTTTAACAATAATCAGGATATATATATATATATTTGACATAAATAAATTTATTTCCGTACTCATAACCATATTAAAATAACTCTGATCGATAGTGCATACATATTATGCAAGTTACATCCGTACCAAACCATATATTACACCAGTTTCATCCACGTGCATACAAAGTTTCATATATTTCATATACTACAATAGTTTCAATACAACGCATGGTACAAGAAATCATCTTCAAGCATTCCATCAACCAAGCTTCCCGTGAAGTGAAGGTAATCTGCAAAATGACAAATAAGAAAGTTAGAAAAATAATACTGGATGAAGTAGTGTATATATAGGTTATTTCGGAAAGAAATTAGCTAAGTATAGACCATTTAGGAGCTAAGTAAGCTAATTATGTCATTTAGGTGGAACCCTAGCTAACTATAGGAGAAGAGAAAGAGAAGAAGAAGTAAAAGGAGGAGGAGGAGGAGGAGGAGGAGGAGGAGGAGGAGAAGGAAGAGGGGAAGAAGAAGGAAGAGGAGAAGAAGAAGAAAAGAAGAAGGAGAAGGAGAAGAAGAAGGAGAAGGAGAAGGAGGAAGAAGGAGGAAGAAGAAGGAGAAGGAGGAGCTCCTTCTCCTTCTTCTCCTCCTTCTCCTCCTTCTTCTTCTCCTCCTCCCTCTCCTCCTTCTTCTTCTCCTCTTCTTCTTCTTCTTCCTTCCTTTCATTTTTCCTCTTTTTCTCTTCTTGTCCCCTTCTTCGGGCTAAATTGGCTAAGAATGCCTTTTTGGAGCTAATTATGTCATTTCGAGGATAATTAGCTAAGTATAGGTCATTTTTTATTAAATAGGTCATTTAGGAGCTAACTAAGCTAATTATGTCATTTCGTAGGATAATTAGCCAATTTAGCCTTTTTTGGATGAGTCTAAGCTACGTAGAAGAAGAGATAGAGAAGAAGAAGTAAAATAAGGAGGAGGAGGAGGAGGAGGAGGAAAAGGAGAAGGAAGAGGAGAAGAAGAAGGAAGAGGAGAAGAAGAAGAAAAAAAGAAGGAGAAGAAAAGAAGAAGGAGAAGGAGAAGAAGAAGGAGAAGGAGGAGGAAGAAGGAGGAAGAAGAAGGAGAAGGAGGAGCTCCTTCTCCTTCTTCTCCTCCTTCTCCTCCTTCTTCTTCTCCTCCTCCCTCTCCTCCTTCTTCTTCTCCTCTTCTTCTTCTTCTTCCTTCCTTTCATTTTTCCTCTTTTTCTCTTCTTGTCCCCTTCTTCGGGCTAAATTGGCTAAGAATGCCTTTTTGGAGCTAATTATGTCATTTCGAGGATAATTAGCTAAGTATAGGTCATTTTTTATTAAATAGGTCATTTAGGAGCTAACTAAGCTAATTATGTCATTTCGTAGGATAATTAGCCAATTTAGCCTTTTTTGGATGAGTCTAAGCTACGTAGAAGAAGAGATAGAGAAGAAGAAGTAAAAGAAGGAGGAGGAGGAGGAGGAGGAGGAGGAAAAGGAGAAGGAAGAGGAGAAGAAGAAGGAAGAGGAGAAGAAGAAGAAAAAAAGAAGGAGAAGGAGAAGAAGAAGGAGAAGGAGAAGAAGAAGGAGAAGGAGAAGGAGGAAGAAGAAGGAGAAGGAGGAGCTCCTTCTCCTTCTTCTCCTCCTTCTCCTTCTTCTTCTCCTCCTCCCTCTCCTCCTTTTTCTTCTCCTCTTCTTCTTCTTCTTCCTTCCTTTCATTTTTCCTCTTTTTCTCTTCTTGTCCCCTTCTTCGGGCTAAATTGGCTAAGAATGCCTTTTTGAAGCTAATTATGTCATTTCGAGGATAATTAGCTAAGTATAGGTCATTTTTTATTAAATAGGTCATTTAGGAGCTAACTAAGCTAATTATGTCATTTCGTAGGATAATTAGCCAATTTAGCCTTTCTTGGATGAGTCTAAGCTACGTAGAAGAAGAGATAGAGAAGAAGAAGTAAAAGAAGGAGGAGGAGGAGGAGGAGGAGGAAAAGGAGAAGGAAGAGGAGAAGAAGAAGGAAGAGGAGAAGAAGAAGAAAAAAAGAAGGAGAAGGAGAAGAAGAAGGAGAAGGAGAAGAAGAAGGAGAAGGAGAAGTAGGAAGAAGAAGGAGAAGGAGGAGCTCCTTCTCCTTCTTCTCCTCCTTCTCCTTCTTCTTCTCCTCCTCCCTCTCCTCCTTTTTCTTCTCCTCTTCTTCTTCTTCTTCCTTCCTTTCATTTTTCCTCTTTTTCTCTTCTTGTCCCCTTCTTCGGGCTAAATTGGCTAAGAATGCCTTTTTGAAGCTAATTATGTCATTTCGAGGATAATTAGCTAAGTATAGGTCATTTTTTATTAAATAGGCCATTTTGGAGCTAACTAAGCTAATTATGTCATTTCGTAGGATAATTAGCCAATTTAGCCTTTCTTGGATGAGTCTAAGCTACGTAGAAGAAGAGATAGAGAAGAAGAAGTAAAAGAAGGAGGAGGAGGAGGAGGAGGAGGAGAAGGAGAAGGAAGAGGAGAAGAAGAAGAAAAGAAGAAGGAGAAGGAGAAGAAGAAGGAGAAGGAGAAGGAGGAAGAAGGAGGAAGAAGAAGGAGAAGGAGAGGGAGGAGGAGAAGGAGGAAGAAGAAGGAGAAGGAAGAAGTAAAAGAAGGAGGAGGAGGAGGAGGAGGAGAAGGAGAAGGAAGAGGAGAAGAAGAAGAAAAGAAGAAGGAGAAGGAGAAGGAAGAGGAGAAGGAGAAGGAATAGGAGAAGAAGAAGAAAAGAAGAAGGAGAAGGAGAAGGAGGAAGAAGGAGGAAGAAGAAGGAGAAGGAAGAAGTAAAAGAAGGAGGAGGAGAAGGAGGAGGAGGAGGAGAAGGAAGTCTAGCAATTTTTGAGCTAACTAAGCTAATTATGTCATTAGATGGAAGTCTAACTATTTTGGAGCTAACTAAGCTAATTATGTCATTAGATGGAAGTCTAGCTATTTTTGAGCTAACTAAGCTAATTATGTCATTAGATGGAAGTCTAGCTATTTTGGAGCTAACTAAATATATAATTCATCATCTATATTCATACGCTAATCAAGTTTGTCAGTTTTATTACGTCCATGCAACCTACACGCTAATAGGTAAAGATAGGTCCTAATCCCACCCGAGTATGTGTAGACTGGGTTCGTTTTCCCATGCTCTGCTCCAGATGCGACGCAGAATTTCGACAGCACCTCCCCGCTGTTCTCCTGATACACGTCTCGGCAATAAGCAGAGAGGATGTGTACCCGGAGAACAACAGGGGAGGCACTGACGAAATTCCGCATCGGATCCGGAGCACAGCATACGGGAAAACAAACCCAATCTACACATACTCGGGCTGTCCATGGATAATGTTGGACAATTCGAAAGGATGACGGTTATAAATATGCAAAGAAATGCATATTTATAGATGTCGCCCTTTCGAATGGGAGACGCATACTGGTCACGCATACTCATGATTGAAGAAACCTATAGCTAGCAAGTTTCATCGGCACGAAGACCGGGACAGAGCAAATTAAGGGGGTAGGAGGAGAAGTCATTTGTGCTCACCAACAAACGCAAGGGCGGAGCTCGTCCAACGCACGTGGAGGTCGTCGAACAACTGCACATTGAAATTCACCCGATCAACACAAATATGATGTTTTTATAATTAACATAACTATATGACCTAACTCATAACTATGTGGGTCAGTGTCATCGGGGGTCGAAGGTCACTGGCGTCGGGGATTGGGGTCTTTTCGGTCAACAAGAGGCCGAAGAGGTGTCGGGGCTCGGGGGTTGGGGGTCAGTGGCGTCGGGGGTCGGGGTAGGGGGTCGGGGGTCGAGGGTGAGTGTTGTCGGGGGTCGGGGGTCGAGGGTCAGTGGCGTCGGGGGTCGGGGGTCAGTGGCGTCGGGGGTCGGGGTAGGGGGTCGGGGGTCGAGGTTACCTATAAAACTTTCCAGGTTACCTATACTACTTTTCAGGTTACCTATAAAACTTTCCAGGTTACCTATAAAACTTTCCAGGTTACCTATAACTACTTTCCAGGTTACCTATAAAAGTTTTTTTGGTGGGTTAGTTTGCATCTAAACCAAACTAGCCCATGTGTTTGGATACTTTGGGAGCTAGTTCAGCTCCAACTAGCTAAAACTAGTTTTTAAAGAATTGATTGTCTTTTTGTATTATTTAGATTGGACATGTAAAATCATATGCACTCACTAGAAATAAATAGCTAATGTTACATCACGTAGTCCATGTGAGTGTCCAAAACAACACTTATTTAGGCAGTATTATATTTAAAAAACTATTATTTATAATAATATGTTTATTTCCTTCATAGTAATTTTGGTCTACTCAATTTAGTAACTCATTCTAGAAAAAACTGAACAAACATATATACTATCATGCTTGATACTTAAATTGGGGCAGTATTTCTTTCTCTTTTCTGTCTTTAACTGTATATTACATGTACATTTATATTTATTTTTTATATATACTAGCCGTGTCCCCGATGGGCTGTTTTTGGAAAAAGCCGTATCCCGTGTCCCCGTATGCGTGTCGCCGTGTCCGTGTCGCCATGTCGGTGCTTTTTAGCCTAAAACAGCACAAGGTTGTGGACGAGAAACGCCGCCTTTGCATCTACAAAGTGTACAACACATGTGTTGAAGGAACTACTTCAACGCATTGCCCTAGATATCATTCTAAAAGGCAAAGATAACACATATGGCAGCAGGAATTCAATCCAAAACTCCTGGAACACAAGATTTAGTCCAAGATCTAAGATAAGAACACCAAGTTCTGTTCAGAATAGTGGGTACAGAGTCTCCACTACAAAATTAGAGGGCTTTGTGAAACCTTCACATCTCAACTTAGCTAAAAGACCTAGAAAACATTACTTAAATAAAGGTTAAGAAAACAAATTAACATACTCCTATGACTTAAGGGCCAGCTTTCCAGAATGGAAAACAAGTATATATAAGTCAAAATGGATTTGCCTATTGATATTTTTTCTTTATTGTCCCTCTTCAATCTATTTCGTTTGACCATGTGTATCGACGACATTACAGGTAGCTCACGCAGGTCCAAACCATCGAGCGCACGGCAGGAGTGATCCATGACACGGCAGGGGACATTGGGGTTATTTTTATCTTGGGCAGTTGGGCCCGATAAATCATGTTAAAATCCCCTGCTACCTGCAAGCTGCCTCCTTGCAGTGCAGTAAATTGTGCCTTCTATCATTTGATTACTTCTACATTCATCCAGTGTTCCTTTTGTGTGTTACTCTGGTTCAAAGAGCATTAAAATTTTCCTTTAGGATACAATTGCAGTTGAGTTGCACAGGAAAGTTTCTCTAACTCGGAAGTAAAACTAATAGTTCTTGCTTCCAAATTAAATCAGAATAACAATGTTTCCTGGAGATTTAGTGCAGTTATTCTTCTAGCAAAGTGCATCTGGCACAAGATTTGGAGAACAGCAACACTTCTGAAATATGAAACACGATCTGGATTTGGTCCAGTTACTATTCTAGCAAAGTGTCTTGTTTGAAACTTATCACAAGATTGCAAAAGTAAGAATCTAATAAAGAACTACTAAGATGATAAGCCAAAACTTACTTGGGCGCAGACGGGACGGGGCAAGGACGACGCAAGCTCAGCCGGGACGGGGCAAGGACGGGCGGGGCGGCGGCGCGCAGGCGGGGCGGCGGCGGCGGCGCGCAGGCTCGGGGCGGCGGCGGCGGACGGACGGGGCGGGGCGCAGACGGACGGGGCGGGGCGCAGACGGGGCGGGGCGCAGACGGGCGGGGCGGCGGTGGCGCGCTGACTCGGGGGTGGCGGCGCACAGACTCGGGGGCGCCGCGCGCAGACGGGGCGGGGCGGCGGTGGCGCGCAGCCGGGACGGGGCAAGGACGACGCGCAGGCTCGACGCGCGCAGCCTGGACGGGGCAAGGACGGCGCGCAGGCTCGGGGCGGCGGCGCGCAGGCTCGGGGCGGCGGCGGCGCGCAGACGGGGCGGGGCGGCGGCGGCGGCGGCCGACGGGACGCGAGCTGGTACGGGACGCGAGCTGGTACGACGGGACGCGAGGTAACGTTGAAAGACTGCCTTTGCCGTCTGCCTTAGTTTGATTTGGGGTAACGTTGAGAGAGAGAGAGCGTTTGTACTGTCGATGCAAAAAAAAAAAAAACTGGGTACTAGCCTTTGCCGTCTGCCTTAATTTTCTTTGCCATCTGTGGGCACACGGCAAAGAGCTGGCACCTCTTTGCCGTCCGCCTTTGGGATATTTGCCATACGTTAGCAGACGGTAAACAAAAGGCACATGGCAAATCATCTCTATGCCATCAGTCTTTTCTTTACCGTCTGGCAGTTGTAAGCTGATGGCAAAGAAATTCTTTGCCAACCGTCAGCACACGGCAAAGATTAGGCACATGGCAAATTTTCTGTTTCCAGTAGTGAGGGGGTGGCCGCGGCCTGTGGGCTTGTGGCCCAGTAGCACGCCCCCTCCGGTGGATCTTTGCGCAGGTATTTTTCTTTTATTCCAGAAAAAATCTCCATAAATTTTCAGGACATTCCGAGAACTTTTATTTCGGCACAAAAATAACACCATGGCAATTCTGCTGAAAACAGCGTGAGACCGGGTTAGTTCCATTCAAATCATGCAAATTAGAGTCCAAAACAAGGGCAAAAGAGTTCAAAAAAGTAGATACGACGGAGACGTATGAACTCCCCCAAGCTTAAAGCCTTGCTTGTCCTCAAGCAACTCAGTTGACAAACTGAGAGAGACAAAATAAAAAACTTTGACGAACTCTCTTTGATCTTGTTGTTGCAACTAAGTCTAACTCACAACCAGAATTTCAGCAACATCACAAGCAACCACAAAAGCAAATGACATCTAAGTCTCACGGTAAACTCATATTAATGGCATAATCAACTAGCGAGCAAATAATAATAAGTCTCAAACGTCAACACTTCAATCAAAACAACATGAAGCAGTACGAATAGATGGTATCTCGTTAGCTGTTTCGGAGAGCGCAAAACATAAATGCAGAGCACCTTCAAAGACCAAGGGATGACTAAACATTGTAATTCAAGGCAATGAAGATCCAGTCATAGTCACACTCAACACAGTTAAAAGCAAAGCAAAAAAATGACAGAGGTGCTCTCTAATTGGTGCTTTTGTAAGAGGAGGATGACTCAACAGGAACATAAATAGACAGGCCCTTCGCAGAGGGAAGCATTGATTTGCAGAGGTGCCAGAGCTCAAGCTTTGAAAACAGAGATAATAATTTTGGGTGGCATGCTTTCATTGTCAACGCAATGACTACGAGTTCTCAACATCTTCCACGCTACACATGCTATAGGCGGTTCCCAAACAGAAAAGTAAAGTTTTGACTCCCCCACCACCAATCAATCACACTCCACGGCTAGCCGAATCCTCGGGTACCATCCATACCAACATCAATCCTGGGGGAGTTTTGTTTGCAATTATCTTTTCGATTTGAGCATGGAACTGGGAATTCCAATTACCGGCCCCTTTCTCGTGAATGATAGTGAATAAACACATATCGAGGATAACACGCCTAGCATGGAAGATACCAATAACCCCCTGTTACCACATGAGCGGTTCGGGCATGCAAAACAGATTATTTCTTGAAGATTTAGAGAGTGGCACATGCAAATTTACTTGGAACGGCAGGTAGATACCGCACATAGGTAGGTATGGTGGACTCATATGGCACAACTTTGGGTTTATGGGAGTGGATGCACAAGCATTATTCGCACTTAGTACAAGTGAAGGCTAGCAAAAGACTGGGAAGCGACCAACTAGAGAGCGACAACAGTCATCAAAATGCATTGAGACTAACTAACATTGAGTGTAAGCATGAGTAGGACATATATCACCACGAACATGAACATCATAGAGGCTATGTTGATTTTGTTTCAACTACATGCGTGAACATGCGCCAAGTCAAGCCACTTGAAACATTCAAAGGAGGATACCATCCTATCATACTACATCATAGTCATCTCAACATTCATGTGGGCATCCAAGACAAACCATTATAAGCTCCTAGCTAAGTAAGCATGGTATAAGCAACTATGATCTCTAAGTTGTCATTGCAAACATGTTTCTCTCACAACAAAGCTGAACTAGGAACAATGAGCTAGTCATATTTACAAAAACAAAATAGATCGAGTTCATACCAGCTTTTCCAGGCTCACTCACTTCATCATATATCGTCATTATTGCCTTTCACTTGCAGGACCGAATGATGTGAACAATAATAAGAGTGCTCGTGCATTGGACTAAAGATGGAATCTGCAGGCAACCACAAAGGAGAAGACAAAGTAATATGGTTCTTTGAAAGCTAAACAGGTATGCATGCAAGAACCACTAAACATTGTAACCAGTATCTTCTACCTTGACCCAAAGAAAAAGAAATCTATCTACACGGGAAAGCTCCCAACAAGCAAAAGAAGAAAAAGAAAATCTTTTTGGATTTTGTCAAACTAGACAGACACACGAAAAGAAAATGAGAAAAAGAAAATAAACTAGCATGGATGATACAATGGCAAAGTGTGAACACCGGCTAACAAAGTGAAAGCATAAGCAAGAATGTAAAGTCGGTGAGAACACGTACTACCCCAAGCTTAGGCTTTTGGCCTAACTTGGTCTACTCCCAAGGAGGGAAATAACCAGCTCCGGGATACTCTGGAGTGGACTGAGGATGCCACTGTTGTGTGAGCTCCTCTGGCTCCCACTGATAAACTGGCGTCTGGTACTCGACTGGTGGCTCGGGCACGGGCACCTGTGGCTGGGCCAAGCCCCAATATGCGTAGATGTCCGAGGGCATAATAGTGTACCTGCCTGCATGAAGATTGAACAAAGAAGGAGCAGGCAAAGTAATAGTCTCACGAGTACCCTGACTAAATACCAGGTTATAAATCATCCTTCTACTTGTATCTCTATCAAGGAAGTCATGTCGAACCATGCTATCGTAATCTAGATATCTCTCGGGAAGAAGAATCTCTTCTTCCTCATCCAGTCTAATGGGTATCTCAAAGTGTCTGGCAAGATGGATAGCATAGATACCTCCATAGACAACACCTTTAGAACGGTTAAGGTTCAACCGTTGAGCTACTATAGCACCCAAGCTATAAGTTTTATCGTTATAGAGGGCTTCGCGCAAGACCGCAAGATCTGGGGAACTAAGTGACCCAGCTTTCCCACGGCCAATCAAACATTTTCCCACAAATAGTGAGAAGTACCGAAGCATGGGAAAATGAATGCTAGAAGCTCTAGCGCAAGACACTCCTCTCTCCTCTCCTACAACAATAGTACCGATGAAAGCTTCCAAGTCCCGTGGACGAGGTTCATGAATATCCCCAACAAAAGGCAATTTGCAAACATTGCAAAAATCCTGGAGTGACATGCGCTGGGGGATATCATAAAGTTTAAATTCAACCATAGGAGGATTCTTCCTCGGATGGAAGTTAAAGCTTTGTACGAAGACATTAGTGAGGAGGAGGTATTGCGGACACTTATCTTCAACGAAGGAGGTAAGGCCTGCGTTCTCCACCAAGTGATAAAAGTCCTCATAAATTCCAGCGGCGCGTAAGAACACGTCGCTTGGCCACTCGCACGCTCGAACTTCTGCGACTCGAGGGACCAAATACTTGGGCTTCTTCTCACTCCCATCCTCCTTGGGGTCACGGCTTGAAGAGCCTCTTAAGAACCTCCTCATCTTTTCCCTTTTCTATCTCTGAAATTTTTAGTGATTCTAAGGAAAAGTGAACAAGGCTCAACGAAACTCGTAGAAACTACTCCCACAAGTTCCTAGAGGCCATATTACGCATCAAAACTACTTGGGACCAGCTAAAATCAGCATGCAAAGCTCAAGAACAAGGTCACCAAGGCAGCAAAAATACGCGGAGTATAAGGCACTAGAGCAAAAACTAATTGGACCAGTGGAGGAGTCACTTACCAAGGAGTAATTTCCCCAACAGAGAATGGTGCTTTGAGCAAAGAGATCGAAAATCCCAGCAAGAGGAGCAAGAACACGGGTTTGAGCTGCGAAACAATTTTTTCTGGAGGTAGGAGAACCAGATGAGAGCAGGAATGAGTGAAGGGGTTCCTGTGGGCCCCACAAGCCTGGGTGGTGCGGCCAGGGGGGTGCTCGCGCCCCTAGGTCTTGCCCACTGGTGTGGCCCCCAGACAGACTCTTTGTCCCAGTATTTTTCAAAAAATCCAGAAAAAATCATACGTGATTTTCACAGCGTTCGGAGAACTTTTATTTTCAGGGTACTTTTCTACTGGACGCTAAAACAGAAAACAGGGAAAACTAAACTAAATCTATCATTTTTCTTCTAAGCAACCGAAGGTGAAACCTTGGAATAGAGGTTTGTGACTCCTCGATTCATCCATCTCATGGTCATCGAAAGAAATCCGTCAGTGAGGTTGATCAAATCCCCTCGACAAAACTTCTCGAATCGCAAAAGAGAACGGAGAATTTTCGAATAGTCACTAGGTCACCTCAATGGGGATGTGTATCTCCCCAACAAGCAAATCATACTTCATCTTGACACGAGGAATAGGGCATTCAAAGCTCCCGATAAGAATCGATGAAGTTTTTTTGATAGCATTGATGCAATGTACTCGATATTGTTTCTTCGGAAAGTGCACCGTATGCTCATTACCGTTGACATGGAAAGTGACATTGCCTTTGTTGCAATTGTTGGGGAACGTCGCAAGGGAAACAAAAATTTCCTATGCGCACGAAGACCTATCATGGTGATGTCCATCTACGAGAGGGGATGAGTGATCTACGTACCCTTTGTAGATCGTACAGCAGAAGCGATTAGAGATCGCGGTTGATGTAGTGGAACGTCCTCACGTCCCTCGATCCGCCCCGCGAACAATCCCGCGATCAGTCCCACGATCTAGTACCGAACGGACGGCACCTCCGCGTTCAGCACACGTACAGCTCGACGATGATCTCGGCCTTCTTGATCCAGCAAGAGAGACGGAGAGGTAGAAGAGTTCTCCGGCAGCGTGACGGCGCTCCGGAGGTTGGTGATGATCTCGTCTCAGCAGGGCTCCGCGCGAGCTCCGCAGAAACGCGATCTAGAGGAAAAACTATGGAGGTATGTGGTCGGGCAGCCGTGAGAAAGTCGTCTCAAATCAGCCCTAAAACCTCCGTATATATAGGTGGGAGGGAGGGGAGGAGGCAGCCTCAAAACCTAAAGGTTTGGCCGAAATTGGAGGTGGAGGAGTCCTACTCCAATCCTACTTGGAGTAGGATTCCACCTTCCCACTTGGAAACTCTTTCCACCTTGTGTTTTTTCCTTCTCAAACCTTATGGGCCTTAGTGGGAACTTATTCCAGCCCACTAGGGGCTGGTTTATCTCTTCCCATAGCCCATGAGACCCCTTGGGGCGTGACACCCCTCCCGATGGTCCCCGGCACCCCTCCCGGCACTCCCGGTACACTACCGATGAGCCCGAAACTTTTCCGGTAATGCACGAAAACCTTCCGGTAACCAAATGAGGTCATCCTATATATCAATCTTCGTTTCCGGACCATTCCGGAAACCCTCGTGACGTCCGTGATCTCATCCGGGACTCCGAACAACATTCGGTAACCAACCATATAACTCAAATACGCATAAAACAACGTCGAACCTTAAGTGTGCAGACCCTGCGGGTTCGAGAACTATGTAGACATGACCCGAGAGACTCCTCGGTCAATATCCAATAGCGGGACCTGGATGCCCATATTGGATCCTACATATTCTACGAAGATCTTATCGTTTGAACCTCAGTGCCAAGGATTCATATAATCCCGTATGTCATTCCCTTTGTCCTTCGGTATGTTACTTGCCCGAGATTCGATCGTTAGTATCCGCATACCTATTTCAATCTCGTTTACCGGCAAGTCTCTTTACTCGTTCCGTAATACAAGATCCCGCAACTTACATTAAGTTACATTGCTTGCAAGGCTTGTGTGTGATGTTGTATTACCGAGTGGGCCCCGAGATACCTCTCCGTCACACGGAGTGACAAATCCCAGTCTTGATCCATACTAACTTAACGAACACCTTCGGAGATACCTGTAGAGCATCTTTATAGTCACCCAGTTACGTTGCGACGTTTGATACACACAAAGTATTCCTCCGGTGTTAGTAAGTTATATGATCTCATGGTCATAGGAATAAATACTTGACACGCAGAAAACAGTAGCAACAAAATGACACGATCAACATGCTACGTCTATTAGTGTGGGTCTAGTCCATCACATGATTCTCCTAATGATGTGATCCCGTTATCAAGTGACAACACTTGCCTATGGCCAGGAAACCTTGACCATCTTTGATCAACAAGCTAGTCAACTAGAGGCTTACTAGGGACAGTGTTTTGTCTATGTATCCACACAAGTATTGTGTTTCCAATCAATACAATTATAGCATGGATAATAAACGATTATCATGAACAAAGAAATATAATAATAACTAATTATTATTGCCTCTAGGGCATATTTCCAACAGTCTCCCACTTGCACTAGAGTCAATAATCTAGTTCACATCACCATGTGATTCCAACGAATCCAACACCCATATAGTTATGGGGTCTGATCACGTCTTGCTCGTGAGAGAGGTTTTAGTCAACGGTTCTGAAACTTTCAGATTCGTGCGTTCTTTACAAATCTTTATGTCATCTTATAGATGCTGCTACTACGTGCTATTCGGAAATGCTCCAAATATCTACTCTACTATACGAATCCGTTTCACTACTCATAGTTATCCGGATTAGTGTCAAAGCTTGCATTGACGTAACCCTTTACGACAAACTCTTTAACCACCTCCATAATCGAGAAAAAAATCCTTAGTCCATTAGTTACTAAGGATAAATTTCGACCGCTGCTAGTGATTCAATCATGGATCACTCTCTGTACCTCTCAACATACTTTGAGTCAAGGCACACTTTAGGTGCGGTACACAGCATGGCATACTTTAGATTCTATGACTAAGGCATAGAAGACGACCTTCGTCTATTCTCTTTATTCTGCCGTGGTCGGGTTTTGAGTCTTACTCAAATTCACACCTCACAACGCAACCAAGAACTCCTTCTTTGCTGGTCTATTTTGAACTCTTTCAAAAACTTGTCAAGGCATGCATCTTGTTGAAACTTCTATTAAGCGCTTTCGATCTATCTCCATAGATCTTTGATGCTCAACGTTCAAGTAGCGTAATCCAGGTACTCCTTTGAAAACTTCTTTCAAACAACCTTGCATGCTTTACAGAAATTCTACATTACTTCTGATCCACAATATGTCAACCACATATACCTATCAGAAATTCTATAGTGCTCCCACTCACTTCTTTGGAAATACAAGTTTCTCATAAACCTTGTACAAACCCAAAATCTTTGATCATCTCATCAAAGTGTATATTCCAACTCCGAGATGCTTGCACCAGTCCATTGAAGGATCACTGGAGCTTGCATACTTGCTAGTATCTTTAGGATCGACAAAACCTTCTGGTTGTATCACATACAATGTTTGCTCAAGGAAACCGTCGAGAAAACAATGTTTTGACATCCTACGTGCAATATTTCATAAATAATGCATCAACAACTAACATAATTCTAACAGACTTTTAGCATCGCTACGAGTGAGAAAGTCTCATCATAGTCAACTGTTTGATCTTATCGAAAACATCTTTGCGACAAGTCGAGCTTTTCTTAATAGTGACTTATCACCATCATCGTCTGTTTTCCTTTAAAGATCCATCTTTACTCAATAGTCCTCTGACCATCAAGTAGTTCTTCCAAAGTCTACACTTTGTTTTCATACATGGATCCTCTCTCGGATTTCATGGCTTCCAGCCATTTGTCGGAATCCGGGCCCACCATCGCTATCTCCATAACTCGTAGGTTCACTGTTGCTCAACAACATGACCTCCAAGACAGGGTTACCGTACTACTCTGCAGCAGTACACGACCTTGTCGACCTACGAGGTTTGTAGTAACTTGATTCGAAGCTCAATGATCATCATCATCAGCTTCCACTTCAATTGGTGTAGGCACCACATGAACAACTTCCCGCGCCCTGCTACACACTGGTTGAAGTGATGGTTCAATAACCTCATCAAGTTCTACTACCCTCCCACTCAATTCTTTCGAGAGAAACCTTTCCTCGAGAAAGGATCCGTTTCTAGAAACAAACACTTTGCTTTCGGATCTGAGATAGGAGATGTACCCAACTGTTTTGGATATCCTATGAAGATGCATTTATCCGCTTTGGGATTCGAGCTTATCAGACTGAAACTTTTTCACATAAGTGTCGAAACCCCAAACTTTCAAGAAACGACAGTTTAGATTTCTCTAAACCTCAGTCTATACTGTGTCATCTCAACGGAAATACGCGGTGCCCTATTTAAAGTGAGTGCGGTTGTCTCTAATGCATAACCCATAAACGGTAGTGGTAATTCGATAAGAGACATCATAGTATGCATCATACCAAATAGTGCGTGGCTATGATGTTCAGACACATCATCACACTATGATGTTCCAGGTGGCATGAACTGCGAAACAACTTCCACATTGTCTTAACTGCGTACCAAAACTCGTAACTCAGATATTCATTTCTATGATCATATCGTAGACAGTTTATCCTCTTGTTACGACGAACTTCACTCTGAAACAGAATTGAACTTTTCAATATTTCAGACTTGGGATTCATTAAGTAAATACTCTAGTATCTACTCAAATCGTCAGTGAAGTAAGAACATAATGATATCCACTGTGTGCCTCAGCACCCATTGGACTGCATACATCAAAATGTATCACTTCCAACAAGTTACTATCTTATTTCATCTCAATGAAAACAAGGCCTTGCTCATGTGGTATGATTTGCATGTCACTAGTGATTCGAAATCAGGTGAGTACAAAGATCCATCAGCATGGAGCCTCTTCATGCAATTTGTACTAACATGACTCAAGCGGCAGTGCCACAAGTAAGTGGTACTATCATTATTAACTCGTATCTTTTGGCACCAATATCATGAACATGTGTAACACTACGATCGAGATTCAATAAACCATTGAAGGTGAATATTCAAGAAAATAGATTAACCATTATTCTCCTTAAATGAATAATCGTATTGCAATAAACACGATCCAATCATGTTCATGCTTAACGCAAGCACCAAATAACAATTATTTAGGTTTAACACCAATCCCGATGGTAGAGGGAGCGTGCGACGTTTGATCATATCAATCTTGGAAACACTTCCAACACGTATCGTCACCTCGCCTTTAGCTAGTCTCCGTTTATGCCGTAGCTTTCATTTCGCGTCACTAATCACTTAGCAACCGAACCGGTATCCAATACCCTCGTGCTACTAGGAGTACTAGTAAAGTACACATCAACATTATGTATATCACATATATACTTCTCTCGACTTTTGCCAGCCTTCTTATCCACCAAGTATCTAGAGTTGCTCCGCCTCAGTGACTGTTCCCCTTATTACAGAAGCACTTAGTCTCGGGTTTGGGTTTAATCTTGGGTCTCTTCATTAGTGCAGCAACTGTTTTGCCGTTTCACGAAGTATCCCTTCTAGCCCTTGCCTTTCTTGAAACTTAGTGGTTTTACTAACCATCAACTATTGATGCTCCTTCTTGATTTCTACTTTCGCAGTGTCAAACATTGCGAATAACTCAAAAGATCATAGTATCTATCCTTGATATGTTATAGTTCATCACGAAGCTCTCATAGCTTGGTGGCAGTGACTTTGGAGAACCATCACTATCTCATCTGGAAGATTAACTCCCACTTGATTCAAGCGATTGTCGTACTCAGACAATCTGAGCACACGCTCAACGATTGAGCTTTTCTCCTTTACTTTGTGGACAAAGAATCTTGTTTGGACGTCTCGTACCTCTTAACAAGGGCACAAGCATGAAATCACAATTTCATCTCTTCGGAACATCACTTATGTTCCGTGACGTTTTACAACGTTTTCGGCGCCTTGCTTCTAAGCCATCAAGTATCTTGCACTGAACTATCGTGTAGTCATCAGTAACGTGTATGTCGGATGTTCATAGCATCCACAGACGACGCTCGAGGTGCAGCACACCGAGTGGTGCATTAAGGACATAAGCCTTCTGCGTAGCAACGAGGACAATCCTCGGTTTTACAAACTCAGTCTGCAAAGGTTGCTACTATCAATTTTCAACTAAATTTTCTCTAGGAACATATAAAAACAGTAGAGCTATAGCGCAAGCTACATCGTAATTCGCAAAGACCATTAGACTATGTTCATGACAATTAGTTCAATTAATCATATTACTTAAGAACTCCCACTCAAAAAGTACATCTCTCTAGTCATCTGAGTGGTACATGATCCAAATCCGCTATCTCAAGTCCGATCATCACGTGAGTCGAGAATAGTTTCAGTAGTAAGCATCCCTATGCTAATCATATCAACTATACGATTCATGCTCGACCTTTCGGTCTCATGTGTTCCGAGGCCATGTCTGCACATGCTAGGCTCGTCAAGCTTAACCCGAGTGTTCCGCGTGGGCAACTGTTTTGCACCCGTTGTATGTGAACGTTGAGTCTATCACACCCGATCATCACGTGGTGTCTCGAAACGAAGAACTGTCGCAACGGTGCACAGTCGGGGAGAACACAATTTCGTCTTGAAATTTTAGTGAGAGATCACCTCATAATGCTACCGTCGTTCTAAGCAAAATAAGGTGCATAAAAGGATTAACATCACATGCAATTCATAAGTGACATGATATGGCCATCATCACGTGCTTCTTGATCTCCATCACCAAAGCACCGGCACGATCTTCTTGTCACCGGCGCCACACCATGATCATCCATCAACGTGTTGCCATCGGGGTTGTCGTGCTACTTATGCTATTACTACTAAAGCTACATCCTAGCAAAATAGTAAACGCATCTGCAAGCACATATGTTAGTATAAAGACAACCCTATGGCTCCTGCCGGTTGCCGTACCATCGACGTGCAAGTCGATATTTCTATTACAACATGATCATCTCATACATCCAATATATCACATCACATCATTGGCCATATCACATCACAATCATACCCTGCAAAAACAAGTTAGACGTCCTCTAATTTTGTTGTTGCATGTTTTACGTGGTGACCAAGGGTATCTAGTAGGATCGCATCTTACTTACGCAAACACCACAACGGAGATATATGAATTGCTATTTAACCTCATCCAAGGACCTCCTCGGTCAAATCCGATTCAACTAAAGTTGGAGAAACCGTCACTTGCCAGTCATCTTTGAGCAAAGGGGGTTACTCGTAACGATGAAACCAGTCTCTCGTAAGCGTACGAGTAATGTCGGTCCAAGCCGCTTCAATCCAACAATACCGCGGAATCAAGAAAAGACTAAGGAGGGCAGCAAAACGCACATCACCGCCCACAAAACCTTTTGTGTTCTACTCGAGAAGACATCTACGCATGAACCTAGCTCATGATGCCACTGTTGGGGAACGTCGCAAGGGAAACAAAAATTTCCTACGCGCACGAAGACCTATCATGGTGATGTCCATCTACGAGAGGGGATGAGTGATCTACGTACCCTTGTAGATCGTACAGCAGAAGCGATTAGAGATCGCGGTTGATGTAGTGGAACGTCCTCACGTCCCTCGATCCGCCCCGCGAACAATCCCGCGATCAGTCCCACGATCTAGTACCGAACGGACGGCACCTCCGCGTTCAGCACACGTACAGCTCGACGATGATCTCGGCCTTCTTGATCCAGCAAGAGAGACGGAGAGGTAGAAGAGTTCTCCGGCAGCGTGACGGCGCTCCGGAGGTTGGTGATGATCTCGTCTCAGCAGGGCTCCGCCCGAGCTCCGCAGAAACGCGATCTAGAGGAAAAACTATGGAGGTATGTGGTCGGGCAGCCGTGAGAAAGTCGTCTCAAATCAGCCCTAAAACCTCCGTATATATAGGTGGGAGGGAGGGGAGGAGGCAGCCTCAAAACCTAAAGGTTTTGCCGAAATTGGAGGTGGAGGAGTCCTACTCCAATCCTACTTGGAGTAGGATTCCACCTTCCCACTTGGAAACTCTTTCCACCTTGTGTTTTTTCCTTCTCAAACCTTATGGGCCTTAGTGGGAACTTATTCCAGCCCACTAGGGGCTGGTTTATCTCTTCCCATAGCCCATGAGACCCCTTGGGGCGTGACACCCCTCCCGATGGTCCCCGGCACCCCTCCCGGCACTCCCGGTACACTACCGATGAGCCCGAAACTTTTCCGGTAATGCACGAAAACCTTCCGGTAACCAAATGAGGTCATCCTATATATCAATCTTCGTTTCCGGACCATTCCGGAAACCCTCGTGACGTCCGTGATCTCATCCGGGACTCCGAACAACATTCGGTAACCAACCATATAACTCAAATACGCATAAAACAACGTCGAACCTTAAGTGTGCAGACCCTGCGGGTTCGAGAACTATGTAGACATGACCCGAGAGACTCCTCGGTCAATATCCAATAGCGGGACCTGGATGCCCATATTGGATCCTACATATTCTACGAAGATCTTATCGTTTGAACCTCAGTGCCAAGGATTCATATAATCCCGTATGTCATTCCCTTTGTCCTTCGGTATGTTACTTGCCCGAGATTCGATCGTTAGTATCCGCATACCTATTTCAATCTCGTTTACCGGCAAGTCTCTTTACTCGTTCCGTAATACAAGATCCCGCAACTTACATTAAGTTACATTGCTTGCAAGGCTTGTGTGTGATGTTGTATTACCGAGTGGGCCCCGAGATACCTCTCCGTCACACGGAGTGACAAATCCCAGTCTTGATCCATACTAACTTAACGAACACCTTCGGAGATACCTGTAGAGCATCTTTATAGTCACCCAGTTACGTTGCGACGTTTGATACACACAAAGTATTCCTCCGGTGTTAGTAAGTTATATGATCTCATGGTCATAGGAATAAATACTTGACACGCAGAAAACAGTAGCAACAAAATGACACGATCAACATGCTACGTCTATTAGTGTGGGTCTAGTCCATCACATGATTCTCCTAATGATGTGATCCCGTTATCAAGTGACAACACTTGCCTATGGCCAGGAAACCTTGACCATCTTTGATCAACAAGCTAGTCAACTAGAGGCTTACTAGGGACAGTGTTTTGTCTATGTATCCACACAAGTATTGTGTTTCCAATCAATACAATTATAGCATGGATAATAAACGATTATCATGAACAAAGAAATATAATAATAACTAATTATTATTGCCTCTAGGGCATATTTCCAACAGCAATCTATAACAACCCCTGCAGTGTTTAAAAAGGGTCTTCCGAGGATGACAGCCATGGCATCTTCCTCGGGAATATCCAAGATAACAAAGTCTGTTAAGATAGTGGTGTTAGCAACCACAACAGGCACATCCTCGCAAATGCCGATAGGGAAAGCATTTGATTTGTCGGCCATTTGCAAAGATATTTCAGTGGGTGTCAACTTATCCAGTTCAAGTCTACGATAAAGAGAGAGAGGCATAACACTAACACCGGCTCCTAGATCGCATAACACAGTTCTCACGTAGTTACCTTTAATGGAGCAAGGTATAGTGGGCACACCGGGATCACCTAGTTTCTTAGGAGTTCCACCCTTGAAAGTATAATTAGCAAGCATGGTGGAAATCTCAACCTCAGGTTTCCTCCTCTTATTAGTCACAATATCTTTCATGTACTTAGCATACGAAGACATCTTGAGCATATCTGTCAAACGCATCTGTAGAAAGACATGTCTGATCATCTCAACAAAGCGCTCAAAATCCTCATCATCCTTTTTCTTGGATGGTTTGGGAGGAAAGGGCATGGGTTTCTGAACCCATGGTTCCCTTTCTTTACCATGCTTCCTGGCAGTGAAGTCATTCTTATCGTATCTCTTAGTCTTAGGTTGTGGGTTATCAAGATCAACACTAGGTTCAATCTCCACATCCTTTTCATTGGTAGGTTGAGCACCATCATGAACATCACTATTGATATTATCATTAGGCACATGTTCATCACCAGATTGTGTTTCGGCATCAGAAACAGAGGCATCGTTTGGACTCTCAGGTGTAGCAGCAACAGGGTTGCTAGCGTGCAGGTTCCTATCATCTTTCTTCTTCTTTCTAGGGTGACTAGGTGCATCAGTGCTAACTCCGTGAGAATCTTGTTCAGTTCTCTTCGGATGACCCTCGGGATACAAAGGTTCCTGGGTCATTCTACCGCCTCTAGTGACGACTCTAACGGAATTTTCATTCAACTCATTGAGCAAGTCATTATGGGCTTTAAGTACTTGTTCTACCTGAGTAGTAACCATAGAGGCATGTTTACTCAGAAGTTTAAGATCATTGACATTTCTGTCCACACAAGCACTTAAATGACTAAGCATACGAGCATTCTTTTCCAATTGTCTGCTAACATAATCATTGAAACTTTGTTGTTTGGCAACGAAGTTATCAAATTCATCCAGGCATAAGCTAGCAGGTTTATCAAAAGGAATATCACTCTCATCAAACCTACGCAGAGAATTTACTTCTACTACCTGTATCGGGTTATCGAGACCATGGATCTCTTTGATAGGTGGTAGATTTTTGACATCTTCAGATTTAATGCCTTTCTCTCGCATAGATTTCTTGGCTTCTTGCATATCTTCAGGACTGAGGAATAGAATACCTCTTTTCTTCGGAGTTGGCTTAGGAGGTGGTTCGGGAATAGTCCAAGCATTCTCATTGCACAAGATGTTGTTCAACAGAATCTCAGCTTGTTCTACGGTTCGTTCGCTAAAAACACTACTGGCACAACTATCTAGGTGGTCTTTAGAAGCATCGGTAAGTCCATTATAGAAGATATCAAGTATTTCGTTCTTCTCAAGAAGGTGATCAGGCAAAGCGTTCAGTAGCTGGATGAGCCTCCCCCAAGCTTGCGAGAGACTCTCTTCTTCAGCTTGAGCAAAGTTGTATATTTCCTGCAAGGCAGCTTGCTTCTTATGGGCAGGGAAATATTTTTCACAGAAGTAGTAGACCATATCCTGGGAGCTACGCACACATCCAGGAGCAAGAGAAGTGAACCAAGTCTTAGCATCATCCTTTAGCAAGAAAGGAAACAGCTTGAGAATATAGTAGTGGCGGATCTTTTCCTCAGTAGTGAATAGGGTGGCTATATCGTTCAGTTTGGTAAGATGGGCTACAACCGTTTCAGACTCATAACCGTGAAAATGATCAGATTCGACCAAAGTGATTAACTCAGGGTCGACAGAGAATTCATAATCCTTATCGGTCACATAGATAGGCGAAGTGGCAAACTTTGGGTCGTATTTCATCCTAGCGTTCAGAGATTTTTCTTTCCACTTGCGCAGAAGTTTCTCAACATCATAGCTATCCTTACACACAAGAAAATACTCAGATATCTCTCCCTCCATAACATAGCGCGTATCAGGCATAACACGCAATTCAGGCATAGTAGAAGGTTCTACTTCAATAGTATCAGCAGTTTCAGAAGTATCATCACATCTAGCAGCAACTCTAGCAATATGTGCATCAAGGGCACCTGGTGGCAAAGCAGTATCACGCATAGCATCATCAGGCATAGTATCAAGCATAGCATCATCATGCATAGTATCAAGCATAGCATCATCTGGCATAGTATCAAGCATAGCATCATCAGGCATAGTATCTAGCATAGCATCGTCAGGCATAGTATCTAGCGTAGCATCATCAGGCATAGTATCTAGCATAGCATCATAAGCATCATGGGCAGCAGAAGTAGCATCATCAAGCACAGGCGACATATCAAGATTTCTAGCAGGAGGGGAAGTCGGAAACTTACTCAAAACTGAAGGTGAATCAAGTGCAGAGCTAGATGGCAGTTCCTTACCTCTCCTCGTAGTGGAAGGTAGGATTTTAGTTCTTGGATCTTTCGGATTCCTCATAGTGACCAGTAGACGTCAATCCCAAGTGACTCAGAGAATATAGCCGTGCCTCCCCGGCAACGGCGCCGGTAAAAGCCTTGATGTCCCACAAGCGTATGGGATCGTAGCAGTTTTCGAGGGTAGAGTATTCAACCCAAATTTGTTGGTTCGCATGACGGGAAGCGAAATAATATTCTCAAGTATTAGGAGCTGAATGTGTCAGATTCAACCACACCTGAAAGATTAGTGTCTGCAAGCAAAGTATCAGTAGCAAAGTAGTATGATAGCAACGGAGCTAGAAACAATCCGTTGACAAGGCATACTATTCCTAACTTTTGTATCAATGGCGCCAGTAAAAAGCACGTTGACGGGGGATTATTCTTGAGAAGAATGCTTCCCCGGCTATGGCTCCAAAAAGTCTTGCAACAAGTAATAGAGAAGCAGCAAGGAACAACAGTAGCAGTAGTAGCAACAGTAGCAGCAAAGTGGCCCAATCCCTTTTGTAGCAAGGGACAAGCCTAGACAAAGTAACATAGCAAGAACTAGTAGTAAAAGACTCGTAGGCAGTGGATCGGTGATGGATGAGTATGACGGATGTGATTCATCATGTAACAGCTATAACACGGAGAGATATGTAACTAGCTCCCGTTCGTCAATCTAATGTAGGCATGTATTCCGTATGTAGTCATACGTGCTTAGGGAAAAGAACTTGCAGGACATCTATTGTCCATCCCTCCCGTGGGAGCGGGGTCCTAATGGAAACTACGGGATATTAAGGTTCTCCTTTTAATAAAGAACCGGACCAACGCATTAACACGCGGTGAATACATGAACTCCTCATACTATGGTCATCTCCGGGAGTGGTTCCGACTATTGTCACTCCGGGGTTGCCGGGTCATAACACATAGTAGGTGACTACAACTTGCAAGATAGGATCTAAAACACACATATATTGGCGACAACATAATAGGTTCAGATCTAAAATAATAGCACTCGGGCCCTAGTGACAAGCATTAAGCATAGCCAAGTAGTAGCAATATCAATCTAGAACATAGTGGATACTAGGGATCAATCCCCGTCAAAAACTAACTCGATTACATGATAGATCTCATCCAACTCATCACCGTCCAGCAAGCCTACGATGAGATTACTCACAAACGATGAAGAGCATCATGGAGTTGTCGATGGAGAAAGGTTGATGATGACGATGGCGACGATTTCCCCTCTCTGGAGCCCGAAACAGACTCCAGATGTGCCCTCCAGATGAAGAACAGGATGTGGCGGCGCCTCCGTATCGCAAAACATGATGAAACCTTCTCTCTGATTTTTTTCCGGGCGAGACGGAAGATATAGAGGTGAGTTTGAGGGCGGTGGTGCCACGTGGGCCCCACAAGCCTGCACGGCGTGGCCATAGGGGGTGGCCGCGGCCTGTGGGCTTGTGGCCCACTGGCACGCCCCCTCCGGTGGATCATTGCGCAGGTATTTTTCTTTTATTCCAGAAAAAATCTACTTAAATTTTCAGGACATTCCGAGAACTTTTATTTCTGCACAATAACAACACCATGGCAATTCTGCTGAAAACAGCGTCAGACCGGGTTAGTTCCATTCAAATCATGCAAATTAGAGTCCAAAACAAGGGCAAAAGAGTTCGGAAAAGTAGATACGACGGAGACGTATCAGTAACCTAGTGACTATTCAAAAATTCTCCATTTCCTTTTGCGATTCGAAAAAGTTTGTCAAGGAGACTTGATCAACCTCATTGACGGATTTATTTCGATGACCATGAGATGGATGAATCAAGGAGTCACAAACCTCTGTTCCAAGCTTTCACCTTCGGTTGCTTAGAAGAAAAATGATAGATTTAGTTTATTTGTCCGTGTTAAGTACCCCGAAAATAAAAGTTCTCTGAATGTCCTGAAAATGAAGTATGATTTTTTCTGGAATTTTTGAGAAATACTGAGATGAAGAGCTAGTCAGGGGGCTGCACCAGTGGGCCACAAGCCCTGGAGGCGCGGGCACCCCCCTGGCCGCGCCTACCAGGCTTGTGGGGCCCACATGTACCCCCTTGACTCATTCTAGCTCCCATCTGCTTCTCCTACCTCCAGAAAAAATCGTTTCGCAGCTCAAACCCGTGTTCTTGCTCTTCTTGCTGGGATTTCCGATCTCCTTGTGCAAAGCACCATTCACCAAACTATTTTGGGGAAATTGCTCCTTGGTAAGTGACTCCTCCATTGGTCCAATTAGTTTTTGCTCTAGTGCCTTACACGTCGCGTATTTTTGCTGCCTTGGTGACCCTGTTCTTGAGCTTGCATGCTAATTTTAGCTGGTCCCAAGTAGTTTTGATGCGTTATATGGCCTCTAGGCACTTGAAGGAGTAGTTTCTATGAGTTTAGTTGAGCCTTTTTCACTTTTTCTTAGAGTGACTGAAAATTTCAAAAAAGGAAGATGTTCAGGAGAAACTATCATGGTGGTTCCTCAAGCAAGAAGGGTCCCCGTCCCACGATTCGGGAGCCCCATCCTTACCAACAGAGGAACGCAGAGGTACAAGCATGTGAATGGCCTTCTGATGAATTCATGATTGAGGCAAGTTTCAAAGACGAGTTTGATACACTTGTTCACAACGTCGGACTCGATGAATTCATCTCTGATAAATGTGAACGTATGTTACTCTGACTGCCTCTTTTGTTCGTAGATTCAAATTTTCAGCTGGCCGTGACACATGTGTACTGTTTGATCTCTATGAAAAATCGTATACCATGGATTTAGAGGATTTCAATAGAATTTGCAATATACCTGTTTGGGGTAGTCTCAATGATCCTCCTAAATCTTCGGTTAGAGATTTTTTCTTGGTATAACTATCGGAGAAACTAGAGATATTACACAGGCTACCATGGAGAGCATTCATTTTCCTGCCTTGCATTACTTTGCCCTCTTCATAGGTAGATGCATTAACGGCAAGATTGAGCATTGTCACCTCTGCGCACACGACCTGAGTATTCTTAAGAGCGCAGTAACGGGCGATAGAAGTTTGAACATGTGAGCTATAATAGCAAGGAGGCTGAATAATATGCTAATGAAGGGGATTTCTTTGGTGGGATCTACGCCACTCGCATAGCAAATTTTCTCGGAGTACCCATCCGCGAAGGAGATCCCCCGCTCCATGCAGCTTTCCTTGATCGCGCCGCTTTGACACGCTATCAGTTCCTTGAGAGGGATCATGAATCCCTCCTATACCGGTTAATATTTAACCGACAACGTGTTTTCCATATTACCCTTCCTGCTCCTGCCTTCTTTGACTTTCAGGTAAAATGGAGATATTACATAACCAGAGGAGAGGCAGAGGAGTATGAGAGGGAGGCAAAGGCTGCTTGTACAACCCCCATTATGATTTTGGGTATCGCCCGGACCATCCTTGGGAGTAGACCAACTTAGGCCAAAAGCCTAAGCTTGGGGGAGTACGTGTTTCTCACCGACTTTATATTCTTGCTCACACTTTTACTTTGTTATTCGGTGTTCACACTTTGCCACTGTATCATCCATGCTAGTTTATTTCTTTTTCTCGCTTTCTTTTCGTGTGTTTGTCTAGTTTGAGAAAACCCAAAAAGATTTTCCTTTTCTTCTTTTGCTTGTTGGGAGCTTTCCCGTGTAAATAGTTTTCTTTTTTCTTTGGGTCAAGGTAGAAGACCATGGTTACAATGTTTAGTGGCTCTCGCATGCATATCTGTTTATCTGTCAAAGAGCCATATTACTTTGTCTTCTCCTTTGTGTTTGCGTGTAGATTCCAGTGTAGTCCAATGCACGAGCACTCTTATAATTGTTCACATCATTCAGTCGTGCAAGTGAAAGGCAATAATGATGATATATGATGAAGTGACTGAGCCTGGAAAAGCTGGTATGAACTCGATCTATTTTGTTTTTGTAAATATAACTAGCTCATCGTTCCTGATTCAGCTTTGTTGTGACACAAACATGTTTGCAATGACAACTTAGAGATCATAGTTTCTGATGCCATGCTTAACTAGCTAGGAGCTTATAATGGTTTTCCTTGGATGCCAACATGAATCTTGAGATGAATATGATATAGTATGATAGGATGGTATCCTCCTTTGAATGATTCAAGTGGCTTGACTTGCCGCATGTTTACGCATGTAGTTGAAACAAAATCAACATAGCCTCTATGATATTCATGTTCATTGTGATTTATGTCCTACTCATGCTTGCACTCAATGTTGGTTAATCTCAATTCATTTTGATGACTGTTGTCGCTCTCTAGTTGGTCGCTTCCCAGTCTTTTGCTAGCCTTCACTTGTACTAAGTAGGAATACTGCTTGTGCATCCACTCCCATAAACCCAAATTTGTTCCATATGAGTCCACCATATCTACCTATATGCGGTATCTACCTGCCGTTCCTAGTAAATTTGCATGTGCCACTCTCTAAACCTTCAAGAAATAATCTGTTTTGCATGCCCGAATGGCTCATGTGTTGACAGGGGGCTATCAGTATCTTCCATGCTAGGCGTGTTATCCTCGATATGTGTTTATTCACTATCATTTACGAGAAAGGGGCCGGTAATTGGAATGCCCAGTTCCATTCTCAAATCAAAAAGATAATTGCAAACAAAACTCCCCCTGGATTGTTGTTAGTATGGACGGCACCCGAGTATTCAGCTAGTCGTGGAGTGTGATTGATTGTTGGTGGGAGAGTCAAAACTTTACTTTTCTGTTTAGGAACCGCCTATAGCATGTGTAGCGTCGAAGATGGTGAAAACTCTTGGTCATTGCGTTGACAATGAAAGCATGCCACAAAAAATTATTATCTCTGTTTTCAAAGCTTGAGCTCTGGCACCTCTCCAAATCAATGCTTCCCTCTGCGAAGGGCCTGTCTATTTATGTTCCCGTTGAGTCATCCTCTTCTTATAAAAGCACCAATTAGAGAGCACCTCTGCCATTTTTATGCTTTGCTTTTAACTGTGATTGAGTATGACCGTGACTGGATCTTCTTTGCCATGAATTACAATGTTTAGTCGGCCCTTGGTCTTTGAAGGTGTTGTGCATTTATGTTTTGCGGTCTAAAAAAGAGCTAGCGAGATACCATCTGTTCGTACTGCTGCATGAATGTTTTGATTTAAGTGTTGACGTTTGAGACTTATTATTATTGCTCGCTAGTTGATTATACCATTGATATGAGTTTACCGTGAGACCTAGATGTCATTTGCTTATGTGGCTAGCTTGTGATCTTGCTGAAATTCTGGATCTGAGTTAGACATAGTTGCAACAACAAGATCAAACAGAGTTCGTAAAAGTTTTTCTTTTGTCTCTTTTAGTTTGTCAACTGAATTTCTTGAGGACAAGCAAGGCTTTAAGCTTGGGGGAGTTGATACGTCTCCATCGTATCTACTTTTCCGAACTCTTTTGCCCTTGTTTTGGACTCTAATTTGCATGATTTGAATGGAACTAACCCAGACTAACGCTGCTTTCAGCAAAATTGTCATGGTTTTGTTTTTGCGCAGAATTAAAATTCCTCGGAATGACCTAGAAATTTACGGGGATTTTTGGTGGAATATATAAAAAATACTAGCGCAAGAATCAACCACAGGGGTGGAGCTGAGAGCCCACAAGCCCACCAGGCGCGGGCCCCCCTGGCCGCGCCTGGCAGGCTTGTGGGGCCCTAGTTGCTCGACCGCCTCCAATCTCAGCTCTATTTAGTCCCTTTCGTCCAGAAAAAAATCAAGGAGAAGAGTTCATCGCGTTTTATGATACGGAGGCGCCGCCACCTCCTGTTCTTCCTCTGGAAGGCAGATCTGGAGTCCGTTCTGGGCTCCACAGAGGGGAGATCGTCGCCATCGTCATCACCAACCTTCCTTCATCGCCAATTCCATGATGCTCTTCACCGTTTGTGAGTAATCTCATCGTAGGCTTGCTGGACGGTGATGGGTTGGATGAGATCTATCATGTAATCGAGTTAGTTTTGACGGGGATTGATCCCTAGTATCCACTATGTTCTGAGTTTGATGTTGCTACTACTTTGCCATGCTTAATGCTTGTCACTAGGGCCCGAGTGCCATGATTTTAGATCTGAACCTATTATGTTGTCGTCAATATATGTGTGTTCTTGATCCTATCTTGCAAGTTGTAGTCACCTACTATGTGTTATGACCCGGCAACCCCGGAGTGACAATAGCCGGAACCACTCCCGGAGATGACCATAGTATGAGGAGTTCCTGTATTCACTAAGTGTTAATGCGTTGGTCCAGTTCTTTATTAAAAGTAGAACCTTAATATCCCGAAGTTTCCATTAGGACCCCGCTGCCACGGGAGGGATGGACAATAGATGTCATGCAAGTTCTTTTCCCTAAGCACGTATGACTACATAAGGAATACATGCTTACATTACATTGAAGAACTGGAGCTAGTTACATATCTCTCCATGTTATAACTGTTGCATGATGAATAACATCCGGCATAATCATCCATCACCGATCCAATGCCTACGAGTTTTTCCTACTGGTCCTTGCTATGTTACTTTGCTGCTACTGCTGTAACTGCTGCTACTGTTACTCTGTTGCTACTGTTACTTTGCTGCTACTGTTGTCACTTTGCTGCTACTGGTTACTATTGCTACTGCTGCTATCATACTACCTTTCTATTGATATTTTGCTGCATATACTAAATCTTTCACGTGTGGTTGAATTGACAGCTCAACTGCTAATACTTGAGAATATTCTTTTGCTTCCCCTTGTGTCGAATCAATAAATTTGGGTTGAATACTCTACCCTCGAAAACTGTTGTGATCCCATATACTTGTGGGTTATCATTATTCTAGTACGAACTCTACGATGGATTGAACGGAAAGAATAGCTTTGTGTTATTTTACTACGGACTCTTGAATAGATCGATCAGAAAGAATAACTTTGTGGTGGTTTCGTACCCGACAATAATCTCTTTGTTTGTTCTCCGCTATTAGTGACTTTAGAGTGACTCTTTGTTGCACGTTGAGGGCTAGTTATATGATCCAATTATGTTATCATTGTTGAGAGAACTTCACTAGTGAAAGTATGAACCCTAGGCCTTGTTTCCACGCATTGCAATACCGTTCGTGCTCACTTTTACTATTAGTTACCTTGCTGTTTTTGTAATTTCAGATTACAAAAACCTATATCTACCATCCATATTGCACTTGTATCACCATCTCTTCGCCGAACTAGTGCATCTATACAATTTACCATTGTATTGGGTGTGTTGGGGACACAAGAGACTCTTTGTTATTTGGTTGCAGGGTTGCTTGAGAGAGACCATCTTCATCCTACGCCTCCCGCGGATTGATAAACCTTAGGTCACCCACTTGAGGGAAAATTGCTACTGTCCTACAAACCTCTGCACTTGGAGGCCCAACAACGTCTACAAGGAGAAGGTTGCGTAGTAGACATCAATCATGTCCTGGAGATTCTTCGTCTTCTCGCCCGCCCTCGCCGCTATTGTCTTGCTGCCCTTCCTTATTTCTTGCCCGGCCCCCATGGACGACATCATAATCATCTTCATCACCTTGCCACCGATAGCCATCCATGAAACCACGCACGAGCAGGTGGTCCCGCGACTGTCTGGAATCCGGGTCCATAAGGCTCTTCACCTTGCATCTTCGACACGGACATCTTATCTCCGTCTCGTTCTTTTGAAGCATCTCAGCCTTCGCGGAGCTCAAAAACCTATTCACGATGCCTTCGGTCATCGTGCGGACCATGGTCATCTGCGGGGTAGAGCAAACCGATATTTTAGAACCAATTTTTTTTTGGCATGACTTTGCCTAAAAATAGGACCAAAAAGAATGCATAGTGCCAAATTCTCGCCGAAACGGAAATGAATCAACATTCCGGCAAAATATTGGCAACTATCGCATTTCAAATACCGATACGTGCAAACACAAACATATGCAACACCACAAACATACGTAGATCTAGGCCATAAAAAGTGTGTACACGTTGGAGGGAGAAAAAAGTAGATCTAGAACATAAAGAAAGCTTTCTCCTTACTTACCTATCAAAAAAGGAAATTTAACCACTTAATTTGGGTGAATCTATATGGTGCAAATGAGGTGAGGAGGAGGAGGCATCCGAGACCAACAAGGTTGGTAGAGGTGGAGAGAATGAAGTGGGGGAAAAGTGAGTGTGAAGTGGCTGCCAAAAATATCTAGCTGCTCTCAGGTTAACAATGGCGCACCTCCAAATAATGCGCCATTAGTAACCAGGGTTACTAATGGCGCACCTGGTAAGAATGCGTCATTACTAGTTTTGAAAAAAAACTAAAAAAATTTGTTAGTAGTGGCGCACCGTGGATGTGGTGCGCCATTACTAGTTAAAACTAGTAATGGCGCACTTTCCCATGGTGCGTCACTGCTAAGTCTAGGAAGGGTGTGGGGCCAGGACAAAACTAGTAATGGCGCACCACACACCAGGTGCGCCATTAGTAATATGGGCAATAATGGCGCAGTGACGCACCACATATATGGTGCGCCATTAATGTCCATATTAGCTATAACCCTTTTTCTAGTAGTGCCTTACGAACATCAGTGTCCTTAAAGTCACCGGTGTGGCCTAAACCTCACTCGGTACTGTATACCGTCACTCAACCTGCCTAGAGTCACTCGGATTGCCTTATGTCATTCGGATGCATCCTCGCTCTCGGACCACAACAAGGTGATGGCACGAAAGAGGCTGCAACGGCTAAGGACTTAATCCATCACATGAAGTGAAGTGAAGACCCACGTTACTCAGTAGCGTCGATAGTTAGAGCTGTCGTTTCTAGTAACTTCCTTATTTATTAGCATTAATTACCTTGTAATGAAGCTCGACCAGTTATGGCATGTACTATATAAGCCACTCTCAGGGTCCATCTCAAGGGTTCAACACCTTGTATTCTTTCATACTCCAGAATCAAACATCAGCCCAGGGCTCGAGACGTAAGGCTGTTACCACTTTTGAGTGGGGCCGGAACTCGTACATCTGAGTGTATCCATTGTGTCTAGTTAGACTTCGCCGCCTTGTTCGTACCCCTAGGTACTATTGTTAGGGTCATTCCCACGACAATTGGCGTCCTCCATGGGGCTGCGCATCTAGCAAATCTAGCACAGTTGGAGATTGTCGCATTATTCGTCAACATGATGACTCTCGGCGGAGAGATCCTCTTCGGTTCTCTTAGCATCATCGTCGATGACTCGGCGTGGCTGCAGAATGCGCTAGTGGACACCAACGCCCTCTCTGCACGAGGTAAGCCACATTTTAGTGCAGTTGCGCACGGAGTCCTCATCCGGTAGCTGTCGGTGCCGTATCACTCGGCACCCCACGCTCTGCTGCTGTTTGCTGCAAGTGCTCCGGGCACTCACGGATGCAGCAGTGGATCCATCACGCCATGGCCAATCAGGCCATTTCCGGGCTGGTGGCCATGCTCAACTCCGATGAGCCCACCGTCAGCCTCTTCCCGTCATCAAGCGAGGAGTCACTCGGCGACTCTGACAGCGAAAGCAGTAGGGGTGCCGCCGAAATCCTAATGGCCGACTCATACGTCTCCAACGTATCTATAATTTTTGATGGTTCCATGCTATTATCATTTCAACTTTGGATGTTTTGTATGCATGATTTTTGGGACTAACCTATTAACTCAGTGCCAAGTGTGAGTTTCTGTTTTTTCCGTGTTTTTGACCTTTTTCAGAGAAGAATATTTAACGGAGTCCAGACGGAATAAAACCTGCGGAATGATTTTTTTCATAACAGAAGATACTCAGGAGACTTGAAAACCAAGGCAGGGGACTTCGGGGGAGGTCACGAGCCCCCTAGCCGCGGCCTGGGGGCACCTAGCAGGCTTGTGGGCCCCCCATGGCTCCTTTGCCCTACTTCTTCCGCCTATAAATTCTCTAAAAATCCAAAACTATCAGAGAGTGCCACGAAAATACTTTTCCGCCGCCGCAACCTTCTGTCTCTGCAAGATCCCATCCGGGGACCCTTCTGGTGCCCTGCCGGAGGGGGGATTCGTACACGGAGGACTTCTTCATCAACACCATTGCCTCTCCGATGATGTGTGAGTAGTTCACCACAGACCTTCGGGTCCATAGCTAGTAGCTAGATGGCTTCTTCTCTCTCTTGGATCTTCAATACAAAGTTCTCCATGATCTTCATGGAGATCTATCCGATGTAACCTTCTTTTGCGGTGTGTTTGTCGAGATCCGATGAATTGTGGATTTATGATCAGATTATCTATGAATATTATTTGAGTCTCCTCTGATCTCTTATATGCATGATTTCGTATCCTTGTAACTCTCTTCGAGTTGTGGGTTTCGTTTGGCCAACTTGATCTATAATTCTTGCAATAGGAGAAGTGCTTGGTTTTGGGTTCATACCGTGCGGTGTCCTCACCTAGTGACAGAAGGGGTAGCGAGGCACGCATCATGTTGTTGCCATCAAGGGTAAAAAGATGGGGTTTATATCATATTGCATGAATTTATCGCTCTACATCATGTCATCTTGCTTAAGGCGTTACTCTGTTTGTTATGAACTCAATACACTAGATGCATGCTTGATAGGCATGCTGGATAGCGGTCGATGTGTGGAGTAATAGTAGTAGATGCAGAAAGTATCGGTCTACTTGTCTCGGACGTGATGCCTATATGTATGATCATTGCCTTAGATATCATCATGACTTTGCGCGCTTCCATCAATTGCTCGACAAGCCTCTAGTGAACACTATGGTCCCCGGGTCTACTTCACATCATATTTTCAGATCTACACTTTTACTTTGTTGCACTTTCCACCTTCAGATCTCACCTTGCAAATAATCGTGAAGGGATTGCAACCCCTTTATAGCGTTGGGTGCAAGTTTGTTTGTTTTTGCGCAGGTACATTGGTGCCTCATCTTGATACTCATACTGGATTGATACCTTGGTTCTCAAAATGAGGGAAATACTTATCGCTACTGTGCTGCATCACCCTTTCCTCTTCAAGGGAAAAACCAACGCAAGCTCAAGAGGTAGCAAGAAGAATTTCTGGTGTCGTTTCCGGGGAGGATCAAGTCAAGAATAGTCTCCCGTCAACGTGCCAATTTCTGGCGTCGTTTCCGGGGAGTATTCAAAGTGAAGCATATCCAAGTAACTATCGCAAACCCAGCTCTTGCATTTACATTATTTTCCTTTTGGCTCTCGTCTTCCTCTCCCCCAATTCTGAAAAAAAAATACAAAAATAATTGCCTTTTTCGTTCGCCCTTTTCTTGTGCTTGCTTTTTGTTTTCTTATGTGGGTTAGTCTACCTATCCTTATGGCTAGTCCTATCACTTTGAAAGTTACTCCCGAGAGCGAAGTTCTCAATTTCAAACAAAATGAGGGAGAAAACTTAAAGGATGCTTGGTATAGAATTTGCAATGCTCAGAATAGATCTACTCATAAGCAATCTACTACCGTTCTACTTCGCAACTTTTATGTGGGCATTTCCCCTTGGAATAGGTATGTTCTTGACACCATCGTAGGCGGAAATTTCTTGGGTAGCCATACCGTTGATTCTTACGGTGCTTTAATAAATTTGGTTGGCTCACCCCCAGCCATGGTTAATGGAACTACCTTAACTTTGGAACATATGATGCGTAGGCTGGATATCATTGAAAATAAAGTTGCTACGATAGAACTCATTGAAAATTTGGATAAAAAATCCACAATCAAATCACTCAGTATGGATCCAAGGTGGGAATGACGTTAAAAAATTTAAAGGAGAAGTAACCCATAGTTAATGAAAAACTAGGTCATGATTCCGCTAGAATTGGCAAACTAGAGGATGTTATAACCAACTTGGGTTCCGTTTTTGCCACTGTTCAGAACACTCCAAATTTTGCCCACAATAAGGCCACCAAGTTTGTTTTTGTTCCTAAAATAAGTGGTGAACCATCTAGTAAGAGAGATGAAGATCTTAAAGTGTTGAGTGTTCACCCTACTTATGGTTTGAGCACAAAAGACGACGATGCTTGATTCTATCGCCTTATGCCTAGCTAAGGGCGTTAAACAACATCGCTTGTTGGGAGGCAACCCAATGAATTTATCTTTGATTTTTTGCTTTCTGTTTTGTTGTGTCCACACCATCATAATTCTGTTATGATTGTGTTTGTGCCAAGTAAAACCTTTATGATTAGTTTTGGTGATTTGTTTGATCATGCTGAAAAAGACAGAAACTATGTGCTCACGAAATTATTTTTATTTCCTATACAAAAAGAGCTTTTGAGTTGATTCTTTTTGATGCTGGTTGATATGCAAATTTCCCTAATTGTCAAGAAAAATCAGAATTTTTTGAGATACCAGAAGTATACGAAGTATACAGTTTGCTACAGATTGGTCTGTTTTTGACAGATTCTGTTTTTGTTGTGTTGATTGCTTATTTTGATGAAACTATGGATAGTATCGGGGGGTAATAGCCATGGAAAAGTGAGAATACAGTAATATAACACCAATCTAAATAGAAATCAAGTTTACTATAGTACCTAAAGAGTTGGTGGTTCGTTTTCTTATGCTAATGATATCACGAGTTTCTGTTTAATTTTGTGTTGTGAAGCTTTCAAGTTTTGGGTGATGTTCTCCTGGACAATGGGATAAAGAGTGGAAATAGCTCAAGCTTGGGGATGCCCAAGGCATCCCAAGCCAAATTCAAGGACACCAGGAAGCCTAAGCTTGGGTATGTCCCGGGAAGGCATCCCCTCTTTCGTCTTCAATCCATCGGTAACGTTACTTGGAGCTATATTTTTATTCACCACATGATATGTGTTTTTCTTGGAGTGTCGTGTATTATAGGAGTCTTTTCTTTTTGTTTTGTCACAATCATCCTTGCTGCACACCTTTTTGAGAGGGACATGCACTCATCGTGAATTTGCTAGAATACACATTGAGCTTCGCGTATATCTTTTGAGTTAGGCAATTTAGCTCGCATGTGCTTCACTTTTATCTTTTGAGCTAGATGATTTTGCTCTAGTGCTTCACTTAGATCTTTTTAGAGCACGGCGGTGTCATATTTTGAAGAAATAAGAACTCTCGATCTTCACTTATACCTTTTTGAGAGTGCTCTCTCTAAGTAACTTGGTGATTGGTGTGTGCTATGAAAGTAGTCCTAAAGATGATAGGCATCCAAAGAGGATATAATAAAAACTTCCATATTCAAGTGCATTGATTAGTAAGATAAGTTTGATTCCTAACAATTAAGTTTTGAGATTTGGATTTGGTAATATTAGAGTTATGTTAGTAGGGTGTTGTGAATCTAGAAATACTTATGTTGAAGTTAGTGATTCCCGTAGCATGCACGTATGGTGAACCGCTATGTTAGGAAGTCGGAGCATAATCGATTTGTTGAGTGTCATCCTTTGTGTGGCGGTCGGGATCGCGCGATGGTTAACACCTACCAACCCTTCCCCTAGGAGTATGCGTTTAGCACTTTGTTTCGATTAATAATAAAACTTTCGCAATAAGTATATGAGTTCTTCATGACTAATGTGAGTCCATGGTATAGATGCACTTTCACCTTCCACCATTGCTAGCCTCTCTAGTGTCGCACAACTTTCGCCGGTGCACAAACCTACCATATACCTTCCTCAAAACAGCCACCATACCTACCTATTATGGCATTTTCATAGCCATTCCGAGATATATTGCCATGCAACTCCCACCGTTCCCTATCATGACTTGTGTCGTCACTTTCATATTGCCATTTCATGATCGTAAGATAGCTAGCGAGATGTTTCAATGTCATACGCTAAGCTAGATCGTTGCACATCCCGGTACACTGCCGGAGGCATTTCCTATAGAGTCATCATTGTTCTAAGTATTGAGTTGTAAGTAAATAAAAGTGTGATGATCATCATTATTAGAACATTGTCCCATGTGAGGACATAAAAAAAAGAGGCCAAATATGTCCACCAAAAAAATGAAAAAAAGAGGCCAAAGAGCCCAAACAAAAAAATGAGAGAAAAAGAGAGAAGGGACAATGCTACTATCTTTTTCCACACTTGTGCTTCAAAATAGCACCATATTCTTCATGATAGAGAGTCTCTTGTTTTGTCACTCCATATACTAGTGGGAATTTTCATTTTATAACTTGCCTTGTATATTCCAATGATGGGCTTCCTCAAAATTGCTCTAGGTCTTCGTGAGCAAGCAAGTTGGGTGCACACCCACTAGTTTTCCTTTTGACGTTCCACACATTTATAGCTCTTGTGCATCCATTGCATGGAAATCCCTACTCATTCAGATTGATATCTATTAATGGGCATCTCCATAGCCCGTTGGTACGCCGAGTCGATGTGACCATCTCTTCCTTTTTGCCTCACAACCTCCACCACACTCTATTCCACCTATAGTGCTATATCCATGGCTCACGCTCATGTATTGCGTGAGAGTTGAAATTTTTTGAGAAAGTAAGAGTGCGAAAACAATTACTTGGCCAATACCGGGGTTGTGCATGATTTAAATTCGATGTGTGGGGATGATGGAGCATACCCAGACTATATGATTTTGTAGCGATAACTTTCTTTGGCCTTCTTACTTCAAAAGTTCATGATCACTTTGCTAGTATGCTTGAAGTATTATTGTTTTCATGTCAATAGTAAATTATCGTTCTGAATCTTATGGATCTGAACATTCATGCCACAAGAAAGAAGTAACAAAGGACAAATATGATAGGTAGCATTCCACATCAAAAATTCAGTCTTTATCACTTCCCTACTCGAGGACGAGCAGGAGTTAAGCTTGGGGATGCTTGATACGTCTCCAACATATCTATAATTTTTTATGGTTCCATGCTATTATCATTTCAACTTTGGATGTTTTGTATGCATGATTATGCTATTTTATATCTTTTTTGGGACTAACCTATTAACACAGTGCCAAGTGCAAGTTTCTGTTTTTTCCGTGTTTTTGACCTTTTTCAGAGAAGAATATTTAACGGAGTCCAAACGGAATAAAACCTGCGAAATGATTTTTTCCATAACAGAAGATACACAGGAGACTTGAGGACCAAGGCAGGGGACCTCGGGGGAGGTCACAAGCCCCCTAGCCGCGGCCTGGGGGCGCCTACCCGGCTTGTGCCCCCCCCCCCGGTGGCTCCTTTGCCCTACTTCTTCCGCCTATAAATTCTCTAAAAATCCAAAAACACCAGAGAGAGCCACGAAAATACTTTTCCGCTGCCGCAAGCTTCTGTCTCCGCAAGATCCCATCCGGGGACCGTTCTGCACTACTGGGGACGGGGCCTTTAGCCCCGGCTCGTAAGGGGCTTTAGTCCCGGTTCACCAACCGGGACTAAAGGGGCGGGACTAAAGGCCTAACCTTTAGTCCCGGCCCTGTTACAAGCCGGGTCTAAAGGTGCTCCACGTGGGCGCCTCGTAGCGCCCCACGGGCAGGACCTTTAGTCCCGGTTCTTTACACGGGCCGGGACTAAAGATTTTCAGATTTTGCTGGTTTTTGGATTTTTTTTGAATGAAATTATTTTTGGGTTTTAGGGTTTTAAGGTTTAGGTGTTCGGGAGATTAACGTGATGCCTCATTTGGTGTTCGGGAATTAGTTTTCATATAATTTAAATAGAAATAATTATGTGTATATATATAAGATTAACTTATCTTACAAGCGAGCATATATATACAATTATATGCAGATCTGAATTATCGGGACTAGAGCCCGTCTATTCGATTACATGGACGAACATCAGTAATGGCCCCTATTTACACTAAATCGTCCTTTGTCATCTATAGCTTCCGTCCTCAGAAATCCCGCAAGCTCCTCTGCAATAGCAATCGCGCGTTGCTCTGGTAGGACCTTCGTCGTCATGGCCGTGTGCTATATAAGAAGAGGAGATGAATATGAATAGCAATCATGATAACAAAGAATGACGGGTAAAAATAGAGGTGTGAATGTTCATTGCTTACGTCGAATTTGTGATCCTTGAGCTCAGAGGTAAATGTGCGAATGGTCTCACAAACATAGTATCCGCATAGATGCGTTCCCTTGGCTGTTGGTCGCACTTTACGAGAATAGAATATATATAATCAAAATAATAATCTAGCATCATAAATGTATAGAAAATTAATAGAAGTATATCATACTACTACTTACCTGAGCCGCTCTAAAGGTCAGCTTCTCAGGAAATTTACCGGGAG